>NW_024374590.1:0-682752 GCF_014805655.1 Passer montanus
AGGGCCTTGCCTACATCAGGTCAATGAATCTGTTGCTACCAGGATAGAGAACCCAATTGGTTGGACATGTGAAAGAGTACAAATTCCCCACAGCAGCATTTCAATATCTAGCACAAGCAACTTTTCCAACTCATCCATCAAAAACAACATAGTCACGGACAAAAGCAAAACCAGAAACTGTCCCCTTAATTTCACGCTGAAGCCAGTGCTTTGATATCAGCATATGCTCTAAGAGCACTCTATCACTGCTGCCCATGCTGCCCGCAGAGAACAGCAGCTGGAAATATCCAAAAGCATTTTCTCCACAGAGTATGAATGGAAGCTCTGAATTTTGATTATTCTGTTCCTTTTTTCAGAGGTGGAGGTGTCTATCCATGAAGCCCTCAGTAGACAGCACAAGCAAGATGTGTCAGATTTTGCTCAAGGGGCATCACACACAGAACACCTTTGTAATGATGGCCAGGTCAATTCATATCTGCATCCCCAGGGCTTCCATACTGCTGAGAGCTCATTCAAATTGTTTTGTCTTAAAACAAAAGGAACAAGAAACCTGCTTCACTCACTGCTCTAGTAGATGATGCTGCTGTCACTCTCCCCTGCCCAGCAGGCACTGCTGGGACACATCTCCCATGGGCAAGCACATTTGTACCCCTCCATACTGAGCAAAATGCACACAGAGGTAACACGTGTCAAAGACCTTCAATTATTGAACACGTAAGTAACTTTCCTCTCAGTGCACCACATGATTGAGTCCTAATTGAGCATCACATTCCTCCTGGATGCAAAAGCAAACCATTATGGACAAATGAGTCAAAAAGCCAAAATAAAAATCAGTCAGATAGCTCAAGCACGCCTGACAGAGCTATTTAAAGGATTCTGACCATTAGCTATCACTTCGATTATATCGCTTTTCACGCTGACATGAAAGGTGGCAGAGGAGCTATTTGCTCAGTCTCTTGCTTCTTCACAAAAGGAGACAAACATCAGCCAAAAAATATTCAGAGAAAAAAGCTAGCTGTCTTTGTTACCATTTCATCTTCACCTGACTCTAATGTTCTTGTCTGGGGTGGGGACAACAGCCAAATACTATTTTTAAGGCTTTCAAAAAATAGTCTGAATATGAAAAAGATATGCCTACATATGGATGACTACACTGGTCTTTAATGCTTGATCCCCATATATATTTTGCTGGTGCAACAAAAAGACAGAGGTATTTATATATGTATTTATGTATGTGTATTTATATATACATATATATATGGCATTTTTCAATATTTATATTTTATGGGTATATGTACAGTTGTCTGCAAGATTGTGAGCATCATAGGTTTGCTGTTATCAAAAAAAAATTGCTGTGTTTCAAACCAATGATAATCTGTGTAGTTCAAAGCCTAGTTTTAAGAAAAGTTAGGGAATGCAATTTGAGGCTGGCTTTGCTTGAAATTAAGGCATTCCTCAGAGTATCTTGTTATCTATCTTCCTTCACATACACACACACACACACAAAATTCCTCACAGTAATGCCTTTCCTTATAGTTAAAAGGACGGCAAATGTCAATAATAAGTCTCTCACCTGCCCAACCAAATGGGGTCTCCATCCAATTGACAGTTTACTGTTTTCACTGCCATAGGAAAGAGGGGACTTCCCATACAAGCCTCCAACTAATTCTAACCACAAGGTAGTCAAGGGGCTGGAGCACATGGCATGCAAGGAAAGGAGAGAAGCATTCCTCAGGCTGAAGAGGTGGAAGCAAATACAGAATCTTGTTGCTGCCTTCAACTACCTCATGAAAGGCTACTAAGAATATGGAGCCATATCCTCATTGTAGTTCCATGGCCAAAGAATGAGAGACAGTGGACACAAGTGGCAGTACAGGAAAATCCAATTCGATTTTAGGAATTTTTTTTCCAGTGAAGGTGAATGAGTATAAGAACAGACTGTTGAGAACTTGTGGTACCTCCCTCTTTGGAGATATTCATTGACCTGATGTAGGCAAGGCCCTGAGCAACCTGATCTGACTTGGAGATAGACCCATCTTTGAAGTTGTCTCTGCTTTGAACCAAATGGGGATGTGAAGAGGAGGTGGCAGGTGTGAACCAGATGACCTCCAGGAGTGCCTTTTAATCAAAATTATTGTATAGGTATGCAATTCTGCTTTCCATGCACTGTGAGTTATTTAGATCTTGTAAGGAACAGAGACTGGTATTTCTGGGCTGTGTGTGGGTGATGTAAATATCCTCGGGCATGCCTGCAAACAATAAAGGTCAATTCTCGTGATGTGTGTGATGTTATATGGCCCGGAAGAAACACAGAGGGGGCTGATGACATTTAAGGGTTTGATCAAAGTCTTTGTAGAGGTTAATATATGCATAGTGTCCAAGGATTAAGCTTTGCTCCAATGCCTTTTAGAGTTTTGCACACTTTTCGCTTACCATGAGGGAAAAGTTTGAAATAATCTGTTTGATGATTGCTCATGGTCCTTACAATTACTCTTTTAGGTACTAAAACAGTTCCAAGTCTTAGGAAATACAGGCGGGCCACAAGCACCAGCTGATACAAGTGTGTTACACAAATTTATATCTATCTGAAAATGTGTACTTTTGAGGACAAGAGCTCCAAACTAAACTTCCTAACCTAACAAAAGAATTACTTAGTGCTAAGTCATAATCTCAAACAGTTAAAGTACTTAGTGTCTGAAATGTAAAATAGAATCCTCTCTTTGTTTCTGTGGAGAAGAATACTCTGATAAGAAGGATATAGTTCCATTATATTCTTTTAGAGGAAAGATCACACTCTCCATAGTGTGGAAACTTAAATGGCCATACAAGAATTAAAGGAATAGATATTACTGGATATTGCTTTCTAAAATTGGATACAAACATACTTACTATGGAGTGAAAACACAGGGAAGGAAAAGTGTATCTCAGAAATGTTTTGACAATTTTCTTTGACAAAATTCTGAAGGAATTCTGAGAAAAAGGAGGTCCACACAAATTTACAGTGCCATAAAGCTAAATAACTGTTAATGACTCTATGTAGCCATGGTGATAAAAAATATGGTATGGAAGGAGTGCACTGGGTTTATATGTGCTGCTGAAGTCTTTAATCTTCTTTGACATGGGAATAATAATACTGCAATAATCATCATCTTGTCTTTTGTAACTAGAAATTAAACTTGAAAATAAATTAAAAAAATAATTTATTCTCTATGTTTTAACTGCGTATGTGAATGAAATAAATTTCATGTGTGTCAGTAATGTTTTCTGGAAAATTCTATACCCAGGTGCTTTACAGACACAAAAAGTTGACAATTTTATATTCTCTGTGTAAGCTACTTCTTGGAGGCCTTGGAAGAGTAAAGAAAATGAGTGGGCAGCCCTTCTTTCAGGGATTGGAGAGAGCTCTCTGAGTAGTGTTAGTGTGTCTGTGGGCTTCTAACCGGACAAGACAAGGTGTGTTAGTGCTTTAGTGACAATTGAGGTATTTAGGGGATGAAAGACAGCCACAGCCCCTGCATTTAGAAACATTGGCAGTCTGGCCAAGGCAAATGCACCTTAATTCACCCTGCATTAATCAGTAGGATGAGACTGTTAGAAGGGTTCAGATTTTGCTGCTTTTTTATTTTTGTTAAGAAGGGCAAGGGAAATTTCTCTTTTGTTGCAAAGCTTATATAAAAATCATGTTGCAAATTATTCCGTTCTAAAAGAACTGAAGCCCTGTGGGGGAGTTGGTGGGCAGGGGTAACTCAGCAGGGCAGTGGTTGTGGCCAGCAGATTGTACAGCAAACACAGCTGCTGACAGCAGCTATAAAAAATAAATCCAGCTCAAATCTGCAATATTCATTCTTCTATGATGCATCTGAGAATGTCTGTCTGTGTAAGAACAGTGTTAGGACAAGGAGGGGGAAAAAAACTGGGAAAAAAAATATCTCTGGTAGAAGAAGTCCATGTGTCCATGCAGAAGCCTTGTTGCCATGTGTCCTGAGGAGCAGCTCAGGCAGAAGCCTCCCAAAACACTCCACCCTCTGCATGGGGGTAGTTGGACCCCAGCTGGATGGGAGTCCTCCTGCCTCTCCTGAAATCTGCTGCCAGCCTGCCTGAGAAGGAGTAACTTTGCCCTAGATACCTGTGTATGTTACTGGCATCATGGCTCTCTTGGTGATTTTTCACGACATTGAGCATTGTGCTCGGTTCTGATGACAAATCCTCAAATGAAGATCACAGAGCCTCTCTCAGGTTTACAATGATAAATGATTTGCAGTCCATTCTCTTTCTCTTAAAACACTAATAATGGACTTTTTTTTGTCAGCTGGTGTCAAATATATTTTTAAAAATTTAAAAATTACTGCTGGCACCACCCCAAATATCTGTCAAGACAAAATGTGTGATAAGTGTCAGTGGTTGCCATCACTCCCTCAAACCATTTGAATACAGAGATTACTTTCTACTTGCAGAAAAAAAATCTTAATTACACTCCTTTTGCCCTCATTTTCTTTTCAGAAGACAGAGTTATGATGACCTTCTCTTCTTGCAAGGCTGCTATATAAACCTGGAGTCTTCATTCATATTTAGCTGAAAGAATTTTCATCTAGTACTGTGTAACAAATCAAAACCCTGCAGCAACCTGAAGATATTTTATAGTCAATCTAGTAAGACTCTGCAGTTTTCATAGGGAGTAGTAATATATGACCTAGACAAGACCCAGACAGGGGCTTGTGAGAAAGACTGTGCAGCTTTAAAATTATTGCTTTGGATGTAGGAAAAAATTATGGATAATCACTGCCATCCCCTGACCCAGGGTAGTCTTCTGAGAGATAAGTATACAGCTGGAGACAAAAAACATCTGGGAGTTGGCAGCTTTTGCAGCTGGGTCATACCACTTGAAGCTGAGATTTAAGCTGATGTATATATGAATAAAACTTTTGAACATTTCCTTGAGTGGAGATGCGGGGATGACTTGTTCTCCCTCCTGGGACAAGTGACTTTACACCTTTCCAGAAGAGAAGTGTCTGGAGACAGTGTTTGCTTTTTAGGCTCCAAATGACCAAAATGGTTTAAACAGTAAACCCTTAAAAAAATCAAGAGATGGTTTTGCATGGTTCAGAGTATGCTTTACTTGTGAGAAATGTATCTCACTTCCCAGAGGTTCTCTGTTCTCTGTTTTAGATTTTACACAAAGGAAAGCTGACTCCATGGAGTCTGTGTGACATACAAGCTGACAACCTGTCATTATCATTTGGCTGATAACCAAAATAAGCTGTGAGATATGGTTACAACAAGCCTGCAGAGCTGTATGCTTTGCATTTACATCCCTTCTGAATGGAAAGTGGGCTGAATGGAAAGTGGGTCCTGGGCCTGGAGTTAGGGTGTGAGGGAGAGTAATCTTCACCAAGATACTAATCTCTCTTCGATTACCTATTACAGCTATCCAGGAATAATAGAATCATAGAGTCACTGAGTGGTTTGGGTTGACAGGGACCTTAAAAGATCATTTTGTTCCAACCTTCTGCTCTTGGCAGGGACCCCTTCCACTAGACCAGGTTGCCCAAAGCCCCATCCACCCTGGCCTTGGATACTTCCAGGTTACAGCTGGGATTGGACCTCCACAGCTTCTCTGGGAAACCTCTTCCAGAGTTTCATCACCCTCACAGAATTTCTTCTTAACATCAAACCTAAATTTCTCCTCTTTCAATTTAAAACTGTTCTCCCTTGTCCTATCAAAATCTGCCCATGTAAAGAATTGCTCTCCCTCTTTTTCTAAATTAAGAAATCATTCAAGACCTGCTTGAAAAGAGGCATAGTCACCCCAGAAAAGCTTTTATAGGTACCTGGGTGAGAACTGGTGTGTCAGTTTCTACTGTAGCATTACAAAGTGTTGCACATCAGAAAGCAAGAGAGAGATTTGTTGGAGTACACAGCTCAGCAAAGCCAGGTGTGTCTCAAAGGCTACCCTAAAATCCACACTGTGGAAGGTGGGGCCCCCTGAACCTAGCCAGCTAGAAATGTGGGCACAGTGGGTATGTACCCCACTCTGCAAAGCAGTGGTTGAACCATTGTTAATATATTTACAGCCATTGTTAGTATATATTATATACTGAGGTGTGTAGGTCCTATGGCAAGCTGGACTTTTTTTCAAAGAGAAACAGCGGGCTCAAATGTATATTTCTCCCCTCATAAGGCAATTTGGCTACTGCCATGATTTAATCCCAGCTGGCAATGAGGTACCATGCAGCTGCTAGCTCACTTCCCCTCTGCCCTCCTCCTGGTAGGATAGGAGACAAAATTGGAAAAAGATAAAGCCCATGGTTTGAAATAAGAACAGTTTAATATGTGAAAAATAATAAAAAAATAATTCAAAAAATGATGATGAAAAGGAAAAGGAAAGAGAGAAATAAAACCCAACAGAAATGAGTGATGTACAGTGCAATTGTGCACCACCCACTGGCCTATGCCCATCTCATCCCTGAGCAGTGATCAGCCCCTTCCACCCAACTCCCTCACATTCTACATACTGAACTGTGATACAGAATAGTCCTTTGGCCAGTTCAGGCCACCTGTCAATGCACTTTCATGCCAACTCCCTCACATTCTACATACTGAACATGATGTTCTGTGGTACAGAATAGTCCTTTGGCCAGTTCAGGCCACCTGTCAATGCACTTTCATCACTTAGTGCGCATATTTTAAATCATACTTCTAAGTTTCTTTGGCTTTGACTCCTTTTTTCCCCCTCCTTCACTCATCACCAGGATCCAGCCACTTGAATGCTTGAAAGTTTGGTGTTTCTGTGACATAATTTACAAGTACCTGAATCCTCTACTGGAATCAGCCCATGGGGATCACTGAGCAAATGACTTTTTCAAATGGCCTCTGATTTGCCTGCACTTAGTTGGTATTCCTACATGCCCACAACACTGCAGGTGCTTTGTATAAAATTAGGTCATAAATAAAGCCTGAAAAAACATCTCTTTAATAGTGACATCATAAAGTTCTGTGCTTATTGCTTCTCAGTGGTTTCAAAATCAAATTTGCTTTCTATATAAATAAAATGGTGTGAGATTTTTAGCTAATTAGCAGCCCTCCCTTGAAACGTGAAAGTCAAGCACTTTATTTCTAACTTGGGGATTATTTCCTGCTCTGAATGAATTGCATTACAGGCACAATAAAGAAACAACTGAGCTAGCTCAAAGCGGGACTGGGGAGTTTGTGCCTGCACACAGCATGTTGATGAAACTTTCCATATCTGTCCCATTGGCTCCAGCTGGTACAAGGAGCCAACTAACACAGAGCACCCCCATGAGCAAGGCTGCTGAAGACGATTAGCTGCCTGCAGATGTGTTACACATCACCTGAGACAACTTGGGCAAACTGCAAAGTTCAGGTGAGATGCTGGTAGAATATTAGATCAGCATCAAAACTGAAGGAGTGTGACTGTGCTCTGGGAGGTGGCAGGTGGCCATTTGGGTGTGATATAGGACCTTAACTATCTCCTGCATGCCTAGCTTCCAATACAGCCCCAAATAATATAACTATCTTTGCCTGTAAAGGCAAACACAACCTCTCCACCTCAAAAAAAACTTGCCACATACCTTTGTCAGTTCAAGACTGGATTATTGTAGTGTACTCTATTTAGAGTGAAATATAGAATTCACTTGAAAAATGGAGTAAGTATGGAATATAACATCAGACTCACTGCTTACTAAGCTGAATGCTATGCCAAGAATGCATTACACATTGCTTTGGGGTTTGATGTACTATTATACTAGCAGTGAACCTTTTATCAAGATCTATTCCAAATTTTATCCATTCTGCTGGAAGGAATATTCTTTCTTTTTTGAATTAACAGCCCTGGATTTGTTGATGTTACAGACAGTCTTAACCTCTTGGAAAAAAACTTTCTCTCTTTGTCCTGGATTTTTCTAGACATGAAAAAAGGCTAGAAAATGACAGAGGAAGAATATGACTCTTTCTAGAAAAGATCTCAAGAGTTTGGTCCTCATGCAAGTGGCAGAAACTCCCTGCATCTGTTTTAAACAGCACTTGGGGCAGGGTTTCCCATGGCCTGTATGTTACATACACTGAGGAGTGCCAGGTATCTGGGCAGAGTATTCTGAAGATTATACTGGGATAGCAGATGATAAGATGGAGTTGGAAAAAGATGCTGGATTGGGAGGTCAAAGGTAGTTGGACGTTGTGCCCCATCTGCTGGGTTTGGGGAATGGTTCCTGATATCCTTCAAGCTACATCCATGTATTGGAGGATATTTATTGGTGTGGGCCAAAAGTGTGGTGGGGAATTAATCAGCCACTATCAGATGATGAATCAGCCATCAGTGTGAGCAATCCTTGATCCAGCCCTTTTTTTGTTCAGTGATCCAAGTAGACCCATCAGTTCCATATTCAGAAAAAGACATAAATCCTCAGTTGCACCTCATGATTGATGTGTGATGGCTAATCTTTCTTGCAACAGCAGCTGGACATTTCTTGGTTTTTTTTCCTGCTGTCTCCTCAGGTCTCTTAAGCCTTTCCTTTGGAAGATAGTCTCACATTTTTTGGGTCTGGCACATAGTCTTTGTTCCCATACACATGACCTTGTATCTGGCTCTATCAAAATATGTTTTATCTAAACGGACTAAAATCATAGGTGATTTAGATCACTCTACTGGGCTGTCCTAGTCTCTCAAATATATATTATGGGACCAGTCTGTGCTACCTGTAAAGCTCATATTGAATTTAGCAACATAAACACTGAATGCTACAAGATCTGTAACTGGTTTTCACAGTTGCACAGGACCAAATGGTTATGTAGAAGAACACAGTTGCTTGGAAAAATGGTGATTCCCTCTATTTGCTGAGATCAGTAAGCCAGCTAGTCAGTCCAGATACTTCTTTTTGAAATTACAGGAAGTGCTTATACATCTTGAAAAATCTGCCTCCATTCTAAAGGTTTTTAATATATGTTTTCTCCATGCTTTTTAAAGGAAGATATTAAAGCAGGATACTGTATGTTGTCACTTAAAATAACAGGGATGCATTACTAAGCTAGATTACAGAACTGATCTTTGTGAAAAACAACAGCAGACAGAGATATTCTGAGTTGTCATCTGCAAACTGTTGCCTTCACAGCATTGTTCTCATGTTTTTGGGTTTTTTTATAGGCAACTGTACAAGAGTTTTGCATTTTCTACAAGACTGATCTTGAACCATAAGTTCTGTATAGGGATTCTAACTATCTAAGCAGCTCTACGCTTAAAAGAAATAGTGTCAAACTGTTTCTGTACTTCTTTTCCTGAAGTAATTTCTAGTGGAGCAGTAATTTCTTGTATATATTTTAAAGTCAAATCAGCCTCTGTCAATAACCCTTTGGAGTTGCTAATTTTATATGCTTAATATTGTAATTTTAGTCTGTCTTCCATATCAATGCTTTTTTTATTTCCATGACTGAGATATCTTTTCAGAAATAATTTAATTTTATTTATTATTTTAGCAGTCAAAGCTCTTAGTTGTCTACCTTACCTTATGAGAACATTTTTCCATACTTTCACAAGCTCACAAGCTCACGTTGCTTTTCTTGCTCATTGTCTGATGACCTACTGTATGCTCTTCAGTCCTTTTGTATAACTGGGCTAAATCTGATTTTTCAAAATCACTGGATATCTGCATTTTTGTCCCTCAGCAATTTTATTTTCTAGCGAATCCTACACTATCCCCACTAGAGAGTTCATTTCTGCACTCTCCCCATTTCACTGCACCTGTGGACTGAGGTCTCTGGACACTGCCTTCATCTACAGATGGTTATTTTGTTGGATATTTTTTACTTGCTTTTTTAATTTTTATTTTTATTTTATTTTATTTTATTTTTTGAAAAGAAATACAGGACAGAGAAAGAATCACTGGGTCATGAGGGATCAAACAAAACTCTTTACCACTGCTACATTCTGGGGCCTAGCTACATTCTGGTAGTTTTTTCTTCAGTAAGAGTGCCAGGAGCATCCCTGGAGACTGAAGATTGATTGTCCATACAGATAAAGTGTGAGATCAGTCACAGGAACAGTTTTGGCATGGGCCAGCTCTTCAGACCAATTTTTTGGCATGGTTTGGGAATTGTTGTAGGCTGGGTATTATGCTGAGAAACAGTCTTCATGAGGCCACCAAGCTTGGCTAGATTTAGCACCATGATTGTTCCAAGTTCTTGGCTCATTACATTTCTACTGGGCTCTTCCTGAGTCAGGAACTCCGTGGTTCCATCTCAGACTATGGAAAGAGCCACCCTGTCACCGTGATATTTTCTGAAAAATCCCTTCACCAGGATTTCTTCTCCTGGGAAGATAAGAAGCCTCAGAGAGGGATGAAAACAATAATTATCTGATTGCTTCTCCTGTTTTTGCTGCTTTGGAATGTGGTCTGGAGATTGTTTACCAACTGGTTATTGTTTTATTGGTCTCATGTGAATTGTTTTAACTTAATGACCAATCACAGCCCAGCTGTGTCGGGACTCGAAGCAGTCACAAGTTTTCATTATCATTCTTTGTAGCCTTCTGTCTGTATCCTTTCTCTATTCTTTAGTACAGTTTTAGTATAGCATTCTTCAATGATATAATAAAATAATAAATTAGCCTTCAAAGAACATGGAGTCAGACTCAATCATTCTTCCTTCATCCTGGGGACCCCAGCAAATACCATACCACCCTCCTGGTGATGTCCATACCATGGGTGAGTTACCTAAGCTAATTTACAATTCACATATCTAGCTGGGCATACCAAAACCAGGCCCTGCCCAATACATGCTTGGGTACAGCAGTGCTGTCTAACAAAAAACATCATGTTCCTTTAGGAGACACAAAAGCTATAAATTAAAAAAAAAAAACAAAACATAGAAAGCCCTTATTTGGCTTGATTGAATGGGAAAGAGGATGGACAAGGAACACAGCTACATCATGACAGAGATCCTTGAGATCACCCCAGCCAGGCTCATTATAGACCTGGTGGCTGGGTGGCAGAGACATGTCAATCGAATGAATTAGTCCTGTGGAGAGGCAGGTCAAGAGCTGCAGAATGATGCTAAAATATCTTTATTGCTTCCAGTGAGCTGGCAGCTTCCCATGCTGTGGCATGGTGAGTGGCAGGGTTACACCAGCTCACTCAGAGCTGACTTCTGACTTTTTAGGCTGTGTTACTGCAGAGCACAGAGCTGACCTGTAACACATTTTTACTTGTAAAGTTCAAAATGGGAGGGAAGAGAGCAGTGATATCTCCCTGAGAGATCAGAAACCATTAAAGACTTTGCATAAAGAGAGGAAAAAAAAAAAAGAGCTGAAAGAGATGGCAACTTGCCAGTAGGTTACTCATGGTCAGTAATAGCAAGTGGACCCACAGGGCTAAAACAGCAGCCACAGGATGAAGTCTTGTCACAGAAAGACTCTGCTTTCCTCAGATGAAACCTCAGGCTTATTCCCTTCTCTGTTCAGGCCTATAAACTATTATGGAAGGGTACTGGAAATTAGCCAGTCTCACTGTTCCCAGCTCTCCCTGTTTTACAGTACAAGGTGCTGTGAAAACTCCTGAGGCACACAACTCTCCTGCTTGTTTTGTTCTGCTCCGCAGCATTTGTAAGCCTCTTGATTAGCTGGTGGCCACAGATTCCCCCAGCCACCATTTGGGAACACTCACCCTGAAGGATGACACCTGCTTGCCTCCAGAACCTAGGGTTATCCTGGTGTGTCAAGGCAAAAGCTGCTGATACAGTTTTTATGAAAGACTGTGAATTTTGAGACTTGAGCTCAGAGCCTACAAATGCAGCGTGCTGTGGCTGAACACTGACAATGAGATGATGCACAGCTTTGGCCTTAAGTGAGATTTATAGCTAGGGCTGTTCATGATGCAAAGAATCTGTCACTGTCAAAATAAAGAGAGAAAACAGGCTCTGTTCATTTTAAACAGTTAATTGCAGAGGTTGTTCTCAGTTGAATAGAGGTACAGGAATGGGATGTCAAAAAATTTCTTTTCTGGGTGCTCAAACATCTCTGTTTAGACTGTGAAGTTTTCGGTCTGTATGTTCTTAAAAACTCAGCTATATGAACATATGTTGTTCTTATATGATACAAATATATCTGTGCTTTTATCACAAAAACATTCAGATAAAGACTTTCCATATGCTCCCAATGCCTTGGATTTAACCTAATATCTTTCCTAAAAATAATGCTCCAGCCTAGCTGTGATGCATTGGCAGTGAACAGCTTGTATAAATCTCTGAATAGTGATCTCACAGAAAAAAAAAATGCAGTTTTTCAGTTTTTATTGATTTAAATGGACATCAAGTTAATTCTATAGGAGGGGACACATTGAATATGCTCTTTTTTGGAAAAAAATGTCCAAGAGATAACACACTTTTTAACTTGAAAGAAATGTTATTTACCCATAATAGTTCACTTTTTACTCAATTCAAGTGCAATTTCCCGGGCAAAATCCCCAATTTTTAGACAATGGTTTTGAACAAAAATGTATTTGAGGCAATTTGAATGTAAATGTTTTGTGTGTGAGAAAATGTACATGTGTGGTAAAATGAAGTACAATTTGATTTAACCATAGTACTTTTAGTACATCACTTATGCCAATCAGGAAATCTAGATAAAGTTCTACTAACACAGAAATACCAGCATTGCTTTTCTTCCATGACAGGTGGCACGGAAAAGAAATGATTTGTTTAAAATATGATTTGCTTTATTTTCTTTTTGCACAAATCAGCTAAGGTCTGTAAATGAGAAACAACTTGGATTTTATTTTAACCAGATTTACAATCCGAAAAAGTTATGGCCACGTAGCAGCATAAGAAATCAACCTTATTCTGTATCAGTCTGCTGCTCATACACAGAGAGATCCTCATGCAAACATACTTCAGTAAGTGAAGGCTGCTCATAGTGTGAAACCCAGAGGCACCATGAGCTGGCAGCTCAGAAGCCTTGTGCTTCAGAAAAACAATAACAAGAAAATGTTGTTGAATTTCTCAAGGTGTGTGGTGAATAACAGCACACAGTGCTTCTTTTCTTGGGGGAATACAAGTGGATTCAGAGTTGTCTTGCCCCAGCAGAGAGATAATTGCTATAATTCATTAGAGAGGCTAATTTCCATTTTTCATTACTGGAGCAAAACTTTATAAACTGTGTTGAATGGAACGGGAGCTTTTATTTCCTGAGGCTGCATATGTAATCATTTTAATTCAAACAACCCGTTGAACCAGCCTGTGCTGGTCATTACATCTCCTGTCTTCCTGTCATTTTGTAGTTTAATTTCTCCATCAACTCATGCCTAGTTCTACATGTTCTTTCAATTTCTCTGTCTTGGGGCATACAGCAAAGCCAACTTATTGGTGGTGGTTGGTTTGCACAGTTTCTACCATCTCGTTTTCAGAATAGATCAGCCAACATCTAACATTGATCTTACATTATTTATGTTTCAGCTGTGCAAAGAGAATACTTTCACACTGGGAATGACTTTAAACTATGTCCTATTTTAAGACAAACCTATTTATTTTCCTCATGCCCTTGCCACATTTGCTGATCAAAGCCACTTACATCTAAACAAGTTTTGTTTCTTACAGGTGCTTTGCCTGCCTTATTTTATTCTACAGTACAACTGCTTGTGAAGCTGAATTTATAACTCAGCTACAGTATGCATGACTTCATTCTGTGATGGAAAAGGCAAAGGGATAGAACTCCGCTGTAGGTTACAGAGGAAATGAAATCTGTGTCAAAAGAGTTAACAAAAAAAAAAAACCCAAACCCCAAGCCACCAATAAAATCCCTGAGGGAGCCTTAAATCATTAAAATCCAGGAGAACTTTACCATTCTTACTACAACTTCTTTAAGAATTACAATATGCATGAAGACAATCTGAAAAACAGCAGAAATAGAGAAGAACCAGAAAGGTGAAAAGTAACAGAGCAATCAGTGGAGTGCTCTCAGAGCAATCCTGCAGTTGGTCTCTTAAATAAGAGTGACATTCTCTGGGATTCTTGCTTGGACTATGCAGACCTACAGATGTGTTCCAGCTTCTGCAGTGCTATGCACCAAAGCAAGGAGATATCCAGTGGTGATTATTTTTTAAAGCTGCACTTTAAAGAACCACACCAACACCAGAGTACTTAATGTTTCTGAACCTTTGAAATCTGTAAAATATAGCTGCAATTCTACTTCAACCTCAGATAGCAATCTATGTCAGAAGCTTGCTTTACTTAATTTATTTGCTTATTTATTTGCAGTCCTGACCAAACCCAGATAAACAGGAAACAAAAAAGAATTATCTGCCTTACTCATATCCCCTGCCTCTTTTCAAAGAACAAGTGGTTTGATAGCTGAGGGTTGGGGTGGTTGACATCTGAATTAATTTCTGACTCAAGCTCTTGGTGCCACAGCTGTATGTTTGTATAACTCATAGATAATATAGACCCCTCTTGTCAGGAATCCTAAAAAGAACTGTATCCATAAAAACAAATAAGAAAAAAGCAGCATGATTTTTTTCAATGTGCAAAATGGTTTAATTCAATGAGGTGTGGGAGAAAAGGTAAAATCACTTTTCATTTTATCTGAACTGGATTACCCATCTTCTTTTTTTGCTCTTATGCTTCTTGGGTTCAATTATTTTCAGAAGATATAACTTGCCTCACATCATTCCACAGATGGCTTCCAGCCCTTTAAGAAATGTTCTATGCAAGCCAAATCTCTGTGATGTTTACACTTCCTTTCAAGGTGGTTTTAGCAATTTTTATCTCATTTATTTTCCTACTTAGGAAAACCTGGCAAACTATCAAAAAGAAAATGTGCAGATGAGTGCTCTTCATGGAAACTAGATGGATGCTTAGTAACAAGTGGACCCACAGGGATAAAACAGCAAGTTCCCAAGGTTCCCAAGCCAGGCTAACCTTAGGTTTTCTGATTAGCTTGTTGAAATTCAAATTCATCTGATGCTTGTGGATCCTTTCAGGACTAGTACCTCTTCTGATGAAGAGTGAAGTTATCTCAAGCTCTCTTGTACTATGCACCCCAAAGGCATAGCTGGTGACTGTGCTGGCCCGTGAAAAGCACCTCTTGGCTTTTCCTCTATATTGATAATCTTACACAAGGCTCATGATTTTGGCCTCCCTCCCTTGAATTTGCAGTGCAGGGTAACAGCTTGCTGCTCTGCTACCAGCCAGCATAGCATGCTCCACACTTAAAATTGGGGGATATTTACCAGTCTGCAGTGCTTCTGCTGCCATGCCTTATGGGATAGACAGCACTAAACACTGTCTTGTGCTGCCCATACTGTCATGGCCATTCATATATGACCCTTACGGGATAGACAGCAGGTGCAGGGCACTAAACACTGTCTTGTGCTGCCCATACTGTCATGGCCATTCATATATGAAGCCTACAGGCAAACAAAATATTCTACGTACAGGGGAAAAGTAAAAACTTTACTGCATGCCCTCTTTGGCTGCTGGGAATAGGAGAGGAGCACACACTTTGCGTTTCTAAGAAAAGGTCTCAAGAGTTTTAGTGTTCCCTGAACCTGTACCTGAGCATACAGTCAAATCCCAGAACTGAAATTCCTGGCCATCTTGAACCTCTTGGCCTGCATGTTCAGACATAGAGAAACAGACTTTTCCCTAGTGTCCCCCTCCTCTCTCCAATGCACCCTTGGTGGAAAATGCAGCACCTTTCTCTGTTGTCAATAGTCCACGAAACAAGTTTTGATCCCCACACTGGCCCATGAGAATCATATTGCTTTTCTCCTTCACAAATGACCCCCCAGGCATAGAGAGGTACTGTAAAAGAAAGACAGGTAGGTTCCTTCAGGTTATAAATGATGGCATATGAAAGATGACTAGGACAATTTGATTTTCATTTGCTGGGCTCCCCCCTAGAAGACTGAGTGGAGAAGACAAATAGCTGTGACTAAGTAAATATGACATTAGTCATATAAGGGATGGAGCAAACCATATGGAATATCAGAACCTTATTTAAATAAACATACTTTCTGAACCAGAATAATATTTGAATATTATGAATAGAAATTTAAAACACTTCTTGCTGTGCCTCATAACCCCATTTTTCTCTGTAATTCCTTTATAGCAACATATTATGCCTACAATTTCTATCTGACAGGCCCTTGCACCCTTGCCCTATTTACCTCTAGCTGAACATCAATTTGACTTTTAATAACTGCTTAAAGATCCATAGTTTGGAGTCTTTGCCCTGCCTGATTTCTGATAACAGGCAAAGCTTGATTAACTAATCCTGATAAGTTACTATGGCAACTTCCACCACTGCAGCGAGAATTAACAGATATGTTCTTATCATTGCTTCTTTCCCCCAACTATGCCATTTAATCCATTAAAATTAAATGGTGAATTGTGGAAATGAAGTCTAAGCCTTGGACTCCTTGCTGGAAATTAATCATTGGTCTGGATCATAGTGTGAGTATTACTTTCTTTGTTAGAAAACACTTCAGCAAGCCAACAGCTGGAAGAGTAAGATCTCAAAATCAGATAACATTGCATTCAGAAGTGCCATAAATCCTAAAGAGAACCTTAATGTTAGTCCTGTTATGTGTCACTACTAATAGTGTAAAAGGATTCCCAGTTCCCAGTTCCTTTAGAGAACAGCTACCTGAAAAAGTGCAAAACAAATTCAGAGCTTCTAAGCAGCAGACACTCTAGTGCTTCAAATGGGGAAAAAATATTTAAATGTGCAACTAAACTCAGCTGTGTGATCACCATGTAGCATCAGAGCCCTTCCTGAAAGCCTGGTAAGTTCACTTGCTTTTGTTGGAGAGCTTCCAGAGTTTGTGGGGGCTCCTTTCTGGATGCAAAGTTCAGCAACTGGCTTGTGTCCTTAGCATCCCCTGAGTACCTCTAGAGATGACTCATATCCTGTAGTGAGAGTCTGGCTTTGGCCACCCAGGTCTAGGAAGCCAGAGTTAAATTTTGGGTGGTTATAAGACATAAATATCTTGTTCAGATCTTCCTTTTATAATGATGCCCTTCTAATCTCTGTTTTCTCTGATGAAGTGAATGGCTGAGATCAGAGAGAATGTAGTAGCATGGGAATGAGTGGCCTTGAAGTGATTATGGTGCCTTTGCCATGGGGACACATTAAGGAACAAATGGCATTGAAGAATATGTCCCTATATATCACTAACTATTTTCTAGATTTCTGAAAGCGTGTTTGCCAGCCGTATTATTTCACATTTTAGCACAGAAATAAATCAACATTACAACATGTGGAAAATAGGATTTCTTAAAAGTACTTCCACAACTAGCTTGAGAATTCCAGGGGTTTTGTCCCAGAACATTACCAAGTCAATTTTCAGCTAGTCACATTCCCAAGTGAGCTGCATGTTTTACAGGCAGTACTTTTTCTCCAATCCATCTTTCTCCTATATGTCTATATCCAGCTGATTTAATGATAAAAGAGATTTTTAAGGGATCCGGTTTTGCCACATTGATTTTTATCAAGCAAGGGGTGACTTGATAAAAGGATGATGAATCTAGGTCTCTCTCTGCAGACAGAAAAGACCTGAGTTATCCATTTTCCATTTAACAATGAAGGTCTCCACCTAGGAGAACTAAACTTGGACTGAGAATAAGAATCTGGATGGGATTGAGACAGCCACTATCCTCTTTTCTTTCCCACCTATGCAAGCATTATAATCTGGGAGACATGGGTTACAGTTAAAAACAGCCATGTCTTTCCAGTCCTATCACTACATGTGAAAATGCTCTGTACCTGACAAAGAGGAGGATATTACCAGTCTCTGGGAGTCTTCCACCCTGGACAGTATTCCATCTCTACCCCTCTGCACTTGGAGATTGCCTGAGCATAAGTGACAAGAGGAAGACTATGTACACTTTCTCCTCTTTCTCTTATGAGGCAAATAGGTTACAGTTCAGATTTTGTTAACTTGGGTATTAGGAATATCACCCTTTACAGGAACAGCTAATTTGTTTTTCTGGATCACTCCATTCCCACAGTGCAAATGAATGGTTAAAAAAACATATAGATGCAATGAGCAGTGACTGGGAATCCTGCAGCTTCAACTTCAGAAGAAAAGGTCTGAAAGATAGAACTCATTAAGGTGCTCAAGACAGGAACTGAATTCTAACGTGTGTTCAATGCCAAGCACAGTGTGACCCCTTCTTGCCAAACCAAGTAGAAATACCATCAAGGTGTATGATAGTAATTTCCTAGTCTATCCAGACCATGAGCTCCAGAAAGAAGAATCTGTGAATGAAATTCATCTCACATGATGTCATTGTTCCTGTCTGAGCGACAAACTCTTCTTCTGCAGACAATGGTGAGAAGCAGGAACTGAGGAGTACAAGTGCTACTTAGTGCAGCAAAGATTTTTAAAGTAGCTCCGATCAACTGTGTCCTGAAAGTGCCTATTTCTCTCAGCTGACACCAAAGGATACACTATCTCTCTGGCTCTGGGGTTAGATACACCTATTTGGTCAACTAGATTTTGTCTGAATGAGGGAATAAGGGTTGAAAAGATTTTAAAGTACAAATTATTTCTGATATTATAAATGTTCCCTGATTTTTTAATGTAAAAAAAAAATTCTAATATTATAAATGTTCTCTGATTTTTAAGCCCATTAACATTCATTGTGAGATCACAGAAAAGGAAGTTTCTTGCAAGTTCATTTATTATGCAGTGACTTTTTTCCTCAAAATGACTGATGCTTTTTTTCAGCAGAAGAAATACATTACTCAAATTCCTGTTATTTCTCCATATATATCACACTTTAATATAGGAGCACTGTAGGTGTGTTATATTAAAAACACAATGCACTTTAAACAATTAGCTTTTTACTTTACTTTCTCGAGCAGTTACTTAGATAACACAGTTGTTATTATGTACTGGATATTTTTATGGCCTTGAATGCTTCAAGAGAAAAAACAACTTTTATTCTGGTCTGTTTTCATCTGTGTTCCTACACAGTATTTAGGCTGTCCAAATATATAATAGGAAAGGAAAAGTCTCAGCACTTTAAAGCAAAGGCAATTATCCTAGGGACTGTTAAGAGCTGGTTGAATATCAGCAGTGTGGTTTGCTCCCATACAAATGAGCAGCAATGGCAGCTGTCCATCAGGATCTGGCAGTGCATTAGTCTTGCCTGAGTTTAACTTTATCAGTGCGTGTATTGGCATGTCAGCTGGGTGTCATGAACCCACCACAGATGGTGGAGACCTGGAGTGAGATTCAGCTGCCTGCAGAGAGATATCCACTTTGGAAACCTTCCCTCTCTTCCAGAACAGATGTCAAATAGGACCTACACCATTCCTGAGACCCTCAGGTGAAGTTTTTCTCTGAAAAGGCTGTGACTTCTTAGTCAGTGGCATCTAGGCAGTTATTCAAGTTGCCAGCTGTCTCATTTTGGCCTAATTCAAGATCTTATGAGTAGTTCCCATCTCCCTCATTCAATATAGATACAAATGAATGAAATGCCATGTTGGACTCCTCTAGAACATCCAGAAGATGGAAGAACTTCTGTAAGGCCTTTATCACATCTCTCAGCTCTTTGCAGATGCCTAGATAGTTCAGGGCATGTCACTTGTCATGACACTTGTGTTTCAGCCAATTGTTTCTGCCTGTTATTGACCCCCTTGACTAGCTCTCCACTGCTACCATGGAAGATTAATAAATCCAGCTCCACAGAGCACCTGTATTAGAGACACTGAATCAGGCAGAGTGAATTCCATTTCTTTTGTACCAGAAATAACATTTACATGACATACATTCATTACAGAAGCAGCAAGACCCAAGAAAACCAAAAAGACATGTACACGATGGTAATTTATGATTGCTGCCACCAGATCACAAAGCCACTGGAACAGGGTGAAATTGTGAGCTTCTACTGAGTCCCCAGTTGACCACATCTGAGTCCTTAATTCTAGTAGTCTTAGTCACTTTCACTTTGGTAGGCCTGTTTGAGGAGAAGTTAGGTATTGACTGTTCAGAAGGAGTTAGATTAACTCAGCTCTAGCCCTCTATAACCTAAATATCTTGTCAAGCATAAAGTTCTTCATAGCTGACAGAGGAACATTGGCGCTTCCACAGAGCTATAAATGTAATCTCTGGCAGATGTCTACATTAGACTGGGAGTTACCCTCTGAAAATGCCTGTTTTCTTAACCAGCTGTGCAAGGAGTCCATCCTCCTCATTCCTAATCCTGTAGGAAGAGTTTTCTGTTACTGTGTACCTCAGTACTTGGCAGTGTCCAGAATGGGATCTGTTGAAGTGTATTGCAGGTAATCTGCCATTTTCCAAGTATCTGAATTGATAATATGCTACCTACTTATTTTGCCCTCATGTGGACCTCTGAGGTTGCTAGGGTCTACACCCAGACCTAAGATCCAGAAAATGATGTTGGTTTTGCTCAGAGATGCACAGTCTTAGGCTTGTCCTCTGTTAATGATAGATACAATTTGATGTGGTGAACCCATGCTTTTCCCTTCCCCAATATTATTAATTATCTTGGCTTTCCCATCAAACATCTGTAACTATCCACCCAAGATTTGCTGTTTATATGCAGCTTTGCATTATAGAAGCATTGTGTATTAATCCAGATTTACAAGGTGAAATTTCCATTGAATAGAAGTTGTGCAGCCTTCAAATTAACCATTTTCATTTGAATCTAGCTATCCTTCTAGGTACCTGTTGATACCATGGCAATGAGTATGATTAGCAGTATGATATGAACTATGTGTCGATATATCTTATAGACCAAAATCTCCTTTGTGCACATCTGATCCATAGAGCCTAGCTCCAACCCAAGGGTTATGGTTACATTTAGACATCTACAAACTGGATCTCTGAGTTAATCATCCAGATTCTCTTCATCCTCAGTGGGGAGAAGAGGGTAATTCAGATTCTTGTCTTCTCTAAATGAGTATTTTAAGCAAGCTCTGGAGGTGCTATGTCTATTAGTAAAGGAATGAAGTGATTGCTCAGACTTCAATTGTAACACTAGAAACATGAAAAGCTAGGACAAATAAATCCCACTTCATGTTTATCTGGTTTGATAGGGCACAGATAGGCAAACTTTAGCCTAGATATTTTGCTTTTCTTTATCCTAACAGCCAAATTCAGCAATCACATAATTTTTTAATGTACACCAAGTGAAGATCCATAAATGTGTATTTTCTTCATTTTACTGTTTGCTGAAAGTCTGGTGATTAGGAGAGGATTCTATCTGCAGGTTTTTTTTATTCCCTACCTTTCTAATGGTGATCCATAGTACCATTCACACCCCTATGACTTTCCTGGAAATGAGAAGATGACTCCCAAAGGGTCTTCACACCTATTAGGTAAAGGAAGTTCAACTAGTATAAAAAAGTCCATTTTAGAAGATGATCATGCAGTCACTGTGTTCCATGAGACATCACTCTTCAGGCAAGGTAGAAACTACATGGCAGTCAAGATTTGTGCATTTTCTTTGATAACTAATTAACATAGATATCTGTGGCTCCTGCCACTGTTGGGAAATGGCCTTTCCTTGCCCGTGCTAGTCAGGGTCTGAGCAGCAGGCAGACCCATTCCACCTGAAGACAGAGGCAACCACTGTAACAAAGCTCTGTCTTAGCAACCACCTCACGCACGTTCGGAACGCAATGCGTCGGATACAGCAGCATGCACAACCATTCACCTGGGGGATGGAATAATATCACCATTTTTAAAAACAGGACTCTGTCAGGTCTCCCAGGAGGGTTCTGACAGCCACCATCATTCATCCACCTTTGCCACCTGGAACTGGTATTAACCATGAGGGAAAAAATGATTGCACAGACTTAAACTCAGATATTGCAGAGAGACAGAAACTGAGACTAAACAAAACTTGATTCTAAGCAAACACTTATTTTGGAGAACCAACCAAAGCCTAAATTCAAATGACCACAACAAATGTGGTAAAACATATTCATTCATTTTGCGTACTGTATCCAAACAGCTAATAAGAAACAGGACTCTGTCTAAACATGCAAAGTGTAAAACAGAAGGAGCTGTATATTTCAGGAATCATCTGCTGATTAGCATCACACAGGGTTATCAAATCCAACAGCAAACATCTAAGGGTTTTGGGGTAGTAGCCTGTGGGAAGCCAGGAGGCTTCTAAAACACTTGTGCAAGCCTGTCATCTTCAGCCTTCAGAGTGTGGCCCAAAACTTCAGAATTATGATGAATTGTTCAGGTTCATTGTTTGTACCTTATCCCATGGCCTCAGTATGCAGAAGATACTTGGAAAATTAATCTCAGAACTTTAAGCCCTTTAAGAATTATACCTTTTGGATTTTATTCTAGGGTCTCTTGAGGAAAAAAGTCTTGAGGCTAAACATTATATCCCAGGAAAATTGTGCTATCATGGCATATATTTAGCAGTTCAAGACTGTGGACCAAACAGTCTAACAAACCTGAAATGAAAACTTCACTTTTAGGAATGCCCTGGATGATTCCCTGGCCAATTCAGATCAATGTCTGATTTGTCTACAGTCTTGTTACTTTTAGTCTTTTATAGTTAAAATGCAAAGGAGATTATATATTTTTAAGTAATATTTTCTATTTCATGTAGCTTTGTAGCAGTGGCAAAAAGTTGCGCACAACTGATTGTTATATTACCATCACATTTCTTCACTGTAACAGAAACCATAGCAGAGTGGAATAAAAAAGTTAAAAAGAGACTTAAAGTACATTGGAATTAATTCTTAAAAAGGGTAGTTCAGGGTATCTTCCTCATGGAAATTGCTTTATCTGCTTTTACTTTAAGGAAATCAGAAGGGACTCTAAAAGCACATTTTCCCACAAAGTGTGACACAGTATATTCCCCTCCCTGGGGTAAAGAGCATAAAAGGTGTTATTTCTCAGATGGGGTGCATGCTCATCCACTAATCTATGCAGCCACTGTACTGTGTTTGAATGCAAATCACCCATGAATGCCACGGCAAATTTCTTAGTTGCCCGTCTCCATAGTATGCATGTGCATTATGTATTATATGTTTAATAGTGCATCAGCTCCCTGGTGAAAAATCAAGAAAACTTCCGTGTCCTCCTGAAAGAAAATGTGGAATTATTTTATACACGTCCAGCCAGGTCAGGCTGCAGTATGTTCTCAGGAGAAATTCCAGCTGAATTAAGACAGCACTGCTGTACAGTGATGTGGTGGATACAGAGGTACTTGGGGCAGCTCAAACACAGGAAGCAGCATGGCTGTATCAGCATGGTGCTCTCTGTAGACTAATTAGTCCTGCTAAGGAGCTGGACTATTAAGTCCAGGCTAAATGCAAATCTGCGCCTTCCCCTTGGGCTGTGCTGAATGAGCTCTGCTGAGGAAAGCTTTTCTGCCTGGAACCAGGGACCTCTAACAGCCACAAAAACTTATGAAGCTGTAAAGCATAAGGAGATTGGCCAGAAAGACAGGGGCGTTTTTAGGGAGAGAGCCCAGGAAGGCTTGGGAGCTCATTTCCATTGCTCCAGGCACAGGACTCAGAGCTGAATGCTACTGCAGTGCCTGCATTGCACTACATGCCCTTGTGGGGTGTGAGTCTATGGGGATGCTTACACCAGTTTCTAGTGCACTGGAGGAATACATAGCTCCTTTCTGGGTATGAGGCATCATCCTTGAGCTGAGAGAAAAATACTGGAAGGCAGCAGCAGCTCTGGGCACATGGCAAAATGAAATTAGAATGCAAAATTACAGAAAGAACTGCTAATATTTTAGCCTACAAGACACACACACACAAAGTAAAGATGGTGAAGATGAAACTTAAATGAGTGTTTTGTCCATCATTGTACAAAGACAAATGGGAATGAAGTGAAGAATAAGAATACCAAAGCTTACACCATGTTGCATTGTCCTCCAGATAGTCCTCTGGGAAGCAAGAGGGAAACAGATTCAGGGAACAGAAAAACAAAACAAAACAAAACAAAATAAACCACAGGTTATACCAAACAGGCAACCACAGAGAAGATAACGAGTCTTTATAAGCAGTTGATTTTAAATGAGAAACTTTAGATCATGCTCTACAGAAGCAGGTGTTAAAACTATTTAATTTTTGACCATTTTTTAAAATGTACGGATCTTCAGGAGTACTTGCTAGATTCTTGGACTAAGATTTTCACTTTTGGGCACTTTGTAGTAGAGGGGTAAGGAAATATTTCTCTGAGCTGTTCAAATGTACACTTTAGGATGAGATGAATTGTTCTTTAGAAATATGTGATCTCAAATCAGTTGCCTAAACCCATGCTTAGATAACTGAGCTAAGGCCTTTATTTCTCTCTGTTAACAGTAAAAATGACAGTCATCTGGACTCAAATCAAGGTAGCTGGTTCTAGGTATCTGCACTATAGATTTCTACACTGAATCAGAAAAGTCCTCATTTTTCTACTGTTGCAGTCAGTATGAGGTGGAATACAGTTATTGAATGGTAGGCAGAGCAAGTCAATTTAGCACCTCTGAGATATTCCATTTAACTTCCAACCAGGTCTCTTGTAACCTTGCTTTCACCTTTGGACATCTTGAAAAGCACAGGCATCTCAAAGAGCATTAGGTGACTATATTTATGCAGCTGAATTTCACAAGGTGCAACTTGCAGAGAACAGCTGGGGCTCAGTTCTGTTCTCCCACTTGGATTATCTCAAAGAGCATTAGGTGACTATGCAGCTGAATTTCACATGGTGCAACTTGCAGAGAACAGCTGGGGCTCAGTTCTGTTCTCCCACTTGGATGCCTCACAGTGAACATCCTCTAAGGTGTTCTATCCAGACTTCAGATGCCAGTCCAGGGGAGCATATGCATCTTAAATTAGTTTTCTATCTTCCAGCTCAGTTAGATGACTTAAATACTCCAAGGCATTTCAGTCTTGTCTATCTACATGTGGATGTTCCAATTGAGTGTTTTATTTCCCTCTCTTTGAGAGATGTGTGGGTGAATCACTCTCCAAAGATATGTGTCTCTCTCCATTGGCTTCAGAAAGAGCCTGACTTTTAGGCCCAGTGCTTG
Source organism: Passer montanus (assembly GCF_014805655.1). Lineage (NCBI taxonomy): Eukaryota > Metazoa > Chordata > Aves > Passeriformes > Passeridae > Passer > Passer montanus. The sequence continues at coordinate 25,033 of NW_024374590.1, forward strand.
ACAGATGGGGTGAATTACTCTCCAAAGATGTGTCTCTCTCCATTGGCTTCAGAAAGAGCCTTACTTTTAGGCCCAGTGCTGTGAAGATGTCATTGAATTGTCTGAGCATGAGTGTCTTGAATTGTTTGAGCTTCTGTAGTATATTCAAGCCATCTCCCCTCTGCTGCTCCAGAAGTGTACTGGACTCCTTGAGACCTCTGCTGGTCCCATATTTCAGATACTCTAGCATGTCTCAGATGGTGCTTTTCATCCATGCTTAGACAAGTCTCTCAAGATCCACATAGCTTCCACATCAGATGCTTTAAAACCCCATATGCTTTTGGGGGATATTTAGATTTTTCCACATTTCTTAGAAGTAATTTTGATCTATTTCTTATTTGTTAAGCCTTACTTGTTACAGCTATGACAATAACACAGAGAAATCACTTTCCCTCCTTTTGAAGTGGAATATCTGGATTAATAGCATGAGCTCAGGCAAGGATGAAGGAGCACTTTCTCAGATGTGCTCAGTACCTGGTGGTTTCAGCACAGACTTCTTATGAGAGCTTTGTGCAACATACTTGATAAAATATGCCCAACTGAATTAAGTTTATAAGTGCGGATAGCAGCAGGACTAAAACAGAATTCAGTTCAGATATGCTGCATGTTTGTATAACACTGAGATGCAGAGGAAATATTTTCTAAACTTGGTGTCTTCTGCTGTCAAAGACAGATAAAAGCAGAATAGTTTGTCACTTCTTTTGAGGTTTTTGTAATGTGTGCTTGGACTTTGTGGTGACAGTTTAAAGTCAAGTGGTCTGACAGTGTTTCATGACTACACACTCAAGAATAGACTTCTAAAAGCATTAATGTAACACTGAACAGTCTTCTGAATCACAAGAAAAGACTATTCTTATATCCATAATAATCAAAATGGTCTCGAGTGTTTGAAAATACCAACAAAATACTAGTATTGCAGTGTATTTATATGAAGTAAGCAACAGAAAATGATCAGTGTGTAGACAAGAAGACTGCTGTGCGTGTTACACCCTGTTAACAATGCAAGGGTTAAGAGTATCCAAATGAAGCTGGTCTTCCAAGCTCTGGCTACAGTTCATGAAGAGAGATGTCATTCAGGGAATGATTCAGCACATGGAAAGCTGAGGTTCCAACACAGGTTAAATGGTGTTTGTGTGACGCAGGAGTGTAGCATTTATATCCTTCTGGATAAAATTACCTAAGATGGTGTGAGATGCTGGCAGTGACCTTTCCCAAGAGCTGCTAAGGGATTACAGCTCTGAAATAAGGCCGTCTGCTCTAATCCAAATAAACTACCTTTCCTAGCTCCACTGAGATCAGCAGCCATCTCTGAATTGAGAGATGGCTGGTCCCAGCCCAGAAGGAGACAACACATTCATCACTGCCATTTGAAGATGGATTTACTACCAAAACTCATCATTAACAGACCATAAATAGTAATTATTTTAGATGCCATCAGCAAGAACAGGAAATAGGAATTTGATTTGAACATTTTTTAAATGAACAGCGGCAATACTAAACTCCTTGGTTTTTTTCCTGAAATACTGCATGAACAAGACTAGTTAAATCATATGGAGATAAGTTCCCCTTTCAAACTCTAGAAGTCATAAAGAATTATCTGTATTGGCAACATTCATTAGTTTCAGCCTTTACAGGCTAGCAGTATAGGACACATCTCTGCTTTATTCAGTGTGCTGTTCAGTATTATTTTGCAAGTTAGTATTTTGTGTTCAGAAGTATCTTTCTTATGTCAATATGTAATGCATCTTAAACCTTCCTTTTTCATTACAAAAATGCTTGAACTGTTCTTGCATCATCAAACTAATCCAAGCTGAGCCATGCTTCCAGCCCCTTCCTTTTTATGCTCTTCCTCCCATTTCAGCTGTTTGCAACTTTCAGATTTGACAAAGCATGACGGAAACCTAAAGGCTTTGGTGACCTTTCACTTCACATTGGCCAATTCTACATTAAGATCCAAGCCTCTGCTCCGAGCAGTGCAGAAGGACTAGTTCTCTGAGTATAAAGTGAAAGGGTAAAATTATGATCCCATCAAATGCAGATTGAGTATCGCTACTCAGAGATGTTGCACTGCACTATGATCCTGCTGTGGTTTGACCTACAATGGAGGTAAGCATCTTCTCTGCTTCTCCTTTCAGGATAACCAGGCTACAATATTTCCAGAAGAGTGGAGAACTAACAAATGTTTCTTTTTGCTGCAGGGTAATCCCATGACTTGACTAGAAATGCCATGTTATTTTCCTATTGGGTTGCCATGAAAATTGACAGAATAGAGTACATAGAGTACAACATAGACAGGAGTGATTGGAAAGACTTGGCACTGTGAAAAGCTACTGTGACATCCCATGAATTTGACGAATGATGGCGTCAAGAAGATACCTGGGTCCTCATCTGCATTGGTATATTTGGGTACTCTCTTTGGCAAGACAGACCAGTGCTCTGCAAGTGTGCAGCAATTAGCTGTGATACAGCCTTTTTAAAATCAGAAGCTCTTCAGTTTTGCTCATTGGTTTTACCTACAGATGATTGCTGGGATGGTACAGCTGTAGTAATTATCCCTCTACAAATCTATAGATGTATAAATAGCAGGAACATTGAAGTATGAAATGTGAATCCAATGATTGGTAGTAAAGAAAATAATCTTATGTTAAAGTATTTTTTTCCCAAAATGATTGAATAAGTAAAGCAAGATTAACGATCACTGAAGTTTTAGCTGATTAAAGTAAATTGTTAAGATGGATGGAAATAAAGCAGTGGCAATTTTATAATTAAGTAAAGAAGTGAAACAAATTGAGGTGCCTTTGAAAGTGTGTCAGTTAAAGAACTAGGTGATAAAAATGGTGTTAATACATAACTTTTTTATAAAATAAAAAAAATACAAAATATTGCTGTAGACCACTTTTGATGCATAATTTATACTGCAAAGTACCTGCAAAGGCTTATGTGGCTTCTGACCTGTAGGAAAGAATTTATTCTCTTCTAACAAGCCTAATACATAAAAACTGAGCCATACTGCTCTCCTACAATGAAATTCTATACCATTTCCAGTGAAGAAAAAAAGCTTTACTGAATGCTGGAACAGCTGGCAAAGAAACTATAAGAGTGATTATATAATTATTAAATCAGGAGATGACCACTTTCTAGTATATAGACAAGCCTTTTGTACTAATCTGAAACTAGAATATGTTTTGCCTTACCAGCCTATCCAAACTTGTGCCAGCAGCAGTTGTAGGTCTCTCCTCTGGGATATATGGTCTAAACCGGGTATTGAAGTTGTCAGGGACAGAACGGGAAGATCTCAGGGCAGGTGCTGGTTTAGGTTGGCCACATCCTTGGAAAACCTGAAAAAAGACATTCTTGGTTATATGTTCGTTAAATGAGAATCATAAAAAATGGAAAGCTGATATTTTGTAGCCTCTTCATTCTCTTTCTGTATTCTTGAAACAAGATTTGATTGACATTTTTATAATACTGAATCGAGTGCTTGGCCTGCATTAAAACTCAGGTTAATAATTTAGCATTATTAATCACTTGGTGAGGGTATGGAAACATATAGGGACCTTAAAACCCCCTTAATTTAAGAAGGTGATTATTATGAGAAATTAACATCTGAAAGCATCTTAATTGCTGTCTTTCCAGGAAGAAAAATAAACAAAAGGATGTCCTTTGTGGCAGGACACAGTTGATAGCTGTTTTCAGTTTTGTTAAAATGCAGTATTTACCCAGAATCACAGGTCATCCATAATCCCTACCTACAGCTCTTTGTACCCTGCAATCTTATTTGTAGTCTTAGAGAAAAGGTCAATGATGAAATAGTTTTGTAACTTGGATAACTTTCTTATTCCCTACCAATCTCTCCCTAGAAGGGTGAGGCAGACTGACTGGGCAACAGAGATAATTATTTTCTGCTAGTGTGTTTGTTTTCTGGGTATAGAAAATAATGCTTCCAGTTATTAAACTTTTCATATACTTCCATCTGGAAAAAAGTTTCAGTGTTGTGTATCTGGTGGGTACTAAAGGACACAGAGGACACTTTTGACTACTGGATATCAAGCATATTTCCCAGAGGCATTTTCACACAAGTTGAACATCCGTAAAGAGGTAGAAAATCCACTGAGTTAAAATTTTGAAGTGCTCTCATGAAGTAGCATCCTAGTGTTTGCCGTCACACCAAATTTTTCAGTTTTAGAATCACCCTCCTGTTTTTGTGACTGTTTCAACATTTTCCCCCATTCAAAAGAAAAAGAATTGAATGTCAGAATTTCTCATAAGATATATTATACAAAACCGTAATGCCATACACAGACTGTTTGAATGAGCTTTGTGGGGGTGATAACTCTATAAATGCTGTGTTTTGGTTGTAGGACCAAATGACTCCTTTTTGTACGGTTGACTATGTTGGTTTCTGTGGCCAGGTTTTGGTAGTGGGGGCACTACAGGGGTGGTTTCTGTGAGAAGGTGCCAGCAGCTTCCCCCGTGTCCGGCAGAGCCAGCGGCAGCCGGCTCCAGGACAGCTCTGCTGGCCAAGGCTGGGCCTGCCAGAAATGACAGCAATGCCTCTGTGATTACATCGTCAAGGAGGGAAAGAAAGTAACTGTGCAGATAAAATTGTGGCCAGAGAAGAGCAGGGTGAGAGGAAGAACTCTGCGGACACCAAGGTCAGTGCAGAAGGAGGGGCAGGAGGTGCTGCAGGTGCCAGAGCTGAGATTCCCTGCAGCCCCTGGTGCAGCCCATGGTGAGGCAGCTGTGTCCCTGCAGTCCGTGGAGGTCCCTGGGGATACAGAGATCCACCCTCAGCCCATGGAGGACACCCACACCAGGGCAGGTGGGTTCCTGGGAGGAGGCTGTGACCCCGTGGGAGGCCTGTGCTGGAGCAGGGTCCTGCAGACCCGTGGAGAGAGGAGCCCACTCTGGAGCAGGTTTGCTGGCAGGACTTGTGAGCCTGTGAAGGGACCCACACTGGAGCAGGCTGTGCCTGCAGGACTGCACCCCGTGGAAGAGTGACCCAAGTCCATGGTGCAACTTCTGTTTCTTTCAGGGTACATTAAATTGCCTCTCTGTATCCTCAGGTTTCCTGATATTAATTTTGAGACCCCAAATGATTCAAAATTTGCTGAAAGAAGCTGATTACTACTAAATATATGTCCAGTCATCAGGTCTGCTTTGGCTCAAAGTTCAGTAAGTCAGCTGTTATATGGCCATTGGGATTTTTAATTTATGAATAGAATACTGTTTGGTCTGGTTTGAGAATATCTGTTTAAGAGTTTCAAGCCTCCCTAGTTCTGAGGACTATTGGACAACGAATTAATTCAATCAACCAAGAAAATTGATTTTAGCTTGTATAACTCTAAACCTTTTGTCAGGAAAGAATCTTATTTTTCCTTTGTAAAGAAAATTCAACTAAGATTAATATTCAAGATTTGTACATGATTGTGTAGGATACAGTATAATTTAAAGGGTGAATCTATATGCTAAGAGCATGAATTATACTTACAAAAGTTTACTTAAGTTTCTTCTGACTCGAGATAAGTTATGCACTGAAAACATAATTATTTATTTAGATATCTATAAAATCCCATTTACTCAATTAAGCATTTAGTATTTGCCTATAAAGCAAGTGACAATTATACAAAACATACAACTAGATTCTCAGAAGAAAGGAAAGTGAGGGAATGTCTCCTTAAAAGTCCCAGTGTGTGATTGTTAAGCTACTTGTACGGCTATGTGGTGCAACTACAAGTCTACATAATTTATATTACATCTTTCTTATGATGTACTGAAAAAAACCCATCAGAGACTTTGTGGCATTTCTCTTCATACAAATAGTTTCAGCAAGTGGTTTTATACAAACAAATTTACATACAGTCAGACAATAATAGAGATGGAAACTAGACAGTAATATTTACATGACAGAAAAAGAAACAACTTGCTTTTTAAATGACCTAACGGAAATGCAGTAAGGATACAATATTCAGTAACTGAATTTTGAGTGCAAAAGAGACATTTTAAAATTTGCATCCTGTTATTAAATGACAGAACACAAAATGTAAAGATGATAACTGATATTTACAAATGCTTCCCAAGAAGAAGCACATGAAATACTTTCTTTACAATGCTACTCAGAGGTATTGAACAATTTCTGGAAAAATACTCAGGTATTTCATTACACATGCTGTGAATTGGTAGCATAAACCCACTCCCTAAAAAAGTGTATTTTATATATAATTGGTGCAGTCAATTTCATCAGAATTTAAAGAATAGATTCCATTTGAAATTAAGAAAGATAAATTTAGTTGTCATTGTGTATGCGTCTACATTTAGGCTATACATCTAAGATAGGGGAGATCAAAAGCTTTCTTCTGTTTCTCTCTCATCAGCATCTACAGCTGTTTGGGATGTTCTGGGATATCTGAGATGCCTGTTAAGATTTTATAACACAAAAGCATTCCTAGCTGAACTGCTGTTAAAGCTCAAATGGACCAAATCTCTACGGTCAGGGATATGAACCAAGCTGTGAGAACAAGTCAACAGAGCTAGTGAAGAATTAAATCTCTTGAGCTGACTAAATGGAAGTACCTACTTCAGGACTAGGATGTACATACTGTAGAAAAAAGAGCCCTTTTCCCAGGAGAATTTGACATTTTGAATTTTTGTGGAAGACTAGTCTGTTCTCTTGGGTCATACGTTATTTAGCCATGTGCTAGTGCTCAGTGTTTCCAGTTGAGTGTCTCTATATGATTCTGCTCCATTGACTCTTCAGATAGAACAGCATTGATTTTTTACCTGAAATGCCATTATATTTTTCCTGCACAGAGCTCTGGAAAGAACACAGATAAATTAAGAGGTTTTCTTAGTATGAAACTTGTGGACTATTTTAAGAAGAACCTTGGATGTAGTTCTGTGAAGATATCCTCCTTATAAATAATGCATAGGTAGTCTGCTATGTCATGGAGCTCATTCATCCATTTAGCTGAAGTAATTGCTGAGAAGGAACATATATTTATAGGTTAAAATGGCACATCCATCAACTCAGATAAAAGCAGATTTAAGACTTACTAAGGGGAAACTCTGTTATGGGATAGACTATATGAAAGTGGAAAAATATGGTCATGGCAGCCAAATGACTCTTCCAACAGTCTAATATACTTGTATAGGACCAGACCATTGCAGAAAATAGTTCAATATGTTGTGTTTTGAGCAGCAATGGAGACGTGATTTTGCTGATGCAACCAGATTAGTAAATTTCTCCACTGTGAATAAAAATGGATGTTGTAACATCTTTTGTGCTGTTTTTTGAGTTTTCCTACACTTGTGAATGAGAAATCTCTATCAATTAGGTATCAACTAGTAAATATTCATGTTTTTAAAATGAAGCAGATGTAGCATTTACTTTTTGACTCGAAGCAGGAACCGAAGGTGTTGGTACTGACAGCCTTGTGAGAAAATTGTGAAGGCTCTCAAAACAAGCTTGTTTTGGCCAAGATTGAAATGAGCATTTATATGTTATGACTCTGAATATGACTACCTGAATTACCTCAGGGAGAATGACAATGAGAATAAGGTAAATGTATACTATGACTAAGTCTTGGATATGAGCTGAACTTTGGGAAACAATGCACAAAATGTAAAAATTTTGCCTGAGAAACAATCAACATGTTGCTGAGCACTGAATTTGGCACTATATTGTTCAAATACCAAAAAGGTGTCACTGGAGAATTACAAAGAGATTTCAATAAAGAAGACATCCTGTCTCAGCTATTATAAGCAGAAATCCAAGGTAAATCTACTGCACCATGACTTCTGCCAGAGGCAACCTTCAGGGAACATTACTCTAGTCTGGGTAGACCCAGCCTGCAAGGCCTATTCTTAAAACGTACCGATGCCTTTGGGAGGCATCTCAGGCATTCCAGGCTGATTGCTTTGCACTCTCTGTGATGTGCTTTGTGGAAGGTACTCTGTAAAAATGGCTGCAGGTGCTAGTTGATGAATTTATGGAAACTGGTTTTGATGATCAGCAATCCTTGTCTTCTCTTGGAGAAAGGAAAGTTTGGGCGTATTCAGAGCATATAGATCCTTCCAGCAGAAAGGCCTTGGGCCTTGGGGAGTGACTTTCTATACTGTTGCTCTTTTTTGACAAGCATCTCCAGTTGTCACAGCTGTCAGGAATGGGACTTTCCCTGGGGCAAAATAAGGACCTTGTGTGGCTGTCATTAAGGGACATGACAGGTGTGCAAGGTGAGCAGCCAAGAAGCCTAGAGATTTGTGATCAGACTTCCTGGACAGGCAGTGCTGAATATAAACTGCTGAGAAATACCAAGAAAACAGAGAAAGATTGCAGCCTCAGCAAGAATTGGAGGTTTTTAACATAATACTAGCACATGTTTAATGTGAACTGTGCTAGAAGAATCAACCAGAATCACCACACAAACAAGAAAAGCTAATGGTCTAGGAAGAGAGATGCTCCATTTTATGCAGTGAGAGATACTGGAATATGTCTGAGTTTGAATGTCCTTGGTCAGCAGGACAAAGATTGAAGAGGTACATGTGGTATCTCTTTAAGTCTCTGTCTCAGTATTGACATACAGCTATCAAAAGAGGAAGACAGAGGGTTTGTGTCTTCTAAAGAAATGAAAGACAAGAAGTGAACTCAAGCAATAGGCCTTGACTTTCTGCAATGATTAATCAGTTAAGTCATTGGCTTTTTCTTGGACTTTTGGAATAGGGCAATTTTATATTACTATTTGAAACAGGAGCACTGGATTTTGGATTAAATAAACTCTGGATCTTCTGCCTACAAAGAGGATAAGTGAGAGTTCCTTGAGGAAGAAACCTTTTGTTTTCATTTTTTCCAATCCTTTTTTCTTTTCCTAAAGGAAAAACAACATTACATAACATGGCTGAAAATTCTTCTGAATACAGCATTGAGTCTTCTCCCAGACATCAACCAGGTTTTTAGATAGAAAAGGCTGCATATCAGCGGTGAAAAACAATCTATGTGCATGTGGGTGTTTTAGGCATAACATTATTAGTGCATCACCATTTTTCCACTGTAAAAAGGCACTGAGTGACTTGTGGAAAAATCCCTATGATTCCTAGTCACCACATTTTTCAATAGGTACAGTCGAATAAAAGGTACAAAATGGTCTGAAAAATGAGAAAACAGAAAAGATCATGATTCCAACACCCTGCTTGAAGCTTTCTGAGTGGCATCTCAGATCAATTGATGAGAGCGGCTTTTCTCCCACATTAGGTCTGCAGTTGCATTCCATGCACCCCACTACATCTGGTGAGGTTTCTGTCATTTCCACTGAAGCTCTAAGTGGTCAATATGTATAAGGAGGCAAAATTAGATGACAGAGGATGGATCAAAGTCTGCTTGTATATCACCTCTGCAAGTCTGACCTGGCACAGAAGAGGACAGCACTATACCCAAAGCCTTTGCCTTTTTTTATAAAAAGGTAAAGCATTTCCATGTTACATGAAAAAAGATGGCTATAACCTAGGAGATCAAGGAAATCACATTTCATGAGAATAATGGTTTGCAGAGAATATACGAAGTTCCATCAAGGATAGACAGCTCTGTTATCTGTGAAATAAGAATGAAATAAATTTTGCTGATATAATTTCTTTTCTGTTCTACAAGATTAAAAATAATATTATGTAAAGTTTCTTTTAGAGGTAAAACTATTGCATTGCAAATGGCATTGTTATTAATCTTTACAGCAAATAAAATACTTGTGAGGGACAGGAGAAACACTCTGCTCTGCTGTGAGCAAGTACTGAAATGAGCTCATGCCAAAACATCATTGGACTCTGGCAGGGGATGCAGCTTTCCAGCAAATGGAAAAACTGTGAAAACCAAACAGTAAAAAGTAAAAAGTTAAAAGGAAAACAAAATACACCTGGGCCCGGGGTGAGTTTTAAGTGAAAATATTTTTTGTTTCTTTTTTGAGGTAAGGGCTGAGTTTGCTGAAGCTAACCTTTAATTCCCAAAATATTTGGCTATTAAACACCTTGATGACTGGTGCCAGAATAAAGTCTCATCCTGCAGGATGTAGACTGCTTTTAAAATCCAAGAAACGTCATGTAGGTTGAAAGCAAAAGGCATATTGAAGGAAATTCTTAGCAACCTGCAGCACTGGGGCCATAAAAAGCATCTAATTTTGGGTTGACAGGAAGAAAGTAAACCTCAGTCTCCTGCTTTTTGTCCCCACTTTTTTTTTTCCCAGCTACAGCAGCTTCCTTCCAGGCAATGGAAAATCACTGACTTAGATGGCAGTCTGGCCAGCACCTGACTGACGACTGGGAGTTAAATGGGAGATAGAAGCTCCTAATGCAGATAGCTTGGCAAACTTGACTTTAGAATTTCAGCCACAGTGCACTGATGAATATTAAGGCAAAGCCATTAATTGTTGACTATTGGCTCAACAGCACCTGCTACTGAATTTGAAGGATCTTATTAACAGGGGGTTCGGAGGTGGTGGTGACCTCTGTATACACACACACATTAAAAATGGAAAGGAGGCAGCCAGTATCATTAGCTCAGTTTATCTTTGTGTCAGAATCCAGACAAAACTCTATCAAACTGAGGTCTGGTAATCAGAGATTGGCCAATGTAGCATTTCCCTAGAGTGGCTATTAAAGGAGGTCAAATGAAACATTTTGTGTATTCACCTCAAACACATTGTGCTCAGTCTGACCTAGATAAATCAAAATGTGTTTGGAAGTTAATATGGAGAATCACAGATGAGACACGAGTGGAAGTTGCCAAGTATTCTCTGCAGGATAATGCTTACAGAGTTACCACTGGTTTTCAGAACACTCTATTTTCCTTAAATCTCTTACAGCTTTTACTTTGAAGTTTAATGAATGGTAGCTTTCTCCCTTCCACTTTCCTTTCCCTTTCCTTGGAAAAATTCAAGCTTGTTTAACTAGTTTAATGAGGAATTCAAAGCCAGTCTGGTGAATTGTTGAACAAGCAAAAGTCATTTCTGGTGGTCTGGACAATCTTTCTTAAAGTCTAGACAGAAAAATTGGTGGAGATGTTTTTCCCCCCACTTGTGACATTCAACAACATTCAGAGAAGGCACGACTGACACAGTACCTTTGCTGACACCTGCATGCTGTTCTCTTGCATGTTCATGATGGCTTCAGAAATCTTGACATCAATAGGATCCATGACTGATTCAATGTTGAATGGTCCCTCTAATCTCTCCGCTACCAGAAGCATAGCATCTGTTAAAACACAAAGCAGCCATGCCCTTAAAGAAGGGATACCTTTGGGTTCCTCAGGCACACCAGCACTGCCAGCTGTAGGTGTGGATACTGAGCACTCCTCAGCAGGAGTCTGGGGGGATGTGTGGCAGCAGCACTGTGAAGCTTGCAGGGCAGCTTCCCAGCTGTCAAAATATCTTCCCCTACTGCTGCCACCATAGAAAGAGGAATAAAGACTTTAAAAGTTAGATTAATACTAGTTGCCATAACACTATCGAGCTTGGGGTAAAATTATTTTACACAGCTTCTCGAAGCAGCCAGTGCTTTGGAGTGTACTTATGTAATCTCCTTCCCAAGAAAAAGCAGGATGATAGAAATGAATCCTCAGGGTATGTTCTTAGAATTTGTGTGAGATGATGAAAATTTTGATATGATGTATTGGGGTGTTATAATTAAAGCAGCTGTTCTTTCTGACCTTAATGATCTCATTTTCTTGCAATATGAACAGCAGATGAATATTGGATTTCTGCCATACTCTATAGGTATAAACTGTGTTTGCCTTGCTACATTTTCAAAACATGGCTGTAAGTTGTATGTAGAAATATAGTGTTTGAGTGTTTTGGATTAAAACAAAAAAAGATTGCTTTGGATTAAAACAAAAAAAGATTGCTTAACTTCCAATAGAGCTCCTCTGCAAAATAATTTAATCTTTTGATGTTCATTAACAAGTGAAAAACAAGCAATTGAACAGAAATTCATGGCAATAAAAAAGGTTTTGCCATGAATCAGATATATTTGTCTATACACAGACACAAATTTATCATAATTTACATGGCAATAGCTATGTGATAAAATGGATTTACAGTATATCTTTCAACAGCATATGAACAGGATCCTTGTCTTCTATGTTAGATTTAAAGTTTTCAGAAACTAATTAGCTTTAAGCAGCTGATGCTTGTAACCTTAACACAATAAACAAAAATCTTCACACGCTCTCTTCTTTATATGCCAGACCTAGGATCCAGAAAGTGCCAAGAAGACTTCTTTCTGAAACAGACCCATGCCTGCTTTGCTATTTTAAGCACCAACCCCACAGCAGCTGTGTGGAGAAGGCATGGAGTTCTCCATAGATCTGACAGCAGTGCTTGTTAGCTTTACACTTGGCTGCAAGTCACAGAGGTTTATTCCAAGATGGACATTTTCTCCTTCCCCATAAAGACACAAGTGCATGGAGGTATGGGAAAATGTGGCTGGTGTCTCACTCTAACAGTTAGACAAACGCCTCCATGCACAGCCTCACCTAAGGACTGCATTAAGTTGTTTATATGCTGCCAGTGCATACCCAGAAATCCCACTGAAACTGGAATTGCTTGGCATGTAGCACCAAAGCACTTTTGCAAATTTACATCTAATATTTCACAGTACTTTTAGGCTGGAAAGAGTAATGCCAGTTATTTGGAGTGAGGTGTAAAGCACTTGTTGCTAACTGTGAGAAATGGACAGATGATAGGAAATTGGTTTCAAGCAGAGGTGTTACTTTGCCTGCACCTGATTTTAGAATTCTGTAGTTTATAGCCTTTCCAGTGCAAAGTGGTGAAAATAGGAACTACCTCTGATAGAGAAAACAGTTTTCATACACACAAAGACACATACATACATACACACATGCACACACAGTTACAGATTACAGCAATAAGTTAGCAGTTTCTTCTAAATGAAAAAAAAATTACAAAGAGAATTTGTAAGTGTGGACTCTTATTTTCTTCCTCATGTTCAGAATGCCTTGTATAAAACATTTATGATTTAGTACTTTGTGAGCAATGTGATCAGATTAAATCCTCGGTGCCACAACCAGTACTAGGCCTTTTTAGAGCACAGGTCTTGGTGGCTGGATTTTGGTAGTTTACTTCAGGAACAGGTTAAGATTAGGGTTACTGCATAAAACAGTGAAAAGATTTTTTGGGTTTTCTTTTTATTTTCTTTTTTTGTTTGTTTGTTGGGTTGTTTGTTTGTTTTGTTTCGGGTTTTTTGGTAGCAGTAGACTACATTTTGAGTTAAGGACAGGTGCCTCTTTATATGAATCCACTTTATTTTGGCAACTAGAAGGTTGGAAAAGTCTAGTGTTAAGCCCCAGTATGTGTTCAGGGACTGTGCTGAAGCAGAGTTCAGTAAATATATAATTGCTGGAGATCTCTTGTGAGAATGGGTGGTGGCTCCAGCCTACTTGCTGCTTCTTCTGATGGCATGCGGCATCCTGAATTAAACCTTGAAGTGAAATCTCAGCTATGTGGCAGAAAAGTGTACCACCTATAACTGAACAAGAACCACAGTTTCAGTTTAAGAACAGCCTTTCCTCAAGGAAAGTGCCTTCAACTCCAAAATGAATAGCTCTAGGAGATGCAAACAAAAAAATCTGTTCTTGGCTTAAACACTTTGTATCTGTAGAAAGATAGCTTTTAGCTAATCAGCTTCTATTTTCTGAACCTTATGCTTATTCATAGATTTAGTCTTTATATATACATATACATCTTTATCTATATATCTATATCTATATCTATATCTATATCTATATCTATATCTAATCTATATATATCTCTATAACATCTATAGCTATATATCTATCTATATCTATATCTATATCTATATCTATATCTATATCTATATCTATATCTATATCTATATCTATATCTATATCTATATCTATATCTATATCTATATCTATATCTATATCTATATCTATATCTATATCTATATCTATATCTATATCTATCTATCTATCTATCTATTAGTCATTGTTAAGGAAGAGGGAAAAGACTGGGGAATGTGGATAATTCCTGGCTGCCAAAGGTGAGCTTTTTGTTATGTCGAGTTCCTTCTTTCATATGGTATGTTATATTGATGATGCTTTCAAAGCTGGGGTTCAATTTAGGTTAGAGTCAAGTTTATATTTCAATATAAATTTCAAACATGGGCTATAGCTTTAAGCTATTGCTCTACATAAAGGAAAGGATGAAAAAAAGAGAAAATAAAAGAAAACAAGAGAGAAAAATCAAATAGTAAATCTCTGCTTGTCCATATTCTTTAATTTCTGTCTCCTTCTTTGGCTTGGAATGAATCTGGACCACTCCAGGCAGCTATTCATAACTTAAGTCTGTGGAGCAGTGAGAAGCTATAAGCCCACAGTGACATTTGACATTAGAGCCTTGTGATCTTTTATTTAATTGGATCTTAAGGATATGTCTGGGGAGCAAGGGGTTAAAGGAAAAATATAATTTGAAATATCCACACCCTTATTGATGACAGGTACATCTTTATATCAGCAGTTTGTATTTTTGTTTTGGGGGTTAGGATGCGAGATAGGACTAATGCCGAAGTAGAGGCCTATACAGGGATATATTTGAAGAGTCTGACAAATGGATTGAATGCTGTGACAAGAGATGCTTGAAGGGCTGAAGTAAAACAGGTTCCTCCTTCAACATTATTTCTGAGGCTGACGCAAGTTATGCTTCCAGTTAATGCTCATTTTAGGGATCAGCCCAGACTAGAAGTCTTGGACAATTGCACAGTTCAGATGAGTTCTTGCACAAATTAATGTTTGAGGACTCATTTTTACTTCAGTTCCAGCAGCACTGTGGGACTGTGGCTGACTTAGCAGTGACCAGGATGCTGGATTATTCTTGTCTCCTTCTGGTAGGAGTACTACAAGCTCAGTCTAGCAAAAGAGGATGAACAAGTGGCACTTCTATGAATGCCAAAATTATTTTCTTAGCCTCTGTCTGACTGAGTTCTTCCTTCTACTCTTTTTCTAACCATCATGCTGTTCCTGACTAAATCAAACTTATCCCGATGATACCTGACAGCCACAGACTGAGAGAAGACTGGAAGAACAAGGTAGTCTTATTATTGTGGATGTTCAGGCCCCTTGGGAACAAACACTTCTGTATTTAACTAGCTTGATACTATAATTTTTTTTTAGTTAGGCCTCAGATTTAAATTAAGACTGAATTTTTCATCCATAACATTGATTTCTAGGAAGAAACACTGTACAGTTTTAAAGTGAGTTGCTGTCTTGGAAAATATTTCCTCAGGTCATTAGATGGAATTCTCTTTTTTTCCAACCTTAACTCTCACTACAGTGATAAACTTTATTAATCACTTGTACAGGTCCATATAAGCACATAGGTACCAGCTACCCGGTGCAATTGAGTGAAATGGAAGCTGTTAGGTTGAATACAGTGAAAATCAGATAAAATGTAATAAGCTGAGATTTATGACAGGACAGTCAAAATGTTGTAATGGTCCCCACCAGACTGTAGCTCTTCAAATCTCTAATTGTGTAATTGTGTATTGACAAACACAACACTGCTGCCCCAAGTACTTTTTTTTTCTTCTAAAAATATTGTGAATATTATTACATGAGGAATCTGGAAAGATTTCAATATGAATTTCAGAAAATCTAGATGATTTAGTCTTGAAATCCTAATTCTCAAGAACAGACCCTTGAACGGACAAAAGCCTGGTTGAGTTCAGTGTAAATCTGAGTGGGCTTAATAATTTCTCAATCACCTCAAATAGTAGATATTTGGAACTTAATTATTGTTTGTGCTATAAAAAAATCTGAAAACTGGGTGATTGACTCACTTGCTTTTTATGCTGTTAATATACTTGGACTGTGTTGTTCAACTACATATGTTCTTGATTATTCTTCTTTTGTATTTTTCCAAATCTGCTTTCTTAGGTTCAGTATGTGTTCTTCATGTACTACAGCATCTGGCAAAAAGCTGGCATCTAGCTGCCAGCTGGGGTGAGTGGATCAGGAGCTCGGTTTAGGTCAGTAATTCTTGTGCTGTGGGTTTATCAGGGACTAGGAAAAAATAGATGTGACTAATTGCTCACTTGAGGACACAGGCTTGCCAATGGCCCTGAGAAAGTGCAGAGCATATGGCACATCAGGGTCACCATCAGTGCTGCTGCTCTCAGCCTCTCCTGGATGCTGGAAACAGGAGTGGGGACCTTCCTGATGCAGTAACCCCCCAAAGGCTACTGAAGGCCTAGGGTGTAGTCCAAGGGCCCCCAACGTGTCTGCCAGCTGAGAACAGCAGTTCTCTTTAAATGCTTTATATTCTGTTTTCCTTATCAAAAAAAAAACAAACACCACAGGTATTTGTCAGTGGCTTTTAGAAGGACTTTGTTTCATTTTAAGCAGTATTTAAGAAAGAGATCCTGAAGAAATTTTTAGTTTGCTTTATAGTTTTTTTTTTTTTAAAGTTTCATAGGTGCCATTTTAATGAGAAACACAGGAGAAAGCTCGTCATCATGCTAAGTGATTGATTGTATAACTTAAGCATTCAGAAGACCAAGTGTGAATTTCAAGATATGGAAATACTTTATGAGCCCTAGGTGTCCACAGGCAAAGTAATGGATAGACTAACAATACAAATAGATAAGAATCTGTCTCTGTTTCCTTGGAAATGCATTACACCACCCTCCTATAATCTTGATACCAAAAGTGATGTGTTCCTGTTTGTGTTATATTTCTTTCAGTGCAGTTTCCCAGAAAACTTCCTGAATTCCAGATTGAAATAAAAGGAGCAGAGAAAATTAAACTGATGTATGAGACTTCTGACAAGATATAACCCCCTCTAAACTAGGCTGAAATACAATGTTCTGGCAAGAACCATCAGTGCCTCCTTTTTCTTGCCCTCTTTCTATCATCCAGAAAATGCAAAGAGACTCTGATAGGGAGAATTTGGGACGCTGATAAGAAAAGGCATTTTTAGGGTCTCTGTTAATTTGGCTGTGACATCAGTTTTTCTTTTCATGCATTGTTGCTTCTCTACTTCAAAATTATCAGTGAGATTCCAGCAGTGGCTGAGCTTCCCCCAGGGGAATCCAAGAGAGAATCTATGGATGAAGTCTATAATTGTTGTTCATGGAAACAAAGAATGGTAAAATACTAAATTGCATGTCCTTCACAAAACTGTAAGGTATATTTTGTTTTGGGGAAAAAAAGGAAGAAGATCTCATTTTAAATTCTTCATTAAGAGTTCTCTATTTTTCTTCTAGGTATGTGGTCTTACACTTGTTTATGGAGAACTGTAAAGTGCTTCTTCCCAAAGCTGCTGGTAAACAAAACAAAGGATAAGTTTTTATTTGTGAAATTGCAAAGGATTTGTCTATGGACAAGACCATGGATTTCAGATTGAATAGTTGTAAAACAGAGTGAGAAACCTGTTGCAGTTGACTATGACCTTGAGAGTGGCAATGACTGTTTTGGGATAGGATATAATTGTTGATATGCTGGGCTGCAAGGCAGGGATCATTTGGTAGCTTCCCAACCTTCTGACCAAGGGCAAGGGGAGGCAGGAGTCTGGATTGTATTTACTAGGTCGTGTAGGTAAAACTCAGTGAGCTTTCCATCATGACACTAAACATAAATAGTGATCATAAAATCTTTAGAGCATTAGATGGTAAACTAATGAAACAAATTAAAAACTAAAAATTGAAAAGTGAAATATGGGTACATATTGACTTTTTACAAATATAGTATCAGTGAAAATACATCCCTGTAATAATCGGCCAAAAGTTTTACTGCTAGATTATGATTTACTAAAAAAATTCAAGAAAAGGAAAGTAAATCTCTACCTCACATTTAAAGGAGGTGATAAGAACTCTTCTCAGGAAAACAGAATAAGGCATGGCAGAGATGCCAAAACTGCTGTTTTCCTTAGGGTCCACAGTCCCTTTTTCAAAATATTATTCATATTAGAACTCTATATGGTTCTATCCTGATGAGGCTAAACTGACACATTACAGATTTCCTGTCTGAGTACCATTAAGCTCCACACACACTTCATACTATGGAATAATATTGCAATTTTCTACATCCTGCTTTATTTTATTTTTTTGTGGTTTTGTGGGTTTTTTTTATTTGTTCATTTTTGTTTCACGGGAGAAGGTACTTTTCTTGAAATTCTTGTTGCACTTGTGCAGAAGAAATATCAATATTTTAATTTGGATATTCAGTTAACAATAACCAGTTAAGCTTCTCTCTGGAGATATGCAGGCAAATGACTTGTCAGTCCTTGCATGAGAAACTGCTGCATGTGGGGTAAGATTTTTCTGGAGGTGAAAATTGTCAGCATGTGAAGCTGAAGCTGAACAAAACAGGGAGCAGTAGGGAAAACATGTCTGGGGTGGGTTGTTTACATGGGAGAAAACAAGGGCAAAGAAAGATGGATTAAGGTGAGCTAAGGAACAAACATGGGAAAATAGGTGGAAGAGGGCCGATGAAAGAGGCCATCTGGAAAAACCACTGGTCAGCAAACTTGTCAGAGGCTTGATCACTGCAGTCTGCTCTATATCCTTATTAAACTCTATTCTTAACCATTTTCTGGTTGAGAATCACAGCATGGCTGTGCAGAATATTCTCTCCTTGTGTGTGTGTGTGTGTGTGTGTGTGTGTGTAAGACGCTGCTAGCAAGCTTCAAGCCATTGGTTCTGTGAGTAGGAGACCAGCAGCAGGTAAGACCTGAGGTTTCTGCTGGACCTTTGGTATAGACTGCGTGCAGATTCTGGACAGTCTTGAGCTCCAGGCTGTGGTTCAAAGGAGTTGGTTCAAGATGTGTGTGTATGACTAAAGGGGGCTGCACGTAGCTCCCAAATGAACTGCCACAGGGACAGTCTGACAGGGATCCATTCACCCTCTTATCCCTTCTGAGCCTCTCATTTCTGCACAGAGAGATGATTGAGCACAGAATTCTTCAAAGGAGTGCAGAAGGATGCACTCCTGAAGGTTTCTAACTGTACACAGTACAACCAAGACATGGAAAACTCCATTTCAATTTCTTTTCCTGCTGTGAGCAGTCTCAAAATTTTACCTGTTGGAAAAACACCTTAACCACCTCTGCTATTCTAAAGTGCCCAATAGCTCTCTTTTAAAGCTATTTCCATGGCATTCTTAGCTATTCTGGACAGAAAGATTGGTATTTAAGACAGAATCCAGTTTTCTGATTTATGCTGGTAGGGCTGATGTCTGAAGGATGATGTAAAGAAATTATGTCCTAAGTTCTTTCAGGAAGGACTGGAATACAGAATTGTCCTTGCCAGTTTAATCACCAGCTAATTAAAAGGCAAATTTAAAAATGAGTGTAGAGTTTCAGGTCTAGTTATTTATTATCTATGTTTTAATTACAAGAATGTACAGATTTAAGAATTAAAATGTGTTTTTTTATATTTCTAATCAGCTATGTAGCCATGTCAGTTTATGGCAGTATCACTTACTTTTCCTTCAAAATAAAAAGGAAAAAAAGAATTGTCAATGGTATGAATAAACTGAAAGGATATTTTATTATTCCTGTTGGGATTGTATCTAACTCTCTCTTAGGCAGAGCAGCTCAAGAAATTATGATATATGTATGAAGAGTTATTGACATGCAATTGTCATCTTTTTGCATCTGATGGAAACAAAATGAATTTTGTTGGGTGAAC
This sequence comes from Passer montanus, assembly GCF_014805655.1. NCBI lineage: Eukaryota > Metazoa > Chordata > Aves > Passeriformes > Passeridae > Passer > Passer montanus. Next base: position 44,773 of record NW_024374590.1, read on the forward strand.
TGTAGTTTTTGAGTATTTCACATACCGTATGTTTTTCTTCCATGTATTGAAAAAAATGGCTATATAAAATTATTATTCTTCTATGTCTTTCTATAACTTTGAGGAATTCTAAATAGTTTATACACTGTTATTAGATCATGTCTTATTTTGTTCTTGTATGCAAAAAGAAAATAGCAAAGACTGGGCAAAATGGTAATCTTTGTCTACTATTCTTATTCTTCCTATAGTAACTGAAGGCAAGACATTGTTCTGAACTGGAATTTTAGCTAACATTATTGCTAAGTGTTGACGATTCTGTCTAAATATTTGCCATGCATCAATTAATAAAACATAATACATTTTTAAAACCTTTGTTTTGTTGCTTTTACAATATGCCAAGAGAGGTTTAAATGGTCTGTCACAGGAAATGTTAGTAAATAAGAGAATCCCATTGATGCATGCCTGTATGCTACCTTCCAAAGTTAATTTAAATTTGTATTAACATGGGCTAGTGTGCATAATTTTTTAAAGACAGGTGGAGTTTGGAACACTGGAAAAAGTCCATCTCTGACTCTTTCTTGATGAGATAGGCTGAAATGGTTGAAAAAGAACAAATCATAGCCTGATATTTCCTACTACATTTAAAGGTATCCTTAGTGAAAATCTCCTGGGTATATAGTTTGCATTATCTTTATACGGTCAAAGACATTAGAAACTCAAAGATCTTTTCAACCATTCCAAAGCCCATGCAGAGTTACAACCATAGATATAAATTCCCATGTACAAAATCCCTAGAGCTCAGTGCAGAAAAAATTTTAAAATAGCTTTGCTATATTCTTCTGACTTTTTTTTTTTTTACGAAAGCTATTTCGCTGTCTGCCATACATCACTATCAGAATATTTGTCCAGCTATGTGGTATATTTTTTCTGCTGCTTAATTTAACTCAGCTATTTCTAATAAGCTGCTTCATATAACTTTAAACAGTTTGATTATTTCTTTGTAAAATCCCTCAGATATATGTAGATATTTATCATGTCTTTTAGTTTGTGCTTGGTCATATTTTCCATGTTAATTTTCTTATTCTGTTTTCATAAGTGATTTCCTCAGGTCTTTTCCTGTTTTCTTTATTGCCTTTAAAAGAATTCTCTAGTATTGTGGTGCCTAGGACTAATTAAACTTTTAGAGCTGGATCTCATTAATGTTGTTTTGCAGAGGTCCTTTTTGCTCCATATGTCTGACTCAGAAATCTTTCTTGATTCCCTTGATGTATCTGATTTCCTTATCCTCTTCATCACAACTGATTTATAATTCATATTTCCCATGTCAGTCCTGGCACATTTTTCAAATGACTCCTTATATTCCGAATTTACAGTGAATATAATTTCTACACTCTTTTTTAGTTTCTTCCCCACTTCTAATTCTAAATTTTGTGCAGTAGAGTTTTTCCAGCCTTAGCAGAATTTATGATACCTTTTTAAACACATAATTAATGACCTGTCCATTATCTCTTCTGGAAAATTGACACATATTTTACTTTTATAAGAAGTTTGTTTCAAAAAACTTGTTGTTATTTCAAGAATAACTTCACCCTTTAACACTATCTAATCTACACATAGCATAGAATCTTGTCTTATCATCTTATCATAGCATGGATTGGATTGGATGGGAAGGGACCTTAAAAACCATAAAATTCCAGCCCCCTCCCATGGGCAGGGACATCTTTCACTTGACCAGGTTGCTCAAAGCCCATCCAGCCTGGCCTTGAACACTCCCAGGGATGGAAAACCTACCATTTCTTTGGGCAAACTGTTCCATTGCCTCACTACCCTCACAGGAAAGAATTTTTTCCTAATATCCAATCTAGACCGATTTTCTCTCAGTTTGAAGCCACTTCCCCTTGTTCTGACACTTCATGCTGTTGTAAAAAGCCACAACCTTTCATAATCTTTCATAATCTTTCTACTGCTTAGTGTGGTAGTATCTTATGACTTTAATGTCTTCTACAACAATCCGGTTTTAAACCTAATAAACTGATGTTCCTATTGGCAGTTTACTGCCTTATGGAAGGGCATTGGTCATAATTCTGTTTTTTTCTTTTCTATTAATATTTTTTTTTCTGCTTTATAGTCTCTGTATGCCACTAGATGTAATGCATCTTCAGTGTTGCATTATCAATAAATTTTTAGCCATTTTTTTTGGGTTAAAAGTGTCCAGTGGATGACCAGCTAAATGATGAAAATTTTGGAGATAACTTTTGCTCCAGAGATATTTTTAACAGACTGAACAGGACCCCAACCCAAGTTCTTGTTGTTATCTTTTTAATAAAATGGGACTGAGGGTAAACAGTAAGGTGAAAACAGACACTAGTGTTACTATTCAGGACAGTAAATATGAAGACTGGCGTAGAAAATCTGAGAAGGACCTCATGATACTGAATGACTGAGCAATAAAATAGAATCAACTGATGAGTATAAGAAAACAAAAAAAAAATCCCAATATATTTTAGGCAACAAGGGTTTTGAGATGACTATTGTAACTCAAAATCAAGCTTTTCAGTTTATGCTATTATACCATTGTCTTAGCAATAATCAGAAAATCTCACACTGAATCTTTGGAGAATAACTAGAGAAAGAAAAGAGCACAAAAAAAATGTTCATAGTTACAAATAAATCTACAATAAAATAACATCATGGATAGCACATTGCAGAAGTGATAAATGAAAGCTTGAAGATATGGCACAAACCATAATCTAATATCATACAATCCTGAATTAGAAAAATTTTCAGAGGATACAACAGTGGCCAGCCAAATTGTGGATGACATGGGGGTGTCTTAAGGTTCAGTGCTTATTCCAGTACAGGAAAAGAGACGTACAATACAAAACTAGTGGATCACACTTTATTAATTTATTGAAGTTACAATAATGATAATTTGTTAATTCCAAGTATATATAGCAAATTCCTCAGTGTTGTCATCTTTTCAGAGAATAACTGGATGATCCTCAGTTTCTTTGGTAAATTCAACCTTTATTTCCTCTGAATCAAAGAAAATCATTGCCTGTGTTTCATGTGGGAAGCCACAGTTGCTATTAAAGTCTGAAATCCAAACTTCCCAGGTACCAGTGCCAGGCTTTTGAATAGACATCCTACGAGTAACATCTTTCCTGCTACTTTGTCAGTAAGATGACTTTATGCCTTTCCTTGCCATAAATAAACAATCAGCCTATGACCATCTTTGCTGGCATGAATCCATCCCAATGGAGCAGCTCTTAGGGAGGTGTCACACACAGTTGCACAGACAAAATTGATTTTTGCCTTTCATTTTATTGATTAATATGGAAATGTACTGCGGATATCTCATTGCATTTAAAAGCCTGCCACTATGCAGAGAATTTTGAGATGCCTAATAGCATTTTCTCCCAGCAAGTCTCAATGCAGCAAATGAAAACGGTGGGGTTTTTTTCCCCCACTGATAAATGTTTGAATCCCAAATGACTGCATACATCAAGGCTGTCACAAATCAATGCTGTTGGCATGACTAATATATTTATTGTTTTGACATTCCTCTTGAAAGGAAAGAGCAATTTCTCAATGTTTGCCTAGCTGCACTAACTATAATATTGGGATGTAACAAAACGAATCAATAGCATAGGGGCAACATTGTAAAAACACTGGAGCTCCTTAATTCTTCCAAGTTATCAGTGTCCTGATCTTTTAGATGATTGGGAGATCAAGAGTAAAAATGTTTGTCCAGTCTAGAGAAGGCCAAAGTACTATAAAAATTTAATGTTCATCACAAGGCCATTTGTCTGATATGCTGTAATCATCATAAATATTAATAATAACACACAACAGTGTTTTGCAGAAAATAAAAAGTCTGTTCCCACTAAAACTTTCACAGCAGGAAAAAAAATAGAGGGTGAAATATTAAAAAAAAATTTAATAGAGGGTGAAAAATTAAAAAATGGAACATTTTCTACAGAGAGATTGCTGTCTGGGTGTACATTGCTGAGGCTTCCAGGCCAGTAGTCAGGGAACCATTGTATTAATTGTCCCTCTAAAAAATCAACAACAAAAAATTCATCCAACAGCTCCAGTTTCATCCAATGGGGATTTATGAATATGAATTAACTCTATTTCCCCATAAGACTGCTGTATGCCATAAAAATGGACTACGAAATCTAGGGAGATATAGGGATGTTTTGGGATGGACTTTCTATAATTTTGAGTTTTAACCTGTTCTTTCCATTCTATGGACTTAGTAGAACCATCCTCCCTGGCTCCCTGAACACCAAATGTGGAGATGTAGTCACCACTGGAGACCTCTGGAGAAATATTCCATCCTCTCAGTATATTTAGCGGTTAAGTTTGCTGTGAACTTTTCCCTAATGCATCCCCTCTTTAAGAGCTGCCTGGCTAAAGCAGCAGCTTTGTAGCTTTGTGCGTTCAAGCCTCTGCACAGCTGTGCCCCACCCTCCTTTTCCAACTGAGCTCCTCCTCTGCCACTGGTCTGTGCTGGAGACCAGCCTTCATGAAATTCCTCATCTTTGTGTGCATCCACTGAATCCCAGCTCCTCTTCTTACTAGAATAACAAATGCTGATGAAATTCTGCTATCAGTAACCCAGCTCTAGGTCTGGGATATGAACACTGATTTAATGGCATTTCTTCTTAGTCTTTCCAGAAATAAGGAAAAACATGGTGCAGATCCAGTAGCATATTAAGGAAGAAATGTTAGGCTCTGTACTATGCTGTTGTACTCACAGTTTATTGCTGTAAAGAAATAACACTGACTTCAGATTTTCTAAATGTGATAGTGTAAACCCAAATACATAAATGCTTAATGCTATATATTTTAAAGAAGACATTATTATTAATACTTGTATCTGCTGAAAATAGGACATGACCCTAGGCCCAATAAAGGCACAAAGCATCTTTTCAACAATTTGTTTTGGAGAAGACTCTTCATTCCTGTTCTCAAATTGTTATGAAAGTATCCAATTTTTTTCCAGTTGGCTGAGTGTATGGAAGGAAATGACTATTATTCCCATTTCTGCACTGATATGTGTGGACATTACTGTTCAGAAATGAGCATGTTTTGGCACGACAGGACTAGGTGGTAATGAAGTTGATGACTTTGTTCCTATTAAACACAATAAGTCATGCCAGTTTTGGCTCTATTCAAAATATGGGAGGAAAAAAAATCAATGTTTGTCAAATGGAATAGGACGGTATCTATGGAGCAAATTGTTTTCTTGGTTTCAGAAGAGAAAAAAAAATGTGAGAAGACAGAACAAAGAACAACAAACACTATTCTAAAAGTTGCTACCAAAATGACTGCTTTCTTAAAATCCTGTTTACATGTATCATATTTTTCAAGAAAAAATTAGGAAAAATGACACCATCTGACAGTGATATATGCTGCAGTGTACACTGGATTCTATCTGCTCTCCAGGGAAATCTTTTCACAGACACTTAACATCGCTGATATTCTGTAACTAAAAGAGGCCTTCAAAGTCAAATGTATTCTGCTTCAGTTAAAGGAAAATTTAAGACGTATGTTTTGTCCCCACTATTTCCCACATGCTTTATACAGAAAGATAAGAGCTAACAATACAAATAATGATGATTAACTTGGTAGTATCATATTCCTCTGCCAACCAGGAAGGAAAACCAAAAGGCCTTTATAATACTTACATCAGCCTAGCAACACCTTTTCACCTAAAGCAGGCAGATACCATTTAAATATCCCACCCTCAGGTGGGGTCTCTGCACTTGTGAGACCCAGCATGTAGCACTGCACCCAAATCTGGGGCTCCCAACATAAGGAAGGCCTGGGCCTGTTGGGGTGGGTCCAGATGAGAGCTGTGAAGTTGAGGTTCATCTTGGAGAAGACAAGGCTATAGTTTGACCTTAGAGCAGCTTCCCAGTACCTAAAGGGGCCTGCAAGAAAGCTGGAGAGGAAATTTTCACAGGGGATGTCATGATTGGACAAAGGGTCATGGCTTTGAACTGAACAAGAGTTAGTTCAGAATAGATATTAGGAAGAAATTTTTCCTATTAGGAAACAAGGGGAGTGAGGCACTAGAACATGTTGTCCAGAGAAGCTGTGGGTGTCCCATTCCTGGAAGTGTTCAAGAGCAGGTTGGATGGGGCCCTGAGCATCCTGGCTAAGTGGGAGGTGTCCTTGCCTATGGCAGGACACTGGAACTAAGTGGTCTTTAAGGTCCCTTCCAAAACAAACCATTCTATTATTCGATTATATTTTCTTTTGGAAAAGCAAGTTAGACAACTTCCCATTTCAAAAGTGATTTGCACAAATGCAACTAGAACAAACCTGTCCTTTTGGTGATATTTACTCAAACCATGGAACAGAAATATTTACTTTGATTATTTCAAACATTTCTCTCTCTCTCTATGGAAACATAATAGACAACAAATTCAACCTACCCCTTGCCCTAACTTTATTGCTTAACTTTTTTTATTTGTTTATTTTTTTGTGCAAATATTTGTGTGTTTAGTGTTAGTTTGCACAAATATCTGTAGAGGAGCTCCCATTCACAAACAAATCATTGTGTCTGTGATTCAGATGAATTTGTTCAGCCTTGTCACAGGTTCAAGACCACAATTTCTTGATGGAAATGAGCCAAAATTTTTTATTAAAAACATCAGTCAATTAGATGTAAAAAAGAAAATATATAAAAAGACAGTCCTTACTTTTTTTGTTTGATAAGAATGAATCTCACTAATTTAAAATGGAAAAGGGTCTGACAAGGAAAGAATATGAAAAATATCCATACCTCTACTACACCTCTTACTACAAAGCTTTTCCTTCTTTCATTCCTATTGGAAGGCTAGAATATCTAATCAAGGACTGGAAATACATTTGCTGTGAGCTAAGTGGCCAGTTACAAAAAAGAAAAAAAACCCCAAAAATACCCAAACAAACAAACAAACAAAAAAAGCCATGCCAGATGTCTATAACTCATACTTGTGGTTTCCTTGTAGTGTAAATGGTTCAGTAGAACTGAAAATTCTCTTCTCTTTATAAAATCTGTTCTTTGAAATGTAGTGAATAAAGATTGCAGTCACAACATGATCGCATACTTCTGGATAGCTGCCTGAAGGAACTACGAGGAACACAGGAGTGCTCTGTCTCCTCAGGCACTTTCTCCTGTCCTTCTGCTATCCTGGATGCATGAAACAGTCTGGTTATCGACATGGTATAGTGAAAAAGAGGAATTGGATGGTATACATGGAGGAGAACTTCCAAGAGTTCGAAAATGAGAAAGCAGTGTCAGAAGACAGTCCAAATATACTGCTCAACTTACATGGTGTAGTGAAAAAGAGGAATTGGATTGTATACATGGAGGAGGATAACTTCCAAGAGTTCAAAAATGAGAAAGCAGTGTCAGAAGACAGTCCAAATATGCTGCTCAACTCAGGATACAGGCATAAACCCCATTTAAGTCAACAGAAAAAAGGACTTATTCTCCTTTACACCACTGGGGCCAAAATTTCATCCTGCTCTGTGCCAGCACTGATGTCCATGGAATAGAGAACAATTCAGGGAGGGATGGAGGTGGTTGGAAACAATCTTGGGTGCATTTTCAGCATGATGAGATCTGCTGCACAGCAGACAGAAGGATGATGGGAATGGGAAGAAGCTTGCCTTACAAAGGGCAGTTTGCATTAGAGTGGCTTTTGCTGTGTTCAGAGTGGTCCTGCCATCTCTGCCAGGTTCTCAGGTGGCTCCCACCAGCCCAGGTGCTTGCAGGAAATAGGTGCCTGCAGACCTGGACCATGGGTACACCCAGCAGCACTCTGGGGGGGGTTGGAGGGCTCTGACCATATGAGTGCTACTGACTTCCTCTGCAGCACCAAGCACAGCTCTGGAAAAGGATGTGCATGCTGTGGGGAGAAACATTTCCAGAAGGATGTGGTGGGAACAGCACGCTGGAGAGAGGCTGCTGTGCCAATGTTCCGATACAGAGGATTGCCAAGGTGCTGGGAACAGCAGCCAAAGCCAGAACTGTTATGGCAATGTGAACCAGCTGCAAAACAGGAGCCACTGCAAAGGGTTGACTGAATGGCACCAGGGCACTGTGAAAAGTTTCACGAAAAAGTTCTAGCCTCTTTCTCCCCAGCGGGCCCTTCTGCTCATCTGCTATTCTTAGACTTCTGTTTTTCTACAGTAACCACTGTGTGCTTTGAAAATCCTTAGGGAGTTTTGAATGCCTCCACAGAACAATTTAAAAAGCAAATATCAGTAAAATGACATCTTGTTATGTTAAGACAAATATATGCCTTTCAGTGAATGCTGGATGTAAAAATTATTTGGTTTAAAAAAAATGCCCATAAATCTTTCTTGTTTTAAAAAACAGTCAATGATTTTTAGTTCTTTTTATTTTCTGAAGAAGCAGGAAAGTACGACAATAAATACTGATTGGAAAGGGTATAATGAGTTATGTACTAGCTTATGTTCTTTTCAGCTCCCTAACTTCATTTGCTTGTGAAAATGGTGAGCATGTTTTGATAGTAGATTGATGGTTTCTTCTAGATGACTAAAAAAAAAATTCTGCACCATAGGGGATGACTGGAGGGATCTCTATCCTGTTCACACTAAAGAACAAAACAATTATTTATTCATGGAGACACAGGCCATTAAAGACATATTTATTCTGAACTTTTTTTGTTGTTGTTGTTCAGTTAAAGATGGATTTTTTATATTTATTGTCACTAATGATACATCTAAGGGTTTCTGATATGTGATTGCTTTGTAGAGCTTCATGCTGTTTGAAAGAATCTAATTTCTTAGATAAATACTGCCATTATGCAGTTATTTATCCCTTTGCCATTAGGGCATACTCCTTGATTAGCAGTTTCATGATTTGCTTACCAAAGAGATTGCACTGCGTTGTGCATGTTCTTGAGAATCAGATAAAATACCCTTGCTCACATTCAGCTTCATTGTTTCACACTCAGCTCTCCAGTTTATACAAATCACTTCCTCACATTGTCCTGAACTCTTAGATAAGTCATTAATTAAAAAACCAAAACCAAAACATGGGGTTTTGTGTGCTTTGTATTTCTTTCTTTTCTCTCAAAAGTACACAGCGTCAATTTCCAATTCCATCTTACCCAAAGCACTGTTTGATGGCACGGGAAATAAGATAATGATAGCCCAGTCTGAAGTGTACAGGAACTTGTCTCTTCCTACTGGTTTCCTGCAGCAAGCAGTGCACACATAGTTTAGGGAAAAGAAAAGTGTCTGATGGCAATTGCATTTTTAACTCTTTGATCACACACTGAAGATATTCCTAGATATTACTGGAAGATTTACAGTGCATTTAATATTGTTTTAAAATTAACAGCAATTTCCTTCACATCCCATTTCCCACCCGATATTATGTGAAAATTGGATGAGGTCACCAGAAAGACATTTTGCTTAACAAGAGTTAAGCAAATCTGAGTTTGAGGCAAGAGAATAAATAGATTCTTCTTTTTTTTCCAGATGGGAGAGAAGTATAAGAGTCCACATATCCAAGGCTACTGAATTACTGGGTGAAAGTGTTTGTTTTCATAGCAAAAGACAGGTGTCTTTCAGTCCTTAAGCTTTCTATAAAATGCCTCTCTACAGTGCACCACAAGGCATGTGGATAGCAAATCTTTCTCTGTTGCACATACACCAAGAGAAAAGTTCATCCAGGAGAAGGAGGGAAGGCCACCCAAAGAATCACATTATCAGCTGCATCTCCCAGAAAAGAGTTATTATTCCACTCTCACTAGAAATGTCAGCAAAGGAGCCAGGGATCTACTGGAAAATGCAGCAGACTGCAGAGAACTGCAGAGGACAAGGATTAGGGCTGTGTTATGGGGATAAATGTCTTGCAGCTGTTAGGTAAAGCATCTCTCTAGCCAGAGCTGATGAATCCTGTAGCACAGAACTGCAGAACAGAGGGCTTTCTCCAAGTAATGATCCATCTGTCTTGTAACAGTTTTAAAAGCTTAACACCTTTGTTTTAATGATTTTATTTCATGTTTCATGCTGTCCATAATGCACTATTAATGGCACACGTCATGAGATCCTGTCTTCAGCTGTCATCATTTGTTTTAAACAAAAAGATCAAAGAATTATAACTGCAAAGTCTGCTTTGATTCATCTGTTACTTAAAATGCACAGTGAAGAGTGATAAAATAATTTCTTCTTTATATTGACTTTAGTGAGACCTATTTTCATCATTTAGATTACTGAGGATTTGACTGTTTACAGTATTTCTATAAAGAATACTGGAGTTTTACCCACTTGGATGTATACACACCTGTATTTTGTAGGGCTGTGCTTTATATGTGTACAACTGTTTACATGCTTGTGTGCACACACATGTACATCTGCCAACATGTGCATACCAATTTTAGAATTGAAAGTGCAAGTAAATAAACCCTTTAGACACACAGATGAATATCTGTCTGCAAAATCCAGTATCTGTTTGCTAGTTGCTATTACCAAGCTACAGCAAATAAACTCAAAAGCTACAGTACGTTCTATTAATTTCCACGGAAACTTCCAGTTCTGTAAAAATACAGGCTCAAAAAGCCACTTAGTGACTTTTTGCTGCTGTTTACAGTTTGGCTTGGATTTATTTAATGGAGGAATTATGATTCCATTCTTCTGTTAAATTTGTAAGAGATGAAGGACAGGATGAGACAGATTTATCCACCTTAAATGTTGTTGGTATATTTTGTGTTTTTGCAGGGTCTGATTATTTATGCTGCTTAAAACTGACCAGCACATGAGTCCAGCAAAGAAACTGAGCAGAGAGATGGGTTTTCATCCCTGGATAATTCAAGAATCTTGCAAATGTGCTTTTGGCTTGTACATTATTATGATTTACAACTACTACCCACAGAAAAGGGAAAACACTACAGAAAATAACGAGATGAATTATTTAATGGTTTCAGCTTCATAATTTGCAAAATGGAGCAATTATCTGCTCTAGTTCCACACATTACAGGATGGGGCAGTGGAAAATCTCTCCAGCTGGATGGCAGAGTATTCCCTTTCTCATAATGGAGAAGCCATATCTTGTCAACCCCCTGCCTAGAGCTGGGAGACCATGAGTTGCCTGGTCCTGAGAACAGGCAAAAGCTGCACTGGCATTAGAATCTCTGTGTAGGTAGTCTTGCAAGCCAGGGCTGAGCCAAATAATCCATGTGAGATTAATGTGCATCCTAGAAAATGTGCATATGTCTGCATGTTTTTGTGTATTAATGAGCCCAGTCCTGCACACGTAAAGCAGAGTCCCACAGAATGAAGCACATAAACATCCAAATTGTTAAAGCTGTAAAATGGAGATGAAATCATAGAATCATATGAAAGGGACCTCAAGAATGGTCAGGTCTAACCTTTCTCGGCAGTAGCACAATCTAAACCAGATGGTCCAGCATCCTGTCCAGGTGAATTTTAAAATTGTCCCGTGTTGGGAAATCCACCACTTCCCTGGGGAGTTTTTTCCTATGGCTGATTGCTCTCATTGTGAGAAACTGCCCTCTTGTGTTCACTCAGAATTTCCCCAGGGGAAATTTGTACCCATTATTCCTTGTCCTTTTCATGAAACTTTTTGTAAAAAGGGAGTCTATTTTTGTAACCATCCCATAAATATTGGAACATCGTGAGAAGGTCTCCTCTAAGCCTTCTTTTCTCAAGGCTGAACAAACCCAGTTCTCTAAGGATTTTCTCATATGGCAGGCTTCCTATAGGTGACACATCTGGTCAATTTTTTTTTTTTTGAGAAACTGGTTTGCCATAAGGGCTATTTTTGTCAAGTATTTTATTATTCAGTCCAGTTGGGAGCTGAACAACACTCTCCAGCTCAATGTATAGCTCTCAAGAGACCATGTCCAAGTGTGTGTAAAAATGAAGCTATTAAGTCATTACGGATGTTAATTAATAGCCATACTGGCAGGGAAGGGAGAAGAAGTCCTCACCTAACTTCTCCTGCTCACAGAGGTTTACAGAATGCAGAGTTCTGCATTTTTTCCCCTTCAATGGATTTTCAATGTAAAAAAACCACTGCAATATAAAGGGTGAGCTGAGCAATGACAGCCCTTACAGCTGAGCTCTGGTGTGTGTCAGGACATGCAGAGCCTTGGACAGATGGGTGTGCATTTGTTTCCCACCAAGGCTGTAGAGGGGATGCAGAGGTTGTTTTATGTCATAGAATATTAGAACCCTATCTATACAATACAACCTTGATTCAAAACTAGGTACAGGTCTGGTATATTGGAATAATTCTAGAAATTACTTCATTATTTTTTAGAAATGTTGGGAACAAAATGTAATGCATCAATTCTGCCCATGAAAAACAATTTAGGGCCATGAGAGGGCTCATAGAGAACAGCTTTAAGCACTGATGGATTGCTTGTGCATTATCCCTACTGATTACTGAACACTGCATCTGGATAAGTACTTTCACTTTGATTGAAGCTACAAGGTGCAGACTTTGATCAAAATGAATTAAATGCTTACTCTGCTACACTTTCCTGACTGCAGGCAGAAGACAGTGCAAGCAAGAACTGGAATTGTGGTTCATGTGCAACGGGAAGCAAGAGCTGAACTTGATAACGATATTTTCCAACCTAAATGATTCTGTGATTCTGTGAAGTCAAAAGTAAAACTGTGTAACCAACACAAATGTCAAACTTGTTCATCAGTAATAGGAGATTTATTCTATTTGCATTTTAAATTCACTAGTATTATATAAATATCAATTTTCTTCCAAGGCTGTGATGGTGTAGGCTCAGAGTAAGTAGGTTTCTTTAGCCATGAAATGAGAATTAAGAGTCTTAGGGCAGTACAAGCTGCTGCTGGATGTTTCTCTTTGATGTTTCACCCTAGGAGCCAAGCTCCAGAGGGGCATCCAAAAGGCAGGAGCCTTGGGCATTAGCTACCTCTGACTGTTGACATCCACTGATTGGAAAAGGAAGTGGCTTCCTGCTGGCAGTGGGAATGCTGTGCATGAAGTTGGACATCTCTTTGTGGCCTCTCCTTCACTGCTCTTCCCACGTGCATGAGGGCCATGAGTGATAACTGTGATGCTCTTGAACACCAGGTGCAGTGAGACCCTAGCCCTTCCCCAGCAAGTGCTCAGGAATTTCTTAGTGTTCCTCATGCTCCTCGTGCATGGCTGAGCCCCAGAAGCTCAAGCCCAGCTTCCCACATGACTGGAGTGATCCTTTATTGTGTGAGGCTGTAACTCAGAGTGGCCCTGGGGCCATCACCCACCACCCAGCATGGAGAGGTTGTGGGCAGCCTTTGCCAGTCCCCATTCCAGGATGGCTGACATGCGGTGCCTCCCTGCACAATCCCTTATGAGTCTAAACCTGTTACACCTCTTCCTCCTCCCATCTCATCTCTACCTTTCTCTTCTGCTTTGATTTATCCTGCTCAAGCTTAGGCACTGAACTGAAGTACATGGGTTTAAAACTGGACTAAATCAGCATGTGTATTAAAAAGTCACTGACACCAATGACTGTGTGGGGTTATTTTCCTTTTTTTTTTAGTGGTCATCATTTTGCACTTATGCTTGGCTGTACACGTAAACCAAGTGTTATGCCTACTCAAGCTAAGTTAGCTAGATAGAAGTGCAGCAAGACTGCTGTGAGAATGGGTTGCTCACCAAGGCAGTGGCAAGCAGAAATTCAGCTGCCTTCTTGATTTTCCTCTGTTAAATGATCTCTTTCGGCTAATCTGTCAAGCAAATTGTCAAGTGAAACCCAAGTTTGAAAACAACTTGTGCCCTTCTTCTTTCATCAGGTTAGTTCCCTCTTAAAAAAAATGGTTTGCTTTTTTTTTTCTTTTTTTTCCAGAGACAGCTGTTTCTGTGGAAGACCTGCAGCCACTGTGTTCCTAATAACTTCAATTTTAACTCCCTTCCTTTTTCTCTGCTTCTATGATCTGTTACTTAAACATGGGCTAGGTTGAGAATAAAGAAAAAAATGATGCAAACTAATTTTTTATGTACTGCCTTGCTTTTCTGCTACAGGTTCAGCTGCTTCCTGAAACTCTTTGAAAGATGATGAAGCCTCTGCTTTTTTTGTTGTTATCCCCATCATGAGAACAAATATCCCATATGATTACCTTATAAGAGTAAAACTGGCCTTTCTTGGGTATGTTATTAGAATGATTGGTTTTGAAGGAGGATATAAGAAGCAGAGGCTTTGACTAGAAAAAATGGAAGGGTTGTAAGGGAATATAGTACATATTTTTTACATATATAAGGAGGTTTCTTTTCAAAATGGGCGCAAATTGTAGGAGACAATTTCTAAAAAAATACATAAACACACTCAGTACTCCTTTGAAGAGTCTTAAATTTGCACCATATTGAAATATAGAGGAGAGAGATAGTAAGGGCTGTAAGGGCCATATCCAAGGTACCCAAGAACAAAGTTCTAAAATGTGCAGCAGCAAGTTTTGTTATTCATTTCAGTTGCTGTAAAATGGGCATGGAAAGTGTTCCATTGCTGACTAAAGACAATTTTGTTTGATAATACTTACTACATGCAATTTTGATACTCGTTTTCTTAGGCAATGAAATAAAGGTGTATGAAAAATGTTACAAAAAGACATAAGATTATATTCTAGTAAAAGAAAAAGTAAGAAGCCAAATCTCTTTAGCTCTTTTTAATATTTGAATATTAAACTACAACAATTTTAGTTTTGAATACATACATGAAATGCCATCCTATTTTAGGTATCCAGTTTGAACAGAAGATTTTGCTGTCCAGTGAAAAAGTTGAAATGCAGTGGGAATGTTTATTCTGGCATTTTGATGCAGATCAAGATGACTCCATTTAAATACATTTCTTGCCTGTCCTCACTTTGGTTCACTTTGCAGGGTGGGCTCAGGGAAACACAAACTGGATCCCTTTGAGAGGCAGCAGTACAGGAAGATGTACTTCAGGATCACATTCCCTGCATTCCCAGCATCACTGGACACTGGTGCTCAGGACCAGGGCACAGCTTTGAACGGTGCATGCTTTGAATGTGAATGTCAGGCCCTCTGCACCACCTGGTTTGCTTTGCAAAGCTCCTTCTATCGGTCCACACTTCTGGCTGATACAGAATGAACATTCTGTGCACAGAATTTGATCTTCAGTCAAAGGTGAGGTGTGTCAGCAGAGGCCTCTGGAAGGAGATCTCTGCCTGCCTAAACCCAGATACCATAACCAGTCTGGCAAGATTTCTCCTGAGATATTTTCAGAACCACTATCTAGACTAGGAATAGAACTGTTTATGCCTGGAGCTAAATCAATACCTAAAGTTTGGGTGCAAGTTGCAGTGGAGTTCAGCTTCCTTACTGAGTGGTGGAAGCTTTGCTTTTGAACTCCCTTTAATCAATTAATTATTTTGAGCAGACATGATAATTAAAAAAAATGAATATGTTGATTTGCCTACTAACTTTTCTTTTGGGCATAACAGATCAATACTACTAGTGAGATTGTTCTCCTTTCAAAAGAAAAAACTCATGTACTAGAACTCCCTTTAGCACGTATTGATGATCATAAAATAAAACCCTTTTCAGAGGGTTTCACATCTTACTTTTAATTCATACTTATGTTTTATCAAAAAAATTTTACATGTACTGCATTTTTAAAGCTCTCCTCAGATACTCTTCTTCTGTTTCTGTGGTGTCCTACTTCCCTCCCTGTCTGTCTCCCTCTCTCTCTCTCTCTCTCTCTCTCTTATGTACATATAAATATTTTATGGAAAACAGATGGTCTGATAAAGTTGCTATCCACTTAAAAAGGCAGAAGATGAAACAGAATGGATCATATTATTCCCTAACTTATGCTCATAAAATAATTCTATTAACATCAAAGAAGGCACTTGAAGCTGTAGGATTTACCTCCACATACTGAAGTGAGCTACCTACACAAAGCCTAAATCATAATTATTGTTCTAGGATGACAACTGCAGTTAACCAGGGAAACCTTGCAATAAGAAAACAATGTGCAGCCAAATGGTGTTTATACATGATCAAAGACAATAAATATTGGTTGATATGGACACTCTTTCTTCCTCAGCCTGTTCATCAAGAGATGGTGACCTTTTATGCTGCACATTGAAAAGTCTTTCAAGTTGGTGAATCTTTGGAGTACAGATCTGTTGATCTTCTGTCAAAGAATGATAAAGGCTTGGAAGGCAACTTTTAAACTCCTGGCATTTAAATAAAAAATGATTAATCACAATAAATGATCAAAGACTTGTTTCTTTTCTTCATAAACAATAAGTGTACCTCTTTGTTGGTTCTAATTTGAGGAGCTACCCTGAAAGTACTTTAGTGTCTCTTTTCTCTGTAAGATACCAGCTGGACATTCCCTTAAAACCTGGAGAATTTGAACAATTCACAGTGAGAGAGTGAACATCAGTGCCCTCTGAACAGAAGGCAAGCAACAAGAAATCATGACTATAATAAATTAAGTCAATATTTATTTCATGGTCAACAAAGTTACTTAACTTTGAATTTTCCATCAACTGCCTATGTAGAAGTTCATCAAGAACATGCACTGATTAAGGGAAAGAATGATGATTATTTTTCACAAATAGCTTCTCAGCAAGCCCTTATTTCAGCAAAGAGACAAATGCAAAATTCAAAGGACTGTTTTGAGCATAGCATTAGGAGCTGAATAAACTCATTTTTCTCCTTTTAAACTTTTGGATGGAATAGTTTCTGAACTCTTGGGGGCTTTTCATGCTGACAATGGTTTTCTCCTTTCATGGGGAAAAATGTATGGGAGCCTACTACTGTAACTTCTCCTAAAATGAGGGAACTAATGTTATTTGTTTGTTTTCTGAGCTATTTATTGAGCTGGCAAAGTGTACACTGCCAAACTCTTTTGTTCCATATGCATCAAGACTCAATTCAGATTCTGAAAATATATATGATGCCTATTTCAGAATTTGATTCAGATGTGCTTTTAACAATTTGTAACAGTACTGGCTATACACCAATCAAACAGCTGAGACCACACTTTAATCTGGCTGCAAGTTTTCTTTTGGAGTCTTCAGCAGAAGCAGTTTTTCAACTTAAAATTTTAATCTTAAAATAGGTAGTTATATGTTACTATTTTCATTTTTTATTTTGTATTTAAAGTCTTTCTGATGAAAAAGTATCCTGAAAGCACTTTAAATTTGCTTTTTAAGAGAAAGAAAAAATAGTGTTTGCAATGTTTGAATCTGATCCATTTCATGCTGGTTGTTTGAATACATTGCACTAGTGGTCCTCAGACTCTTAATAAGCTGGAAGTGTATAAAAATTTTAAAAACAGGACTATTATTCTGCAAAATATAGATTTTTGTGTCATTAAAAAATGCTTTACAAGCTCTCTGAGGTTACCACTGCTGGAAGAAGTCCTGTTGTTAATCTAAATGCCAGTGACAACATATTTAGACACTCAGAGGACTTTCTAGGACGGAGATTGTAAATGCAGATTTATATTGGATGATGTGATGGGAATTGGTAACAATTTTGTGTGTATGTACAACACCTAGGCTGGAAACTTAGTTTATTTTAGTTGGAATGCAACCAAATAAAAAGGGAGAAATTTTGCTGGTTCCTGTTATAATTTAAATTGAGGTCTAAACTAAACATTTTCTTATGAAAGAGGTTTTTGAAGAATAAATGGAGTAGTCAGTCCTCTATAAAAAAGAAGCTAATTTGAAAAAAAGCTGGTCTATCCATCCAAAGGAATCTGCCTGCACTAGAGATATTTTTCTGTCTCTAAAATGATGCTGTTTGAAGTTCTTCTGCACAAACTTATTTGAACTTCTTGGCTCTAGTTCCTCTCTGTGTACTCACTCCTAAGCAAAAATAGAGATTTTTATATGCGTGTAATCACATTTTTCTACTGAAATATTTGCATGTGAATGGTTTTGACTCTTTCACTTTGAAATACACTTTAAAAAGTTCTTTTTTAATGAAAAGAATCTTCCAAGGTCTTCTTGTTAGAACCAGCACTTTGTGAAAAGGATAGGCCAACTTTACTTGAAAAAATAATAGTGAATTTACAACCGTAAATAGTGGCACTTTCTTTGGCATAAATGATTGCTTATAAAGTGTCAAAATGACAAGAAGCACAATGAGATAACACCAAGAGCCCAGGAGAAGATATAAGTTTTGAACTAATATCAGAAATGTGGGAAAAAGAGGTGAAGAAAAGGGCTGTTCTGCATGGCTGAAGAGGAAAAGTAGAAAGTTCTTACAACAGTTCCAGGCAGGCTATGTGAAAAGAGATAATTAATATTGGTTATGGATCTAATGAGTAATTAAGACATCTTGGATGGGATTTCCTAGGATGTGAAAACAAGGAAAACAATTCTAAGGAGAGATTGGGTGGGAGTCACTTCTGACTGTGACAAGTAGTGAAGCAAGAACAGAAAAAAATGTTCAGGGGTGAGTGCTCTAACCTGTATACATTTATATGACAAACAAAGCAGCTGCAACTGTAGATATTCCTCCAGAATTAAATCGGCCTCTGTTGAAACAAATAGCTAAACTTCTGCTGCTTTCAAGAAAGCTGGTGTTTCATTTCTAGATAATACACATGTGCAATAAAAGTAAAGAGATTTTTATCCATAGATCACAATTAACCACAGAGGACCATTTTAATTTATTTTGTGATTCTGTGTTGTGTGCCAGATAACTTAAAATAGCTCATAAAATATATTAAAAAAAACAAAAGTAAACCAGAATGTTCTTTATTCTGCAGCCCCTGCTTGTTTTATGAGACTAGAAGCTACTATCTTAAACAATATAATATTTTGTTTATCTTGCAGTTTAATTATCAAAAGCTATTTAAAAATCCTTCCACTACAAATGTTAAGTAACATAACGGTATGCATTTTATAAGAGCAAGATAAGCAAAACCAAAAGATAAATGATGACACTGAGTACAGCTTTTTAATTACCAAATGTCTTTTAAGCTGTCCTTTGTTTCTTTTAATAGGAAGTTCATAACAAAAACAAATCAAAAACTAAGATAAAAAAATTTATTGAATATAATACATTTAAAATGTATTACTCCTATAATTTCCTTTCACATTATTTTTTTCTATGATTTAAAAAACCCTACAACATCTTAGGCTGAAGGACAAACACTATAGACTCATATATATTAAAATAATAATAACAACACATTCATATATTTCTCACTAAATGTGTGCCAAAAATCTTTTTCAAATATTCTTTTTTTAATGGCAAAACTGAAGCAGAGTATTTGTGCATTAGACCTTGAAAAATTTTTAGGGTTTTTTCTTTTTAAATCTTGTTTCCCTGTCTCTTAAATTGTCAACTAAATCATACACATTTTAAAAGTCTTAGACTACTACTATTGAAGCTACCTGTCTCAATTATTGCCTTCTTCATATTTGACTGGAAGGTAAATATTACATTCAGAGGACACTCATGCTAATTATAGGAGAAGAGAAGAAAACAAATTTGATTTTAATGGCATCTAAGTAATTGAAAGTTGAATGTCCAATATATGTCATTGTTAGCCTGGCTTTACGAAAGGTAAAGGTATGTTTTCTTTGAGGAAATAATTCACATTTCAATGTCAGCATGCTTGGCCAGCTGGGATACCTCCTCTTTCATATTTTCTTTGCAGATGTCATGTTAAATGGCAGAAAAAATATGGTCATCTTAAAAAATGCAGACTCAGATATATTCTTTGTTGTTATAGACCTTACTTTCCTAAACTTGAGACAACTTGGTTACACAAACTCCTCATCAAATCTTCCCTTTATGAAAGCAAATGCTTTAACTGTTTTACAAAGCTGGTCTTTTTGACCATGGTAAGGTTTTAAAGACAATACAGGAAATTTAGCTGAGGAACGGACAGAAGTACTAATTTTTCTTCCACTGGCTGTAAATCTGATCTGTACTTTACAGCATTTTACTTCAGTACCAAAAAAACCCAACAAACCCACATTTAAAATATATTGTTGATATTAGAAACCCAAATGTTTTATATATACAGTAAAATTATAAATTAAAATAATAAAATCTGCAAAATGAACATACAAATTTCATAATGTGAGATTTAGTGTATTTTCAACTTCTCAGCTTAAATCTTGTCTAACGTGCCTAAATTTTTACTGACAACAATGATGCGGTCCCTATATGGGTATAAAGACATTGCCAAATAAACAAAACAAACCAAAACAAACAACCCCCAAACAAAAAAAAAACAAACAACCAAACAAACAATCTTGTTTAACTTGCATAATAGTATGAAAAAATAGCAGGTCTTTCATTCCTGGTGCCCATGAAAATGTATGCTTGTGCCTCCTGTCTCTGTTTCAGAGACATACCATTCAAAACTCCACAGACTTCTAATTTTTATGACTGAAAAATAAGCCTGGCATGAAATCAAAATGTTTCCCAGGTTTTGTATCTTGCTTCTGTAAGTTTGGGATTGCATCCCATGTCTTCACACCGGGATAAACCTCAAGCTTGCATTTCTGCCCCTTCTGTTTGCTGGTTTACATGGAAAGGAAATCAAAGATGTGATCAAATGAGGGTCACGGTGCATTGCCACAGGTCCCCAGTCTGGATGACCAAAGGTCTGAGCCATCTGTTTGCAGTTGCATGGTCTGGATTTGTTGAAGGGCTGATCTACAAGGTGAAGCTGCTGTGCAGCTGCCCAGTGTGTCTGTGTGCCACTGAAACTACTGAGAAAGTCCTTAGAGAGAACAAGGGAGGATGTCTATTCTCCAAAAGGTATTTCAGCCAAATACCTAAAAAACAGCACTTGGGGGTTTAATTTATTTCAACAGTTGCTAATGGAACTACAGTGTTGTAATACTAACATGGCTGTCCATTTGATGGCACAAAGTACCAGAAAGAAACAAGAACCAGAATTATATGAAGTTCTGTATTGCTTAATAGCTTTGGAAATTGTCCAGTATAACAATGGGGCATGCTGACAAAGTTGGTATTTTGCTTCACTTTTCGTCACTTAGAAGTGCTCTCAGTTTTCAGACTAATTTGAGAACAACACATAAAATAGATAATTTAAAAGCTCTCCTCAGTGCACTGCACTCTTGACCCACAGCAGACTTCACTCTTCATTTCTACCCCTGTTGTGCAGTAGCTTTATGCTCCAAACCAACATTCATAAGAGCACAGGTTGACACTGCTGTCATGTCTGCATGGGAAAATGGGATTTTGACCTCAGGTTTCTAGAGATGAAGAGTTAAAACACATTCCTCAGTTCCATTTGTGACTTCCTACACTGTTTCTGCCATAATTTAGAAAACCTAGGTGACGCTAAATGAAACCGTTAATGCTGAATTCCAGCAGGACTGAATCAATCCATCATTAATATTTTATAGGTTTACTTCACAATTTGGTAATGCCATATTATTCTTCAAAGGAATAGGCTGTGGGGGCCTATTCTATACCTGAACACAAGGATTTACATTGTTGTCTCCCACTATTATAAATGGAAGAAATTGCAGCTATTGAAATTATATAGAAATACGAAATGGGATGGGATATAATGGAGGAGAGTTACCAAGTTTCATGCAAATGAAAGATGATACAAAAATATTGCTTTGCACTGTATATGACACATACATAATTGCTACACTGATTTATGTAGCATTAAATACATAAGCAGGTGGTTTAAGTTTTGTGGATGCTAATATAGTTTTAGGAGCTGTAAATGGCTGTATCATGTCAAAGGTTTACATAATTTAATAAGCTCTGAGTGAGTAGCAGCAGATGGCTAGGAAAGCATGGAAGAGAAGGTCAGGCACATAGTGAGGAGCATATTTTTATTTCAAAGCCCTTATCTGATTTTACTTTAAGAGGTCTGCTTAACCTCTTTTCTAAACTCATGTAAACTCTGGGAACCACACCACCACCTGGCACTAAGGTCTGAGGCTCAGCCATGACATGTGTGGACAAGCACACTTCTGCTGATTTGCAATCTGCTATGTGTCGATTTAATCAGATATTTATCACCTCTTGTACTATGAGGGACGGAAATAATTTCTCTGTGCTCATTCCCCTTGAGGTTTTATAGGTCACTGCAGTATCTCCCTGGAGATGTTTCTGTTCCGTGATGAAATGTGTTGGTCCACAGAGTGATTCCTAGCATGGAAGAATTCCTATTTCCCTTTGCTCTGTTATGTATCACATTTAGTTTTACTAAAGCTTTTTCAAGACTGGGAAGCCAAAGCTTTACAGAGTATTTAACATCAGCTAGCATTTCAGCTTAGATGCAAAGCTGAGTGATAACCTACTGGCTTCTGAGCAAACATCTGATTTAGAATAGAGTATGTATAGACACAGTGCAATTTTTTTTTTTTTTTTGTATTTTGCTAGCATTATAGACCCCAGGGCCAATTTATGTGACCAGTTTGTAGCTAAAACATTTTGCTGCCTGTGTGGTGAATTATATGTTTCATAAAACACATCACACCTTCAATGTGGTTTCATATTTTATACTTTTGATATTTTATTTAACTACATATTATCCCAAAGACTTTCTCCTGTGTGGAAGAACTCTTAGCACTGTCTGTTTATACTCTGAAAAGGTGATGTTATCTGAGTTCAGAGGCAGGAAGTGAGTTCAGTGACAGACTTGTTCAGGAAACCTATGGCTGTTACTCAGGATTTATTTTCAGATGATCTCTCATGTGACATTGGAAAACAAATCTCATTTTTTGGGGTCATTCTTGAACATGAAAAGGTGACAAAAACACAGCTATATTTGGTTCTCTCTGATATGTAAATCTAGGGACAGTTAGCCTGAATGCTCTAAATAATTCCAGTGACAGCATGAATACCATCAATTTGAATAAATAGCTTTTTGTGGCATATTAAATCCTTTTTTCTTCAATGAGATGCTGAGAGATTGCTTTGCAAGTGATATGCTACCTTATGTTACACCTTAAGATTTTCTTTGTCCAGAGTTTGTATCACCTCACCTGCAACACCAACTTGAGACTGCACTGGAGAAGAACAAAACACAAAATTATCTGGGTCTGATAAAAACAGCATATGCAGGCTCACCTCTTCCATGTAAATTTAAATGATGATCCATTCTGCAGGAGTGACATTCAGCAGGTGTGAAATACACCACTTTCCCTCCAGTTACAGGAGCCTTCTGTTCAAACTGATTTTGATTTCAGTGCCACTCATTGACACCTTGTGTGCCCTCTGCCTCCTAGGGACTAGTGCAGCCTGAGAACAGCTGGGCCATTTAGACTCAAAATCCTTGATTTCAGCACCAGGGAGTGGTGTCAGTGCTCAGCACACTGACAGATCTCAGATGACCTGAGAGTACAGCTGTGATTAGACAGAAAAGAGATTCAGCCTGCTTACATGGGGAGGAGGAACAAGGGGGATCCATGCCACAGCCAAGGTGACCAGTGTCCCAGCCCTTGAACTGACTGAAGAAAGAGGTAGCAACTATTTTTATTGCCTAAAGTTGGACTAACAATAGCAATGATGAACACCTTTGATACTCATACCTGCTTAAAAAAACCCCAAGAAAATTTAGGTCTTCTTTAGAGATTCTACTGCAAAATTGCCATGTAATAAAAAAGTGGCAAAGAATTTTCAAAGTGTAATTTTTTTCAAGATGCATGTTCATCCTAAATTCCTATTTATTATTCATATAAAATGAAACCTTAAAATACCATTAAATGATGCTCAGTGGTAACAGACACAATTATGATTAACTGAGAATGATTTACCACCCAAGTTCCTCGGATTCTAATGCTTCACATTACCATATTTATTTACTTAAATGGAGCATTTATCTACTTGTTCTTAGCATTCAGCTACAGAAAAGTCAGAATATAAAATTATGTTCCTCGAGTTTATCTACCAGTACAATTTAAATCTCACAATAGCTGTTTCTCATTCTGTTTTGAAGAACTAGGCATTAGTTTTGTATATGATGTTCCACCCTCCAAGCAGAGGCCATCACAAAGGGCAGTATTTGGATGCTGGTCTCAGCTGGACTGTGCTCAGGAGCCCTTGAGTCAAGGCTTGAATCAGACTTATCTCCATATTATCAGGTTACTCCCTTGAAAATGAGATTCCTGCCTCCTGCCTCCATGACAGGATGTCTTGTCATTCTGATGATATTTACTAGGATCATTTTACCAGTACTTTTCTTTTCATGGATGCTCTAATTTCTGGGTAATATCTGAATATCTCCCACTTCGTGAGTTATGCTCTTTCTACAATGGCAGGATAATTATGCTTCTACGTTTCACCACAGAAGCAAATGCTAAGCTTCATTAAAAGTCTCCAATAAGTAGGTGTTATTATCTTTGCATGAATTTTTAAGAGGCAGTGAGATGTATCTGTATTTATCTAAGAAAAAAAGAAAAGACAATAAAACTTCCCAGACTTGTCTCTTTTGTGTAATAAAGCACTCTTTTACTACTCCAGTGACTATACAAATTGAACAAGTGACTTTAAACAGCTCTCCCAGAGTACCATAGTAGAAGACAATGTAATTATCCTTGTCCTTCCTAAGATTCCTAAGACATTAAATGAAAAGTCCTCATCAAGTCAGTGGAAGATAATATTTTTCTGTCCTATGTTTGCATAAATCACAGAGAATTTGTGAAATGTTTGGGGCTCTTAAGTATCTCTGAATCACACTTGGGCTAGAAATGCAACAAAAAAGGTCCAAGAGAAGAGTGGTCCTAGTAGAAGAGGTCCAGTCTATGATCTGGTTCCTTCAAAAAGAAGGAATTCTGGCTGATTGAATGTAATACTTTGAAAATTTTGAGGATTTTTGCATAGATTAAAGTAATACTTAAGAACAAATCCTGTCAAAGTAATTTCAGCAGACCCTATCTGTGTGTCTGAAATCTTCCATTAGAATTCAGCATCCATCATTTCCCCATGATGAACAGACAGTCTAACTAACCAGAAAGAAGGATACCTTACACCCTTACTGTCAGTGAAGCTCTTCCAGATTGAATTCTGACTGGCACACTCACACCTGGTAAGATGCATGGACTCATGCTGGGATGCAATTAGCACACACATTCTCATTTGTTATTGTCTCTTTAATCCCCATTCCTTATTGGTTTTTTAAAATCAAGTATTAGGAGATTTTCTCAAAGACGAAAATTTTCTCTATGCTTATTTACCTACAGACAAGAGTAACCCCCAAACAGTAACCTGTGTTTAGTTTCAGGAGAAATATGGCATTTCTAAAACATAAGTAAGATCTCCATGCTATTTTGTGTCATGGAAACAGTGAACGTACATTGGCAAAAGAAGAGAATGCTTTCATATTATTCAAGAACCATCTACCTTCCTGTCCAACTGAGTCTGGACAGACTTGAAGAGACAGTGCATGTTCAGAATTGACATTTGAAGGCTTTCCCATGCTTAATATAAAATTTCACTTTAGTGCACCCTGGAAAAAGCATTTCTTACTCTGATGTAAAAGCATTAAGTACTCCCTATATATTTTTCCTGATACATACATGTGAAAAATCAGCAATTTTTTATTACAAATATTTGACATTTTATATGTCTTTGAATGACATACAAACAAATGCATACAAGATGGGGGAGAATAATTACATTTATGCAGGAGAATAAGCTTTTTTATGGGTCTCACAAATATTATTTTGGGACTGTATCTTCATCTGCATTTGAAAAATCTAATGTAAATGCTTCTGTAAAAAAAAAAAAAAAAAAAGACTAACATATCACAATTCTTATGCTTTCATTCCCTGAAAGGGTATGTCTGGCACACTGGCCAGGATGCTATTGGCCTTCTTGGCCACCAGGGCACACACTGGCTCATGTTTGGCCTCTGTTGACCAGCACTTCAGGTCATTTTCTGCCAGTTAGCTTTCCAGCCACTCTTTCCCAAGCCTATAGGGCAGCATGGAGTTGTTGTAATTCAAGGGCAGGACCTGGCCCCTGGTCTTGTTGAACCTCATGCAATTGGCTTGGGTCATTGATCCGGTGTGTCCAGATCCCTCTGCAGAGCCTTTCTGCCCTCTACAAGCTCAACACTCCCACCTGGGGCTGTTGTCAAACTGACTGAAGGTGCCATTGATCCCCTCATCCAGATAATCACTAAGGGTATTAAGCAGGGCTGACCCTGATACTAAACCCTAGGGAACACCTCTGGTGACCGGCCACCAGCTGGATGTCACTCCAGTCACCACCACTCTTTGGGCCTGGCCACCCAGCCAGTTTTCAACCCAGTGAACAGTGCACCCTTTCAAACCATGAACAGCCAGTTTCCCCTGGAGAATGCTGTGGGAGGCTGTGTCAAAGTCTTTACATGACATCCACAGCTCACCTTGCCATAGAAGGAGATCAGGCTGGTTAAGCAGGACCTGCCTTTCACATACCCATGCTGGCTGGGCCTGAACCCCTGGTCATTCTGCATGTGCCGTGTGACAGCACTTAGGACAATCTGCTCCATGATCATCCCTGGCACCGCTTATGTTATGGTTACAACTTTGTGGTTAACAAGTTAAAGAATAGATGCTGAGTAGGCAGAAAATTTGCTTTCATACTAGTAAAGTTATAATCCCAATGAAATACAGAAAGCCACATTTTTTTCCTACAAGCAGTTCAGCAAATTTCCTTTTCTTTCATACAGTGCATAAAGCTAAATCAAAATGGACACAAGATCAAAACATTGCTGACTTTTATTTAGAAATTGGTAGAACATGAGGAAATCACCTTTTCTGAGCAGCACTTGTTATGCAGTCTCCATGAGCCCACCTACCCTGTGTTAAACGTAAAGCAGTATAGATTGTATATAACAATCATGCTGTTCCTCTTTCCATTTTCCAAAAGCCTTATCACATAAATGATATCATTGCCCAAGTGTTTCAAGAAGTTTAATTAAATGTATCACTTCCAATAAATTCCTTGGGCAAACGGTCTACCATAGGGGCACATAAAGAACGTGAACATTAATTGCATTTGAGATTAGCCTTGCTGAATTGAATTCTCACACACTGATACCCTTTCTGCTTTGGCCATAAATATCAGGCATTTCTACATCCAGCTATTGGCAGGTTTACTGTAAAGTAATATTCCCACTAGACTGAAAGTCTACACGGGAAAAAGTTTACTACAGCAGAACTACCTGCTTACAAATTACCAGCAAGGCAGACAGTACCTCTATTTTTGATACTCTTTACAAATGCAGCATCTCTTTTCAATATAATTCTATTAACAACCTCTGTATCATGAAAAAAAATCTGCAGTTTTATAAACCATCAGAAATTTCTGGGTAAAAATACCCCCACCAAAAAAAAAACCAACCAAAAGAAAGCCAAAGCAAGGACACCTGGTGAAAAAATCCAATTTGCTGATAAATTAATTAAATTCCCTACTGACCCAACCCTGACTGAACATGCCTCATGTGGGAGAGACTTAAAGACAAATTTGCTAATTAATGTTAATGCAGGGATTGTAACAATTAGAAGAACAGGTTCACAGCAGAACATTCCTCTTTTGCTCGGTTAGTGCAAGCACGGAAACTAGATCTTCGCATTTGTAAGAGCTATTGTGAATTAAACAATGCTATTACACACAACACAAGTAATAATATTGCAGTCCCCCTGTGGAGGGAAATGTAAAACAAGTAAGGAATAGCTGTTCTTTCTGGGTTTATATGTAATTGTGTCCCAGTATCCTGAGTATCACGGGAAAACTGTAAGGGATTAGTACTACTGTGGCACTTCAAATAGTCTAAAAGATTATCACGCCTGAACATCTTTTCAAGGCATATTCTAATAGAGACGTAACCATTTGTAACTAGTTGATTATTATAATTGCATTTCAGTGAATATAGTTGTAAAAGAGAAAATTGGATAAACTCACCTGCATGGTATTACAGACTAATGAAAGACGGGAAAGCTCCAGGTGAATAAAATTAAAAGTGGCTGAATTCCCTCTACCAGTGCATACATTCACTACTGTTAATTTTTATGGGATGAAAACTGCACACATGGTGGTGACCTGCCTGACTCCTTCCTAGTTTTGATAGATGGTGTTTTAAAAAATTAATTCTGGATGAAGTAAGATTCTTATCCTACACAAGGGAATTTCACAAAATCAGTTATAATTTTATTGAGTTTATTGGATTCTATATGAAAACTAACATAGTAAAAAAGATGTTTGCCAGTTCCTGATGATTCTACCAGTTTTATAAATTATTTCTTTAAGATTATGTATCATATATTTCTCCTTTTCCACCATGCTATCTCTTAATTACTGATCAATATGACTCTAAATATAGAGCTACTCAAATGGTAGACTACAAGGAGCCATAATGGACTACTGGATAACTAATGTCTGTTTTAACAAGTCCATAACCATGTATTTGCTATAGGAGATACTTTACTATGGCTCCAAAGGAGCTATTACAAGCTATTGACTTTGAGCACATTCCTACCCATCTAATTATGTATTAATGTTACTGCTGTTGCTGTCACAACAGAGAAAACCGAAGTGAGAGAAAAAGTTAAGAAGTGAAGTAAATGCAAATTTATCTAGCATTGAAAATTCGAAATGCAATGTTTCTTTTCCGCTGTTTACATGTTTCTTGGTTACAAACATAAAATTGGTGAACAGCTGAAAGGAAGGGGGATGACTATTAGAGCTCAGTGGATTCAGTTTCCAGTAAGGTAGACAGTTGTTTTTGATTCATTCTGCATTCCTGAACAGAGGCATCAGAGAAATTTTACTTTTTAGTACTGAGCTAAGTAAAAGGAGCAAGTTTGTTTTCTTCTTCCATCTGTGTACTGTTGCACTGATTTTCAAACTAAATCCTTACTGAGAAAGGAGATTAATTTATTTTGATTTATCTGGGTTTAATTTTCAGTAATATAAGAAAATTTGAAGCAAGGAGATTTTAATTCATTCCATTTTACAGTGAAGAATTTGCACAGCTTCAGTCCTGGATGCATGTAAGAAGCAAAGAAATAGAAGAGGGACATAACAACATCTAAAAGGGGAGCAAAGCCAAAATGAAGGAACAACTCTCTCCAGATGAGCTAAGTATTCCTTCCACCTCCCCAAAAGACAACAAGACTTGAGCTATACTCTAAGCTTTCCTGCATTCAGGAGTTTCACTGTATTCACTTTTATAAAAATTACAACTAGTGTCTAAGGCTGATAGTGGAAAAGACTGTGGATCTGAGGGTGTGATCAGAACCAAGCCAGAGACAGTATCATTTTGGCAGACAGCCAGTTTCTAAGTCCTTCTCTACCACATTAAGATTCTCATAAGAAATCTTGTGACTGTGTGTATGATGATGAGGCAATCCATACCTCGACATCTTACTTTTCTAACACATAGTAGATGTAACCAATAAAGTGGTCAAAAGAGAATGTTTTCCTGAATTCCAGTTCAAAACTTCATCAGAAGCCTGGAATGAAGAATACTTTTTCCTTTAAATAACCACCACCAAACATATAGTTCTTTCTTCAGCAGTGCATGCAGTTTTCAGTACCTCTAAATCAAGTTCTTTCCCCAAAACATGCAACAGTTCATATGCAGCAGGGGAGGGAATGGAAAATAGACTTTTCTAGCAAAATTACTCCTGGACATGGTTTGCTATGGCCTCTGACCAAAGACTTCCTGAACTGAAAATGAATCACCCTGACACAGTTACAAAAAACCTAAGCAATAGGGCTTAGAAATGTCCACAGAATACATATTCTCTCAAGGTGCATGATTCTAATCATTACCCAGAATCTTAGATGGAATCTATCTCACCTAACTTCAGGAACCTGTAATGTAGATGTTTAGAGCTGAGCTAAACTCTTAATCTAGGGTGTGTCTGCTGTCATTTGAGACAAACAACCACAATTAGACTTATTTTAGCCATCTTTACCAGAATAATCTATATTATAATATAAACATTAAAAATAATGTGCCCAGTTTATATATGTAGTAATGCACATTTAATTTGATTAATTCATCTTAAAGCAAAGTTTAAGGAGTAGAAAAGGCTACAAGTTACATACTGAAAGAAATACATAAAGGAACAGGTAAGATAGAGAGCTTTCCAAGTCTCCCTTGACAGCATCTTGCCCTTAAGCACTAAAAGTTACAGCCCACAGATCATACTGTACAAAACCATAAAACCATAAAAACCATACTGTACAAAACCATAAAACCACCCCTGATCACAGGGTCTCAGAAACATCCTGGATAGCCTGCCTTTTCCTCAAGTCTAAGAGATTTAATGAACCAAAACTCCAGAAGAAATTTCTTAATTCACGAGTTACAAGGATGTTAGGCGTCATATTAGTTGGAGTTAAAGGGGCATCTAGAGGTCATTGGGGGTAACTTTGAGATACCACAGATACTACTTCAAAAGTAGCTTGGGTTGCTTATGGGCCAAGTTCAATTGAGTTCTGAATAGCCTGTCTGGGACATCAGTAAAAAGTCCGCTGCATCTGCAGACATTACAAAATATAGAAAAACAGAGATAAGACTTCTGTTAGCAACAATATCCTACAGACTTTCATTTGATAGGCAGCATTCAACATGAGAAAGAAGGTGAGGGAGAACCTAAAGAAAACCCCAACAACCTGTAATATTTCCTTGGCAAAGTTTAGTAATATGATGATATATGATATATGATATATAATAATATATAATTATATGATAATATAATTAGCTTTTTCAGTTCTGCTCATTAAAGAAAAAAGAGACAAAAACCACAAGAAATTCCCTTAAACCTGAGGACAAGAGTTGCTACAGTCGTTTTTTTATCATTTTGCTGAAATAATGGGTGTTATGGGTACTTAATTATACCTTATTGATAAGTAGCTAGTGATAGCTAAGAGCTCAGGCTAAGAGTCTGATGTCCCCAGCTCAGTTTTAAACCAACTGTTGTAGCTACATTTGATCTTTATTTCACAGAAGAAGAATGCATTGCAAGTGAAAGAACAGGAAAGAAAGAGGAATTGTGGTATAGCTGCATATCTGGAACAGCCTCAAAGAAATTACAGACACTGCAAACATAAAACCACTGACTGAATTAATTAACTAATGAAATTTCATTTCTCATCTCCCTCCTTTTGCATTGTAATACTACATGCCCTTGAACTGCCACCTGTACTCACTCACAAGTGTTTATTGCTGGGAAAATAAAGGAATGAGACACACAAACATGCACTTTCTATTATAGATGTTATGAATGATTCCAAATTATGCCAAATAGTCAGAATAGGGTTGGGAAAATGCTGCAAAAACAACATATATATATATATATATATATATATATATATATATATATAAAATTCAGTAGCAGAAAATATTTTTGCAGTATCATCGAGCTGTAGCCAAGCTAGTGGGTACAGATACAGTTATATCTTCATCCTCTGTGGTAGAATGGTTCATTGCCTTCCGCTATATATTTGGAAGGGAAAATTAGGCCAGTTAGGCATGGGTACTCTAGGGTGGGTAATATCACCAGAAACAAATCAAATCAAAAGGATTTGGCCCTCATTAAGCCAACTGAACCTTGTAACTGCACCTTTCAGAGTTAAATAAGAACACCAAATAGTGGTAGATGTCCATGTGCATCATTTCCCCTCTCCTTTCAGCTCACAGGAAGCAGTTTGAGCGGGTACAGATTTATGGTGATCAGGCAGAGCAGAGCAGAGCAATCCTGCCTATGCTGGACACTGTGACCCCCATTACACAGGAATGTGGGTGCTGTGAATATTACTAAAGCATGCTGGGTTGCACAGGATCACCAGCAAGTGGAGAGTAGATGACAAAATATCCAGTCTGAGCTGAGAATCATACAGGTTTCTGTTTGAAGCAGTAGGAACTCAAAACCCCAAAGGAATTTGGAAAAAAGTTGCAGAAACTGAACTCAATAGAGGTTTAGCAAAACTATTCAAGAACTCAGCAGAAGTTCTTACAAATCAAATATTAAGGCTGAAACCACAGATTTATTTTTTAAATCCTTTCTTGTAATGCAAACCAAAGAACTCTTTAAAAGACACTTGCCTTCATATGTCTCCTTTCAAGTTCTTTTTCTGATCAAGTAAAACTCCACACTGGCAAGAATTGTATTGTAAGGTGTCATATTGTAGTAAAGCAATTTATCAGAGTTGAATTTATAGTGAATCAACATTGCATGGTGTTCTGTTCTTCCAGATCACCAGGATATCAGCAACAGTATTGCCAGTGAGCAAAAAAGTGCTAAGAGCTATATATAAATGATACATTTCCCAGAGATCATATGAATGCCATGACACCTTTGCCAGAGGAGCTGCTAGGTTAAAAATGGTTCTTTCCTGGTTGTCATACTCTTTCTGAAAAGTAATTGTCTGATGAGTCAAAATGGCTTTTTCTTATTACCCCTTCATTTAATTTTGTTTGTTTTCACAGAAATATTCCCAGTCAGTAGCAGCACTGTCTAAACACGAAGCTGCATCATGCTGATGTCTTGTACACTGAATCCAAAGGTTTTGCTTTTAGTGTCAGCATGTATAAGAAAGAAGATTTTCATTGCATTGAGTGATATTTCTTAAGGTGTGTGGCTTTGCTCATTATTGCTTTAAAATAACCGCATCTTTTGTAATGCTGAATATGAAAGTGTACCTTAGGCTAGTGTTTCACTGTGGTTTTTTTTCATCCCCTGCACTGAAATGCTGAGCAGTGCTTCATTTGCCAAAAACCAGCTGCTTTTTCCTGCTCCTGCTGTAGCCAAACATTTGATTCGGATGGGATTTTGCATCTGTTATACCAGTTATGGGAATTGCAGGAACTCATTAGCACTCAAGGCCTATGTCAGCAGACTTCCTTGGGGAAAGAGAGGAAAATGAGTGCCCCGCAAATACTCCACAGCAGGAGGTTTCATCCCTTCAAAGATATCAAGACAGGTACCTGTAGTTCTGTAGCTGTTTCTAAGATACCTATGTTTTTTCTTCATAAATGTGCTCAGATTATCTTCTGCCAGTGAACAAGTCTGATCATTGCCTTCATTGGGAATAGAAATATTGGAACATAAATCAGTAATTTATTTATAGGGGATCTCTTAAGGATTTGATTTGCTTTAACATGAGTAATCTGTCTTGCAGACATATCAAAAATAAATTTTGAAGGCTGCTCTTCAAAGTTACAGCAAATGTACTGGAAAAGCTCTACTTTTTTTTTTTTCCTTTTTATTGGCATCTTCACAGGACAACACCTTCACATAAGAATACATGCAGCTCCTCTCCCCCTTGATAAGACTTGATAAGGCTTGTTGTTAGAATGGATACTGTCCAGGAATTTAGTACAGTTGAATGTTTGTTGCAACTTCATCACTTCTTTTCAGCACTGACATTTTTAACTAGCATGAAAAAATAAGTAGAGGATTATATTTGTTTTCTTTAGTTTCTCCAAAATTAATTTAGGGCACAAAGGTGCTGCCATTTGGATGCTTTTATGTATAAATAACACATTTGTTGCCTTTTATGTTGAATAAAGAGACCAAGGTCCTATGAAATGTCAAATATATTATTAGCAACTGAGCCATTTCTCATAAAGGATCAGGGAATCCAAGCATTTTTTTTTCTTATTTATAATTAGCAGCTTTTCCTTTCCAGTCAATCCTAGTCTACATGCTAACATCCCAGAAGTTATTTTCTGTTCCCTTTGAGGTCTGTTGCTTGACACATATGGGATAATTTTTTAAAGTTTGGTGCCATATTCCCATAGAAACAGGAACTACACTGTCATTTATCGACTGTTTTTGAGAAGAGTTGCCCAACCACCACCTCTTAAAAGCCAGTTGGCTAGTTATGCCACACCAAGTAGGGATTGCCAGTAGGTACTGTGAGTTCCCTGCTCTGAGATGAAGGACATTGGAAAGCACTTAAATACACTGTTGAGAATAAATAGGACCACTGAGGAGTGAATGGCTGTTTTCGTACACATGCAGAAATTACATAAGTGAGTGATTGTGTAAAGCAGCTCTGCTCAGCAGAGAAGGCTGTTCAATAATAAATCCAAGAATTATTTTCAGAACTTCTGTTGTTAAATGAGTGGCAGCATTTGGCCAGATTGTTTTTGGTTTGACAGTTGTGATAAAGAATCCATTTTGTTCCAGTCCTTGTAGCAAGTTTCTTCCACTTATCCCAACCCAAGAAGCCACACAGAAAATGACCAGATATAATTCATACCATAGCCTATGAGAGCAGAGGCTTGTTTAATTTCCAAAACCATCCTGCTTCATGTATTATTCCTGCAATTTAATGTAATGACTTTCTTAATGTCTCACTTGGATTCACTTCAGTAAAATGTCCTTTATCCTCCCTCCCCTCAGTTTCCTGCTTAGAAATTGCAGATTAATGAGAATTTACATGGATGAAATGAATTCTACTCCATCAACTCTGAACTATTTGTGAGTGGTTTACAAGTTGTGGGTTAGTTGAACTGCAGATGCAGGGACACTGAGCTGGCTTCTTGCAGAGAAAACTCTGGTCTGGCAAGAATTATATGCTACCATAGAGTGCTACGGGACAGTGGTTTACAGTTTTCAGGGTCAAGTTGGACCTGAACCAGTTTACAGAGCCTAAACTAAAATCATTTGGCCTCCCTGCACCATGCAGAGTCAACCAAACATCTCTGCATGGAGCTGGTCCAAGCCTGGCACGGCTGACTTGGAGAAGGGGTAGAGTTTGATGGGCACTGCATTATAGCTCATAGAGTTTTATTTCTCTATGCCTCTGTGCTGCTTTCCAGCAGTGCTCCTGGTCCAAGGGGTTATGGCTAAAATGGAGAAGAGGAACTGCAGTACAGAGCCAGCATGGATCCAGTGCCATGCCTGAACTGGTACACACTGCTGGGTTGGGAGTCTGGGACAGACACTTGAAGGGCTCTGCTAAAATCAGCTGTGGTCTACCTGCCTTGTTGGCTACACCAGACATGATAGTGACTCTCATTAATTGTGCAATTATTTTGTCTATTTCAGGTATCCTCATCGTCCTTACTTGTGGTCAGCTGATAAATACCTTTCTGAAACGAAGCTGGGTTTTGGGGATACTTATCAACTAATGTTTGGGGAAGAAATGCTTTTTCTGAGTAAAAACTCCAACTTTCCAGTTTCTGGAACTTTGAAACAGCAGTGAGTAGGACTAGCCAGCACAGTAAGGGCTACCTCAAAGGTTTCCTTTATGCTTTTCTGCAAATTGGAAAAAATCTGTGGACTCTCTCAGACAAATTGCGCCAAGGAATTTAATGGGAGGCTGCTTGTTACCACAGACCAAAGGGATCCAGACTTAGTGCAATGGGCAGTGATATTTCTTGCCTAGGAATAGCTGTCTAGTACAGGGGTAACTTGAGGATGATTGCACAAAATATTTGGCTTCAGGGGAACTAGCCATTACTGGTCTGGAGGCTACAAAGAGAGCCTCCTTTTCCCTGGCTCCATAGAGGGCAGTCGGCATTCCTCTACCCCAATTATGTATCTGAAGTCTGCTCAAGAGACATTAAAATATCTCTAAATTATACTGTTATTTTTTGAAAATAAGTTTAAAATGTTTTTGAAGAGAAGCCTATGACAGGAGGTCTTTAATTTATAGTGTTTCTGGAGATAAATGGGTCATGCCAGAGCAGAGCTGGCGAAAGTGGAATACAACCTGCTGCTTGCTGACTGCCAATGAGCATTACTGCCCATTTAGGAGTACAAGAACAAAGACAAACTAAATTATTAAATTCATGTACTTGAAAAAAAATCTTAAAGGTTGCATCTTACTGCATCAAACTCTTTTATCAAACTCCACATCAACAGCTGTATGTTAACTCTTGAACTTTTGTGCTGGGAAGCCGCTTCTCATGCCTCACTTTTCTAATGTTGTCAGTTTTCTGATAGAGTCTTGGGTGCACTGAAATGTTGAGAGAGCATTAAAAAACCAGTTTATTCAAAATTAGGTTTGCAAAATTCAGTCATTGAATGGTGGGTCCTACATAAGTGTTGAAAAAGCTCAATGACACATGTGAAGGGGAAAGTTTATGTGAAACAAAGCCTAACATTAATTTAAATGTTATTTTACTGTAACAGAGGCTGGAATGTATATCACATGCATCCAGGGGAACATGAAGCTTTGGGAATCTTACATTGTAATGTTGAATTTTAGGTATTTCTGCAACACTGATCTCTCTACATATATCTTGAGAGAGCTGAGATCTCAAATTTGCTGCATGACATTCTTTCTCTTTGTATGACATATGTGACCTTAGAAAATACCTCTCTAAAATAATCCTTTATTTTTCAAATTTTTTTGAAATTTTTCTAATGCATTTGTTCATGATACATATAGAAGGCTTTCTCCTTTTTCCTTCTTGTGGGTATATCTTAACTTTCCTTTGGAGTAAAACTTATACCCATTGAAACTGATGCATCCTAGTGCAAGGAAGAGACTTCTAGAAGCATTATCCACTCCTGATCAATCCAAGTTTGTGGAATTATCTGTTCTAGATTAACAGAAATTCAGGGAAAACCCAAAATTAAGAAATGCTTTTATGACTGATTTTTCAGCCTTTTTCTTCCAGCTGTCAACAAAAACTGATTTATCTCTTCTCAGCACATCATCCTCATGCTGACTGTGAAGAACTAGCAACATCAAAGTGAATATCTGCTAAAGGTACTCCTAGTGAAGAGAAGGATTTGTTTGCCTGAAGCACTGGCCAGTTTTTGTGCACTGCAAAGGGAGTACCAACATCTCTAGAAGAGTGCCAGGCCATAAATTCCAGAATCTCTTATTCTTTCAGCAAAGGTTTTCCAAAGCTATGAAGATGTATAGCACCTTAGAATAGAAAGTATTTATACAGGGAAAGCTGCTAGGAGAAAATAATTCATATTAATTCAGAGAGCTTTTTGTTTTTTCCCAAAATATTTTTTGTGAGTGCTTATCATCCAGAAGAGAATCCCAGGGAAAAGACTGTTGTATTCATTTTCAATCAGATTGACAATCTTATTTTCTGTTTGTGAATATGGTAATAATATATATTCTCCTGTCATTACAATGCTCTTTTTTAAGAAAGCAGTGGTAAACTTTATCTGAGGCATGTTAATGAAGTCCTTCAATAGAAGACAGGCTACATAGGAAATTCCCACTTCATCTGAATTCAGCTCTCAAAAACAAGAGGGTGAAGAGCTATATAACTTTTTTTTACTTTGTAAAGTTTTATTGTTGAATTTTGCTTTCTAAAAATATAAGAGCATGACAAATATGAAAAAACCCTCTCTTTCATGCGTGTAGTTCAGTTTTGCTGTCAGGTTTCTCTCACAAAGCAGCCCTAAAGATTTCTCTTCCTCCAAATATCCTCTTAAAAACAGTGTGATACCCCATTAGAACAACTTATAAATGATGTGCTTAACTATCTCCCATTGAAAAAATGGGGAGGAGTGAGAAGGCTGTCAGAGAGCTTAGGGGGGAGTTGAGAAGTGTTTCTCTCTGCAATAAAGAATAGGAATTTCCATCTTCCACAGAGACTCTAAATTGCTTTAGCCTATTTGAACTACTGTAAATAGATTGAGTGTGTAGAATGAAGCTGTCTAGAATGACTGGAGACAAATTCCACATTTCAGAAGATTAAAGAAGATAGTTTCCATCTCCATTTGGGCATCAGTGAGGAGATGTGCCAGGTGTGCTATCTCAAGGAGCTTCTTGCAGCATGCTGCTGATCCTCAGCTGCCTGGAAGAGGTCTTCGGTCACACTTTGGCTGGGAAGGACGTTCCTTTCCTCTTTTGTCTTTAGGTTATATCTGGCCTGCAGTCATTGCACATACACTTAAAATATTTGAAATTAGTGTCAGTATTCAGCAGCAGGGAGCCCAGCGCATGCTGATAGAATATTTTACTTCTCTTGATGGGTGGCTCTTCCCAGGCCATTCCTATTTCTGCTACCTCAGCTAAACAGCTATCCGTGTCTGAGAAAATAGATATGAAATAGCTCAGTTAATTCCAAATTACCTGCAGACTGTGCTTCAGATTTGCTGTTTGTTTATCATTCTTGAAAAGAAAAGGGAATAAAAGCAGTTTATTAATGTAAATATATTTTCTTAAAAACTTCTCCAGACAACAAACTACAATGGACTGGAAGAGGTGTGGGTCACTGAGAATTGGTATTTCAAGACTCTTACGATATAAAGCTTTTCATAAAATTATGAGGCTGCACCTTAAAAGCAATTAATTTTGTCCTCCTTATTTGAATGAAGAGGAATTCCAGAATCTCATTGCTCTAATTTTGCAAAGTCTTTCTTTAAGTTCCAGAAAGAAATATTGTTTATCTTCCAACTTAAATTTCTATTTTCTTTCCTTATTCTTGTTTGTGAGATAATATACTAGTTGGTTCTGATTGGGATGGAGTTAATATTCCTCAAAGTGGCCCATATGGTGATTTGTTTTGATTTGAGACTGAAACAGTGCTGATAGCACACCAGTGTTTTGGCTATTGCTGAACAGTGCCTGCATGGCATTTCAGCTTTCTCAGATTCTCATGCTGCCTCCTCCAGTGAGGGGGCTGGGGTGGGCAAGGGGCTGGGATGGGACACAGCTGGGACATAAAACCCCAACTGACTAGAAGGATATTTCAGGGCCTGTAATGTAACACTCAGCAATAAAAGCTCAAGGAAATGAGAGGAAAGAGACATTCACAGTTGTGGCTTTTGTCTTCACAAGTAAACTACCTCTGCTGAGGATTGTCTTTCCTGGAAATGACCAACCATCTTCCTCCTGGTGGGAAGCAGGGAATTAATAACTTATTTTGCACTGCTTCACATGCAGCTTTGCTTCATCTATCAAACTGTTTTTATCTTCCCCCCCAGTTTTTCAGCTTTCCTTCCAATTCTCTTTCCATGAATGACTGGGTGGGTGCTCAGCTGTTGGCCAAGGTCATCCAAGCACCAAGACCAACAACAAAAGCATTTTCTTACTCTTTTCCAGGCTTGATTTTTGTAACTCTTGTTAATGCTGGAACATATTCAACCATTCTCTGTATATTCCATTTTGGACCCTTTTTCCTGATGAAAAACTGAATTGCTTTCTTTCTTTTATTTAATTTTTTCCTAGTGAAAGTATTTCTTCTGATACACCCCAGGGTGCAGTTTTCTTTTTCATTGCACTATATGAATCCCACTCAGTTTCTGAT
The DNA here is from genome assembly GCF_014805655.1 of Passer montanus. Classification (NCBI taxonomy): domain Eukaryota; kingdom Metazoa; phylum Chordata; class Aves; order Passeriformes; family Passeridae; genus Passer; species Passer montanus. Next base: position 83,943 of record NW_024374590.1, read on the forward strand.
TGCTGCTTCTTGTGACTGTGAATAATGCAAAGTATTTCTTTGGACAGCACAGCTCAAAGAAAGGGAAAATGTTGATTGTTTATGTTATCAGAGGTGTGTTGACTCTACTAAAGGTCAAATAATTTACTAGTGTTTTGTTTTATACTGGCATACGCTCTGAAGGAAAGATTTGTGCTTGCTCACACATTTTGAAAGAACTGTACAGGGAGGTCAGGACTCAAATCTCTGACACATCAGTGGTACTTTGGAGAGAGCCAAGCATGAACTCTTCAGCCATGTGCTTCGGGTTTTTGACGGTCAGATTTTGTGAAAAACAAGGAGGATAACACAAATGTTATGGTGAAGGGAAAAGTGTCGTGTGGCTACTATGAAACATTACAAACTCCAAAATGAACCATGGCTGCTTAGTCAGTGGGTCTGGACTCTTGCTTGTCATGAAGAATTTGACCTGGGTGTGTTGTCTCACAAAAAATGTACAGCTGAGATGCCTCTGACAAAATATAGATTTATTTTGGCATCCTTTCTCCCTCTTAGTCCATAAAGAAAGATATACACTGCTAGGGCAGGGTTCATCTCACCTAATGTAAATTTTTTCTTTTTCTTTGGAATACAGGGTTACTTCAGTCCCAAGATAAAACCTTGATTCAGGTCAAAATTCAGACAAATATACATGTAGACACTTACATCATAGACATTTAAGTTGTCTGAATCTGGAGCTCTTAATATTAGGTGGTATGAATAGTTCGTTTGGATTATTTTGCCACTTGGGAATGGTTTTCTTAAGAGCCTCTATTTCCACCTTGCTTTTTTCCTAGTTTTGATTATATAGTTTAATAATTTTAATTTGGGGTGTTTTTCAGATCTGAGGATAAATCTGATTTTTCGGGCATATTAACATGAAATGGTAAAGAAATAACCAAGAGTATCAGACTCAAAATGAAAACATAAACTTGATTCCCTCTCCTTCTTCCTCCTGCTAGGGAGATTTCTGAGTTCTTGCTTCCTGGAATATACATTTTTCTTGCCCTGTACTTTAGCTTTTTAATTACTTTTTATCAGGGATGAACAGAATTTCTGCTCAAGCCAAGATATTTTCTAACTTGGTTAAAAAAAAAATATAAAAAAAAAAAGAAGGTCATGTACCTGGGAAAATTACAGAAAGACAGTTTATGGGCTGTAGCAAGTGAGAACTACTGGTGTAAAATGATTATCAATTACTCATTTTCAACCAGCTATCTCACTGGATCCATTCCACCTACTATATTGTAGTGCATTTATCAACTTAATTCAGGCAGTTAGTCATTCGATTTTCTCATTTCATTATTCTGTATAGAGAGCAATTGTTTTTTTGTAATTATGGTAATAAAACTATATTTAGATCTGATTTAACCTCCCACTCCTTTAGGCATCTCAGTTAAGTGTGTAAGCTGTAATCCTATTTGGTCTTCTCAGTACAGATCTTCCCTTTATACTTGGGGGAAGAAGAAATGGAGCTGTCAGGGAAATTTGGACAATAGGAGACCTCCATGAAAAACTTAAATCAGGCAGGTTTGGTTTTGGCCATGGTCATTACCAGAGAGACACGTAACTGACACACTGTTTTGAATTCCAGTTCTGGAAAATCTGGCACTTCTTGAAATTTATTTTAAATTTTCCTAGTTTTACTCCTTTTTCTAGGTTGAAACTTTGGAAGATTTTGAGCTTTCACAGCTTCTGATGTTGGTCAAAGTTACATGGAAAATACATATACACAGTGAAACTCTGAGGATTTGTGTTATTTAACTGCAATTTTCTACTGTTATTTTTATGAGGATGTTGGGCCCAAAACCAGGATAGAAATCAATAATTGCAAATGGTCAATCTCCTAATAATGTACCTGCTACCTATAAATCTATATACCCACAAATTGGCTGCTCAAATGGCTGAATTTACAAGAGAAATTTAGAACTAATTTTAGGATTCATACAGTCCCTTGCAGTATGCTAATGAAGTATTGTAAAAAGCAAATATCAGAGTTGCAGTCCTCTAGAATGAAAATTTCTGCTTTGAACCCAAAGCGTCTTTGATAGCGTTTGTTCCTTCTTTCAGTATCTTGCACTTAATATATCTCTCCCAGTAATTATTTTGTTCTTTATCTTCTGATTACTTCCAAATTTAAGAGGTTTTTTTTTTCCTCCCTGAGATTTGTATATATTTTTAATGGAAAATGAATCTTAAAATTTGTTGAATGTGCTATGAGCTTCATCCCTGACCTTTTGTTTTTCAGCTATATTCATTTCATATAGTCCCTTGGCTATTACTAGAGTGTATATTTTCAGGCTAAGGCTTCTTTGTTCATCAACATTAGCCTTCTTTATTTCTGGTGTATTTTTAGGTAGATTACATGCACAACCCTTGGGCATACATTAATTTATCTTTGAATGTTTTCCATTTCCCTCTGTGTCCTTTATCTCTATTGATTTATCCTACTTGATTTCATCCTGTGCTTTTACATTCTTCTGAAACTCACTCTTTGAAATTTAAAATCCTTCTTTTTTTTTTTTCCTTTTGTGGTTTTACCTGTGTCCTAATTACCACCCTAATTAGGTTATGAACGCAATTGCAAAGAGCCCTTGCACTTCTGCAACCCTTTTATACTTACCACACACAGACCTAGCCAGAGATTGATTTTTTCTTCTAAATTCTTCCTTTTTCCCTACTGCATATATAGTATAGTGCTGTGCTTTAACCACAGAATTAAACATCTCTTGATTTATTTATCTTATCCAATGAGCCTGAATGTACTAATTCATAACTTTAACAATTTGCTTTAGATAATGTAGTGTTTACAAGTCCTATATATTGCTGTATGTTTTTTCAAATGACAACTATAAATATGTCTATTTTTTATTTTTTTTTCCCCTCTGATTTCATTGTAAAATCTAATAAATTACTTTTACTGTGACATTTTTAAACATAAACTATGTTTGCACTTTTATTAACAAAAATATTACAACCATAACTCCCTTAAAATCTTTCTAGTTGTTGGACGTTTTTAAAATTTGTCTTACATGGTTATTCAAAATCTGCTCTTCGTTCCAAATGACACTTGCATGAAATTTTTCTGCTCTCATCCTTTGTTTTTTATATCAATCCTTTGTAGACTTTCCCATCATTCATCTGATCAATCTTTAACTAATTTTTTCACATGGCTTGTTTATTTGCATGCACCCAAAAGTCTTTGCCATGGTGAGAATATCATTGTTATTGCCATGTACAGGCAAAATTAAAAATTTTCAGGAATATTCAGGAATATTCTATTGTATGGCTTTAAAGTAATGACTGCAGTCACTTATACCTCCATACCAGTAGGTAAATCAGAACACTTGATGCTTCTATGCAAATTTATCATGGAAGCATGGAATGATTTGGGCTGGAAGACAACTCAGAGATCATCTAGTTATGCACAGCTAGAGCAAAAAAACCCCCAACCCCACAGTGCTGTGTCTTCATATTTGTTTCTGCCTCCTCATTTAGGCAAGTTTCCCTTGTTTAAAGCAGATGGTTTCTACAAGCATACTGCTCTTGCTATTCAGCTCCTTCCTGCTGTTATTTCAGGCTAATGCACTTCAACAACCCAGATGTCAGTTCTTTTACCTATTACATCTTTGAAGACCAGAAAAGATTTAAAGAGACTGAATATTTTCTAATTTCATATCTCAATCATACTTGTGACTGTGTGTCCAGAAAATGATCCCGTTTCTTAGAAAATTATCCTATTGCATTTTTCTTCAGATTTTTAGCCACCAAGACCTAGAGACTCTGAGATAAATTACTGGGTTGCCTTCTTCCCACATACACCAGTTTTAACCTCACAGTTAATGATGCAGTAACTTCAAAACAATTCACCTGAAACGTCATTGCCAACTTTACTTTGCAACAAGATTTTACTGAAGTTCCGAAAATACTAAGAATGATTTGAAATCTTGTAGTCTCTTCATTGCAAGACCCAATCCGTTCCTGCAGTAAAATATTAATTTTTGTGCTTTTCAGTGACAGCCTTGTTATGTTTATTTCCCTTTATCAATTTCTGCAGTAGGACTGGGCCTGCATGTGTGTGTCTATGGCTATTCATGCCATAGGGAAATGGGGTAACTCTGGGAGGTGAAGAGGGAAGAAAGCAGAATATACATGTGTGACTTTCTCCTTGAAATCCTGCTCAGAAAATTTGGATATATTGTCTGTCCACACCACATTAGCTCACGCCATTTATGTTTTCTGTGCCTCAAGGCAGTGGGTTCTGCACCATGTTTTAAAACATTTATATCTTTTATAATTGCAAGTGAGTTAGACTAACAGCCATGTAACCTGCAGGCATTTTTGGCATGAATTTGTGGTCCACATAATGTTTCTTCTTGTATACAGCTGTGCTTATTTCTAGAAGGTTTTAATTCTTACCTCTTCAGGTTTCCTTCCCAGCAGAGCACCTTTTTGACCATCACACTGACAGGGAGTTGAAAGTTTCTGTGTGGCTTGGTATCTATTAAGATCTTTCCTCAGCATCTTCCCTCTTTTTCTGTCACTCTGTCCTCTCTTACTAGCTCTAAACCCAGGAACTCTTGATCTTATTCTTACTGTTCTCATCTTTTCCACATATCCTTGCTATGAAATGGTTGTTCTAGGCATCAGGGAATGTGATAACTCAGTTCACAAGCTCAAAAAACTATACTCCTTTCAGATACTTCAGTTAATGTAGATACTGTATGTATCCATATTTCTTTTTAACTGTCTTCCTTTGGAAATCAGCATAACCTGCCCCAGTTGCAAACTTTACATTTTACTAAGTCTAAAGATATACAGTGTGTCACATTTTACAACTCACTGGGCTGAAGTCAAAGAGGATGAACACAATGTGAAGCAATCAAGGGCTTGTGAAGAGGGCCCTCATCACACCCAGTCAGACCCCTGGTGTAATCCAATTAAATTGAATAGTTCAAAGGAAACCCCAGAGGATTAAACACACTTACCCAAGCAAACCCATTTCCTACCACTTGAGGGGTATAGCTCTGAAAACATGCATCTCATTAAGTTCCTAAAATGGCAATTAAGGCTAAAAGGTTAGAGAAAGATAATAAAGTATTATAGGGATTCAGCAAACTCCACCACCCTGTACCTCCCTCTTCTCCCCAGTCAGTGCCAGCTGTTTTCTAATTAACCCAATGGTAGCAAGATGTCCACAAGAGGATATCTGTTGATTAGCTGAAGAACTCTCTTTTCTCAATGCTATTAGGCCTGTGCCTCTAAAATCCCTGCTTTAGGAAAGTCTGCAGCCAGCACTAAAGTTATGTCTATGCAATATGTTACCACAGTACCTGTACACAAGCAAAGATGCCCAAACTCCACTAAAGCAATCAGCTCCTGCTGGGCAGTGATAGTTATGCGACTGAGATCAAGGCAACACATTAAAATCAGCAATATTCCCTTTCCCACCCTTTTCTCAGCTTGTATCCTCTCTTCTCATCTCCCAACATGTTTTTTAATTATTTTTCCAACACTGGAGTGTCAGTTAGATTCCTTAGGGAGAAGCCCCAGGGTGTCTGAAGAGTGCCTCAGCAGTCTGTCATCATCTGTTTCCCACTCTGAGCAGAATCAGTTGTTAGGAAATAATTTGCAGATAAAAATGTTTGAAAATACAAGCCCTCCCCTGCCTTTCCATTGATTTTAGAACTGTAGAATCATTGAGCAGTTTGGGTTGGAAGGGACCTCAAAGATCATCTAGTTCCGACCTCCCCACCATGGCCAGGGACATTTTTGACTAGACCAGTTTGCTCAGAGCCCCATCCAACCTGGCCTTGAATACTTCCAGTGATGGAACACTTTTGTAAGCTGGAGGAGCAGTCTACAGAGGGAATAGAAGTTATCCTTGCAGAGAAACAGGTACTCTGGAAAACCATTCAGCAAAGCCAAGGCCTGGACTGCCCACTGGAAGTACCCACAGTATGCCTTGAATTGTTAGATTCTCCCCTTAAGGGTCTGTGCTAGGGGGAACAAAGCAATTTCAGAATATGGACACTAAATCTGGTCTATTAATGTGCCTTTTAAGACTTAGGTAAAGAACGTTCACAATTTATGTGAAAGGGAGAGAAACAGATTTGCCTAGCCTTGGTATGTTGAGAGGCGTATTGGTAAAACTAGCAATAAGATTAATTTTGCCTCTCGATATTGTTTTTATTTCTGTGTGTTTCATGTCTGAAAAGCAATTTCCTTATGCTTTAGTAGAAGGGAACACAATCTCCAATTTTTTTCTTATTACTAGAACTCATAAGCATATGCTAAGACTTTTTTTTGGGCTGGCATTGGCAGATGATCTTTTATCTATAGTTTAAATAGTGAATTTGAAAGAGCATTTCTTCACCCTGTCTGTAGTCCTATCTTCTAAGATACCTTCTGAAAATCTACTCTGAACCACAGGCAACCACTTTACAAATAATAACAGAGCTGCTTTCCTACGCTAAGTTGATTTGATTTTGTGCATTTGATTGTAACATGCCCTGAAATTTCATAGGACACTTCTCAAGTAACATCTTTTTATTCCTTAGAATTGCTATGACAAATCCTGCCCTGACATCTTTGCAAAACTCAAATGCCAAAGTTGGTGCACATAAGTCACCTGGAAATGACAACAATAGAGAAATAATTTAAAGAAATGCTGAAACTTAGTCCTGCTATGAAATTTTCATTCACCTGACAGTGTTCAGGTGGCTGGATAGTACAATACCTTGCATTGCTCCAGTATACCCACAGACAGCTCTAAAGTTTAAAGGGTTTATGTTGTTGTACACAAGATGTATTAAGTCAAGGTTTTGTAGCACTAAAATTAACACCACTATTAAAACCAGTAGGGAAATCAATACACTGGTTTAAATGCAAAATTAATTAGGATGCAAGAAAGTTTGGGGTTTTTTTCTCCTTCCTAGTGATATTCATTATCTACTAGTAATTTACTCTTTTCTATTTACACACAGTCAGAACTAAAACCACATGATTTCTTCTATTTCAGTGTGCAAATCAAGCTCCTGTTGCTGCTAATGACAGTTATAAATTAAACATAGAAAGAGTACATTTTAAAAAAATAATTCTTGGTGCAATATATTAATCTCCAGATTTAAAATTCAGATGCCTCAAGGCATAACTTTAGTTATGATCTCTGTTCAAGAAGGTAAAAAGCAGCACATCATAGATTACAAAGCTAGTGATAATTTACTTGAAGAGCTGCCATTTTTCAAACTTGAAGCCAAATGTAAATCCTGATATGTCTTTCAAGACTTGCATTTTTGGCAATGAAAAGGTTTTTTTGCACTAGTAAGAGTCCATATAACTCAAATTCCTCCTGTGTAAAAGTATACAGTGCACACATAATTTCTCTTCTGTTCTATAAAGCCTTGTTTTAAGATTTTTCAGAGCAATTATATTCTTAAAAAGAGGAATTGCTTGTGTGTATTGATTAAAGGGTCACAACCAATCTGAAAAGTTGAAATTTTGTTTTTCTAACTTCTAACTAGAAAACATTTGTAGTTTTCACAATGGAAGTTTGATAATCACAATGCTGCAACACATTTTGCCTAACTTTATAGATACTTCAAATGAAAATTTTATTAAGAAATTAAACCCATTTGAACTAGAAATATAAAATAAATAAGGCTATAAAAAGGATAATTAAGGAAGAGGGGAAAGAAGTAGTGAAGCAATTCAGAAACGGACACATCTATATAAATTTAAGCCATTTTTAAATAAGATGAAACATACAAAGAAAGGTAGCTGAAGAAATAATTCAGAGAAAATAATTGTGTGAGTACTGCAGACCTAGTAAATAAAGAACTAAAAGATGGAACTACAGTTTTTCAGTCAGTGCACTTATGGAGATCAAATTTGAAGATTTTTTTCACGAGTCATAAGATCAGTGAAGATGGTAAACTTGAATTAAACTTATAGAGGCATTTGACTTGATGTAACATGACACTTTAATTAAAACATTATTTCAAAGCTCTGCAAAGGCTATTTTAAAATTATTAAAGATGTCTAAATGATAGGTCTCAAAATGTCAATGCAAATTGAAAGTGTTCTTATTCATCATCAAATCCTTTCACTGAACTCACTTAGGGACTGTTTCTTGGCACTTGGACACATCATGTATTTATCAAAGATCTTTAAGAAGCTTTAAAATTATTACTGGTACTGTAGGAGGAAGACCAAAGATAGGGTGAATGATAAAAAGGGGGAAGGCTAACTTCCAGATGAAGCAATCTGGGGCTTGTCACTCAAGCAAGAGCCACAGGGCAGGAAATGCTATGGCACATCCCAGTCTTGACCTCCCAGGGCTAAGGACCTGCTCTGTCACCTGGAGAGCCTTTTTCTTCAGTAAGAGCCAAGCAGCAGGAGGAGAAAATTATTTTTCCTCCTGATCTGCACAGTTAGGGTGTAAACCTACAGCTAGAATCAGGGAAAAGGTCCTAAAAGACACAGTTTAAATGAAACATATTTGTGTTTCCTCTACATTTCTCAGTAGGCTAGAATATTATTTTTCCTTTCCCAACATCTGTCCCCTATAGTAGAAGTATTAGAATTAACAGCAGCACTGGTCTAAAATAGGAGGGAAGGGAAAGGATATATAGCTTTTCTCTTTTGGGAGCAGTCTACTTAATTTCAAATGCAGATGTATTCTAAATAGTATAATGGCCTATATAAGCATTTACAGCATAACATTACTTCTGTGTTTTTTAATTTTCTGATATTTGCAGTTGTGTGATTACATAGAAATAAATTCTAATGCTATGACTATAAATCAGCAAAGTTCAGTTTATGTGAATATCAATATTTAAAACTAGTGTTCAGCATGTCATAGTTTTATTTTTTCAGCATTATGCAAGGTTCTCAAAAAACCCCATGACATCTTTAATGAGAAAGCATTGCAGAGTGCCATTTTTTCAGATTCTTGTATTTGCCAAATTCCCTTTAATCTCAACACAATCAATAATGTTATATATCTTATAAGACTTTTTTATTATTTTAAACTAAGTCAATGAATTTTGGGAAGTTAAAGACCAAAATGGAGGCCTGATGAAAGCTGCAGTTGAAAGCACCTTTGAGTGCTCAAAACCAAAGAGATATCAATTAATGACTATGGGATCCTTTTTTTCCCCCAAATTGCTACTGTCACTACTCCCTTTCCAATGTTTAGGAATTTGTTAGGGAACATACTTATCACCAACAAACATTTTGCCAGGAATACTGTAAGAGAGAGGGTTTGTAACTGGAAACAGAGCAGAGACCACTACTAGAAACATGACTGTCACTCGAAACACTTTGGTTCAACTTTACAATAGCTAAAAACTGTGTTAAACCTTCCCTCACTGCCTGTGGGAGCCAAGAAAGATTCTGATTTCCCTGGAAAGTCAAACTGTCTGTCCCAGCCGTGCTGTCTGCCCCCAGATGTTCTGCAGTGATCAGGTGCCCAGGGAGCAGCGCTGCTCGCTCACCCCTCTCTGATCACACTGTGATTCTGTGGAATCAGTGTAACCAAGAGAAAGGTATTAGCTAATTCACATATGGGCCACGTCCCTTTCTTCTCTTATTACCAGGCCCTCAAGAAATACTTCAGGTCAACTATTAAAACAGCTGATTTCTTTCCTTTTCATCACTTGGAGACTGCTTTTTTTCAGTGGAAAACAGCTCTCAGGTGATATCTCAATTGTTCACAGGGCCAGCACAGCTCTGCTGCAGTGAGCACTTCACAGTTCCCAATAATGAGAGCATGGTCAGGTTGGATGAGTATGCCTGAAAATTATGAGTGCAGCAAAGCTGTATTATTTGCAAGAAGTTCACAATTTTATTCTCAGGATTAACAATTAAAACAAACAAACAAAAAACAAAACAATACAAACCTCCCAAAAAACCTGACTAACAATTTTCTTTTAGGAACAATATACACGTGCTTTGCTAGAGTGACAAATGTAAATGTGGAATTTATCAAGCAAAATTCAGCACTCATATATATAAAACATTAGTTTCGGTTTAAGCTCAATATTTACTTATAAGCTTGCTGAATAGCTTTATCATTGGTAGTTTACTTTTAATTTAGAACTGTGTTACAGCAGCCTTCCAAATATTACTTATAATAAATTGATACATTTGTGTCAGGTAGAACTAGATTCTAAATAGCTTTCAAAATATTTAGAATCTGCCTTTTGGATGCCAGACACTATGTGCCCAAGAAATGTAATGCTTCACATAATTAATTGAAGAGCCTAGAATATGTACTGACATACTGACTGTAATAACATGAACTTTGTCTGAAGTCTCCTTGTACCCAATTCTTCATTATAATGATCACACAATAGATAAAGGCTCAGCAAATCTTAAATTTATTTTCTTAGATGGAAAATGAATTTGTAAAGCTCTGGTCTAAAAAAACAATATCAGAATTAACTTCTTCCAAAAGACAAAATGAAAATCTGTACTACAGTAAGGTGTTTTGCAGTTTAGACACATTGATCCTAAAGTTCTTGATCAAGTGAAAATTCTTGGTTCTGACATATATGAGTAAATTCACTGAGTACTGCAGACAGTTTGCCATTGAATAGAATTACTTGGATGCTCAAATTCCTCAAAATTGGTTCCATCTCTTGTGAAATGGAGACCAGCAGAGATTGGTATATGAAGATATATTTCAGTTGCAAATTTAATTTTTTTTTCAACTGCTGACATTCTTTATAGAAAGAAACGTCCCCAAACTCTAAGAAATACCATAAGAATTCAGTGTTTTAAAGTCTATTTAGATGGTAAATCAGCCTCGGTTCTTTTTGCTCTGAATATTTGAGATGCATTACCTGAGGGATTATTTTCTGTCTTTAGCAGTTGGATATATTTTAAAGTTATATTCATCTGTTATGAAGTGTGAATTCACACAGTTCAGGATCAGAATGCAGAAGATGATAACAAAGTGCTGCTTTAATAGATGATCCATAGGAATCCTAGTATTAACAGGCAGCTGTCACATTTGCATGCATTTCTCATACCCTGCTTGGATCTGAAATGGATAGCTGCCAAAGAGAATAAATTTGCTTTTATTCTTGTCTAAGACCTTCTCCTTGTTGGTAAATAATATATTTTCATCAGGAAAGCATGAATATGTAAAACGCCTCAAAAAGATAACATATGTATTTATATAATCACTCATAGTCAGGCCATATTACTGCAATAAATTATACTGTTTGGTGTAATAGTGAGAATAAAATGATGATCATAATGAACAGAGAGGCTATTATTATTACTGTTCTTACTGTTCTGGCACCACAACCATATTATTCTCATTGCAGTCATATTTTTGTCAAGGCAGATGTTGTAAAAATCATAAACCTGATGATGTGTCTTGCATTTCAGAATGAACTTCAGAGAAAAACAAGACCAGGGGGTAATAAAACCAGCAGATGACCACTCTGCTTTCCCCTTCATTCACTAGGCCACTGGTAACAACCTGATTTGCAGGTCTCAACTGCCTTAGTGTTAAAAGTGTTTTTGTAGTGACTGGGGTGACACATCGCAATGTCATGGAGGGACTGAGGATACCCCATATTCACAGATGTCAGCATCAAGCATGAAAATCTATAGTTTTCTTTTGGATCCTTGATTAGAGTACTGCAACATTTTTCCAGGCTGTAGGAAAGACAATGTTTTTACTCTTACTTTTATTACTTATTTACTACTTCTAGTATTTATAAAAAACCCCACTCCACTGCTAGGCTACACTGACATTATCCACCTGAAAATGGTCACAGAGTGAGAGAACAACAGAGACTTCCAAGAGCAGAGTCATGACTCCAAGATTTCCTGAAGGCTCATGTGTACAGCTGCTCTCACTGGCTTTGCTTCAGTGAGAACCAAAGGTTTGCAGTGAATTCACCTCTGAAAATTTTCAGTGAACAGCAGATATTTGACTCTCTGCATAAATTGCTCCTGATATAGTTGTTCATACATTGGTTCAATGTAAGCCTACAGTGTCACTTTGCTAAATGACTTGTGAGCACTTCGTCATAAAAAAAAATTTGCCACAAGAACTTAAAAACCTAAATAAAATAGATTTGTACAAAGTTTACAATGCAAGCATCCAAATTTCCTTTACCAAGACCACCCACACATCCCATCCAACTTCTTTTAGCTGGGAGGAGCTGTGAGCATATATCTATGAAAATGTACTTCAGGAATTTGTTATGCAGATAATAGTGTGCCCAAAAAGTAATTTCAAGGTATTTATCAAGCACACAAAGCATCACACCCTTCTACTTCCTATGTAACTGGAATGTAAATGTTATATTTATTGAGGCAGGGATTGTATCTTTATCCTCTTGATCTGCATATGAAATTGCATCTGTAGATGCTATATGGTCTGACTGCAAATTTGGTTGTTTTAACACCTCACAAAACAGGGAAAGCAGAAAAGCACTGAGTATCCAACACTTATCCTAAGTCTTATCTTGTGAACAGATAGCATCATGAGATAACTTCTGACTGCTATCCTCAGGCATAATTCCACCACTAATTATTTTTCTTATTACCAACACTTGCAATTAAAATCTTTGTAATTAGAACACCATGTTTTTATAAAATAATTTGCATTTATTTAATTTCTCATTACTCTATTTATTATCTCTATTTTCACTCCCTCCCACAAATCACAATGAGATGATCTCAGAATGTATTTTCAGAAAAGTTTAACTGGTGCTTCACTTGAAACCAGTCCTGTTGTGCTCCTAGGTCCACAAGGACACCAATGATTTTCTTGTACCCCGTTGATGCCATCTGTTGAGTGCAGAGGTCCAGTCCATTGTAGCTGCCCAAGCCATCTGCTTTGCACTCCTGACCTGCTCTGTGTGACATGTTGGGCAGAGAGCAGGCTAGCAAGCTGAACTGCACTGCATGAGGAGTCTTAGCTTCCCTTTTCAATATGCTTTCCCACCTCAGCAACACAAATTGTCTCAGGTGGCTGCGGTCAACTGGCGAATCCCAGCAGTGACCACTGAGCAATTTAGAGAAATTGTTTTAGGACAAATCATCACTTCTGAGATTTGCTGTGAATTGAAGAGGTGTTACTAAAATTGGTATATTTGGTAAAGAAGGTCATGTACCGACTTGGGCACTGTGTATTTCATGCAGGGTTAAGAAGTGGCCTCACTTTGGTTTTGATATGCTGGACTTGAACTGACTTAAGAGGAAGTAATTTTTTATTTTTATTTTTTTGCAAAATGACAGCAAATGACAAATTTTTATTCCTCTTGGCACATCTGAATTTTTTCCACTTGTATTCATAAAAGCCCACCAAAGTTCAGTGTTTCTATCCTTCATGTCATTCCTTGCAGCCCTTCACAGACCAGACACACTTTCAGTATACAGCTGAACTTTTTTTTTTTGCAGGACCCTACTACTGCAAAGTGCTGGGTCTTCATAGTTTTTTTTACTCAAACAGTCTTATCATTTGATGATAGAAATTTATTTTTCATACTGTCAGTTTTACTACACTTAGCAATAATGTATCATCCGACTTTCAGCAACAAACTACCAGGCTTGTGACTGTGCAGCACACTTGGTGTCTGGTCATCCAGGAATTTAAAATTAGTAGTCGCTTTCTGCACCCAAACTATATCCATGTTCTCTGTGTACCAAATCAAACACAACCAGGACACTTTGAATTCAGTGCAGATATCTCGTACCAGCCCACATGGAGACTGGTTTCATTTGGGACTTACAGACATGAGCAGATCTGTGCACATACAGTACAGTCCAGATTGACAGCACATGCACAGATGGTTTTATGGACACTTTGGATTCCTACCATTTTCTTCATTAGAATATTGGCATGTATAAACTGTTCTTATTATGGGAAAATACAGAACATAGCTGTCATATAAAGCTTCCCTGGCTTCAACAGCAAAGGATATTGAGGAAGATTTTTTTAGGGCAATCGTGTATTGTAATACTAAAAAAAGAACCTTGGTTATAACAACTGCACAACATTTGGTGTTATGCATATTAAACTGTTTACTCTTTCTGGAAAGATTAACTTTAATAGTCTGAAATTTGTGTCTGGTATAAAAACACCATCCTCTGCAAAAACATGAAGAATGGAGCAGAGGAGCAAGCAGTTCCAGGGGCAGATCCATCTCATCAGTCTTACTCACCCATCTGTCTCCATTCACTGTGAAGGCAGGTAGACACCTTGGATAAAATATCCAGGTTTTAGATGGCTGAAGAAAATTAAGGAGATGAATTCTTCTCTAGGTGGTCATAGCCTTTGTTCAGCTCTGAGGCATAGGACGAAGAAACTAGTATCTGCCATTCAAACAGTGGGTTAATTAAAGGTCAGAGCTTTTCCCCTTGCAATATTTGTTGTCCCAAGAGTTCCTGGACTAGAGCAGAAGTCAGACCATTGGCTGGTTCTGCAGTTGCTTTCAAAAGGTGCTATGCACCATCTCAAAGGTAAGGTTCTCTTACATAAGCACTCTGCAACTGCAGTGCCTGTGCTCTTTTTCACATAATTAGTCTGAGTTTCTTCCTACAAGGTATGTGGGAAATATACAGTGACAGGCCTGTGAAGTTAATTAACTTTGCCGGTGATACCTGAAACTACCATCTTATATTAGTTTGCTCTTCAGAAGGAGCTGCATTAGACATTTTCCTCACTTGTTTGACTAAACAAAAACCTGCTATAAAGTATAAACTAATACCAGATGACCATCATAAAAGAGCTATCACTTCTGGTTTTGCCGTTGCTCTTCACTATTAAAGCAACTATGCCTTTTTATCAGATAGAAATTAAGTTGACCCCTTTGTGCATTTCTTTCTGAAATACCAGAAAGAAATGCACATACCTTCTTAGAGAAAAACTCCACTGGACAGTTTAAACACTGTGTGGAATAAACAAACAGAAAAGATATGAGTAAGTTATATTTTTCTCCCTCTGAGATACTTCAATGACAGTAGAAATACCTTCATTTTGTGCAAGCTTTTTCTTGTCATTCAAGGGCTTTTTGATTGAACAGGTCAAAACCCTGTTGGAAAAAAATGATTTCAGGCTTTTTATAAAACCCACTGACTTCAAATGAAAAGGCTTTCCTTAGTACATAAAACTACCCAGACCACCAATCCCCTAAGTTTCTGGAAAAAATATGCAATTTTCACAGCTAACCCAAGAAGACTGACAGCTGACAATCTTTCAGAGGCCAAATACCAGATTATATCAGAGATTTATTATGTGGGGGCTGAACAGATGCTTCTTTTCAAAGGATCTGTTCTCCTGGCACTGACTTATTGTTCTGTTTTTGCTGAGTTGGGGAACTTGAAGAGACTCCCTGCTTTTCTCTCTCAGTAGGCTGTAGCTCCAAACTCCACCATCCAGACCCGCCTGTGCCAACTCCTTGGTGTTAGGTACAGATCAGCGATCTCTGCAATAGGCAGTGGCAGTGTGAAATGGGAGGAAATGTCAATCTTTCTGTTTAGAGTTGCTCTTTTTGAAGCCAATTCATTGGGATGCATTGCTTGCTCAGATGTGAATAGAGGAGCACATTTAAAGCCAGATGCCAGACATCTGTGCCTGTGAAATCCACCTGTCTCAGCTGCAGAAACAAGGATAATGGGGAAAACTACCAGACCTAGGAGCTTTTGCATTGGAAATGCAATCTCTGATGAAATGTACTAATTAAGTTGACTTTGGCTCTAGTAGGTCTACTGGTACAGCAAAAATTATATAGTTCAGTCAGGAGAAAGTAAATTTGCAAGAGATTTTGAGGAAAAGCACCCACTGTCCTCTGTTCACTTGCAGGAGAGAATCTTATGCAAAGTTCTGTGGTAGGAGAGAATGTAAAAGGTATAGAGAGCAAAGATCCAGTTCTGGCCTTCTCCTATTGTAACTGGGAAATGGTATAATTTCCAGATTTGCATATCTATTTTCAAATAATGACCAGTAGGGAGGCAACTAGGTGAACATGATATCTTGCAAATCATGCTATATCAGCTTTCAAAGACCTGCTGTTTCTACACTTAGTAGGAAGGGAGTTATACAGGTAGTGCAGTTCAGACACAGCACAAGAGATGCAGGCTGAAAAGATGTGGTTCCTGCCAGAAACCAGATTTTCCTTATTTTACATACTCCTCTTCACAAACCACATCTTTTTGGCCTTTTTTTCTTTCCCTGGTCAAGTAGGGCAATTCAGGAGTGTGGTTTGGACCAAATGAATAATGAGAGCTGGGGAGGGAGAGAAGTAAAGGCAGAAGCACCTTCTGTGGCAATTGGATCAGGAAACAAAATGACACTGAAGAGGTGATAAATAGCTTGTAGTAGTGGAGCTATGCCATGACAGGATACAAATCGAGTGATTTTTGACAGCAGGGAGGTGGTGAGGCATAACTGCCCTCTGGGGCAAGTGCAGGAACAGTGCACTGTGCTGAGCCTCTCCCCTCAGATGAACAAATGTTCTCACATGAGTGAGAAAATGCTCCCACATCAGGAAGCAAAGTGGTGGATGAACCAAGACATGAGCTAGTTTTCAGGTCCAATTCTTAATAAGAATGAAGAGAGAAGGAAAAAAAGAAATGCTGAGCAGACATCACCTGAGGGAGACTGGAATCAGCTTCCTCTGTTGCAGAGGCACAGGAGTCAGACAAAGAATGGAAACAGGAAAGCTAGTGCAGGCTGGAAATTTCTACTAATATGTGAGATGTAGAGTGAGAGAAAAACAATCAAAACGGTGGTGCTGCTGTGGCCATTGGGAGGTACTTCTCTTGGCCACAGCTTTTAATGAAATAGCAAATGAAACCAACAGTACCTGTGTGCACTGCTGTTAATGGGTGATACTCAAAAACTGAGTCCACTTGCAATTATGTGCCTCCCAGAGTTGTCACTAATCTGTACTATTTTTGCTCTGCTCAGCCCCAAGACACAAGCATTCATTGGTTTTCTATTTCTCAAGTACCTAAAAAAACACAGGCAAGCCAAAGCAATAATTTAGTTTATTATATGGCAAAGGTACACTAGTCACTTGGGTCCTCTCTAATCACCATTTTTGGCAGTATTTATCTCAGTTTTGAGATATTTTTGAGATAAAAAAAGATTGGATCCAAGCTATCAAATAATGTAGCACCATAGATCTTTGGGGAAAACAGATGCAGGAAGCCTTAATTTTCTTAAGTGTCCAGCTAAATGACCCTTAGATAACAGAGAAGGTGTGGTAGGTGAACATTTTCCTTGGTCAGGGATAACAGTCTTGTCTTTCACACTGAACTTAGCAACTGTTCCTACCTATTTGCATCCTTTCATCTGCCATGGTCCATTAAATGTGTACCCACCTGCCCTGCACAGACTCTTCCTTCAAGCAGCACTGACAGCCGTATATCATCCTCAGCCGAGAAATTTGTGCAGTGTCAGGCTGCAGGATATGGGCAGTTGATTATGGACTAGACTTAAAATCTGCTGCATTAATTTAGCACACATGTATGTATTTATCTATCCATGTAACTACATAATAATGCACACCACTTATTTTTCTTTATGGATCCAGAACATATATTTTATAATACACTTCTTTTTAAAGAAATGGATTTCCAGCTAAAGTGTATTTGACAGACAGAAATGTTTGCTATATTGCACATATATGAGAGCCCTTTACAGCCCAAGTCAGTCTGGTGTAATCTCACAGCTGGCCATGCCTAGAGCAGGAGGCTGGGCAAGACCTCTTGAGGTCCTTCCCAGTCTGGGTAATGCTGGGAAAGCAGCCAGGCGCAGTAGAGTTGTTCTTATCTTTCTTTCAATACCTCATTAATTTGGCAAGGATAGATTATAATTTCTGCTTTTCAGTTTTACTATGTGTTGTCATTGCCTGTCTTTGAACCGATCTTCACAAACCTGAGACAACAGCATTTCCAGTGAAAATGAACAAAACCATACCTTGGCAATCAAACATGTTGTTCTTATCCCAAACAGGAAAAAAATTAACTTAGGTGAATAGTTTTGTAAGTGATTTCAGTTTTCATGCAGGAGTTTACTTAAGGACACTTTTTTTGGGGTTGTATTTGCAAGTATCTCAGTCTGTTTGCTGCTGTGTGAAAGGTGATAAACTTTCTGGGAACATGGCTCATAGGTGGAGGTGTTGGAAGCTTTTAGAGCTTGGGCCTATGTCCACCTCACACAAAGTTAGGTACCTAATTAAAAGAAAATTGAGTTTGGCTGCCTGGATATCAAAGGGATTGGGAAGCAGCTCAGCTTGAGGGAGCAATATGGAGAAAATTCTATCCTGACAGAAGGTGTTGTCACAATCACCAGCATATCTGCTTACCATAGATCTGAACTGAAGGTATTTTTAATGAGACACAAGTAAGAGTAAGTAAATTTTCTCCTGAGCTACTGAAGTAAATTTAGAAACAAATTGTAAGTACATGATATAATAACACTGAATTAGTATGTTCATTTCACGGGCAGTTAACCTTTACGTCGCTTTAGTAATTGATTGCCTTAATACTTTGTTAATATTATTAGTTTCATTAGTTTATGATCTTTTTTCTTACCTTTGGTCCTTTATTACATTAGGTCTATAAATTTTCATAGAATTGATTAGTCACAAGAATGAAGTTTTTATGCTCTAACACCATTCTGTCCTTCATGGAAAGGAAACACTTTTTTGTTACATATCTCTCTTCACAAGGATAATTGAAATACAGTGATTACTAATTAAATTAATATAGCTATGCTGGCTCTGTCAAAATGTTATGATTTATAGTTTTGGTCAAAAACAAGAGTAAAACCAAGTTAATTTTTATAGCTTTGATATTAATAAATAATACTGCAGTTTAATCTTTCCAGTAATGTGTCATGACCTCTAAGTATCTCAAATTATGCTACTTAATCATGTAGGAAGAAAGAAAACTGAATGCCATATAACATATAATGTTCTAGACAAGGAAAGAGCAGGTCAGGCCAAGCATTTTGTACTATATGGTTTCAAATCAGAATTTGAAAGTGAGAGAAACCCTGAAAAGTATCTTTAAGGAAGAATTAACTAGTCCAATTAGTTTCCCAAATATAATGTGACTTTTAAAGCATTTTGAGATGTGAATTAAATAAAATTTTCACATAAAAAGAAAGGCATACTGACATCAGCAATCAGATCTATTTCAATGGTTTGTTTGTTGCTGAATTTTTTATCATCCAAGGGGTCTGACTTGTTTAGCTAAATTTGGTTAACTGCCTTGACTCATTTAACATTGCTACTGTCTAATATTGCTCCTAAATTGCAAATGAGCATGATTCCAACACCCCCTAAATTGAATGGAAACGTTCCCAGTGGCTCTGGCTGATGCTGGAGCAGTTCCATGGTTTGTATCATTTATTAGGGCATTTTGTTTGGCATCATCTGAGAAGCCTGTTTGTAAACTCACACCTTTTTTATCTTCATTAGGTTTAGTACTCCAAAATTCTGTCATTACTAAGAAGCTTGGTTAAAACCTGTAGAAACTTAGTGTTACTTGAACATTAATAACACAACAGTCTTTAAAATATACTTGTGCAGCAGATCTAAATCTAGAACAATCTGCTAAGAATCAAATTTCAGAGCATTTCTTATTGACCTCTTCACCTTCAGTGGCCAGTTTTCAAATAATCTTGCATGAGTAGTCACTCAACTTTCTGCAACAACTGGGTTCAGACTAGAATTTTGACTTGTTTGCATGTTGCTACTTTATTAGAATTATAGAATCACAGAATATCCTACACTGGAAGGGATGCACAAGGACCACTGAAATCCAACTCATGGCTCTGCATTCAGCAGTCCTAAGTAACACCACACACACAAAAAATACTGTTTTATTGGTCGTCAGAGAATGGTCACCGAGTCATATTAACTGGATTTTACTTGTTGTATATGAAATACAAATCATTTTGATGCTGGTTTTTCCTAGTCCAGTAAACAAGATGTTTATTGGATTCTCCTGGCAAAAATAATCTATTTTGTAAATGTACCCAGCCCAAGGAAATTTGTGCTAATGGCCAGTAAACATATTTGAAATATGACTGATTTAATTGCCAAAATTAAGCCTATTTATTCCATATGTCAGTAAAATTAGCTGCTTTAAGAAAGACAGATTCTATATGTAACATAATGTAGACTCTGGCCCACAAAAATTAATTTAGAGAAATTTCTATACCATTAGAAAGAGAAAAGCCTTAAATGTATGCATTAAGATGTTTGGACAGTGGCCACAGTAGCTGTCAATATATGCTGTAGTTAGGGAAAACTCTCTCATGTTCATGTTCATAGAATAATGTGTTTCACTCCGGGAGCTTAAGCAGCAATTCTACTCAGATTTGCTAAACGGCTTTATACAAAACTTTAGTTTTTCATCCAGACAAAAAGAGATATTAAACATTTCCAGATATTACTCTTGAAGCTTTCTTCAAGAGTAAATTGAAATTAAAAGTTTTTCATGTGCAGATAAACTGATGCATTTTAGCATTAGCTGATTATAAAGTGAATGTAGAGACCTGGTGGCCAAAACAGAATTAATTTAATCTACACTTCTTGTGGCTCTTCACTGACTTCAGAAGATTCACTTCTTGCCCATAAATATTGGATCAAAATCAGATTCAGAAATACAGTCTGTATTTCATTTGCTAATTTTCAAGGAATAGGCTCAGAAACTATTGAAATAATTTTTAATAGTAAGAAAAGTATAAAATGTTTAGACTTACACATATGGATTTGCTTTTTTTCTCAGCTCTATACACGTATAGAATAGGGTTATGGTTTTTCAAATAAGTGTCATATATGTTCCAATTTATCTATGCTACATCTTATAGGATGAATGCCTGTACTTAGATCATAGTGTTTTCTGAAAGAACAAGTAAGAAAATTAAAAAAGGAATTATTTTTTAAAGAAACAATAAAACTTTTGTCGTTCGTTTAGGAAACTATTTATTTTCATCTAGTTTATTCTTAGGAGCAAGTAAGACATCTTAAACCTAAACTTCCTACAGTGGCTTGGGAACGAGGCAGTGGTTGTCATTGGGAGTTGATTGGCAAGGACAGAGAAAATGAGAAGATGCTGGAGGAAACTGGGCTTTTCCAGATCAGAAATACATCTGTTATGGCTGGGTGTGGGGAAAGGGTGCCTGATTGGTGTATGAAAAATTTCCTTTCAGAATCACCTACTGCCTTGCTTGAAGATGCAGCTTTCAGGCACTATTTTAATTACTTGTTGATCCCTAGGGGAAGGGCGTATATGTTGAGGAATACATCTGGTGCAGGTAGCTGGGCTTGCAAGCTGCACGTTGAGATGAATATTGAGATGCAGGTTGAGTTCTGGGTGGGAGCCTGAGACAAGAAGCTGGGAGCTGCCAACTTTTGGGATAACAAAGGGCAGGAAGATGGGTGCTGCCAGCCAGGTGAATGGACACTGAAAGACACAGCAGGAGCCAAACACTCAGGAAGATGAACGAGATCAAGTCATGTGTGCTTGGACTTGGAGGGGATAAAAGCCCAGGGGGTCCTTTGTTCCAGGTTCCTCCTTGGAGCCACCAGCTTGGGCTGTGTCTGTGGTAGTGTGCCAGGAAAAAATTAAACAAGGCATCCAAGACAACATGGAAACCTGGTCTGTCTGTGGGAGTGGGGTGAGCGGGGAGCCAAGCGAGACTCCCAGCAGGTCACTGGAGCTGCCTCCTGGGAAGGGGCTTCGGTGCCAGCACTGGAAATCTGGCCTTGGGGAGTATGACTGGTGGGGAGCCCGTGAATGGTGGGAAGTTTCCTTAACATATAGATTGTGAATGGCATGGTAACCTAGCTAAAAGTGTTAGGACTGCAAAGTTACACATACGTAGGTTTGTAGATAATCAAATACCCCCAGAATTCTTGTGCCAAATCACCAGGTCCAAAACCATTAATCTAAGTGCAGCCACCAACTCACAGAGACAATAAACAGAGCCCTAACATGTGAGTGAAGTCTGTCACAACACAGTTGAGTCTTAACATTTCTAGTAGGATTTATAAATTAAAAAAAAGGAGTTTTTGTCAAACATTGAGGTACATACATAAACTGAAAATAAATTATCTGGGTTGATTTTGTATTAAAAAACTTTCTAAGATGACACTTAAAACAATTTAATGATGAAATCAGAAAGGTCAAAGGATATCCTGCAATAACATTTTAAGTCTTCACCAGTAATTTGTGGCATATTGTACAAATCTTCTCTGCTGCACTGTGCATATACGCATATGTTCTGTAACATCTGGAATAAAGCAGCTTTTGCTAGAAACATATCAGCCAAGGGATTTCTGACAGCATAGTTTTGTATCTGACTAAATGAATAATTTCTGCTTTCCAAAGTTGAAAACTAGGTATGATATTTAGTATTAACTAATCATTAAGTCCAATGTTCTATTTTTGAGCATAATTATGAAAGCCAGTAGAAAACACTCCAACCATTGCAACTACTATTTGTACCAATTTAAGTATGGATATTATTTTATGATTCTGTGTTCTTGTGATTCAGCTATAGAAGACCAGAAGCTCTGAGCTGACACAGAGACATTTGACTGAATTAAGGTGTCCTTTATGTTGAGTGATAGATGCAAACCTCTGCATTTTATAAATTATGCTTAAAAAAGCATGAGGATATCAAAGCAGAAAATACACTCTAACAAATCTCTTATTATTCTGTACAATGATGTATTTATTATCCTTAGGGACATTACTGGTCACAGCACATTTTAGTGGTTGCAACAGATTTTCTTTATAATAAAAAATAGATTTTTCCATTACATCACTCTATAATAAGCTCTGAAGAGCAGCTAAACTGTGGTAACTTAAATCGAGGGCCCTGTTGTCCTGGCTGTGTTATTGCTCATGATAGGCATTTATCTGATAGAGGTGTGTTCAGCTGGAAAAGCATTTCTCGGGCCACTGAATCCTTTCCTGTTGTCCTGTGCTTCCCCAGCCCTGATTAAGATGACGCTGTAATATAACATCAACTCCATTTACCTTCCAAACCACAATATCACAACCCTTCCAAACGCGCTATTATAAATCCATAAATCTATACAGTACGAGACAGCAGAAGCCACAAGCTATAATGAGCCATAGGGGAACTCAAGGTCATCACCCATGTCTGAGAGGCCTTAAGTATTAGACATTTTGTTAGCTGACAGCACTGGATTTGGGATAAGACATCCCCCAGTGAAGGCAAGAAAGAAGATGAGTTCTCATTGTCTGATATAATCTTCTTTCCTCAGTCTGTTAACCTTAAAATTGGAAATAAGGTGAGGTGGCTTCAGACCAGGCTAGATGTGAAAGGACACAGGGCAGTGGGCTGTGAGCAGACAGATGAGCTCCACCAGCTGGAAGCCAGTCAGAAAGGAAGTGCACTGGAAAATTCATTGCTTGACAGACTGTAAATTAATTAAATAGCAATGTTGTGATCCAATTAAACCTCGTCCCCTGTATTCTGTCCAGATACTCATTTGTGCCTGGGAAAATGAATTTAAGAAAACCAGGAGAGCTGCTCATCTAAATAAAAATAAGTAAATTTTTAAAAAGCATAGATAGAAAAGATGTCAGCATGACATTTCAGCTGAAAAAGGAGCAGAAAAAGAGTATGAAGCAAGTCCTACATATTGGCTTCTCAAAGGAAAACTAGTAGGAACCATAAAAGCAACTTCTTCACCAGAGTTCTTATCTTCAGTGACTGTCCAAGAACTTTAGCTTGAATTTGAGAGTATTGTCTAGCTCGTTTGCAGCCTTCCTTCCATGTATTCTACTGTTAATGTATTCAGATTTTCCTTCAGGATTTTTCCCCCCTTCATTATCAATACCAGTCTAAAGTTCCAAGAGCATTTTTTTCCTTGTAAAAAAACAAAAAACCCCCCAAAAACAAAAAACAAACTTGTGTATTATGTTTATTAGCTTGGTATTTATGGGTAGGTGGTTAAACACCATACAGCCACTCACTCACTTCTCCCCAAGTAGGACAGGGAAGAGAATGGGGACAACAAGAACAGCAAAAAAAGTAAAATCTGCAGGTTGAGATAATGACAGTTTAATAGGATAGAACCATGAGGGACAATAATATGAACACTAATACTGCAAAATAAGTGATGTACAATGCAAATGCATTGTCAGAAGAATTCCTGTGAAGAGAACTCACCAGCTGCTGACAGATGCCCAGCCAGTTCCTGAGCAGCTGCCACTAGCCTGCTTTTCCAAGGTTATGTACTGACAGATATGGGCTATTTCTTTGGCCAGTTTGGTCAGCTGTCCTGCTGTGTCCCCTCCCAGCTTCCTGTGCACCCCCAGCCTGCTCCCTGGTGGGGTGCAGTGGGAAACTTTCAAGTCCTACACTCTGTATAAGCACTGCTCAGCAATAGATAAAACATCCCCATATTATCAATATTATTTCCATCCTAAATCCAAAACACAGCACTATACAGGCTGCTAGGGAGAAAATTAGCTCTACTGCAGCTCAAACCAGGACATTGTCTCAGTTTGGGCAAGGGTGGATGCGACTTTCAGGAATATTCACATCAAGCTAGTGTTCAGCCACTTTATCTTCACACTGTCTCCTCTGGAACAAAAAGATATACAAAAAAGCCTCTTAGATAAAAAGTCCTTTTGACTCTGTAATGAAATGCCACTAAAATATCCTGCAATCAGCACTGGTGAAAAGGGGATCATCAATGCAGAGAAACAGAATCATGTTTCAATGATTTTCCTAAATCTGGATGCCTCAAAGCAAAGGCCAAGTCCCAGTGAACTAAAAAAAACCCCTTCTTTTAATTTCAGACAATGAGAAATGTAGATGTACATATGAGCTTTCATATTCTTCAGGGAAGAAGAGTGCAGGAGGGTACAAATGTGACAAACAAATAAAATCTGCTATTTAGATCCTGGAAAACAGTAGCAGAAACTTTACAGAGGGTGTTGAGGTAGGGCTCCTGGGAGATCCTTCCGATTTTAACTGTTATTTTAGGGAATAAGTCACTTTGGATCTGATTTTA
Source organism: Passer montanus (assembly GCF_014805655.1). NCBI lineage: Eukaryota > Metazoa > Chordata > Aves > Passeriformes > Passeridae > Passer > Passer montanus. Next base: position 109,007 of record NW_024374590.1, read on the forward strand.
AAACCATAAACCATATTTATTTAGTCAGCCAGCTCAGGACCCTGATGTATACAGTATTTACACACACCAACAGAACTATGCTGACATAAATATCTCCTTTAACATAGCTCTTAATCCACTAAAGCAGCAAGAATTTATTGTTACTCAAGACAAGGACCCTGTTTTCAGAACAGTTAAAGTTACATCCACTTTGATTCACCAAATCAGAATGAAACTTACTTTTTTTTCAACACTTTGTGATTTTTTTAATATTAAAAAGTATTTGTTCACCAGAAAAATAACATACCTCTCTATACTTTGCATTTATTTAGGGGCTGGAAGGCACAAACACTTTAATGAAAATCACTTCGCTGAAGTAATCTAGCCTTTTAGGAACCAGCATAGTTTCTTATATGTGAGAGTCTTTGAAATAAAGAATAAAGTAGGGGAGAAAATAAAAATAAACAAAAGGACCAACACTGATGTTAGATTTGCAGTACAATTAAAGCATTTTGCAAATCTAGATTTTGTACTTAGCATGGTTCCAAGAAAAACATCAGAAAAACATTGCTCACAGGGAGGAATTAGGTAGCTGGGATGAGGAAGGGACATAATAGGTATAGTCAAAGATAGATTGACTGTTTTATCCTAAGGGCATAAAGTTTTATAGTCTCCTAAATATCCCACTACGCATTCTGATTTTGATGAGGCACTATTAAATACTATGGCAGGTGAAGACTTCTATCAATACATGGGTTAATCTGGCCCCTGGGATGCCTGAAGAATTCCTGTGGAGAGAACTACAAAACTACTCAAACTCATAGAGTACAATTATAAAGGTTCAAACTGGATATTAAAGATTTTTGAAGTTGTTTGGTATCAGACAATAAAGTTGAAACAGAGAATTTAAATAACAGTTTACTGAACAGAATACTGTTCTTTCTAATCATATACTCCAGGGGAAAATTCCCAGGTAGATGCTGAACTGAATTTCAGGGATGATGAAAAGCATAGAAGACAGACTGTTTCATAGGTGGACAGTGAGGTTTTTATAACCTTATTCATTAGTAATGACAAAATAATTCACCTTTAGTTTATATAAAGCTATTTAACTACCGAAGAAAGAACCTCTGTCTGCCTGCACAAGAATTAAAAAGTATTTTCCCCTGGACATAAAGGTGTGCCTATAAATACATTTCTAATCTGCATGCCTCTCTTTGCTCAGTAATAATACACTAAAAGATATAGCACAGAACACAGATATAATCTGTTCAATTATAATGATCTGATCAATGGGTCCTTCAGGGCAAATTCAGGAAAACATTGTAAACTCATCACCTCAAACAAGTAAATATAAAAGTTTCTTGCCACTTCCGTTTGTCACACATGGTTGATATTTTACAGAAGAAAACTGAGTATTTTAAAGAGACTTCATGCTTTATGAGAAATATTCTCTCTCACTTTTCAGTCAGAACATGGAGTGTCATTTTCATCCCAGTAGCTTATGAATCAATGGCAGAAAAGAATACATTATTTAAAAATCACACTCTTATCAATACAAACAAAAGTGGTAATTTTTGTAAGTGAATAAGTAGCAAATCTAGAATCTATGGTTTCACAATCCCCAAACATAGCATATTTCTATTTTTAGATTATCAGATTCTTTCTTGAATGGTTCCAAAGTGAGTAGACCTGAAGTAGGCAGTGTGGCAACCAGGATGGTAAGTATGGCAGATCTCATATTGACAATACCTTTCCTTACATTCTTGGTCTGTACCATTCAGGCACATTCTTGGATGCCTTAGGTGGAATTTACAGAGAAGTACATGTTTAGAAAGTAGACTGGCACTGATGCTATTAAAAAAAAAAAAAAAGAGTAGTAATTTTGTACCTCATTTTTGCAAAGCAAATGATCTTTGTACAGCACAATTTATTTTCCTGAGTTGTGTTCTCTCACTGAGAGGCTTCTCTGGCATCAAGGCTCCAGTGATGCTGCAGTGAACAGCTCACTGGGCATGGCAAATGCTGATGGAGTCAGGTCAAGGAACTGCCTGCTTGCCTCTAAGCTTTATGGGATGGACGGCTTGTGGACTGAGTCGGGGAGCATTGATGTAAATTGTCCATTGCATTGCTAAATCTGGATAGATAGGTGTTTTTTTTCCTCTGGAAATAGCTGTCTTTCTCTGGAGTAGAAGCACTTGCAAGTAATTGCGTTCATGTGGAAATGTTTACTGACCTCTGTTTCTGTGCAGAGTTACCAGAGAAAAGAGAAGGAGACTCATACCAGACTATGAAGAGACTCAGGTCGCTCAGAGAAGTTAGAAACTGCAGATTACCAGTATATCACATTCTCTGTGGATTTCAGAGAAGAAAAGAAAGTCCCATATTGTGCATGAGTAGACATGTTATTATAAATGCACCATTAAAAAAACCCAAACATCTCTGATAATCCTAGAACACTATGCACTAGTTGGAATTTAGCATTGCATTGAAGCACAAATACAATTTGCTAAACTTGTCAGCAATATCTATGTTTGGCTTCTTTGCAGAGAACATTTTAATGTATAGTTAAATTACTACTCACAGCCATAGAAAGAAGCTCTCTATTATTTGAATTTTTAGAGTCTTACTATAAATTGCTAGAGGTGAATTTTACACTAACACTATAAAATAAAATGGAAAACCTCTAAAGTGCTACAATCCAGAAAATATATGCACTGTTATCACAGATCTCAAATGGAACTACAGATAATTTTAAACACATGGTAAGTTTCTCCTTAAGCACTTATATTTTAGGGAGCATAACTGCTCTAAATCTTATTTGTACTCACTGAGTAATTTTGTTTTGAACATTTCTGTAGGTAAACCTAGTGCTGCTCATGGTGATATTTACTGAAGCGGGATTGTTTTACAATTTGCAACTCATTAATTCTGTATATAATTCGAAAGAAACAAGAAGATCCTTGTGTAGCTCTTTAACTCAACAGCAATGTGTTACTATGAAATATCAGCTATCAACAGTTGTTTCATGAGTAGCAGAACTAATGAGGTCAGTGTGTCTGTCAGTCACTTTCTGGCATTTCTCTACACACCAGCGTGCCTCGTGCTGTGTTCCACACCCTCAGTCTCTGTCTCTCTTTTCCCACCACCACTTGTCTGCTGAATATAATTGAAATAGTCAATGGATATTTCACCTAGATACTGCCGAGGGCTGACTCTGAACTGGCAAAATCCCAGAAAGAGCCCTGAAGGGAATAAGACATATTAAGGTAAGCCAAAGTTTGTGGTTTTTTAAAAGTTTTAATTATGTAAAGAAAGATATAAAATAGAAACCAAGAATCAAATTACAGAACCACAGATAGCCCAGGCTGAAAGGGACCTTGAAAGATCCCCTGGCCCAACATTTCATGGGAAGGAGAGGCTAGATGAGATTATCTAGCACCATCTCTAAAAATGTCTTGAAAACATCCCTGGTAAGGTTGTTCCAATGACTGATTGTTCAAACAAAGGTAAAACCCCTTCTAGTGCAACTTGTACCCACTTCTTCTTGTCCTCCCCATGTGACTACTAATGAAGGGAAAGCATCTGTCCTCTTTAGGTGAAGATTTTAGTTTAAGGTTGTTTTAAAATGTTTGCAATCATTATTATTAATTTATTGCATAGTTTTAATTATGTTTGAAAGTTGAAGGAAAAGTTCCCTTTAGATCAGATTTCTGTCAGACATTCTGTCAGACTAAATGAGCAAGTTAGAGATGCTATATCCTGATTTTTAGTTTATTCTTTGAGATACAATTAAAATGTGCATGGTCAGTGAAATATGAGAGCCCTCTAATTACTTATGTGAGAAAACTGTCAATTTTTTCCATGCCTGCTACCTCTTGTCTTACCCAAATCTTGACGTACAGGCTGACATATCAGTTCCCCATTCTAATATTTATTTTATTCTGAAGAATTATTTTTTGTGCCTTCTCATAATTTTCAATATATCCTCAAATATTCCTTATTGTATCCATTATTTTTAAAGGTCGGCATGCCTCTTCTATTTATATTCAGTAGCACAGGACTGTGAACTGGTCTTGTAAGTTTTGAACCTGTTCAAGTATCAGGTTTCTGGCCATCCAGTCCTTACACAAGCATAATTTAATTTGCAAGTTGAATAACAGAAAACAAAACCACAATTGAATGGAAAGAGAGGTGAAAATTTCAGGACTATGAGTAATGCAAGTAAAGGAGAAATAATTGAATTCCAGTGAATAACTTAAAATGCTTTTACTTTTAATAATAATAATATCATGGCCCTACTTTGATTGCCAGTAATTGTAAGCAAATTAAATACTATGTAATAAATTAATAGTAATAACAACTTTAAGACTACATGGTGCAAAGAAAAAATAGAGAAAAAAATGTCAATATGGGCTTCTTGGCTACCTTCTTTAAAGGGATTTGATAAAGAAAGTGTTGGTGAAGGCAGGAAGAGACAAATCATGCAGTCCAACTATATGTGTTTTGAAAGAAATATTGATGTTATTAATTTATTTTAAAGACATTTTTAGTATATACAAGTGGACTTCAGATACAGAGAGGGTACAAAGTGTTAAAATAATAAACTAATACAATGAAAAAAGCTGAAGAGAAATTGAGATAAACACATAATACAGGAGGTTGACTAAAAGCCACCCCTCAGCAGCAAATATCCAATGTGCAGTCTCACATTCTATGTGCCACTTCTATGCCTGGTACATGGAACAGCTCCCATCTTCTCCCAGGGTGGAGGGTGCAGTGACACAGCTCTGAGAACAGGCTTTTCTGGTGTGCATTGTAATGTAGCCCAGGACAGATGTCGAAAATACATCAGGAAAGTATTTCCAGATGTCTTAATATGCTTTTCTGGGTTCAGCTCTCAATCCCTTGATTGTATCATCTTTGCCCCATAAAGTCTTCACTGGAGAGGAAACCAGTTGCTTACCAACATGGTGGAACTAATTAGAAATGTTAAGATAGATGGCAGCCTGGGCTTGAGGCATCCCAGTCTTGAGGTATATGGGCCAGATGAAGAGTAAAGCCAGAACCTTGATGTTTAGGAGACTGAGCTTTTAGTTGTTAAAATAATTAGTGGATGGACTGTCCTGGGAATTTGTCCACAGAATAAAGAGATGAGCAGAGCTGTAAGTCTTTAGGGATATTTTTCTTAGAGCTCTCAATTCCCAAATGGAGGAAATCAGAAAAGGAAGGCAGGAGATCAGCAAGGCTGACAAAGGATCTCCTGGTCAAACAAAAGTGTAAGAAGTAGCCCTCTGGAGAAGGATTTGTGCATACTGGTGGGTGAAAAATTTGACATGAGTCAGCAACATGCAGCCCAGAAAAACTGTTGCATAAAAAGTGTGGCTAGCAGGTTAAGGAAGGTAATTTTCCTCCATTACTCTTCTCTTTTATACCCCATGTAGAGTACTCAGTGTTTTTCTTACTGTTCTACTTCATCAGAAAATGTGGTTTCCCAAAAAAAATCCCTGTGAAGAATCAGTTTGAGCAAATTCATTCAAGTGATTACTTAGGTCAAGGGCAATTTTTTTTCTTTTTTTTTTTTTCCCCTTTTTTTTGGAAAAGACAGCTAACGCATTCAGGCTCTGATAGGTTTAGCTCCCTGACCTACGTGGTTATTTTGAGTTTGCTCCCTCACCCTCATCTCTGTCACAACTTCTTGTATTCCTTATGACATCATCTGTGGTGTACAAACCCCTAAATTAATTTTAGTGTAAATTTGGAAGCATTTTAGAAAAATGAGAAATATTTTTACGATTTTTTTATACTGTTTACTTGCATAGGAGAAACATTGTCCAAGTAATTGAAATACTGAAAACAGAAGAACAAATCATTAAAGGTATGAATAATCATGACTTTGTGCATTGCCAAATACTAATAGCTTTAGTGGCAATGACATATCTTGCATTAAACAAAAGTATAAATATATACTCTGTGGGTTCCCACTCTCAGTTAGATGCATAACTGTGAATTATAATATTAAACTGCATGGCATGAAAAACGAGTAGTCAAGACAGCTTTTGGATATATTGTTTTCCGAGCAAAAAAATAGAAGTGCTGCTGCTTTGTGCCTTTTACTTCAAATGTCTTTTGATAAATTACATCTCACAGATATCAGACTAAAATTTAGTGGAAGAAACCAACCCAAAATATTTTACACTAAAAAAGCACAAGAGCTCACAAGTTAAGAAAGAGAACTGTGGGGCATGGAAAATAAAGACATTAAATTGAACAATTAACATGAAGAATAAGTTGTAGATTGTCATTAGCAAAGATTTGGATTGTTCTTGACTGAAGGTCATTATTTACTGTCAAAGATTCAATCCAATTTCAGCAAAATCACACACTGCTAACAAAACCTGAGGTCACAGCTGTCACAAAAGGGAATCATCATTATCTTGGTACTTTAATTAAAGAAAAGAATGGTTAAGGTTGTTAAATACTGAATTAGTAATTTCAATTTTCTTCTGGAATCTGATGCAAGTCCTAGAATGTAAATCTGGTTTGAAAAAGGGTAATATGCAAATTAGAAAATGTAAAGCCTGAATCATATTTGAGTAACTGGGTATATACAAATTAGCTGTTTCATAAACATTTTATAGAATCATAGGTCACCAAGGTTGGGACAGACCTTTAAGATCATCAAGGTCAACCATTAACCCAGCACTACCTCTGTAGCACCTAAACCACCCAGTGCTGGACCCAGACACCTCTTAAATACCTCCAGGGATAGTGACTCCACAACCTCCCTGGGGAGCATATTCCAATGCCAGACTACCATAACAGTGAAACATTTTTTTCAAGTATCTAATTTGAATGCCCCCTGTCTCAGCTTAAAGGCCATTTCCTGCATTCCTCTCACTGGACACATTTCCATAAGATTCTGTCTCACAAGTCATTCTTTGGATGTATTTTTACATCATGATTAATTCTTTTTCTTAAATATGTGCTTCAGTTTACACAATTTCTAAGTAAAAACTATAATGCAGAAGAGAAGTGCCAGCTGTGGCAATTTTGGATGCTTGAGTCTCATTTAAGAAAGCTAGTCCAAAGTTTAATAAAGGTATCTCTACAGTCGGGTCAGTCCCCAGGTTTTTTTTTAGTTTTAAGGTGACTTTCTGTAACTCAGAGACTAGTTGGGATTTGAAAATGTAATTTAAGATGATCCCAAGTTTATTGCAACTAAATTTATGGAGTGAATTGAATTATAGCAAATTTGTAGGAACCTGCTGAATTTAGGAATACAGCCTAGAAACACATCTCTCTCTAGAGGTGACTCACATTTAAAAAAGACTTGTGGCTCTCCATTCAAAAGCCTCAACAGTTGTTGAATTATGCATAAATAAGCATGTATCTTCGAGATTTTGTCTGATTTCTGCTAGATAGCTCTGGAAATACAGATTTGCTAGGCACAACAGGGGTTTGCAGTGCATTTGCTAAACAAAACTGGAAAACTGCAAGGTAAGGTAGAATGTTTGAAGATTGATTATCCTCAATTTTTGCTTCATAAGGAAGTCTCTGATTAATTGCTATATTTGTTATTTAGCATAATTTGTCCAAATTCAAATGCCAGATCACTGCAATGGTCTACTTACTGTAAGTAGAAAAGCAGTATATGAAACATAATTTCTGAGTGCAGAGGTGGTTAAGGTTCTCCAAGTGGATACACTAACTGATAGGGAAAAACACCTTCAAAACCAAAAGACAGTTGAGCACAGTATATTGGAGTGAGTGAAAGCAGCTCTTAAAAAGAAGATTGAGAACAGTAATTAACTGTGTATGTGTTTCCATTATTATTTATACTAAAGCTAGATTATAGTACACTCTTGTAAGTATACTTTCCCCTTCAACTGGGGAATACAGGGGAGAAACTACTGCTTGTTAAATTTGGGTTATTTCTGGGCAGAACTGTTTTTGCTTTGAATAGTCAGTATTAATCATAAACCTCCAAAATTTCTGTATTCCGTAATGATATTCAGAATCCACAGACCAAAGTGAAATATTATTAATTACAAGGAAACTAGAATGTATCAACATACTTTACAAAAAGAATGTATCTTTTTGCTTTCCTTTTGCAACGTTGCATTCTTTTATGCAAAAGCATCCTGTGTAAATAGGTCCTGGTGTTGTTTTGTTCCACCTTGAGATCTACTGCCTAATAGCACTGTGTATGTAGGCCTGCATAATCAAAAGCATAAAGAAATTAGAGTGCGAGAAGCTGGACTATTTTAACACTTTCTTCCAAAACTAACACACACAAAAGTAAAATGGTCTAAAAACCCTGTTGAGCAATTAAAATTCCAGCAATTCCATCAACATTTTCTGTTATGTCATAGCATTGTATTTTATATTCTTTTTTGGCAAAATAGTCAATCCCTCTTTTTTTAAAATGGATTTAAATGGTTGTGGCTCTCTGCAAGTAATGAATCTAACCAACAGATAGGGAGTACCTGGCCTACAGTCTTGGCTCATCTGAAATCAAAGGGAAAAGTTCCTTTCACTCAGTAGTTTTAGGATTTTACACACAGTTTGTAGGCAAATGATGTTTGGATTATTTCGTGATACTGCCACACATCTATTAATTCTGCTTTTTAATGTACTGTCGTGGGTGCTTCTGCTCTGGGACACAAAGAGTGGGGGGAAGAATTTCCTTTGCAGCAAGAAGCAAGGGATAAATCATGAAGAAGGCAGATGTAGGAGAAGGGAAAGAAGAAGGCTCATTTTAGGGGGCAAATGAATGAGTTGGAGTGGTTTGTGTAGGATTGTCTCCTGTGGGAGGGACCTTGTGCTGGACAGGGACAGTGTAAGGAGTCCTCCCCCTGTGGACAAAAGAGTGGCAGAGACAATGGGTGACAAACTGATCACAACCTGCATCCCCTGTACCTGTCAAGAAATTTTCTGTAGATCATTTGGAAAGGATCACTTTTCATGGGTCTCAGGAGGCCCTGTTCTGCAAAGCCTTACCTCTGCACACTGCCTTTGACACACCCATAGCTCTGCTGCTAGCAATATGACAGCTTGTGTGGGCAAGGGTTTCAGCATCCCATCACTGAGATTTCTATCAGGAAGCAGGTAACTCTATAAGGAATCTTTGAAAAACCTCCCAAGAACTTCCAGCACATATAATTGAGACACAGGAAAGATTTATTTAACATGATTGAAAATATGAAAGTTTTTATTTATTCCAAAAAACTTGTGATAGTAATTTAAAAATTAAATAACTCTCATGCCCCAGAAAGTTTATTGCTGAATTATCCTTTTAGGATTTTGCTGGATCCGGCTGTGCCATTTCTCTCTCTAAGAAGCAATTTCTTAAAGATTTCACCATTACCTTCTTGCTGTAACAAAAATGTGTTTACTTTTTACAACTTGAAAAATATATGTATGTGCAGAACACCTACACACGTAGTGTTTTTCTTCTGGAGCAGAGATTTGGAGCAGAGAGAAGGAACTCACTGCTTTCTTCCTGGTGTGACATATTTACAGACTGGTTCTGTGAAGAGCAACAGCCTTTATGTGGGAAACAAAAGTGCTGTTTTTAGGTGCTTTCTCAAAATCTGTACAAATCTTGCTTTTTAGCTGAAACTTGTGCACTTGCAGCACCTGGGGGATATGTGCCTGTGCACCTTTCTTTCCTTGCTGCTGATGTTTACTCTGCCCTTCGACTGAAGCCTGCCCGTAAGACCACAGAGGGTCAGGCTGGTCACCCTCCTGCAGAGGACCCACGTTTGCTTCCCTAAGGAACTGCTTAGGTGGATCCCAGAGGATTACTGAGATGGGCAAGCACCTCTGGACATGCCCTTGTTCAGCACCTGGCTCAGAGCAGGGTCAGCTGCAGCAGGTTGGCCAGCACCTTGCCCTGATGAGTTTTGAATATATCTCCATAGATAGAGACTGCCTCTCTGGACAACCTGCACCAGTGTTTTACCATTGTCGTAGTAAATTATTTTCTTCTTATTCTTAAATGATAGGGCACCAGAGGGAAGAGCCTGGCTCCAATTTCTTAACTTCCCTCACTTTAAGAATTTATATACGCTGATGAGCTCTCTCCTGAGCTTTCTCTTCTACAGGTTGAACAGTCGCAGTCCTCTCCTCTCCTCTCCTCTCCTCTCCTCTCCTCGACACCTAACCACCTTAGCATCCCTTTCCTCCAGTTGTCCATGACTCCTGTACCCCACATGGCAGTCCCAGCAGCATCAGGTGGGGCTGACCCACATGTGGACCAGCACAGACCCACCAGGAGCTGCCTCACTGTCAGCCCCTGGTGAGAGGTGTTAGACCAATCTCTCCTCCTGGCTTATTTCCCTGGAGCAGCAGCCAGGGCAAAGATCCCACACACTATGTCTCTGATGAGTGCAAGCAATCAATCTGTCTGTCTTGCAGTGCCTGCAGTTCTCTCTTATGAGATTTTTTTTTTAAGCTCATATGGCAGCACTTCTATTTTGTTCCAAACAGCAAAGGATCTGAACTTTGAAAGCTGCCAAATTCTAAGCAGAATCCAAACTACTTATCTTCAGACATTGCTCACTAAGGCCTTTCTTCATTTGTTTGACTTGGGTCACTGGCACATAATTTCAAGTCAAAAGCACTAAACTTTTGTTCAGCACATTGAGGGCTCATCCTGACCTATGTAAGGCAAATTCTGAAGATTAACAGATTACACAAGTTTATTTTGAGTTTTATTAGGCATTTCTTAACATTATACTTCAGCTACTCAGATACACTTACACTCTCAGAAGATATGGTAATTTGCCCTTCTGCTCAGGCATCCTTGCTGCAGATGTTTTGAGACTGACAAGTGCTTCTCAGTATAGTCCCTCAAGACCCTGTAGGTTTAAACTGAATCTCAAAGGTAATTTTCAGTCTCCTAATTTATATATGCTGAGTTCAAGTTCACTGTACATAATTATATTCAGCACCCTGCCACAAAAGGGAATCAACCCAGCCATACTCTGTTAACTTTCATTGCTTTATGCTCAACACACAAAATATGTTTTGTGGTATTTTACAGATGCAACATCTAGAAAAGGCAGCAGGGAACACTGGAAATGCCCAGTGACCCAAAATACCCTGGACAGCTGAAGTGCAGAAAGCACTTGCATCCTTTTATCTTGGATAAATGCTTTCCAATTTCTTTGCTTTGATGATTTGGGATTCTGCCAATGAACAAGTTATGAGATCTAGTCATTTGTTTAATACTGCTGTAAAAAGTCTGTGGTTTCTTATTTCAATCTGTGAATGTAGAATGAAAGGTCCTTTACCACTCACCAGATTACGGACAATGATGAGTCATTAACCTTAATGATCACCCTGTCTACACAGAAGACAAGGAAGCCAGTTAAAGGTCCAAGAGTATTATTTTTTCCCCCTTTCTCCTTTTCTATAAAAGGGAACAAAAGGTAAAAAACCCAATTTTCTTTTTGGGGCAGCAAGCTAAAGCAACAGCAAACTTTCTTTTTGGGGCAGCAAGATAAAGCAACAAAGTATGGAAATAGAAATTATTCACAGAAGGAGAAACAAAGGAGGCTTCTGCCAAGAGTGGAGAATCTGCACTTCATCAACCACAAGCCTCAGCCTTGGAAAGCCTCTGGCCTGTGGAGGCCCTGGGAGAGATGCTCTGGGGCAGCACAGGGAACACAGTACCTGGCCCAAGCAGCAAAATGCAAGCAAGGTTTCTTACTTCATCCGGGTTTTTTATCACTCACCCTGTCCTGCAAAAACCAGATCTGAATTCGCACTGATCTGTGAGTGGTCAGCCATGTAGAGCAAGAGGCACAGATGTATAAAATCATGCACACTGGATTTCAATGTGCTTTACCCACACGTCAAATGTCAGTCAGAAAACAAGGGCAGAAAATCGGGCTCTGCACACTCCTAAAATGCAATCATAAGGGTGCTTCCTGTCCCTTTTCATTTCAGCCTCCAGTTTAAATAAGTCAGCTCCATCTTTGGGTGAAAAGCAGAATAACCCACCCAGTTAAGAAATCATGGCCCAATCTGCAAGGTGAGAAACGAAAAGCAGCACCAACAGTGCTTCTACACTTTTATAGAAGTTCCTAGTGATGCTCATTGTTTCACATAATTTCCTGCTGTTTCCATCCTGGTTTTATTAAAATGGACTAATTTCATATGGCAGACACAAGAATAATTTCCAATTATTATATTTCATTTCTATTTAATACTTTTTATTTTATAAAGGCACATTATACATTTATACTTGAAACCATTTTAATTAATAATTGTTCTATTTAATCTCCAGCTCTGTTGAAATTATTAATGGTAAAATAATTATGAATTAAAAGCTGTGTGAAAGTAAGGAGATTTGGAGTTTTACCCTAAATTTGGTTTTCTTAAGTCTTGAATTACCTTTTTTTTTATTAGATATTTATGTGGAGAATACATGGATAAGGAAAAGAGACAAGCAGAATAAGCTAAGGGAGTGTGATTTAAAGTTACATGACAGGAAAGAAAAACAAAAAAGCCCTGCCAGAACAAAAGGGGGCTTCAAACCCAAATGTTAGCTCTATATTACCATCAAAGCCAAACTGCAAGTAGTTTTTGTGCTGCCATTGCTTTACATCTAGCAAAACATGCAGTGCAAAAAAAACACTCTTCCACTTAGGCCTAAATCCAAAAATGATACTAAGATGCTTGTATCTTTTTGAAATTAACGGTCCATTTAAATTGGAGGGAGGAGGAATCTCAAACCTGAAGCAATGTTGAAGCACTATCCATAACAAGAGGCATCTCAGGCAGTTCAGACATTTAGCACACTGGCTGATGAGGAATATTTTTCCATGTATCTTTTCCTGTATTCTCTGTATAGGTAGTGTATAGGTGCATCCTGGGAGTCAGATACCTGAAAATCAGATATAATGATACTCCCTGCACTGAAGTTGTTTGTGCAACTTAAATTTCATATGGTTGAGTGAAAAACATTGAGAATCCTAACCTGTGTGCTTTGGTAAGACTCACTGCTAGGTTTGCAAAATATGAGGGTTCCTTTTTCATGAATGGGAACAACCATTATTTAAAAACTGCAGGAGTAAGGCAATCTTTATGATGAAAATTAATAAAAAATTAATTAGAAAGGAAATTATCTCAAATGTGCTACTTTTCTGACTGAATACCAAGTTTGTATCAATCCTTCTAGGCACAGACATAAGGAACTCTGGAAAAAGAAAAAAAAATAGATGAGGCATAATAGAGTGTTAAAATTGGAGCATTGCTTTCATACCCATGAGATTGCTTTTTCTTTAAAGTATTCCAATTATCCTGACAGGAAAAGAAAGAACAACTACATTAGTATCATATTATTTCCATAACAGCTATCTTCAGTCACTTCTGATCTGACAAATTTCTACATATATTGTGCCTAATAAGCTTGTTTTCTTTTTTTTGCAGCCCCCTTGATGAAGTGTAAATCACACCACAATTGTTTCACTGGAGGCTTGCTATATGCATCATCCTACACGGGCTGTTGCTAAGACATAGCATGTGGTGAAGCTCCACTGTGGCAACAACTACCAGTCCATGATGCCTTGAAATCCTCAGCTCCTCAATGCTAAAGTTCATTGTGTCCTAAATAGGAATTCTATAATCTGAGCAAACAGAAGTCCCCTGCTCCTTCTGGTAGTGGTGCAGTATCAGCAATTAGCTGCTGAGCCCCAGACTCTATCCCAGAAGATGAGAAGAACAGCTGCTTTGGCACATTAATGGCCACTGGCATTATATCATTCTGCTTTTAATTTAGGCAGCATATTGTTCTTAATTCCCCTCCAAGAAACAGCGAATTCTACAAAAATCATCAAGAAAGTTCAGTCATCTTCATGAGTGCTTGTGAGAAGGCTTATTTTCACCTCACCAAAGCCTACCAGGCATTTTCTGCAAGGAGTCTTCCCGAAGTTGCTGGTTGCTCCCCTAGAAAGCTTACTTTATTAAGATTCAGTCATTGGCATTGTACATGTCACACTTTAAGAAGTCCTGGGTATATCTTCCAAACCACCAAATTCCCAAAAGAATGACAGACAGTATCTATATGGAGTCATTACGTCAAAAGACTCTATTATTAATGAGGTAAAACTGATGTTGTGTAACAATCAATACACACCGTTAAGGAGATCTGCCTGGGCTTTCAGTGGTTATAAATTCACTTTTTTCAGCAAATGTAAATACAAGAGATATAAATGTGCTAAGCAGTTCAAAATTCTTTGATGAAAGCTAAAACTAATTTGTGTGCTATATCATTCAGTCTTCTTGAATGCAATCTTATGAGCCATAGCAATCTTGACCGGAGTTTAAAGGTATCCAGTCACTGAAATGTTCATTAAGCATTATCTCAAGAGGCAGTTCTGTTTGCTAGAATGATCTTTTTTAATTAGTGAATTACAGAACCACATAAAAACCTTCAGCTGTCGTTGCCTTCTGCTTACACAACATCTTTCTGCTGCCTAAGAACTAAATTGCTCTGTAATTGTATCTTCCACTGCAAATAAGCAAAAATGTACTTCAGGAAAGCCCTAGTGGTTCTTAAGAGGGTCAAAATAAAGATGAAGAACCAAACACCTAACAGATTAATATAACCAAGTTTTCTTTTCCATCTTTCAGAAACTTAATGGTAGCTTTTTGTTGAGAAAAATGATGGTTGCTGATATTATGTGAGTCCTGTGAAATCAAAGTGGCCTTCACCAAACAAAATCCCCCCCACAAAGCTATGGGTAAAAATAATGCAAAAAACCCCAAACTGTGGAAGATGGAGAAAGAGTAATTCTGGCTAGGAATTGTGCATTTCTGCCTGAGCAAGCACTGAACATAGACCTGTCCTAGTAACATATTCCAGCCAGATTTTTGGGATGTGGTAGACTTCTCTGTGGCAGACTCCTCTTTTGGCTTGATTAATCATTGCTCAGTGATTGATTCTTGTATTCTTGTTGTCAGATGAGGGAAAGAAGCTGGGGATATTTTACTGGTAATTATCTATTCATCCAATTATTTCTGCCCATTTAATAAATGGTCCAAAATTGTAAAAAAAAACAAACCAAAACCAAAAAGGCAGTAACTTCCAGAAGTAACTTCTGTCTGTTGGCCATGGAAGAGACTGATATAATCCTGTCTGTATATAGGAAAATTCTGGTTTTAGCAAGAGATTGTAACTAGATATGATATCTAATGATTGCAAAAGGATGCATGATATTTATAGGGTGAGGTTAGCAGCACCAGTTAAATAGGTGTAGGTAGCCACTCTGTCAGTGAGTGTGCAGCAAACAAGGGAGCACAAGATTTCTGGAACAGTCTTTAAATTAAGCAAGTCAGCACTCCTGACATATGGTTAGCCTGCAGATAAGTAATAGGTGCTTAGCTCAATAGGTTATCTGAATGCAAACACCCCCCTGTAATCTTGCCTGCACTACAGACTGTACAAGGTTTGAGCAAAGCTGTGACAACATCAATACACAGATACCTGTTGCATCGGAAAAACAAATCCATGAAAAAACCAACCAACCAACCCCACAACTCAGACAACCACCATTTCTTCCATCATTATCAATATACACATGCCTTAACTGAGAGGAGAGTGAAGGAAAATCATTCACACCAATTTTCTGCATTGCTTCAAAATAAATGCACAGTGACTCCAGAAAAAAAAAAAAATCACACCGCAATACAAAACAGTAAAGCTGGTGAAATCAAGTAAGAAGCTGATAAAAAAGTACACGATCCATAAAACTTCCTGAGAAAAATGATGAGGGAAGAGGGAAGCAGAGCTCTGGCAGTGTAAAGGAGGAAGCTGAAGAAGCTGGGGACCTCACACAGATTTATCATCTTGGTTTTTACTTCCTGGGGCTGAGTGACAGAGTGAGAAGTAAGCCCAGGAATGCCCCACAAGGACAGCAGTTCAGAGGTAATACCACCTTAAGCAAATGGCACTTTTCTTTGCAGCTGTGAACATTCCTCTGCCAAAGATATTTTAAAAAGGAACTGTGCTTTGCTTCTGAGAATGAAATTCAGCGACTCCTTGCAGAATCCGGCAGCACTGGGATTAGGAGAAAAGGATCTCAGCTCACCTCATCTTGTCAATACCTGGAGAAGAAACATGCTCTTCTCTCTTCTGATCATCATTTTTTCTTTCATATTTTAATGAGTAATGACTACATGAAATTTTGAGGATGAAATGTAAACGATGTTCTAATAAAAACCATGTCACAGGTCAATAGTTTCATGGACATGGGCAAAAAATAATGAATCGCTTGACTTCTAATATTTGGTTTAAACTAAATGAGGGCATTTCTGAGGTCATTTAAAATGATGCTGCATCTTCACCTCATGCATTTTTGAATTAGTAGTTACATAGCCTTTACCACAAGTGTTTTGAGACCAGCTCTTTTTTTTCCATCTCAGATACTGTACTGTTATGAAGGGTTATGTAAAGGAAACTTTTTTTGGCCTTCTCATTTGTCAGCAGCTGATGAAGATCCTTTGGAGCAAAATACAGCTTAACAGTGCAAGTTCTCATCTACTACTACCCTTTCCCCTCATTTTCAGACTTTCAGAAATAATGAAGAATGGGAAAATCAGTACATTTTCAGAATTAAAAGTCAGATGTGAAGATATTTTTTATACACATGGCCTTAACAGAGTTATTGTGTGTTTACTGTTACAACAGTAATTGTAATATTTTCCTCCTTTGTCCCAAGCACAGTTATGGTATTATAAAGGATTTCTTTTAAAGCTCATTGAATGCTGGGAAAACTGTAATAACATCAGCAAATGATAAATCAGAGGAAAAGATTGCACTAGTGAACTGGACTTCAAAAAACATTTTCTTCCTCTTCTTTGTAGGTCCTTTTCTGCAAATATCCATATAGTATCTCTCTAGCACAGCTTTGGTTGACATTTCCTCAAATAATCTAAATTTCACTACAGACATTATACATAATTGGAAAAAAAATGATACTCCTGGGATAAAACTGGAATTTTCTTTACTGCAGAAGACAGTCCTTCTAAGAGAATCAAGATGATTAAAACAGAATAGAAGCAATAGCCTTGGTCCCTAACAATTTAGTAGTATATCCCATCCAATAAATTCAGTTTAAACTCAACTCAGACTAAATAAAAAGGGTAAAGAGTAGTTTAGGTCAGATATTTTAATGGAGCACTGTAATGACTAAACTTTAAAGGATCAATTATTTTTATTTTTATAGTAACAGGAATTGCATTTCTTATTTTATTACAGAAAGTAAAAAAAAAAACCTAAGAGACAAAGTCATTACTTCCAACAGCTACTGTCCTGTGTCTGGAAAGAATCAGCATCCCTTTAAGGCAATTACTGTTCTCATTTGGGATCCTGATAGGCTCCTAAATAGTCTGTCATTAAGATATATACAGCACATCTCTTTAATAAGATCTCTTGATTTGATGAAGCCCTTATTAATACTGTCGAAGGTCCCAGAAGAACACCTCCATTTTTTTGTGAGTGTTCTGTTCAAGATTACTCTGGTGTCATTGACACTGCTCTTGGTATAATTAGGCTTGTATGCAGAGTCCTCTTTGGTTTTCCACACAGCTTAGCAGTAGTATGCATACACCAATGTGATGAAATTCCATTTACAGGAGCAGCTTCTAGCATGAAAAGAATATATATATTTTAATATTTCACTTTTAAAGAAAAAATAGTGCAGATTCTGATTAATCCATGGTTATCTAATGAGGAGATATTTTATATAGTGTATTTAATAGCAAAAGCATGCCACACTTAAAAAAAGTATATTCTAAAAAATAATTTTCCAACAGCCATATCCTTTTGTTCCTCCTGTTCTTCTGTTACATTATGATCACACTGCACTGATACTTTGTATTGAGAAGAATAAAATACACTATAAAATGCTCATTCATCATGCTGGAGTTTGGATTAAGAACAAGTGGATATCTCCTTTGCTGTCTGGTGTGAGACACAGATTCCATACATTGATTAAGCACTATATCCCAGATAAAATGCTATTAGCCTGAGTTGAAAATGTTTGCTTGATTTGGAGGGGAGGGCAGGGAAATGGAAAAGCCTGAATGGATAAACATATGCCATTTACAGATGGTAACAAGAGAAGGACCCCTCCTACCAATGCCCCAGCTGTGAGGCACAGAAGTGCCAAGCTGTCTGAAAGCTGTCAGAGGGACCTGACAAAGGCCTTGAGTATTGGTCTTTCAGGAAAATCAGGCTGCGGATATAAGTACTGGATGCATGCTTTGGTAGCAAAGCGAGCACCAAAATTTGCCCAGCCCTTCCATCCACATGAACACATCACCTCTAGAATTCCTATAATTTAATTTCATATGTCCAGAAAATCCTAAAAAGACAATTAAAAATTGCTTGCAGAGTATTGTTGAAAATCTGGCCATTTCTTTGTATATTTTAACAAGGCTGGGAATGTTCTAAATACTTCTTTACCTCTTTATATTTGCTTTGTGATTCAAACTGTTATGTTATGTAAAGCTTAAAATGCCATTAAAAACCAGGGAGAACATATAAGAATTTATTGTACCTCCATGCATTTTGATGGCAAAATCTCTCTGGGAAAACACTGGAGAAAAATGTGTCCATTTTAGTATAATTGCCATGGTCCAAGAAGTTTTTATAGTAACAGTGATTTTAAAATGAATTAAAAGTTACAATGTATTCAATGCAATTTTAGACACCATTAGTCCAGACAGTATTTGTAGAGTTATGCATGAAAAGGTGTTATTTTCTTATTGCTTATTATTCAGAGGTACTTTTGCATGCACTGAAAATTTTCCATATCCTTTCCTTCCATTCTTTTTTCACTTACAAAGTTTTCCACCAAGAAGAAAAATGCAGACATGTGTCCAATATTTCATCAAAATACTTAACATGAGACACTTTTCTAATTCTCTTTGACATGTGCAGGGCATTTGTTCTGTTCACTCTGCATAGCTTCCAAAATGTTAAGATTTGTGCAAAAGTGAGTAGATAATTCAGAATGCAGAAAGACAGCCTGCCAGTCTGACATGAGTAATATGTGGGAGAACTGTGCAAATGTCACAGCCAACACAGCTAACCCTCACTATTGTAGCCAAGCAAATGCACTACCTGGGCTCAGGGGTAATATCCCATTCCCATCGAGACATCTTCTGGAAGACTGAGGGGAGACCTCATAGCTGTCTGCATCTTCCTCACAAGGGGGGCAGAGGGGCAAGCACTGATCTCTCTGTGGTGACCAGTGACAGGACTGAGGGAATGGACTGAAATTGTGCCAGGAGAGGTTTAGGTTGGATATCAGGAGGTTTTTCATCCAGAGGGTGGCTGGGCACTGGAACAGGCTCCCCAGGGGAGTGATCACAGCAACAATCCTGTTCAAAAGCATTTGGACAACACTTTCAGGCACATTGTGTGATTCTAGGGGCTGACCTGTGCTGGGTCAGGAGTTGCACTTTTTCAATCCTTGTGGGTCCCTTCCAACTCAGGACGTTCTATGCCTATGGTTCTTTGATGCCATGATTCACTGCAAATGGATGTGATGGAAGTTTGCTTTGATTGCAAGGACAAGGACACGTGTCAATAGCCATAGCACTGTTGAAAGCACATGAAGGATGGATTTAGATGACTTCACTAACCTGAAGCAAGAAAATTATGCTAGATTTCCCGAGTTCCCAGAGAATGAATGCCTTAACTTGTTTTCTCAGCTCCCTAAGGCCTTCTCAAATGAAGTAAAATCCATTCAAATGCTTCATCTGGCAATCTGTTAGGGTAGCTTATTGTATATGAACGGATCCAACTTTTGTACAATTCTGCACTGTTTGTCCCCTTGAATTCTTTATTATTGCTGAGAATATTGCCACAATTTAGAAGAAAGAATGAAAAAGAGGCAAGTGATCACAACTAGTAATAGAAGCAATCTTTGTAATGGAATTTTGTCTTCAGTAATTCATCTGCAAAATCTTGTACTACCTCAGGTTTGGATTACTCAGTTACTTTAAAAACCCTCAAGTGCTTTGTGCTTTCCTGGTGCTGTGCTTTGTCTGAGCATTTGCTCTTTTGCTTTTCTGCTTCTGGGTTCTCCTTTCATTTCTACCAGCCATACTAGAACAGCATCAAAGATGTGAAAAATTTGCATTTTTACATGAGGGCTCCAGTATACCTTTTCTTCCTCAATTAATGCAAAATTGTAAAAAAATTTAAAGAGCGCCTGTGCTAGAAAAAAATGCCACTCCAGTTGTTTTACTGTCTTGTTTCTTTAAAATATTGTATGATTTTCCAAATTTCTTAAAAATATGTGTTTTATTACTTTAAGTAATGCACAGACATGAAATTATATACCATCAAAGCTTATGCAATATAATATTTATATTGCTGCATATAGATTTCCTTTCCATTGCTGAGGCTGCAGATGGGACTGCAGGTACACTGTTCTGACTGTTTAAGCAAATTAGTAATATAGGTTGCTACCAATTAGTCCCTCTTTTCAAAGATAAAAAAAAAAAAAGCAATGTAGTAGTTAAAGTGCACAAGTGCCATCAGGAAATAGTAATAAATATATTTCTAATTTATTTAAATAGCTAAATGTTCTCGGTCTAGCTGGGACAGAGTCACCTTTCTTGGTATCAGTATTTATGATGCTGCATTCCAGATTCGGGACTGAAAGAGTGGCGATCACAAACCACAGTTTTGGCTGTGGCTGAACATTGCTTGCACAGTGTGAGGTTTTCTCCATTGCTCAGTCTGCCCCTCAATGAGGGGCTGGGGTGGGTAAGAGGCCAGGAGGTAACATGGCCAGCTGATCTGAACTGGCCCACGGGACATTCCATCCCATTCCATATGAATTGTGCTCGGCAATAAAACTGAGTGTGCTTGTCTGCCATGGTGGCCGTAGCTTGGAGACTGGATGGCACCAGGCTCCCTGTGGGAAGTGGTGACTGACTGTCATTGCAACAATTGTGGTGGATTTTTTTCCTCTTTCTTTTACTTGTCTTTAATTCGACCCCAAAATTTTCTCCCTTTTTCTCTTCTGATTCTCTCTCCTGTCTCACTGTTGGAAAGCTGCTACGTGGATACTTAGCTGCTGGCTGGGATCAAATGACAACCATAAATTCATATTAAACTAGGGATTCAATAAATGAAAATCACCATTCTAAATGGAATCATAAAATTACTTAAGGGAATTTTTTTTTCAAAAGCATTTGATCTGTAAATTTTAGGAGTAAAATAAATGCAGTTAAAACTCCTTCATCTTGAGAACAGTAAAGGAAATTATAAGTTCAGGTTCAGCTTGACAAACCATTTACAACTTGCAATACTGGATCTCTGAACTCATTTTTTAAAAAATAAAATGAGCATTTCTACATTAAATAAATGCCCAACTGGGAAGAATTCATGAAGTGCTAACAGTATGCCTTTGAAAAGGATTAATTTACAGGTGAAAGGATAAATATGTATTAGAACTAAGGAAAGAGGGTCAGGGATGGAAAGAGAAGTGTTGCCAAAGTTACACTGTGTTGCAATTATAGTAACCTAAGAGTTCTGTTCCCTTTAGTCCAGTTCTTGGTGCTAGAGTTAGTTTATTCTTACTGGAAAAATAAGTACCACACTTTCCAGTGTTATGAGAAGGTCTCACATTACGAGGAACTCTATAAACATTGCAGCACTTTTTAAATTTTTGGCCTGTGCTTTTAAACAAGGTTCTCCATGTTGGTAGGAGGCCCTAAGCAAGTACTAGTTTACAGCAGTGAGGCACCAAATGTTACCAGAGCTTTGATTTTGATTTCAACAGTTTGTCAAAATACACGTTTGTTGTTGCCAGTACTCCTGCTTTTCCCAGCGATACAAAAACATTTATGACTACTGGCACTTCAAAATAATGTGCATGGTTACAGCTACAAGTTGGTTTAAGGAAAGTAGTGCTTGGCAACCAGCCTCTTTTCTAAGTTAAGAAACAAGGTTTGCTTTCAGAAAACCTAGAAGAGTCAGGGCTCCCTCCCCCAGTATTAAAAATTTGTTTCCAATTAGAAGTGGATTAATGCATTTTAACAAACACCCATTTTAATCTGTGATTACAGATGTTTGCAACTGAAAAAAACATTCTTTGGACCCACCTTGATTAAGACACAGGTCTATCACAATGGTTACATTTAAGCAACTAAATATTGGAAACCTATTCTAAGGTCACTTGGAAAACCACAAGTATTTTACAGACAGAGTGAGGATGGGGGAATTTTCCACCAAAAAGCTTTTCTTCAGTTTTTCCATACTGAGAGAGTCCAAGAACTTATCTTGGACAGTGCTCTTAATTTCCATGAATATGACAGGTAATGTTTGCCAGAGATTGTAGGACAGTGGTTCCAAAATCCAGTGGTCCTTTCCAGAATTGTACTTGAAATTAATTTTACACATTTTACAGATATGAAAGGTGCACGTGGGGACTGTTGTAGAACACCTGCAAGTAAAGTGAAGAGAGGGCGAAAAAGAGAGAGAGAAAGCGACCATTCTGGACAGGATAGCCAATGGAGCAGTAGTAGTGACACAAAGGAGGTATGCAACATGGGCAGCATGGAACAGCAGGGTTTACAGCTTCCCAAAGGAATGAAGAGAAGTGAGTTGGAGAGGCTCTGTTTAAAGAAAAGAGCAGACTTATCTAACAAAACATTTCCTTAGTTTTAAACATAAAGGCCAGCTTTGTGACCTTGCTAGAAAGATATTTGTTTACTGCTCAGGTCAGAGAAAACAGCCTGGTGTAAGTTTTACTTTTACCATAATTTAATTTTACTTTTCCTTCCTTATTCAGGAGGTAGTATCAAGCATCTGCAGGATATAAGACATATCTGTAGCTGTCACACAAATGGCTGAAAAGGATAAATGAAGGTATACCATTGGCCTAAGTGTCGTGTATTGACCCATGCTACCACACTTGAAAAAAATGGTTGTTCTCCCTGCATTTACATGAGTTGATTCTAAAATCTCTCTGCAACACTCTAAAGGCATGGTTCTATGTTAATTTTCTGCTTTTATAAGGATATGTTATAAAGTATTAAAGCTGCAATGGCAAAACTTGCAAACTAGGGAATTTCATAATTAAAGTAACACACAAAACTTTAAATCTATTGCTGCCCTCTGTGCACACATGGTATGACCATTTTTAATGCCATGCCCACACATTCTTTTTCCCAAAGCAGGCCTGTTTCATCTAAAGTGTGCAATGGATATTGCTCAAGATACTTCCTCAGGAAGTGGTTTAATATTTTTTGTGAAATTACAAGTCAGCCTTTACAAGCTTTTCAGCCCATCACTCAAGAACCTGGAAGACTGTGACCAATCATTTCATCTCCAATATGACATTATGTATTTCACAGCTGGAGGAACAGAGACAAAGTCTTTGTGGGCAACATATGGGCTCAGCAGTAAATGAAGGGTTGTAATTTAGGACCACCTGACTGCCAGGCATGTGTTCTGACATGATACATTTCTTTCAAATGTGATGAACAGAAGGATGTTCAGATCAGACTGTAAGCTTGCATCCTGTCTGTGACCTTGGGGAGCCAACAGGACAGTCTGTGAGGACAGGCAAAGCCTGTAGTGATATAAACACATAGTCTTTGTAAATATCCTAATATTTTCTGGAGAATATTTCAGTCTTGAGTGGTGTCTGACTCTGAGACTTCCTGATACAGGAGTGATGGGATTTTTTTACTAAATGGCCATCAGCTTTCTTCTATGAATTTATCCTGTGTGTTTTTTGATAACATACAATAGCTCATGTCTTAGTAAAGTGAGCTGAATTTGTGTGTGGTCTTTATTTCTGTTGTGGAGATATCAAAATAAGTACTTGGTATCTGAAGACACAATGTGGAAACCTGAAAAAAATTCTTGTTTACAGACTTTTTGGACAGGATGATGGGGAAATTGCCACCTGCAGATAAATGAAAATTTTCAGTGAGCTTCCAGAGCCAAATGGGAAAAAAGACCTTGGTGAAACTGAGATCAAAATCTGTATTCACCACAAAACCATGGGTGCTGAATCTTTTTTAAATCAGGAACTCAATTCACTGTTTTGGCACCTTGCAGAGGGAAAAGACAAATGAAGTTACTGGGATAGAAAGAAACACTTAAAAGGTGACCAACCTAGAACATACCCTTAATTTTTTATTTGCTGTTGCTACTTTCTGCCATTTGGTGCCTCTTTATCTGGGACCCTGAGGTCAGTTTGAGTCTGGATGCTAGATATTAATATTCATTCAGCATCACACCATGCTTTTTGTTGGGATTATTAGTTTGGACACAACTTTACTGAATGCAAATTACTACTATTACATGAACACACAGCTACTGCATTTGAACTTGGCTGGTTAAATCCTATCAGAACAGCTCTGATGCACCAAAATCTGTGAATGAGTGCAATTATTGCAACATTAACATACTTAGCGCACCTATTTAAAATGCTTCTTTTCTTTAAATTACTTATTAAGATTTATATTGAACCTTTTTTTAACTGCTAAATCAAATGAAGCAGGGCTGCTACAGGCCATCCCTGGTCATATTGGCTCCCACACCCTGAACAACATGAGACTCTCATCTGGAAAGAAGTTTGTGATGAAAAATTTTGGGAAAAATCAGATGGTATGAACAGCTTACATTCTGATGACAAGTGGCTTGATACTTCTCATTTTGCAACTTTCTAAATATCCATTATGCTTTTATATTTAGTTGCTTCTTTTTCAAAAAATTTAAAAAAAGTGAATACAAACTCCTTCTGTTCAACCACAACAGCATTCCATAGTGTGCTCATTAAAAAGCACCTGGACTGTAAACTATGAATGTGCCACTATTGTTTTTTCAGCATTGCACACAATGACCTCCTCATCTTGTTTAACAATTTCCTTTTGTGGGAAACTGCAATATGCAACAAAGTGTTTTTATTTTTGTGCAATGCTTACTTTGCTGAAAAAATAAGCAATGTAATAAGGGGTGATGCACCAAGCACTTACAATGGTTCCTGCCATGGGTTTTCAAACAAATGTGGTAATCCATGCTAATCTGGCTCAGTGCTTTGAAAACTATTACATGGTTTTTTACAGCCTGCTTGGCATCCCTGCTAGTATTACAAATACCCTCCACTGCATACATGTTTTTATTTTATTGCACCTTTAGGCAAATTTAAAGCAAATAAAAAGATATAACTATGTTTGATTAAGGTAGCTTGGTGGCATATTTGTGTCAACTAGTTCAGTGTCTATAATTTGGTTTTTTTTGTTTCATTGAATATGTGCAAGGGATAAATAGATCTCGGAAGGTATTGTGTACTCTGCTCTGGAGATCTACTTTGTTCAATTTAAAAGAAATGATTGCAGTATTATAGAAAAAGAGGAGAGACTTGCATATCTCTGGTGTGTGATTCTCCAGGACTTGAATTACTCCTTAGAGATACCCATCTGTCTCCATTGATTATACAGAACATTGAGGAAAACTACATGCTAAAGTAGACTCACCAGCTTTATTCCTATACTGGCTGTAGTGTTGAGGTTGTGCTGGTGACAGTGGTGGCCTCTGTGGGAAGTGCCCAGGGGCTGCCCCATGCCAGACACAGCTGTCTTCAACCAGCCCACTGCAGGGCACAGCTGAACCCTCAGCTATGATTGCTGAACCTCGGGTAAGGCAGATTTAAGGAGGGCTAAAAACACCAGTTAGGCAAAGGGAAAAACAGCTCTGTGGAGGTCAAGGCCAGAAAAGGAGAATGGGAGGAATGTGCTCCAAGCATTGGGACAAAGTCCCCTGCAGCCCATGGGGGACACCCGCACTGGAGAAGGCTTTTTCTTGAAGGGCTGTAGCTCATGAAGATTCCACGCTGGAGCAGGTAAACACATGAAAGGGAGGTATGGGCAGAGATCCAAACCTTTACATGGAACATAACCCCTCCTCACTCCTCCTGTGCTCCTTGGGGTTGGGGGAAGTAGAGGAGTTTGGAGTCTGGAGTGGAGCTGATGCGGGAAAGTGGGGAAGAAATGCATTGTTTAAATGTTTCTCTTTGATTCTTTTGAAACCTGTTTTAATTGTCAGTAACTTAAATTAATTTTCCACATTTGAGTTTTGCCCATGATAGTAATTGATAAGCACTATCTCTGTCTTTATCTTGGCCCTTGAACTTTTGCCTCACATCCTGAGTCCTGAAAAGGAAGGGGAGTGAGAAGGGGTCTGGCTGCTGGCTGAGGTTAACCCACCACAGTCCCTAACCTTAAAAGGAATGATAACAAGTAGTAAATGGGGAAGAGGAGGCATGCCAGCATCCATTTTATGAAAAGTGTTTGCATAATTTTTCTGAAAAGAAAAACTCTGTGCCTAAGATGAAGGCATGCACTTAATAATTTCACTATTATTTCTGATTCAACTACAATTAGGAAATACAGCAATTCTTTACTTCTGCGAAGGCATTATTTTCCATTAATCCTCTTTGTGTGACATCCCACTGAACATGAGATATGCCACAGTCCAAAGATGCAATATGGATGTGCACAAAATCATAAAACTAGAAGACTAACTTTATCAGTTCCTTACTGTTTTAATTTTCTTGAAAAACATGATTCTGAGTAGTAGTACGTACACATGCTAACAGAAGAAGAAATAAATGAGTTCATGGCATGGTTGGGCACGTTCTACTTAGATTACATGCTGGCCTTGAAAACTGATGGTCTAAATAACTAAGACTGAGCCAGTAGGACAGCAAGGATCCTTAATCTAACCACATACTTAAATGAAGATATGAAAAGGCCAAAACAAGACCCTAGCTATAGTCTAGGTCACTAGGTCCAGGTTTCCAAATCAGCTGTGTCTCTTTTCCCTTTAGCAATGATAAATTACTCTTCTACCAATATTTGTACAAGATAAAAGGCATA
This sequence comes from Passer montanus, assembly GCF_014805655.1. Taxonomy (NCBI): domain Eukaryota; kingdom Metazoa; phylum Chordata; class Aves; order Passeriformes; family Passeridae; genus Passer; species Passer montanus. The sequence goes on from NW_024374590.1 coordinate 135,914, forward strand.
GAGTCTTTGGAACTGTGGTGTGTTAACAGATGCACAATTACTTTAGTCAGGTTTCTTTTCCTTAACTCTTCTTAATAACTTTGATGAAACATATTGCTGCTGCTCCATTCCTCTGATTGCCTGTCTCATTAAGTATGTACTGAGTAACAAGTGACAGCACTAGCTAAGGTTCTTTATGGTATAAACACACAGATACTGAAACAAGCCATTTTAAGTACTCCAGAAATTGTTATTTTCTTTATGTATTCACTTTTAATTAAAGATGCACCCACTTAGAAGGACATTCATCGTCATGCTACTGGCAAGGAAATCCCTCATTGTCAAAACTCTACCCTTACTAATCAGTTCCTCCTGGGACAGTTTGAGGAGAAGTAACTAGAAATGCACAGAAAATCAATTCCTCGTCAGGTGTAAAATTTAATTATTTCAAAAATTTCATCACTCCATATTGTGTTTGTCCTGAAACTGCATGTCACTTTTCACCAAGAAAGAAAAAGAACAAAACCACCATGTTATTACGTGCCTCTACAAATGATGGACTTCAGTCCCTCATATCTGATGCTCCTGAGAGAACACACGCTGGTGAAGTTTAAAGCGAAGTTGTATCTTCCCTGAAAACATTTCAGTTGCTTAATCAACTAACGTGCGCTGATTAAAAAACCAATAAAAATAATTCCATTCAGTTCTCAAATGCATCTATGGTAAATGAGGCTGTGGAGTGCTATGAAGGACAAGATGGGGCTGCATGTGTTCTGCCACACTGCAGATTCACTTTCTAGGGAAGGCAAGTTTTCTTCCTGCAGCCACTTGAGTGGCGAGGATGGAGAATCAAAGATTCTTGCTCCTCAGTATTTCTGCAAGCCAAGCTTTAGGTCAGCACTTCTAGTGCCTCATCTTCCCAGGATCAGTTCTACTGTGAGAATGGAAACGGGACTGCTGACATTTGAAATACTTTATTTTAAAATATGTAATCTATCTGCAATGCCATAAGGGTTTGTAGGAGGAGCAGATAAAATGCTTAAGACAGTCTACCTAAACATTTCACTCCATGCAAGGGCCAGACTGATCTTAGTTACTTGTACCCAGCTCTTCTTCCAGCTGACTTTATAGTGTGAAACGGAAGTTTGCAGATTTGATGTTGGTGAAGTTTGTCGCCATTGTTAAGTTCCGCAGACATTTGTCTCGTTAAGGTTACACAAGGCCTGTGCTTTACAGTGCACACCAGTGCAAGTATCAGCATATGGCTGAAATCAGCAATGGAGCAGAGAGCCATAAAGGCTTTACTGCCACCACGTCACCTGTGAGTTATGTAGGTCATCCCAAACAAGTGGCAAAACAACTTTCACAGCAATGTGCGCTGCTGTATTTCAGTCATGCCACCCACAGTATATCTCAGCAACGTTAAAGAAAAAAAAAATTAGCAAGCTTTTAAAATAAAATGTTGTTATTGAAACTACTTTATGTGACCCTCCACCTGCAAAGTGAGTTGCCTTGCTTGTCCACAAATCCCAAAGATTTAGGGAACTCTCTGCCTGGGTTACGTTATGCACATATTTAGCGTACATATTTAGTGAACTGTAACGCTGTCTACTTCTTTTTATGTTTGCTGCCTTATCTTTGTTGCACAGTTTAGCTTTTAAGATATGTAATTATATATACATGTTCATAATGACATAAAATCCCACTTTGATTCCTCACAAATCAACGTTACTTTTTCTGACACACTGTTATTTGTAGTTAGGCTTTAAATTTCGCTTGCTGCCTTGAGCTAAAATACATGTGAAAGGAGGTGCAAGGTCATCTACACAGAATATTAACATTTTTGCAAAACAGGAAACATTTCTACCCATATCACACTATGCTTCCAGTCCTATGGTATTAATGTACCCTGCTTACACACTGTAGTTATACCAGAACCTATTAAAATGCCAAGAATCACTTATTCAAACAGGGCTTTTATGGTTAATCAGGAAATTTAGCATTGATTATACTGCATCTGCTTTTAAATAAAGAAAATTAAATTTGCCCACTTAAGTGTCATAATCAATCCCTTTGGGACACAGAGGGGAATTAGCATATTTAATTACCCTGCAAGGGATTCTTTCTTCACTCAATATTTAAGACATATTGTATTACTGCAAATGGTGACTACCTGCTTTATGAACTGCACAGGAGACCTGGTGTGGCTGTGAGGAAGGAGACTACTTTTATTTTACACAGCTACAGTATGATGAACATTTTCTTCTACTTCTTTAAAATTAGAAAGGCAGACATGTCACCTTGAGAAGAAGCTGAGAGTCTGTGGCACAGTCTGCACATCAGGTGTGGTTTTTCATCCTGGCAGCAGCTCAGCTACTTCATAGAAGTGGAGGTGCTTCATGGCACCACAGCTCTGTAATGTGTGAGTGTGTGGATTCAGCCCATGGCCCTGCTGCCTCTGGGTCTCCCTGCACTCCCTGCTCCTCTACAGATCTTTCAGTGTCCAGCCCTCGGTCTTATTGCTCATTTCCCTCCTCCCAGTGGCTGATTAAAAATGAGGGAAACTGTCTTTTCCTCATCTATCCTCTGTAAAGAATTTCTTAAACAAGGAAAAGGGATTGCAGTTTTCGCTGGTGATTATTTCTGGATTATTAATTACCTTTAATTACCATGTAACACCAAGATTAAAATGCATTCTAAAACTTGACACTTCAACCTTATTAGCTTACTACAAGAGTACGGTAGTTTCTAACAATTCTATTTATCAAAGGTAAACCGCTTATTAAGACCTTCTAATTATTAAGGTAGTGTAATCAATCTTCAGTAAAATTCCATTAGAGAGAATAAGCCCTTGAGGAAACTGCTTGTGACTCTTATGAACTTGACCAAGTCTGAAATGTATAAGAAATTTCTTTTCAACCACTGTGAGTTTCCTATATTCAAATCTTCTACCTTGACTCTATAGAAAGAAAGGCTTTTGGCCGATTGTTTCTATGCCTCTGGAATGCTTTAATCATCTTGTAAATGCTGATGTTCTTCTAATTCTTTTTTTTTGGTAAAAATTTTATTCCACAAGCAGATAATTTGATGTCAAGGAAGATAACTCATAATTGCATTAGAAGCACAATCTTTGCCCCACACATTTACTGTATAAATAGTTTAGAAGTAATATTCTGACTCTAATTTGCCTTGCTACTGCATCACCTGGGTATCATCCCCCTCATGATTAATTAATCTGATTGTGTTTTCAGTACACAGATAGACTTTTTTACTTAGGACATCCACAAATTCTGTAAAAGCCTTAATTTCATCCACCTTTTGAATTTTTCACATGTCCTGCTCTGTATGGTCTATGTTGCTGGACTGAAAATGCTTTCCATCTACAGGGTGTGACTTACTTGCCAGACTGGGATGGGAGGCAGCCTGGGCTTGCAGCATTGTCCCTCCTCACCCCCAGAGCCATACAGAGCTCTGACCTCTCCCAGGCTGCCTGGAGGTTGTCATTTGGTAGACTTTCCTATGTGAAAAGAAAGCAGCAGACTTTTGGCTCTTAAAAAATTCTGTCTGGGAGAAGGAGCAGAAGTAACCTGTCCAGCCTACAGAAGATGGAAATAATCAGAGTTACCTCCAAACAAAGCACTGAGTTCCTTTATCCCAGAAAAACTGTGACCTTCAGAGCCACAGCTACTCTTTTAAAGATTTGTTTATCATGGTGACAAGTTATTCAACACTGAGCTAAATTGTTTGCTTTTGATTTCTGGTTTTCTCCTATTATCCAAATCAGACTGTATTTCTTTCAGTTTACACTAACATTCACAGTCTGTCCTCATCCCTTCCTGCTAGCATTTACCAGAGCATTCTGCATTTTTCCAGCTCATCAACTTTATACCTCTATAAACCTCATCAGAATTTTTTCACCTTCATATATGTCTCCTAATAACCTGACTCAATTTATTCCTTATAATTTATCCAACAAATGAATGTTTGTTTAGTCACCCTCAAACTAACCTTGCAACAGCTTCCTGCAATTTTTGGTACATACACTTCAGCATTGTTAAGAAAATAAATGTTTTGGAAAAAGTTGAATGTAAAATGATACAAAGGCATATTACTGTTTGTGTTTTCTACAACAAATTAAACATGAAAATTATCTTTATTTTAGTGGTTCTTCTAATAAGATTTTATGGAATAAATCTCCTGCTTAAGGAAGAAATAGAAAATGACAATATCTTCTAATTCTCCACTGCAAGAACTTGTGTCTTATTTTTCAGTTGACTTAAAATGCATCAGCATTTTATGCAAAAACATTGTCTACAAAAACAACACATAGCAATCCTTTTCACTTACTTCCATCACAGAAACCTATCAATAAAAAGCTAGTTAAACATTAGAAGAGGCTGCCAATAATGGGATTGTTTTTCAGGTTCTTCAAGAGAAATTCAAATTCTACTTTATTATGGATACCTTTGGCCTGTTGAGCCCCAGACATCTGGAAAAAACTGGAATATTTACTTACTCCCTAAGTAAATAGTACTTAGGGAGGGTATTCTGAACATAACGATAAAATTTTGGGATATGAAAGGAGATTTGGTTATGCTTATGTGTTTTCATAAAAAGCTTAAGATTATTTCTGCTATAGAGCTGGGCTTATCTTCCTGGTGTATATTTTTATTTAAGTTTAATTAGAAAACTATTCTTATAGTAGGATAGTTGTTTATTTGAAAGTAGTTAGTTCAAAGCAAACAAAATAATACACATATACATTAAAGACAACACAAGAATTTCTATTCTGAAAAAATCATAAATGCTTTGAGTCATCCTATGCATTTTATAACTGCATTTTACCTTCTGTGGTATAGAATCTAACTCCAGTTAAATCCAGCAACATTATACTGCAGATCTCATTAAGTAGGATCTCCTAGTACTGCATACAATACCTGCTAGATTTTTGCAGAGCCTTGCTTGGTACTTCCACACCCATTGCTACAGAAAGAAGCAATTAAGAAATCAGATGTATTGAATGAGAATTTTTAGCAAGGTACAAATAGGTAATCTTTTTGCTTATTTTCCTTTTTTCACAGAAAAGCATGTGTTATAAACAGGAGTGAAAAATTTCTGGACATGTAACAAAATAAAAGACCAAGGGTTACGGTATTTTATCCTTTTGCATCCTCTGTCTTTATTTTATGAGCCCCAGATGATACCTGTGTTCTTTCCCACTGACAAAGTGATGTATTCTTTTCCCAGCATACAGACCTCTTCAGCTTTGTCATTCATATAAGTAAGGTTTTCTTATAAGCCATTTTCTGCCAAGTTAATACACCAAAGCTTTAAAGGTGGAATACAAGAGCTTTTTAAAATGTTTTAGGGTACCTTCTTTCATACTGTCAAGAGTAACTTCAATCCATTTAAGTCAAATGCTTAATATAAAAAGAAGCATTTACAGCAGCAGGGTTGTTACAGAAGCAGTTTATTTTCTATAATGGCTTTGGCCCAGCCCTTTAGTTTTCAAGCATTTAACTCATAGACAGAAGTCTTAACTTTCTCCCTGCAAAGCATAAGTGACAGTTTCTCATGTAATGGTCCTCAAAGCTTGAGTGACTATAAATACTTATTCAGGCCTTGTTATTTGCTTCTGACTTGCTTGTAATGACTCAGTATTGTGAAAATGCAATTAAATGCTGTGACTTACTACAAAGTAATGGAACATACAATTGCCATGTGGCTTAATTTGACTGCAGAATACAGCCAGCGCTTGTAATAGATGCTATTATTCAGAGACAAACGTGAATGTAAAATCACAAAGTGCAGGTAATAACTGATAGTCAGAACATCCATTCTCAGGAATCAGATCAGAGAAATATTGCTATTATTATCCACTCAATTACATTAGGTTTTGAACTGCTCTGCCTTGACAGGCAAGCGAGATCTAAATGCTGCCATTTTAACTGCAAGTGTATTGCTTAAACGTGAGATGCTGGAGAGTCCCTGAGGCCGTGGGGATGCAGACAGTCTGTGCAACTTCTCCATCTGGGATGGACTGCAGATATAAAGGCCTTTCCCCTAACTTCTGACTTTCTTAGGAAGGATGAAGGCACAAAGATATATTCTGGCACCTTGGCAGGAGGCAGAATGCACAGAGGTGTGCTGCAGAGCACAGCTACCCACAGCATGGCCCTAGCTTTTGCCATGGCAAAAATGGGCCTGATTTGATAAAAAACTTCAGGTAGCACATGTTTTTCATCCTTCTATTTATATACTCTTTAAAATTTGAGTAAGACATTTGGTGAAGGGGCAGAACTGTTTAGAAATTTCATGTGGGATACATGGTCTTGCTTTCCTTAAGCCCATTATGTGGAGTCTTCAGAAACAGCTGACAAAACCCTGTTGTTCTCTTGACTAAGCATTGAAAAAATAAGTATGAGTATTCTTGGGCTAAAACATAACATCTACATTTTGGGAGACATTTTTGATCAAATTTCTCTCTAGCTAACTCTATTCATTACTGCGTCCTTTGTCATTAACCTATTTCCTTTTAAATGAATTATCACTTCACCTGTTTCAAAATGTAAAAGTTTGGGTTTCATCCTTTTTCCCCAAAGACATGTCAATTCAGCTGTATTTATTTGTTTTTTTAGTAAGCTCTGAGTATATACCAGATGGGAAATGACAGATCTGCATATCTATGCATAATTCTGACATCTTTAAGTCTTTTTATAAAAACACAAAGTTATATTTATAAAGGCCTTTAAAATGAAAATATATCACTTTAGACAAAATGTTTACAGTTTGCTTATCCACATTACAACCATTTCAGAGATTCCAAAATATTTATTTTCAATATTGAACTTCTTTTTATGGTCGATCCAGCCTCTTTCAAAGCTGTTCAGTTTGCACAACTAGTAAATTACTTTTCCATAATTGCTGTAATTACAGTGCTCCTTGTGCTCACTCTTCTCTAAGAACTCTGTTACAGTTCAACATTCTGGTAACAGAAGACCTCATGTTTATTTAGGAGGTAACACAGAACAGTGTAAACTAAAATATCTAATCCGGAAGCTCTCTGTAGTTAATGAAATGTAATATTACTGCAATTTATAAGGCTGTAGCATCATTTCATTTGTACAAAAAACTTTTAAAGACAGTGTATGGCTCAATGAAACCTTAAAATGTTAAAATTTTTCCTATTAAAAATCAGGCTGAAATTGTGGCTTTAAAAAGTGAAGAGAAAATATGCTAATATTAGGGGGAAAAAGGCATCAATATAGTCTAGGTTATTCCAAGGAACATGGGAAATTCCCATTTCCTCCTCAACCATCTCTGGAGATTGTTAATGTAACTACTTAGAAGTGCACACTGTCTGCTTTGGCAAGAAATTGTGCTTTATCCTTCTTGGGTAAGTTTCATTGGAAATGGCAATTCCCCATGTGTACAGACACTTGTCATTGTGTTCTAGCTCTCCCTAATATCTATGCAAAGAGCAGTTCAGATCTTTAAAGCATACCTATGAGGAAATAACATTTAATTACCCAAAATAGTAATAATATGGAAGATGGAGAGGATTTCTTCTTTCTAAGTTATAAACTTTTTACTCGTGCATTTAATTACAGTTTTCATTTTCAGCTCCTTTAGCAATGCCTTCACGCAGTTTTGCTGTCAGCACCAATCATCCAAACCTGCTATTAGGGTTTTGAATTCCTTGCTAAAACCCCTCAAAAACACAACGAACAAGGATTGTCTGCAGTTCTGAGATGGGCTGAAGCTGCATTTCACAGAGCTTTCTCCACTGTTGACCTGTATTCACAACTATTTTGCTATTTTTTCATTGATACAATGAAATGAAAATATATTAAAAATGGCATTATTTTCAGGATCCTAATTAAAGCTGATTTTGTGAAATAAACTGACTTGTGTAATTTACAGCAAGAAACCACACAGACTTTGGTTGTGCATCATATTTCACCATTCCTTCTGTCTAATACCTTTTTATTCTCTGCCTTTTTTTTTCCTTTTCATTTTATTACTGGTATTCACACAGGAGCCTTCTTAAAGAGAGATTTTGCCATCTCTGTCAGCTTTTCTACATATCCCTGCTTACCAGCCCACTGTTCTAAATTTCAGAAGAAAACTTTTTATGTTATCATTTTTCATTATTTTAATTGCTCTTTTTCTTACCTATTTTTAATTATTTCCAGTTCATAAATATATTTAGAGTTAGGCCTTTAAGACATTTTTATTAAAGTCTTTAAAATATTTTTATCCATAATGTGTAGGAGGATGTAGTAACATCATATTTGCATCTTTCAGTACCGTGAGAAGTCTTTAATGAGATCACTTGAAAGTTAAAATAAAACAAAATCACATTTCTTCATACTAGATCATGAAACAATACAAATGACAGAAATGCAAAAGCACAAATTTATACATAACTAATTTTATCCTTTTTAAAAGGAAGCTGTGAGCTAGTTATCTAACAATTATTAAACCTAGAATAATGAAGTGGTAGATATAGTGAACATTTGAAGTATTTGACACTTTATTTTCTCTAAGGAGATGCATGCTTTTCACTATTGTGCTGCATACAATCTAATGAAGGACTAAAAGCAAACCCTTAAGATGGAGCAACAGGTGAGAGCTTTTACTACCTGGAAGTAAAAGGCTAGAAGGACATCTTACTCTCTTATCCCACACCTCAACTGGCTTCCCTGTTATGAGCACCCACATCTTTTACTTTGGCCATACCATGCCTTGGATGGTGATCAAAGGGGGCAATAGAGCCAAGATAACTCAATGAACACACTGAGAAAAAAACTGATTTAAAACAACAACAACAACAAACAAACAGAAAGAAAAAGTGGCAGGCATGATGATTTTATGCTTGGGCACTGGTCCTGTTCAGAAAAACACCTTATCAGCATCCAAACGAGTGCAAAGGAATCAGTGCAAATATGCAGCCATATAGTCAAAAGGATGGAGAAGGAATAAATTACAAGACTCCTTTTCAGCAACGGTGACCACAGTCGTCTCATGTAAAGTTAGGATTTGCATTTCTACTTGAGTTGTCCACTTCTTGAATGGATGCTGCTCTGGCTGAGAATTTCAAACAACATTTCCCCTCACAGTGAATTTTCTACCAGGTTAGTAGGCTGAAGAAAGCTTAGGAAGCAGGTCAGCAGATTGGAAGGAGAAGGAAGACACGGCTGGGAATGAGTTCTCTGACTTTGATAGGTTCTAGCTCTTGTACTGGCTCTTCAGGACGCTTCCCCTTAAGGAACTTCAAAACGCACCTAAAGATCTACTGATGAAGATGAAATTATCATTCCACTTCTTGTCCTCAATTATTTCTCTCTGATGTAAGTCAATATAGTGGCATATGAGTTACATCAGGTAGCTGAGGGCTATCCCAGTTGAAAGCCTATCCTAGTTTTGTGGCTGGGCTAGCTTCCTGCTGTTCCTGGTCCCAGTCAGTTCTCCCAAGGCTGGCTGCCCCACTGCTGCTGGAAAAGGCATGGCAGAAACCTGTGGCAGGGCCAGAAATGTGACTGACCTGTTCACAGCAGCTGTCCATGGTTTCACATCTCTGTAGCATCAAACTAATCTCTTAAATCACAACCTGGCTGATATTTCCATTGACATCACTGGCCTAGGGAGCTCTTTTTCTCTCCCTGACACTCTCCTCCCACCAGCTCATTCCCACCATGCTGCCTGTCCCTGTTTGTTTCTGTGGAGGATCCCACGATCAGGGCACTGTGATGTCACACTGGTACAAACACAGCTGGCTGCCATGTGGGGACTGCCTGGGCTGGCTTAAGCAGGATGGGTGCCAAATGTGAAAGCGTGACCAGATAGTGATTCCCAAATGTAGCTTGCTCACACACTGCCTTCACAGGACTAGAAGTGTTTTCTGTCACACTTTCCCACTCTGCGCTAGCCCATATGCTTAGCAGAAAACAAAGCACCAGCCCCAGTCATCCCTCCCATACAAGACAGTAGGAACAGCAGTGTCAGCTCCTTGCTCCTTCACCCATCAGGAATCACAGATGGAGGCTTTCAGGCTCCTTGTCTCCTCTGAGGGAACTCAGTTAGTTTTCAGGTATTGTCTTGATTCCTGAGTATCAAGAGGTGACTGGGCTATGACTACACCTCATTCTAGTGAATTCCTGAGGAGGGTCTGGCTGTTGTGAGGAAAAAGGATGAAAAGTTTTAAAGTGAAAATCTAGGGAGTTTTGGTTTGCATCCAGAGGAGGGCAACTAGGTTGGTGAGGAGCTTGGAACACAATCCCTATGAGGAATGACTGAGGGAGTTTGGGTTGTTTAGCCTGGAGAAAAAGAGACTCAGAGGTGACCTTATCATTCTCTTCAGCTCCCTGAAAGGTGGCTGTAGTCAGGTGGGGGTTGGTCTCTTTCTCCAGGCAGCAGCTGACAGAACCAGAGCACACAGTCTCAAGCTGTGCCAAGGGAAATATAGGTTGGATATTAGGAAAAAGTTTTTCATGGAAAGAGTGATAAAGTACTGGAATGGTCTGCCCAGGGAGGTGGTGGAGTCACCATCCCTGGATGTGTTTAAAAAAAGACTGGATGTGGCACTCGGTGCCATGGTTTAGTTGAGGTGTCAGGGAACAGGTTGGACTCAATGATCTTGAAGGTCTCTTCCAACCTAGTCATTCTGTGTACTCCGTGAATTCTGAGAAATTAGGATGACTAATACAAAACATTGAGAACACAGAGCATTTTAGGTTGTTGTTTTATTATTATTTGATGTCTCCTGGCTCACCCCACATCCCCTCCCTTGCCATGGTGTCAGAGCCCACTGTGTTACAGGGTGAGACAAACCAGAGAACAAATTCAGCTAAGCACACTTACTGAAAAAGTAGAAAAGAAAGTATATGTTTTTTTATAGAGATCAGCTCTCTGGCCTTCAGTGCTGGGACTGGAACACAGGAAAGTGCAGGGAAGACTGTCTGTCATCACTGTTTTCTGAAGCAGCATCATTAGGTCACCTAATAATGAAGCCACACTTCAGGCAACATTCAGAATTTTGCATAAAAAGCATGTAAAAATGCACATCTACTCAATGAAGATTGGGTGCAATCTTCATTGGTCAGCAGCTGCTCAGACCCCATAAGATCTGTATTGTTTGCTTCCTATGCTCTTTTGGATACAAACATCATGTACACAGTGAGTTTCTGCAGAGAAGAAAAGTAATTCAGCTGTCTCAGGTGAGAGCTTCCTAAAGACAAAATTACCCACAGTGATTAGAAAGTTCAGATAGTTATGATAATTTCTCTGAGTGCACATGGAAAATTATGGCCTTAAAAGCATTAATTGAATAAGTCTTTTCAGATTGAAAGTCATAGATGTAGAGACAGAGTCTGAATAATTCTGGGAATTTTGAGATTCCTTAGTAGCAGTTTATGAGAACATAAGCTGCGAACTGTGATACTTAATCTCTTTTCAGGTTTATACTTGCAGGAAGTATACATATTAGAAATCAAATTAAGATTTGATTGGATTAAGATTGTTATTCAACATCTTTTCTCGCTGTGTGTTTCTTTCCTTAAAAAAAGTCAGTCTCTGTAGCAAGAGGAAAGATGGTATTCTGCTTAGAAATATCCATTCCAGCTTTATAGATAAGAGATGTGGCTGGGCCATCAGTGAACTCAGGTTACAGGACCCACTTGGGTGCTCAGGAAAATACAGATAGCAAGCTTAGGCTCAAATCTGTGCTATCATTTTTTATTGTAGTTAGTACATAAACCAGATTTCAGTACCTAAACTAAATAAAACTCAAGTTGTGCCTTAATTGCAGTAAAAACCTGTGATAAAGCATCCTATTGATATCTGTGTTTACTGTTCTTTTAACAATAAAGCTTTTTTTCATGTGGCCTGCATTTTCAGCCCATGCAAACTTGTCTTTTCCAGCAAGCTTTTTTGGGAATTGACATGTGTTGATAAAACAAGGTGCCATTCTCACTAGGCAAACAATCTCCCACTTCATGTTCAACTAGTAGGAAGGGATGTGTGGGTCATTGTGACATTCCCAAATGACAGCAATTCACCCCACAGTTTGCTGCAATAGTCAGAAAATATATTGCGTTAATCCAAGCAGTTGGTCTGATCATCCAGATGACTCCATGAATGCTGTGAAAATTTTCTAGTTTACACATTAGAAAAACAGGATAAAACTTGCTGTTTTACTGACCAATGGTCAACTAAAGAAAAAATTGTGATTCCTGTTAATACTGTGAACTGTGATGCCTTTTCTTTCATCCTTCTCAATTTCTTTAACTCACTAAAAGATGACACATAGTACTTGCAGTGTCAATTCATTCTTTCTTTCAAACAATAATTTTGTAGAAAAATGTTTTGGTTGGGATGGTGCCCATTCATATTCTTGGCACTTCTCTAATACATATGAAGGTAGTTGCTCCATTTCCCCCAAATAAACAATTACAGCTGCTGTTCTTTAAACATCAGCTTGCTGCCTCCACTGAAATACAGTTTTTTAACATAAGAATGGTTTAACATTTTAAAATTTTGTTGCTTGAAATGTTGTGTAATGCACTTCTGGGAGTTCATTCAGCTCTCATACCCTTTCATTCACTAAATAAGAAATATAAATTAAATACATCCATGTATATTACATGGAATAGCTCAACTCTGCACCTTTTCTCTTACCTTTCATAAGCATTATATAAATTCTTCTATTTATTCTTGAATGAGACCACCTATAATTGTTTAAATTTGGTGATCTTGTTCAAATGCTTCAGAGAAATATTCAGTCATCCAAAAGAAGTCAAACAAAATAATTTTTATATCTTATCTGTATCCGTTTAATATAGAGGAATCTGACACATAACCAAAGCTTTGAATAGCTATGGAATTCAGACTTGATGGAGTTTCAATAGCTACCCACTTTCCATTGAAAATATTGATATTTCATAACGAACCTATTTGCCTTGAATCCTAACTATTCTGCAAGGTGTTCTGTGGCAATGTAATAGTTATTTATTCTATTAATTTAAATAGAATTTTTGTATAAAGTAATGAAAAGCAGAGACTGCACATCCAGTAACTACTAATTCAGCACCATTTTTACTTTTTTTTACACTTTATATTTTTACAAGGATTGAAAAGCAATTTGATCTACAGGAAAACCTAATTAGTTTTTTCCTATTCGTATTAGGGATTTTCAATTCTTGGAATAATACTTTTATGCCTGAAGGTCTTGCAGTCTACCCAGAGAAATACTCTGAACTGGAGGGAAGTTTTTCAGAAAAATCTACCCTCTTACCCTCAAAACATTCACTCCTGAAACACAGTAAGTCAGAGATCTGACTATCTTTTGTCTCTTTTATAACAGCTCAGCACATATGTGTAGGATATATTGAGACTCCTTTTCCAAGAAAAAGATGTCAGCAAATAAACTGAACTGGAATACCAAAATAGCACAGGAGATAAATGAAGACTCATTTTTGATGGAACTATTTATTTTGTATGGTATTCCCAGATCTCTCAAACTGTGGTGTAGATTTATGGAGAGGCATTCAAAAATTTGAACAAGAAAGACTTCTGATAACACAGAGGTTTTGTGACCAGCTTAAAAGCTGAAAGATGTATTACTGTTCCTCATAAATGCTTATTATTTTCATGCATAACAAATGCAATGTTATTCAGTTTAAACATTTGTTTCAGAAGTCCACAGAGGTGAAAGTGACAATAAAATAGAATGCTTTTAGAAAAATAAGCCATGAATTGTGGCAAGTAGAAACACATTTCCTACAATGCTGATTAAGTTACACTATACGAATCCTGTGTGCAACATGCTTTGCATATTTATTTAGAAGACTAAAAAAAGTAAGAGGTAAACAAAACTGGAAAAAACCCCCAAAAATACCACCAATGAAACGGAATAGCTGGAAAAGACTGCATTCTTGTCACTTACAGAGCACTATAAAGCCACAAGACTACACAATTTGGACCATTTGGGCCAAATAAGACAAGAAAACAAAATGAAAATTCAGTGTCAAATACTTTGGAAAACAGTGTTTGTAATCTCTTGCTTCACTCTGAGATGTTCATTCTCCAAAGAGTGCAAGTAACATGAATTTGATGATTTATCTCCCTGTAAAGAGTAGCTGCCCATTGTTTGGGCCCTGGAGCCTGTTCTGCTTGGACAAGGCAGATTGGAAAATAATCTGTGGTATCTCCACGTCAGCTCTGTCTGGACTTGTGCTTGGGTTTACCATCACCAGATTTCAAGCAAATGTGAATCCAACTTGAAACATTATACAACTCGAAACATTTAACAGTATACATGCATTATATACCCTTACCCTATGCACTGGACTTTATTCAGTAATTCTGCTTTAGAATTCATGGCCTATGTAACTAGATATTCTTACTAACACATTTATTTTTGTAATGGGAGAGAATTCCTCCACATCTTGAAACTGACAGACTTGATGAGGAGCTTGGAGGTGCTTTCATACAAAGAAAAATATGTACTTGCTTTCCTCACCTCAGTAACATGTAGCTTGACAAAATGAAGTAATTTCAGAATTATTTCTTTATTGATACATTCAGCATAAGTGGAATTAGATCTTCATGTATTTTTCACTGACATACTTCCATTAGCAGATTATTTGCATCAGTTGAAGTTCTGCCACACTGTCTTTCCGTATTTTGACCTGAGTAATTTACAATTGTTTTATTATGCTTTTATAGAAAAGTTTGATCAGAATGGAAATTTCAGAGGCTTCTTAAAATGACTTGCATATTACCATAATTTTGTTTCTTTTTAATTTTTAAAATATTACTTTATATTTACACTCTTTAAAACACACATCAGTTGCACAGCTAGGCTCTGTGTGTATTTTTCTAGCAGTTACATTTGAAAAAAACCCCTACCAAACATATTCTTGTATCAATGAAAGATTGAAATATACTGTAAGAATATATTAATAGTATATGGAGAAGAAAAGCAAACTAAATATTATGAGATGCCTCAAAACTGTCTAATAATTTGAAAGTGATTTATTGGGTGCAGTCAACACACTAAAATGAGAATATCAGTCATTAATATCTAGAATAGATAATTTCCATATTACTGAAATGTCTTTTTAGCCATCAATGTAACTTGGAGCAGCCATCTCTTATTACTTACATAGAAAATATTTTCCTGACAGAAAGTCTCCCAGGAAAAATTAGAAAGGAAACACAAATATCTCATTTTCTAATTTTTATAAAAAGCTAACCAAATAGTCAATGAAGTTCAAAGAGGAGAACCTGATTTAAAGTATGTTGTCAGCACTGCAGATGTTACCAAAATTTCAGCTGACAAAATATTAATGGATTAATTTTTAGTTTGTCATAAGAAATACATAAAGCACTTCTTTTGAGTGTACAAATGAAACACAAATCACAAACTGTAGCTGTGTGTGGCCAGAACTGTCATTCCTGTTCCTAGAGTAGAAAGATTCTATATCCTGTTAATTTCCTTCTTTTCATCAATATACAAAAATAAGGAAGCTGAAGTATAACTAAAGGCCAGTGGATGTGATTCTATTTATTAAAGGAGTTAAATCTACTGGCAGACTTTTTGTATAATTTCATTTCTGAAATCCAAGCTAGAATCTTGTGAGTGCTCTATGTTTTTTTTATTTCATGCTCAGGATAATTTCTTGCCTTTTTGGCACTGTCCTTTCTCCATGGTCCATCATTTGTTTTAGTGATGGTTTTCATCTTATTCTACAGTTGAATTAAGTGCAAGATGGTGTTGTAACCTATACACTGAGAGGAAAGACTGACCTTCATCTCATTTTCTGACATTACAGTCAGATGCATCATTTAGTTGAAAAATTGGACTCTCTTCTGAGGTCAGCAACAAATATTCAGCAGAACCAAAATTGCATTCTTTATTTTTCAAGCTGCTAGTTTCTCCTTCACAGTTAAATATATTTTAAGAGTTAACAAGACAGGTAAAAAGGCTCTTTGCTGCTGCAAATTGAAGTCTGATATTATGAAGGTGAGTTCCTACTGACATGGAAAGTTCTGGTGCCTAAATGAAAAATACATGTTATGGGAATTTAAACTCCCATAGGTTAACTTGCAATATAAATGACATTAAAGGATGTTGAATGTTATATTGCAGGGCAGGTGACACTGAGTAACACAGAGAAATAAGAAATATAAGAGCGGAGTTTTTCACATTGCTTTCTAAACACATTGAAATTTCCCAAATGCATCAGAACAATTTTAGATTCCACTCTTGCAAAAATGCTCAATGAATTTTGGCCATACCAAAATACAACTGTCAGAGCACTCTGCATCAAACTACCTCTCTTGACTTTGGAAATGGTAAAGTCTTCTGTTGATAAGGCAGAGATAATGGAGGGGGTGAAAAATGTTTCTCCTAGTATTTCCTGCTTCTGATAAGACATTCTTTACAAGAAAAAATGGAGGGTTAACATATTACAAGAAGGGATTCCATAGGACCCTTATCAGAAAGAAATAATTCCTGAATCTTTTGTTTTACTGAAATTTTAATCTTTCCAATGATTTCAAGTTTTTTCTCCACTAAATCTGGCACTGATATGGGCTGCTACCTAGGGATCTTTATCACAGTGTCATAACTTAAGTTATGAGACATTTATAGCTCAGCCAAACACTCTTCACCTTCTTCTATTAGCTTATCTTTAAAATGTCTTTCCAAAACAAGTAAAGTGACTGAGTCTAATCAATGCCCTTGTATATCTGTGCCACTTCATTAGAAAAAAAGAGGACATTTTGTTGACATTAAGGAACAAGAACATTTTACATTAATGTAAACATTGTTTACATTAAGAACATTATTCTTGTATTAATATTACACATCATAATATACATTCATAATATGTAGAATATGTATTATAGATATATAAAATGTAATATTAATACAAGATTATTGAGTAGGTTTTGCACATTGCTCATAATGTTTAGAGCTTTTGGCAAATTAGGATAATATTTGCATAGCTCGGAAAAGACCTGAAAAAGCAGTCAAAAAGTAAAAGAAAATTCAGTGATTTAGACTGAGAGTGTCTACACATTTGAATTGTTTTAATGAGATGAGTTTTGTGTTAATTTTTCATCTTCAAGAAAAATTGAAACTTTCTCTGAAATTCAAGAAGTAAAAAAGCAAAAGGAACTGATACTAAAAAACCCCAAGACTATTCATAAATGGAATCTGACAGAATGATTATAATCAAAAATCACTATTTGTGAGCATGTGTTTATCTGTGTGTGTATTGTTCATTTGCATCATTAGGGTTTATTTGTAAGGAGAAATTAAAGTTAATTGTCAGCACTTCTTTATTTCTTTATTTCTTTATTCCAAAAAAAATTTGTGATTCTAAATGGATAATGTGCTACCTGAGACATTATCATAAACAGATTAGCCCTTATCAAGCAATGGCTCAAAACTATAATACAAAGCAAATCAATGTCAGTTTTGCTTTGAGATCATTGTGGTAAGGGATCACCTTTTATTGATACTGTATAATAAACTCATCAAAGTATTTTCAGATATAATCAATTGTTTTGATAGTTACCTGAAGAACAAATTTGCTCTGAGTTACATTTATCTCTCCATTAAATTTGCCTGAGTAATGGAGATTAGAATAATTTGACATTTGTTTCTAATATGAAGTTTAGAGAATCTAAAGTAGTTAGTAAATCAATTTATCAGAAAAAACACATAATTCAAGATATTACATAGTTTCAATTTTATTTTCAGCATATGAAAACTCTTTCTTATTTATACAGTTTTCTAAAATGGATGCAGATTCCAAGATAAAATACTTTAAATGTATAAAATGAAGTCATGGGGCAACCAGTACTTTCCTCAGATATATGGTTTTAAGTGCAGCTGAATACAAGCAGAAACAAAATGGAAAAACATGGACAGAGAGATAAATTTTATTTCAACTAAAGTTGAAATAAAACCATCGGTACTCCTCTGGGCAACATTTGAATTATTGCACAATTATTTTTTCCCCTAAAAATAGGGGTGTTAGCCAAAAACAGAATTCAGATTATCTCAAGTTTATCAATACTGACCAAGTCAAATGGTGTTTTAACTGAAGATATGTTTTTAGAAATAACAGAATTTTCACCTAGTATAATACAGCATTGCCTCAATAAAGCACAGCCAAAATAGCAACTTCAAGCCAATTAAAATGATATTTAGTCTCACCTGCTTTGGGTAAAATGAAACTCACGTATTCATTTGGATTTGTAATCCTTAAAAAAAAATTTAAAAAAGTACAATTGCATAGAGGTAGCACTTTCAGGTAACTGATCTATAAAAGCATGGCCAAGTTCTGTAGTCCGGGTGTGTGCTTCATTCACAGTTGTATGCCAGAGAGACCTGCTGCCCCAAATCCTCCAAACCAGAAGGGAAACCCGATCAGGTAAGAGGCACAATATTCTCCAGCTGTCTCCTGCCTGTGAAACAAGGGGATCAGCACAGTGACGTGCCTGAGGGATATCCCAACAGGTAAACAGGGATTCAGCTCTACATAAATACAATTAATTGAGACATCAAATCCTCCACTGAAGAGAAAACTCTTTGAGGTGCTAATATGCATCGTAACCTAGGACAGAAACAGCAGCACTGTTTACTGCTCTCCTGGAAGCAAGGTGTCCTTTGGGAAGGCATAGCTATGGACTTGGAAAAGTATGAAAGTCTCCTGCCTGTGAAAGAGGGGGATCAGCACAGTGAAGTGCCTGAGGGATATCCCAACAGGTAAACAGGGATTCAGCTCTACATAAATACAATTAATTGAGACATCAAATCCTCCACTGAAGAGAAAACTCTTTGAGGTGCTAATATGCATCGTAACCTAGGACAGAAACAGCAGCACTGTTTACTGCTCTCCTGGAAGCAAGGTGTCCTTTGGGAAGGCATAGCTATGGACTTGGAAAAGTATGAAATAATAGTCCTAGAACCAGAGAGTATTTGAGCAATAAATAATGAACATACTTCCTGTTTCAAGATATATCTTATGCAACATCCCTTGGTTAATTCATAGCATTTTAAGGGCAGTGGCAAAACAGCTTCCCTAGCACTTCCCCTGAATCTAAACAGAGAGAAATTTGCTGTTCTCTGCAACTTCCAAACTGTGCCCATGTGTACTAGACAGACATTTCCCTTTGATGTGAAATAATATGAAGGAGTTCAAGATAAGGAATGAAAATGGAACTAAAGAGTCATCATTTGAATCCAGTGGTTTCATTATAAAATCTTTTAAACTTTTTGACAATGCTGATCAGTCTTGCTATTTTCAAAAGAAGCTGTAGTATCTAAGTGCTGCAGTCAACATGGGGCCTGCTGAAAATGCTGAGTATGTGACTCAAATTTTTTATCACTTCAAATTTTGAGAAGCTTTTTCCTGCATATGGAGAAATCATAGAGTTCAAGAGAATTGTGTTTGCATGCCAAAGGCAGAATTCTAGAATGGCTGAATTTGATCCTGTATTTGTAGCTGATGTATGATGGGTGATGGGCACTAATATCTTTTGTACCTTAAAGAGGATGGCATAGTTAATCTCCATATGTGATTTCCACACGACGTGTCAAAACTCATGGTCCCAAGAGATCTGCTGCTATCATTCAACTAAACATTTGCATTTTCAGAAATCCACAGTCCCTCTTTAGGAGCTGCAGTCTTCAGGAGTCACTCTGAGTGAAACCACTAGCACCCTTCCAGGATGCACCCCCAAGTAACAAGCTGTCAATGCTGTCACTGGCAAGATCAGGCCAGATGAGTCCCAGCTCTTTTGATCCAGTAATAGGAGCACAATCCCCACAGTCCTACAGGAGAGAATCTCTTTCTTCAGTGACACATCCTAAAGCAAACATACAGGGCAATGGATGCTGTGAGCTGCTTGTAAGAATCTATATTGCCCCAGGGGGAGCACAGACATTTGGCAGAATAAGTAGAGTTTAAGCAGCAGGCAAGGGCTGGCGCTTTTTGCATTCTGCTGGTAGTCCCACAACTTCAGAGAGCTTCTCTCAGGCTGAATTCATTTCCATCCACGGAATTGCACACGCAGGTTGCCTATCCTTTATACTTCTGAGGTAAGAAAAGCAGTGGGAAATAACAAATACTGTTCTCCTCTTCTCCACATTATTTACCTTACTGAATGGTGATGCCCCCTTTATTTCAGGGGTGCTCCTGTGTACTCTAAACCATCAGATCTTGGTATTGTATTTAAATTGTAGGCACTGATTATACTATTTTTGGAAAACAACAGGAA
Organism: Passer montanus; assembly: GCF_014805655.1. NCBI lineage: Eukaryota > Metazoa > Chordata > Aves > Passeriformes > Passeridae > Passer > Passer montanus. The sequence continues at coordinate 156,191 of NW_024374590.1, forward strand.
AATATGGGATCATGGAAGTTATTGCTTACCAGAGAATTAAAAAAATATAATACTTTTAATTAGGCATTGTCAAGCTGAATTCACTTTTCATTTGTACAATTACATATCTTTAACCTGAATTGATGTAATTGTTAACAGGTGTTAAGCCTGTGTTTTTAATAGCACTGCAAATTCCTTCATGTTGCTACCTATGCATTATGGAGACTAATTGGCCTGAAGCACACAAAAGGTTTTTTCATAAAAAATATTATATTTGCATCTGCACATCTTGTTCTCAACATATGATCAACCAGATTTGGTTTTGCAGTTGTATTACATATCAGAACACTCTACTAATTTTCCCTTGTTTTTGTCAAAAATAAGCTAAAGTAGGCAAAAATAATTCTGAACTAGGGATCTCATTTTTTTATATAATCACAATATGGCTTCACACCCTTAGAGCCATTCACCAAACCCTGACACTTCAACTAGGGGAATAGATATTGGTGTATAATAGATACTATACTAGGTACAAAGAAGAGACTATTACTTCTGCAAACTCTGGAGGTGCTCAAGTTGTTTTAAGAAGTAAGTAGAAAAGATGAAAGGCATTAGGTTAAGATAATTTTCCCTATTTTCATTCTGATGGTTGGCAAAGGTGGTGTCACTTGAATTTTAAATACTTTTAAATAGTTGCCAAAATTTTAAATACTTAGAAATCCTATAATAACTGAAAATAAGGTTTTATATTCTGGGTTTGAGTTTAAGGCTGTCTTGACCATGAATTCTATCAGTTTTTTACATCAGCACAAGATGCAAATTACACACTTTTAGTGTTCATATTCAAGCGTCCATTCTATGCTCATCAAACGAAAATTGATGAATTTCTACCAGAAATTCTGAATTTGGGATAATGGTACCCCAGGTCTGCAGGAATCTTTTGCGGTGCCTCTCCATGGAGGAAATAATAAAACTTATTTTTCTGTCTTTGTGAAAGGCTAACATGTAAAAACCAGCATAGTATACTTTCATATAACGATTAAGGAGGAGGGTAGTTGAGAAAAGATATTAAAGTTCCAGGTAACTAAAGGTGATAAAAACTCTGATTTAGCTCTTACTTACCATGACTAAGCCAGAACAAGACTTTTGCCTACTGAGCATTACAACAGACTGTTGTACAGAGCCTTTGCTCTGCACTATGCAAAGATAAATAAAAAGGAAAGATGGAACAGATTCTCCTGGAAACGATGTTGAATCGCATGGAGAACAAAGAGGTAATTGGTGAGAGCCAGTATTGCTGTATGAAGGGGAAATCATGCCTGACAAACTGTCAACCTTCTATGACAAGGCTACAGCATAGGTCAGAGCAACTGACATCATCTGCATGGACTCATGCAAAGGGTTGGACACTGTCTTGCATGACATCCTGGTCTCCAAATTGGAGAGACATGGGTCTCATGGATGGACCACTCGGTGGAAGAGGAACTGTCTGGATGGCCACATGCAGAGTTGTGGTCAATGCCTCATTGTCCATGTGGATCCCAGTGATGAGTCCCTCAGGGGTCAGTACTGGGGCAGATACTGTCCAATTTCTTTGTAGGTGACAGGGACAGGGGGATTGAGTGCACCCCCAGCAAGTTTGCTGGTGACACCAAGTTTGTGTGTGTGACAATGCCAAGGTGGTGTGTGGTGTGGTCAGCATGCTGGAGGGAAGGGCTGTGCCATCCAGGGGCTCAGAGGGGCCTTGACAAGCTTGAGAAGTGGGTCTGCATGAACATAGTGAAATTCAGCAAGGCCAGGCACCAGGTTCTGCAGCTGGATGGTGGCAGTGCCAGACACAGATTGGCTGGAGAGGTGATTGACAGCAGCCCTGCAGAGAAGGACTTGAGTGTGCTGGATCATGAAAACCTCAACGTGAGCCAGTAGAACCCTGGGCTGCATTAAAAGCAGCATGGCCAGCATGGTGAGGGAGGGGATTCTGCTCCTTCTCTCTGCTCTTCTGAGACCCTACCTGGAGTGCTGCCTCCAGCTCTGGTGTCCCCAGAATATGGTTGGAGCAAATCCAGAGGACACCAAAGTTCATAAGACTGGAGCACCTTCCCTACAAAGACAGGCTGAGTAAGCTGGGGCTGTTCAGCCTGGAGAAGACCAGGTTGCCTTGAGACCTCATAAAAATCACAAGAAAATAATAAAGGATTACTATTAATATTAGAGGCAGATTTTTCTCTGAACCAAAGTGAATCTTGAAGACACAGTTATTCCTGTAACAAGCCATTACAAAATCAAATCAGGGCAGCCTCTTGAAGCATTAAAAGAAAATGTTTATCCTTGCACATGGAACAGAGAAAGCACAGAGATCTGAGGACTTTTGTAAGCAGTAAAGGAAATTGATTGCATATTTTCATCACTAAAACTTTCACTAGGAGTTAGTAGTTAAGGTTTCGTTGCGTACTTTTTCTGAAAATAATCTAGTTGCTCTAAGACTACATGGTATACTCTTCTTCAGGAGAACTCCAAGGTAAGTGTCTGAGTCATACTGATGTGAAGAAAAATGGGATTCTTAAAGCACCACAAGAAGAAATTTAGTTAGTAATGCAGAGCTGTTGTAATGACAATATGAGAAATAATTTTAACACTGGCAGGAGAATCTTTTGCTGAAGCCTCACAGATATGATTTTCTCCTTTGGTGTGGCAGGATGGAGGCAGTAGCAGGTGTCTGACTCTCAGCTCTGCAGGCCTTGAATCCTGCAGTGAGAACACCCTGCATGCTGACCTGCCTTACTGCACAGTAGAGCTTATCAAATATGGAACACACTCAGAGCAAAGCCACTTCTCCCCACTCTAAGCAGAGGGGTGGCTGTGGACATAAACTCTTGGCTCCTTTTCACAGGCAGGGATGCAGTCTGTGCTACTGCACAACTTCTGAAGTGTTTTTCCACAATCTCCTGCCTAATAAAACATGGGGGTATAGTTGAGGTGAGTCTGATTTATCATTGAATAATTTTTAGGGGAAAAAACCCTTTTAATTTCTGCTATTATAAATAGCCAAGTAGTGTAAAACCTTCATGGATTGCATTTAATACACTGCTACATAGGCATTACACTTCATCACTAACTACAGCAACAAAGCATTTATCAATTACTTTGGATTTACACAAAAAAACCCTCAGATACAGTAACTACTGTGATTAAAACAACTACCTGGATTTTTATTCTTCTGTTCTGCTAAATTACTTCTATAAGGATTATCATATTTGGCCCACAATCTTGCTAGATTTTCAGGCTTAGTATCATCTATGTTTTTGTCTCAAGACAGAAGAAACTTAACTCTAAGGCTAATTGTGAAAGAAATTCTCAAAAAAATAAATGGGTTATGGCCACTTTGCCATCCTGAACCTGTAATTAAGGCAGCTGTCAGAATGAGATACACTTGCTTGCATGGAAATCTTTTTACAGCTGTTGATTCTGAACCTGAATGACGATACCAAGAGAAAGTGTGGTGTCCACTGAGGTGGGCTCATTCCTCAGCTGACATTCTTGCTTGAGAGAAAGAGAGTTGAAGGGAAATAAATGACCAATTATAGGGAGAGCTAAGGTTATGAAAAGTCAAAGAATCTCAAGATAGGAACAGGGACTTAAATACAGGTTAGTAAGAGAAAGAGGAGTAACAACAGTATTGCTAAAATTGGATGCCATTCCCTAAGATACAGGGTCTTTAAATTTTTTTTAGTGGGAATAATTTTATCCATTTTGTCTGTTTCTGTCACAGAATGAACAGTGGGATGCCTGATTCTTATTGCTGTTAATTGGTATAGCTCCATGGAGAGAAGAATAATTTTGACTATATCTGTTGGGCCATGAGAGAGAAAATCCCCTTTTCCCAACTCCACAGAATCAGTCAACTCCTCCCTGAGGCAATCTCCTTCCTCAACAGTACAGTTCCTCTGCTCATGCTTTTTATCTTGCATTTGCTAACTTTGCTTGAGACGGGTGCAAAGGAGATTATGATGGGTAACTGACAGGCAAAACATCAGAAGCAAGCTTTGCAAAATACACATTTTTAAAGTCAGTGTGGTGGGTTTACTTTTAAATACTTCTTAAATATTTTATATAGATACCTGGAAGGAGCATTTCTTCATTACAGTTTTATAATTATAATATGATATTAAAGATTGCCTTCCTTTCTCAGGCAAAATTCTGAGGTGCAGATGATCTGCTAGAATGAGATATGCAACACTTGAATTTTATCACATAGTAATATAGGCAACAAAACACAAAAAGCCTATAATGAAACGTTACACAAAAAGGACACAGACTTTAAGGTGGCAAACCAGGAAATATATAATAAGCCATGTTTCATGCTCTTGCAGCTGTTTCACCTCCTACCAATTTTCACAGTCTATAAAATCTTGGAAAGCACCAGATGTTTAGGGGAAGTTGTCCCACTCTCCCTAGCTTTGAAAGTAGAGGCAAGATTTATTAGTGCTATATATATGTGATTTCAGTCCTGACTTCTATATTTATAAACTAGGTGAAACATGCAACACATCCTGTTGTCAAACAGCTCATTTACTTTCCTCTGCTCCTCCTCACGTGCAGATCTTGTCTGTTGCTGGACTATTGCTGTAACTACAGAACAATATCAGGACATGCAGTCCAAACCACAGGATTTACTTAGTTACTGACAAACATATCTGAGAGTTTTCTCCTAGTACCAACTTCTATCAAAACAACCTTGCAATGCACAGATTATGAACTAAGCAAAACTATTTTGCAATGCACAGATTATGAGCTAAGAAAAACTATCTTGTGTATGAATATGCACTAACATTTGGGATTCCTGCCTAGGCAGAGACTGTTAATGCACAAAATTATCTTTTTTTTTTTTCACTAGTGCATGGTTCCTAGTATTGGAACAGGGATAAAAACTGCTCATGCGTAATTTCCAATCTTTCATAGCTCAGCGGTGCTGTAAAATGCTGTTGTTCGTTTTAATTCAGTGAGTAGAAGTTTTGTTGTCCTTACCACTAAGGGAATTGCATGTGTTATTAGAAAGCCTCTGACAGCTGTCAGAGACAGAGACAACTTGCCTCATTTCAGTCTTTCATAAAGGAAGGACCCTCATCTTCAGCAAAGCTGTCAGAGGCCTGAAAAATGGGATAAAACAGAATACCTTTTCCAAATACATGAAAATCTTTGTATCTCCACTATTTTCCTCCCCATATGAGGGAAAGTTGTTTATTTAGAAGAAAGAGGAAATATGATTTCATGTATTTGTACTGTATACTGCCTTGTCATCACTGACCTGCAGGGATAATTGCACAGTGGCCTGCCTGACACGGTATTAAATAAATTAGCACTAAGTTTTAAAATAACAAGCTTTCATGCAGTTTTTATTTTCTGAGAGCAAGAACAATCAATACCAAAGAGACATTGATGCAGACAAGGGCTTTGCAGCAAAGATTCTGAAAGTCTGAATCTGTAAGCATTTCCACACTTTCCAACACGTCTCACCATACCAGCACTCTCACTGAATTTAAAGCACCAGAAAAGGAAATCTTAACAGAAAGGAAATCTTTAACAGCTCAAACCTTAACTTCCAGCTTTTGATTTAAACTTGTGGTTTTTTTTAATATTAGTTCAAATGTTTGGGGTTCTTTTCTTAAAAGTATACATTTTTTTAAAAATCAGAATTAGTGACTTTTCAGCACTTGCTTATCATTCAATGGCAAGGGAAGTAGCTTTTGCAATGTCCTTAACAGGTTAGAATTTTTTTCCCAACAGCTCCTACTTAGCTTTCTGAGAATGTTTAGATTCTCCTTTTTACTCCAGTAATCCCATGAGTATCCCTACCTACAGCAATGTTTCTGATGTTAACTCCTCTAACCAGCACAAGAGACCTAGGAAAGCAAACATATCTGCATCATTTGTTTAATACTGTTGTTTGCATGCTATTTTTATAGCATACTCAATGCTCGTTTTCACTTCTCATACTCTGATTCATTTTTCATCCTGTTTTCTTCTCCCTATCCATCTTGCACTGCTGAGTAAAGCAAAAATCCATGAATGAGTCAGAGTCAAATTTTCAAAGTCACATTGGTCAGTGGGCTTTGAAATTAAGCAGAATGAGATTGCTTATGTTTTATCTTTCCAAAAATAGAAAATAAATTTCCATTCTTCAGCTGCAATAAAGTGTTATTCCATTTTTTCCAGCTGCATTTATTTTTCCGAAATCCAGTCTAGACAATGACACTCATTAGTGTCTAGGCTAACTAGCTGTTCCATTCCTTACATATTATCATCAGCCTTTTCTAATTGTTATCCTGTCCTATCACCAAAGGCAACTTAAAAGTAATATTTCTTGTTATATGTTACTCTTCTGGGAGGTTTTTTTTGTTGTGGGTTTTTGGATTTTTTTGTTGGTTGGTTTTTTGTTTTCTTTTCTTTTGCTACAGGATAGCTGAATGGCTTTTTAAGGGACAATTATTTCTTTTTTATTCTTAGTTTATTTGAGTGAAGAAATATGTAAATAAATTGTGGGAGCAGTTTTTCTTAAATATATATATTCTATGCTCCACTCTGACATTGGGTTGCATGTTTGGTATTTTCTATTCAGTATATTGTAAGGGAGAAGGTAGCATATTTTAAGCAAGAATAAGGAATTAATGATTTCTCATATATGCAACTTTTAAAGGTTTTTGACTATGTACTACAAGAATTAAGAACAACAGCTGTTGTGATTTATGTTGGCTGGGTGTTATACAATGTTATTATCGTCTCAGCTTGCAGGAGCCTGGTTTTCAGTTGTAATACACACTATTTCTGCCATGTTAAGCTTGTTATCAAATCCTCAACCAAATCTTACTCAACATTTCAAATAGCATGTAATAATTCAGCTCAGGAGCTGTAACACCACACCATTTCTTTAGAAACATGGAATATGAAACGTGACTGGCTTAGGGCACGGCGAGCAGTCATTTCTTACTGCAAGCCATGAAGTTCAATTAGAAAGCGAGCTGCATCTGCAGTTGCTTCATTCTGAATATTGACCAACAGTGTCCTCTAACCTCACAGAACCCTGCAGAGATTTGATATTACCAGAGTTTCCTTCCACTAGTATTTAAACTCTTCTTACCTATGAACAGATTCCACTCAGTATCCAAATCAGCCTGATTTGCTAGGCAGCCCTTCATTACATTGAGGCAATAGTTGTTGCAAGGTTTCACAGTGGGAAGTCCTCTGCAGTAAGGGCAGTACAACATCTTCATTAACGCCCGGATGCACCCTGGGGTGGGACTGACCTGCAGAGTTTAAGGCAGGGAAAGAAAAAGAAAAAGGAGGAAATCAATCTCCTGTTCTGTGAATTTTGGGATGGCTGATTATGCCTCTCAAGCAGTAAGTGCAGAAGGGGCAATTTGTGAAAAGAGCTCAACCCTTAAGAACACCCTCCTATAAAGCTAATCGATTCCTGCCAATTATCTTCATTTAGTACAGCAGCGACTTTCAGGAATGCAAAAATCAACACTCCCCTACTGACAGCAGTGCTTGCCTCCCCAGCCCTCCCACACAAAATCTCCTGGAAAAGCAAAGGAAAAACATCCAGGGAATCAGCTGGGTAGTAACTGACTGATCCTAGCATGGAGGATCCTGAGGAGGCTTCTCACTCTTCCTATGTAAAGTAGAACTGTCAGTCACACCAGCACTGGATTAAAATCTCCTCTTTATTAAAGCACAGTAAATCCAGGATAATCTTGATGGTTTCTATAAATTTATTCTGAACTACACGATGACAAAGGGATATTATTCTGTTTTCAGACAAAAACACCCTTTCTTCTTTTCAGACAAATTCATAAAGAGATCAGACAGGGTTTGTTTGGGGTTTTTCTTTTTTTTTCGTATGCTTTCAACATCTCAAGTGACAAAAAGCATTGCAGACAATCTAATGCATTTCAATTTTCACATCAGCATGACACATGTCAGCATGTGTGAATTTCTCTTCTGTATTTAATTTTCTAATATCAGACTTTAAAAGTCATATGTACTAGTAAAATATACATTTTCAGGCCAGAGGTTCTAACTTGGATTAAAAATGCACGCTAGTTACTACTCACATTAGCATCTTGCCATGGTGCAGTGGAGCACAAGTATCCCATGCTGGACTGACAATCTAGAGCAATGACAAAGAGCTGCAGGTTCCTCAGTGATTTCAAAATTCCTGGACAGGAGATTGCAAAGCAATGGCACTCCTTTCACTCCACCTGTTGCTTTATGAATAAATGCAACTCTACTGATATGAATTTGAAGGGATTAAACTATTTTTCCATAATAATGGTAACTTGTTCTGCAAGCATGAATCTAACTTTGCACTACAGTGGTACGGGCTGAGCTGATTGATGTTGCTCGTGTTATCAGGATTGTACTAAAACTGTGTTTCTTTTCTTTTTCTCTGGAATTTGTTTCTCCCTTTTTGATGTTAAATCATTGATTTTTAGAGAATTATACAGAACATAGTCTTTACACAGGACATTTTTAAATTAAAATGGTTCTGAGATATAGCACATGCTTCTGAATATGCTCAGAAGGGATTTTTGCTTTAGTTTCCTAGGGACTAACTTCTGCACTTTACCAGCAGAACACTGATGGTATGTGTGAAGGTATATTTATCCATCCTTTTCCAATAGCTTTTGAACCATCAGCCAGTTTCAATCAAATTTAACTGAGCACTTCAGGTCTCAGAACATTAAGATCCTACATGTTTTTTCTTTTAAATAGACAGCTGAGAGAAAAAGAGGAGAGAGGCTCTATTATTGCCTTTACTGAGGAAAAGGGTGAAACATGAGGTCAGTTCCTCAGAGATATAAAAGAATCCACATTGAAAATGATGCTATGAATGACCCATTGGTTAGAAAAAACACAAGAGGAAACTTCCTTATTGAACACCTTATTGAATAGCAGAAAATCCAAATTAAAAAAAAAAAGGTGGACTTTATTATTTTCACTGCTCAGAACTACTTTTTAGAGTCACTTATCCAACTGCTGTATACCTCCAAACCTAGAACAGGTCAATTTTTTTCAAAAAGACTAGCACCACAGAAGGAAGAAAGCAGAATACTCATATTTACAGTCAACAACAGAATCTTCAAATTTATATTGAAATTGCAGCTTAAGGCCTGAGACATTTCCATTTGTGAGTACTGAGAGTTTTATCAGTTAGGTTCCTTTCGTGCCTAAAGTTATGCTTCTTCCCTATTCCAGTAGTCTCGTCAATGCCAAGTTATCAGCACCTATTTGACCCCTAAATTCAGCTGAAATCCACAAGTTTTCCCATCTACACCTTCCCAAATCCACTTTGGTACTTGTGCTGACATATACCTATAAGATCTTCATCTTAAACAAAAACTTCCTAAACTGTCAATCTAATTCTTGAAAAACATATGTAAAAGAGAGAAGACAGTCCCTGTCTTTATGTTATGTATTACCTTTCTTATATTGTCTTTATATAGAGCGGATACCGTCAATATTTATGTGAGCCTTATTTTACAACGAGAGCAATCTGAGAGGAAACTAGTGATCATGCTTTACTCTGCCAGAGATCCAGATCATGTCCCAGATCTGCTAGGACAGGACCCTAAAGGCCAGTTAGAGTAGCTATTTACACAGGCCCTCTGAATCTGAAATTCTTGTCACATTACACAAGTCCTTTAACAGAGTACTTCTGGTCACACTCCACTGTGAAGAAGTCAGGATAACTTCTAACCACTCAAAAAGAATGAGCAAGACCCAGGTGTCTCATATCTTGCCTGAGTGTCTTAATATCTCATACAAAATGGTGGCATCATTAACAGCATTTTACAAGAAAGCAAGGTCCTCTGCTTATATTAGTGAAGTAATATCTTTTTTAAGAGAAGAAGCCAAGAGGTGGGTCCAAGCCAAGAGCAGAGGAAGAAGGTTTCTACAGAAGCCTCTGTCATATTATTTATATCTTCATCTGACTTATCTATGTCATCCTCAGACAAAGGCTAGCACAAGCAGATCCCTGCTGATCAATCTGCATGTTGCAGAACTTTGGTTTCAGAATATGCTACACTGGTGACATAAAATACAAGCATAGGTGAATTGCTCTGCCTGCTAGCTTGCATTCACTTCCCTTACTGCTCACACCTTCTGCTCCAAGCTGGCCACATCCCATACTACCACCTCGTATTGGCACTACACCTCCCCTGGGTTCCACTTAGTGCCTGAGTGACTAACATACACAATCATTATTTTGGGCGGTTATTTTTCAGCTCAAAGTGTTCTGAATAATTGGAGTCAGTAGTGCAGGCAATGGGAGTAAAAGGAAGCTAAATATAATGTTGTGTGTTTTGAAGTGAGACAGGAGGTTTCATAGGGCTTAGAACTTCAACTCTTCAACTCTTCTCAGCGTTGAAAGAAGGGAGGGGGCCACAACAAGACAGAAACCTGCTTCATGCAGGTTTCTGGAGACAGTGTCTATCCTGCTAAAAGTGTATTGCATGGAGAGACAAGTGGAGAGATCTAAAACACATCTGTGATAAGGGCCAACAATTAAGTTGTGACTCAAGCAAGGGATGAGTCTCCTTCTCAGTCCTGTTCCATATTCACTTGTCACTTAGCAGTACAGGTGTGCCTTTAGGTATCCAAACTGTAGCTCAGGGAAATATTACCAATAGCACAGCTACTTTAGAAGTCTGAAGGCTAAAAGTTAAATACTGTATTACAGCAGTTAAGTGCTTTTCTGAACCTAGTCTTCAGCAAGCAGCCAGATTTCAGTTCTCAGCTTCAGCTACTTTTCTGTACTTTTGTTTTCAAAGAATACAGTTAGACCTTTTTCTTCCCTCAACAACAACTGACTTATCTCTCATGCAAAAAATAGTCAAATTTTAGTCTAAGACTCTAAAATCTTGGAAAGAACCAAAATATAAAAATAATCCAACTTAGAGTGTGAGTATGAAAGCCATGGTTTTTAGAAAGCCATGAACTCATTAAATCTGGAGATTATCACAGAAAGTTGATTTTCTTGCTGTGGGAAAATGCTATGAAATGCATTTTCAAAGCCCATTTCTCATTTCCATCTTAAAAGAAAATAATATTCAGAGTCTCTCACACTTAAGTACTTTTCTGCAGACCCGCTAAAAAGCAGATATTCATTTCATTCAGAGGTATTCAAAACCTCAAAACCTACATTTCCTGAGGAGAGTTGTTTCTCAGCTCAGGACTTTTAATGTTTTTTTCTGTAAGTAACATTTTTGGATGGGTTAAACTTTGGGGTTTTTTTTCTTTTTTGTCTTTTCAAACATGCTGCAATTGGCTCTACAATAATCACGGCAGAGAAATTTGCATAGACGTCAAAGTTTAGAAGTAACTGGTTCATACGTAAATCATATAAATCAGTTGGATCACACTGAATGACATAACTGGGGAAACTGCTACAGAGGAGGCATTAACTACAGCATGCTGACTCCCTGACTGACTAGGACAGCTTCATTTTAGCATAAGTGTACGTGGAATACAGCACATCAGAAAAGTGCCTTTCCGAGCTTTGATTGAGCCTAATAGCTTGAGGACATTTTACATTACTGCATTTTGTAACATTTTCTGACAGCTTCAGCTTTACCTAAATGCATGTTTTTGCATACATGCAAAACCCTCTAAAAGCAATATTCTTAAGGGCTTCATTACTGAACACTTGTTTTCTCCCTTCAGAAAGTCTAGGAGGAATATTATTTCATCTAAAAGACAGATTTTGCAATGGTGAACTTGCAAATATAAATAATTGAGGAGGGAACTTATTTGGGTAAAAGCCAGGAAATTTTACTCTCTCGTAACACTGCATTTGCAGACTGCTTTGTGATATGTTTGACCTTTTTTTATAATCAAAATCCTTGCCTTTGTCACATATACAAACATAAATATTTTTTTTTTCTGATACAAAAAATCAGAAACACTTATTAAACAGCTGGTTACCTTTAGAAGGATCAAATATGTTGAGACACGGTTTCTCTTTTATTTGGAGGAGATTTCTTACCAGAGTAGCTGGTATATGTTGTCTGGTAATAAGGTAAGGGTATTCTTCCAAAGTTGTATTGAATGTACCGAAACTCACAGAGTAAGTCCATACACCATACTTAGGTCCAAACCCTGTCATTTCTTGGCATTAAATAAAATTTGTCAAATACGAACAAAGTGAATCACTACTGAGATCACAACAGGGAACACACATACTTCCTATGTTTCCTGGGCACCCAAAGGGACTCCCATTTGAAACCACGGAGTCACTCTTTAGCATGAAGACCTTTCAGGGGAAACTGCTGGGAGGAACCAGCCAATCTAGCCAATTTGCTACAGAAATAGATAATCTTTAAAAATCCCTCTACAACAGCCCATAGCTTGAAGGAGAAGAGGATTAGATTTTATTCTTCACAAGCTTTACAAATGCATTGACATTCAAGTTGCTGGATTATAACTAGAGATTTTTATTTCTTTCCCATTTGGTGTTCAAAATGAGGGTGAGGAGTATTCCTGCAATCCCAAGTAAATGGTGCATAAGTGGAGACAATTTTGAAAGGAATCACTGTCTTTAACACTTGAGTGTTGGCTAAATCACGCAGCTTTCCACTCAGCAAGCTGATGTATGTCCAGCAAAGGAATGATGCACACTGTCTGAGAAACTGAGATACTGGCATCCTTAGATTATTTTTGGATCTCTCTATAGTCCATCTACTTAATGATAGAAAAATGAATAAGTTTCCCAAGCATTATTTTATTCATGGCAAAATTATCTCAAGAATTTATATCGGACTAGAGTCACAGAATCATAGCATATGTTGAGTTGGAAAGGACCTATCAAGATCATTGAGTCCAACTCCTGGCCCTGCACAGCACCATCCCCAAGAGTCACACCTGAGAGCATTGTCCAAAAGTTTCTTGAATTCTGTCAGGCTGGTGTTTTGACCACTGCCCTGGGAGCCTGTTCCAGTGCCCAAACTCCCTCCGGGTGAAGAACCTTTTCCTAATAGCCAACCTGAACTTCCCCTGACACAACTCCAGGCCATTCCCTCAATCCTGTCACTGTCCAGAGAAGAGATCAGTGTCTGCCCCTTCTCTTCCCCTCATGAGGAAGCTGTAACTGCACTGGGGTCTCCCCTCAGTCTCCTGCAGGCTGAACAGACCAAGTGACCTCAGCTGCTCCTCATGTGGCTTCTCCTCTAGACCCTTCATCATCCTCACACAATAAAATGCTCATGTATGTTGTCAGGTCAGAGTTTTGAACTTGCAAACATTAGAATGTCTTGACTAACTTCAAGAAGCCTCTCTACATCCTTTTACCAGAAAGTTAATCTGTAGAGAATTCAATGGTACAATTCTAGGGACTCCTGTCCCAAAATCCTCCACAGTTTAATTCTAGCATTCCTATCAAATGTTCTATTTAAAGATCATAGGCGACATAAGGATTAATTCATGCTTGCGATTTCAGAAGAAAAGGAAGAAGAAAAAAATCTTTAATTAAGAATTGCATTCAATGGGCTAGTACTGAGGAAATTTCTCCTAAGCACAAAGCCTGTAATTTCTGACCACCCATCATAACAATGATGTAACCAGGATCAGACTGAGATGTATCACAAAGCACACTTTATAGGGCACATAAGATTATTAGAAACCTTTGGATCACACATCCTAAGAGCTTTTTCTTGAATTTCATCTTTAATTAACTTCAGGACAATGACTAAACTTCAGTGCAATCAGTGACTATTTTTTGCCATATACCTTTGAAACTATCTTCTCCACATGTTACAATTACTCCCTATTGATTTTTTTGTTGTTTGTTTTTATTACTAGGAAAAGCAGGTAAAGCTTAGCTGGTAATGATGGTTTTGTTCCTTTTGCTCTTTCTTTTCTTCAGAGAATATTTGCTCACTGTTAGATCCAAGTAATTAAATTTTCTTTTTGTCCATATTTTGGCTGTTTTCATGAACAATGTGTTATTGCTGATTTAATTTAATAGTCAAGGTATCAAGAAAGTTCTTTTCAGTGGATTTCAGCTGAAATTATGTCTGTATGTATCCAATTATAACTACATAGAAATATTAATAAGATTTTGAATGCTCTATTGAAGTACTTCTCATTGCTTCAGACTGGCTCATAGAAGCTAAGACCTCAGTTCACTGCCTTTACAGCACAATCTGATATAAAAATAGAAGTATTGCATCAGCCATACCTAATTAGGAATTTATGTTGTAGAAGGTAAATTTGAGAATATTTGCTTATATCAACCAAAAGTCTAGTCTAATACTAACCTCCTAAAGACAAAACCAGCTGTCTTTTCAACAATTTCATTCCAGCTGACTGAAAGCTAGAAGGGCTGGTTTAAGTACTACAGCTTTGTACTAGTGCCTATGACTTTGTGCTTGAATTATATCAAACTGAAAATAAAAAACTACGACCTCTTAAGCAGCTGCAAGATTCCCACAATCCTGGAATAGTATATCTGATTAATATGATGAGACAAAATATGGTCATTAAAATTTTTATATAATAATATCCCAGAAAATATTTTTCTAGCAAATGTATAATGTATAGTACATGATGTTCATTTATTAATTAGAAAAAATTTAAGTCAATATAGGTGAACCCTAGATAAGTTTTATAATGTAACAATTAAAATGACACATTTACTACCTGATAACAAACCATGCAGCACTAAGAAAGAAGAGAAAATTTTAGCCTTTTTTCTTGTCCAACTGAGATGTCCTTTGCCAGTGTCCATGACTTTGAAATCAAGAGAAACATGGCAACTATTTTTCTTTCTAATGCCTATCAGTATTTGAGGCATTTTTCTTACTTATTTTGTCACCTCAGTTGTGTTCCAGTATGTGCATAATTCTGGGAGGTATACTAATATTGCCCCTCTATTTAGCAGATGAAAAACCATGAAATATTACAAGGAATAAAGGAATTCCTTTATAAACAGATTTAAGTATATAAACCCCTAAAATTTAAGCATCGAAATTTTTGAACACTACCTATGGCATCACTCTTATCTATAATTTGCCTAAGTTATCACAACATATAATTGTGAAAGTGGCCATATGAAAATAGTGGCTGGAAGTGTCTAAGAGATTACAGCAGGATGTTGAACATCAAATAATAAATAACTGTTGGAGAGGTGAGTTGTGGAATTTCACAATTTCCCTACAGAAGACAAGAGCAAAAAAAGATAAGGACAAATGTTCAGATGTTTACTTGGGTGAGACCAAAGCTCTATTTACAAAGAAAAAGAATAGCCTCTCCTATTTTTAGGAAACTAGGAAAATTACTTATCAGATGATCTGAATACAGAAAATCTAAATTTAGAAAACCACTTGAAAAGCAGCAGTCACAAGATATTTTGTGTAAAGCTTATTTTTTTAATCTCTTGATTCACTTCTGAATGACACTTTAAAGAATTTTTTTATGAAATAAAATGTTTGAATACTCTGATATAAATATTAAAATGTTCTTAAATCCTGTTTTACCTGTCAGAAACATAATTAAATTCAAACAAACTGGGTGGAAGTGAAAATTTATTTGACTTACAAACACGCAAGCTGAGAAAATACTCTAGGATACAAGGATTTACATCCCATGAGATATCACTGAGCTGAAAAATCTGCCCTGCAAATTTTGTGTAAGAATATTTATCTTTCTCATCTGTTTTTAGAGCAATCCCACATTAAACAGAATTTAAGGTACAGATTCCATCTGTTATTTTCCTAAAATTTTGAGGACAGCACTAGGTGAAAAATCTCAGAAATAATTTCTTCCATCCACTCCCAAAGGATGAAAAGTTTTCCAATACACAGAAACAAAGAAGGAATCTCACAGCTGTTAGGCTTTCAAAACCTATAATTTCTTCTGGAACATAAACTTTTAGACACTCTCTTAATAAAAAGTAGCTACACTGCTTTCTTCTCAGAGCAAAAAATCTAAACTGCTTCTCACTTAAAAGAGAGTGGGCTCATTTCTTTCAGATTCGTGCTCCCTGAAAAAAAACCAAAAAACCTGCTGTAGAGAAGTAGGTTAAGTATTGCCCAGGTACAGATCATAAATAGAAAGGGAAGTCCTTGATAATGTGGAAATCAAACCCCCATATAAGCAGAAGGAAAAACTCTGAGAGAAAGAGAACTGTCACAGCAGGAGATAATGATCAAATCGTGCACTTAGACGTTTTGTGCAGCAGTATCTGGATAAGAAAGTGATGTGAAGAATGGTCAAAGTCATCCTACTCGCAACACCCACGAAGTTTGAAATGCAGACTATATACCTGAGAGCATTCTTGCTGATTGCCTATGATTCACCATGCCAACGAAAAAAGCACCTGCGAAGAAAAGCAGTTCTCTCAGAGAGAGAGAGTGAGGCAAAACTGCTCTGATCACTCACAAGTACTCACAAGCACCTCTCCTTCACTGTCTACTGATGTGTGAATTGTTTCACTGACTTAAAAAGGGCGTGAATCAGAGTGGTGGAAAGGGCTGTGGGATGTCTTATTTGTGCGGTGTCAGCAACAACACACTCATGAGAAAGAAATAAATGCATACATAATATTGGCAGTCTTGGCTGTTGATAAGTTATGCAATAATTCGAGGTGACAAGTGACAACAGATTGACCCAACTTGTTCCCGCTCCTTCCTGCTCTAAGAAACATGGAGTCAAGATGCAAAAGACACTTAAAAATTTATAGTAAGGAGGTCACTAAACAGTAATGTGATTATTATTGGAATTAGTTGACTGGCAATCTCCTAGAAACAGCGAGTAAGGATGTGCAGATTCCTTCCAGCTGTTTTCCTGTGTAATTGGTAAATTGTCTGGGCTGCATATTCACAGTGACAAGAGGTAGGAACTGGGTAGATCAGTACTAAAAGGAGGGTAGTTTTACTAGAGAAAGAAATAAAATAGTAGGAGTAATGAAGCAGGAAAGTTCAAGTTTGATGGTTTTGGCTACTTGTTAAGCCTCATCATGTTCCTCTATTGCACATTTTTCAGGTAAATTCAAGTGGTAAAATTTCATTACTAGCCCTGGGCTATTGGGGAAAGAAGGCTAAGGAATATCTATAGAAAGAAGATTTTTCAAGTTGCTCATGTTCTTGGTCTTTCTCCATGAAAATCAAAAGACCAAATAAAGAGTGCCCAGTTTTGAAACAAAAAATTCACTCTGATTATTCCCAATAAGCTGGTCACACCGTGTCAGAGACAGGTTACGTACAACACACATGCATCAAGGCACTAAGGAATGAGAAGTCTGCTTTAAAGAGGGACTGTTTTCTGAAGACCTTGCAGCCCAGTAAAAAGCAAGATGTCAATTTTCTGGGACCAAATAGAATATAATATTTTGCTTATTCTCCTTTTTAATGTCATCATGGGAATTAAGCACAAGATGGACCAAACCAGTAAAACAAGTTCTGTGTGAATCATATGCAAGTACAGAAATATTTACAGATATACAGAAATATTTAATGATTTCCTTGAGTTCTAAAGGGAAGAAGGATGTCAGATCTTGAAAGTATCCCAGCAAGGATCTAGTCAGATACATTGCTGTCTTCCAATAACCAGTCACAAAGTCTTGGTAATATATTCAGTGTAGCACAGAAAGAGAGTGATACTTTTACCATCTATTTATAGGATCCATAAATGCCCACTGCATTACGTGGGCCCAAGTCATGGGGGATCACCCTACATCTCCATGTTAACATTTGCTCCTTTATGGTCTTTCTAATACTCTTGTTAGCTTTTCAGAGAGCTACTTGTAAATATAAGTACCATATATGAAATATTTAGCAGATGCTCAAGTGCACCTTGGGATGATGACTATGGTCTGGAACGACCTGTCTATGGGATGTGTGCTCACATTTCTGCTGAGTATCACACTTGCAGTTTTTAGAACTGCATAACTGAGAGTAAATTTTTTACAATTTTATTTTCTTATATATCCCTTTTAATCCCTTCCTCTTAACTCCTTACCTATAGACACAAAACATAAATGACTATGGTCTGGAACGACCTGTCTATAGGATGTGTGCTCACATTTCTGCTGAATATCACACTTGCAGTTCTTAGAACTGCATAACTGAGAGTAAATCTTTTCACAATTTTATTTTCTTATATTTCCCTTTTAATCCCTTCCTCTTAACTCCTTACCTATAGACACAAAACATAAAAACAGAGGGATCCTCCCTAGTGTCTGTGTGTCCTGCTTCCAAGACACTACAACTTAGGGAGGTGATTAAAACAAGAATATTTAGGAATAGAAATGTTTCTATGAACAAGGATTCTTCTCAGCATTTTGTCTCTGAGTTGTATATTAAAGAAAAACATGGTCCAAAGTACTAGCCCTGGTTGAGTACATGATATGAAGTCAAGTATATAATTTCCCAGAGAATGTTTTACATATTAAAACAAGCTAATCCTGTGTAAAAGATTCAACTTCCTTCCTTCTTCACACTCAGATCCACATAAACATAAGAAAACCTGAAATCATCTATGAAAAAACTAAAATTAGACACATTCTCTTTTCCCTGATAGCAGAAGGGTGAACTGCAGCAGCAAATTGCTTTTATGATACCTAGTATTAAAATAATATACTTTGGGTACTGCAATTTTTGGGAAATAATTCCAATGGAAAGTAAGGACATTATAGCATCAGTTTGAAAGAAGCAAGTACCAAATAAAAGACAATTTGTCAAGTTTAAGCTGGTTATTTGTTTATGCCTGCAGGAAGCAGATCAAACCTAATCTATTAAAATATATCTGACAATCAGATTTACTTTTTCTTTCATTTAGAGATGGAATGTATGTGAAATTTGTGATTAAATCTTCATTTAACCTACCCTGAAATTTAGGTTGATGTACAAACCAGAAATAGTGTCTACAACCATATGAAAATATTTTTAATATCTTCTTCCTCATAAATTCTCAGCAGGTAAGATGTTATTCAGATTACTTTTTCCTTTACTCAAAACTGAGCAAGAAAATTCATTTTGTGTAAGGCTGACTAGTATCTAAGAGGCAGAAATGAGAAAATAGATAAGAAAAATAAAAGAAGATATTGAGGAGGCAAACAATATAACTTAATTTTTTTTTTTTCTCAGAAATTTTTCAAGAGTAATTTAAACCCAACAATTTCAGTCATCTCTATGAACTACTGTAATTGTATTGATTTACAGTTCTTACTTTCTCAGGTGAAGAAATCACTCTTTTATGTGTCATCTTTTAGATCTGTCAGCAGCCCTTGGAAGTGCTGATCCTATATCACCCTCAGTGGGCAGAAGTGCTCTGCAGAATGCACTGAAGCCCCTGTCCCAGATGCACACTTCCCAGCTGTTGGCTAAGATCAAGTGCATAATCTTTTCTTACCACTTTATTATCTGATACATCCCCAGCTTAAAGATTTTATATTAAATGGATTTGGAAGACATGGGAAGGAGTAATCATTTCCTCCATCCACTCCGCGCATCAACCCAGAAGTGCAGCGCTTCCAGCTATTGTGGTCACATCGTGAGTGCCTGTGAGGAGGTGATATTTGTGCAGAAAACCACCCTGTGTGCTTTTATCTTTTTTTAGGTGGACACTGGATCTGTCATGCTTCCACAGCTCCTCTGGTGATGCAGTTAATGGCCACAATACCAGCCCTTGACGGAGGGCCTGATGCAGCTGCTGCAGCTATGCTCTCCATGGAGAACTCCTGAAATCTCAGCCTGAGATACAGTGAAAAAGGGGGAAGGTTTGTACCTGGGACTGCCCTTGTCCCTGCTGGTGTCATTCTTCCCAACTGACTGTCACAGTCTTTCTAAAAAAAAAAAATAAATAGGGCAGTCTTGAATTTACTGTTGACTGCACTGATCCTTAACACACCTGCAAACAGACCAAGGAAAGGATTTTTGTATTTCTCTCTCAGCACACCAAGTTCTCCTTTAAGAAAGTGAAAGAAGCTCTACAGCTTGTAAAATAAGATGTCAATCCCTGCTGGATGAAAAAAACCTATTCATCTTGAACCTCAAAAGACCACACAGATTGGACTGAATGACAATTTGACCCATGTCTCTAACTGAAAAATGACTGAATTTATTGCAGGCTAAGTCAGAAAACCCTGTAAAAGGAAAATATATCTAATGCTTTTTAATGGCTACCTGGCAGTAAATTTGTATTTAAGCTATTCCATTGCCATTTGTCTTTATTTGATTAAGCCACCTGATTTATTAAACATGCTGGAATAAAATTTATGTGCAGCAATATAATCCACCTAGTGGTCTGGTTTCCAGAACCACAGGGATAAACACTCTCAAACCATAAAGGCACTCTCAGCACCAGATATCCATTTATAATGCCTGCAGAAAGATATCTCATCCTTATCATCTCCGGTATGGATGAACTGTCAGCTCCTCTACCACAACCTCTTTCCAAACCTTTTAAAAGTAAGGAAAGTCTGTTGTGTCCAAAACACAAAGGTATTTCACAAGATGGGAGAGATGTAATATTATTCAGTGCAGCAATATTATTCACCTTGAGTGAAGAAGACAACAGGAATACCACTGTGAAATCAGAACTGCTTTAAAAAGACAGCTTTGGCAAATAACATTGGAACAAAAATGTACAAAATAATGTTGCAGAAATGCTCCCTTGCACAAGATGACTCCAGGAAGTGGGCTCTTACTATAACCAGCCCTTTACAACCCATATATCTCATTCCCATTCCTATATCTTGTTCTACCTATAAGACTCCAGGCTGGCTGTTGGACACACTTACAAAATGGTGAGATCAGTGACATTGCTGCTGCTAGAGATGGAACAAAAATACTGCTGGGCACCAATTACGACAAGAAAAAGTTCGAGAAATGAAAAAAAAAAAGGACAAAAGAAAACACACGAGCCAAGACTGAGATCCTGAAGCACAGGAATCAGCCTCTGTTCCCACTCTTCTCTCTCACCCTACAGTTGTCAAGGGCACTGAAAGACAAGCTGAACGAGAAAAAAATTCACTATAGCTGAATTTCTTCATTCAGAGGAAAAGTACTAACAAAATGCTTTACATATTATCACTCCAATTAAAATCTATATATTCCCTCTGTAGTAGTTGAAAATGTGAAAATTTTAATACTATTACTTATGAACATAGATGCACAAGAGAGAAAAGAAATTTCTTCAATATTATGGGTTTTAACATAATGGTCTTGCTATATTATCATTTAATGGCTAATCACATGCTACTGAAGGAGCAAGCAAGCCCCTTATGCACTGCATTTTATTTGTTTATTTTTTGAATGCCTAAATACCAAGTGATAACTAGGGATGGTTATTAAAGGAAGCTATTTCATTACTTACTCATCTAAGAAGCTGATTTTCCTCTTTCTCTCTCATAAGAGAAGTTTTAAAATGAGCATAATGTTCCAAGCAGAAAAGTCCACAATATGAGCTAAGTAACAGTTAGATATCTTAGAGTACAGTACAGTCTTGCATAGGCTGGGTTTGTTTCATTACATGTTTATCTTTTCTGCTCTGAAAAAGAGATAGGTTTATATTCTTTTATTTAAAAAGAAAAAAATATAGTGTACAAAACAAAAAAAAATATGTTGTGGTGATGAGGCTTTTGGAAATATGGTTGGATACAATCAAAAGCAGATTAAATTATGCAGATTGATTTTACTCATTGCTTTGATCAAAACTAAAAAAGTTAATTTTGCTCCCTTTATCTGATTAATTGGAATTACCAGCTAGTCAAAGGAGGAGATTGTTCTGCTGTAGTCTTAGTTGGTGCAGCCTCTCCTCAAATCCTGTGTGCAGTCTTGGGCACCACAATAAAATACAGATATAGAGCTATTAGAGGGTGTCCAAAGGAGGTGTCACAAAGATGGTGAAGGGCCTGGAGGGGAAGCCACATGAGGAGCAGCTGAGGTCACTTGGTCTGTTCAGCCTGGAGGAGACTGAGGGGAGACCCCAGTGCAGTTACAGCTTCCTCATGATGGGAAGAGAAGGGGCAGACATTGATCTCTTCTCTGGACAGTGGCAGGACTGAGGGAATGGCCTGGAGTTGTGTCAGGGGAAGTTCAGGTTGGATATTAGAAAAAGGTTCTTCACCCAGAGGGTGTCTGGGCACTGGAACAGGCTCCCAGGGCAGTGGTCACAGCACCAGCCTGACAGAGCTCAAGAGGCGTTTGGAAAATGCTCTCAGGCACATCTTGTGATTCCTGGGGTGGTCCTATATGAGACCACAAGCTGTGCCCTTTTGGGTCACTTTCAACTCAATATTCTATGATTCTAATCTCTCACCGACTTTTTATGAAACTTTATTCCACTGAGCTGAGTATTTTTTTCCCCTCAAAATTGCTATTTATTTATGATTCTTGTTCTGAGCAAGACTGTGTTTTCACTGCATTATAGAAGCAGAGAAGTAGGTACTTCCATGTTCTAAAAATGACAAACATAATCCTGCATTTAAAATGTGAATTCTTCCCATTTTCACATGCTGCTTTTCAAACAGTAGAATTACAATGACAACAAGTCACATTTTCATGGCATCATAAGGTTGGAAAAAATGTCTAAGAGTCCAACTATTAACATAGAACCACTGCAATTATTTTTCTCAATAGCTGGGTCTTCAAATCTCTGTAATTTGATAAAAATATGGGGCTTGGTCCACAAGACAAATTACACCCAAAATAATTACAAGTTTTAATTAGTAACAAATTTGCCAAACAGATCTGATTCAGAATAAAGATAATAAAATATAAATATTTGATATGGGTAATTGATAATATAAATAGGGAAAATATTTTTATATTTCATTTTATATTTTTATATTTAAATTGATAATATAATAGGGAAACAATGCAATTTCGACTGTCCAGTGAATGTTGCTGATATTTTGTAGGTGCTTGAACTTCCCCATATTTTATTTCTACAGCAAAGCCCTTGCTATTGTATCTTAAGTCCCAATAAAGCACTTATTAGCTTCTTCTAGGTCCCAGTTAAGTTACTTCTTTTAGTATGAGCAGTAAGCTTAGTCTACTTCAAGAGACAGTAAAAGAAAATATTTTAAATCACTCAATAAGAAGAGGAAAACCCTTCAAATATTGATTTTTTAAAATCACATCTAAAGAAATTTTAGTTTCACAATCTTCAGAGGCTTCTGTACCCAGAATTATTTGATATCACAAACTGTTCTGAATGGAAGAATCAAAACACTGGGAAAATGACAGCATGTGAAGTAAATGAAAATTTTGTGGAGTGCTTATATACATTCTCTACTTATTTATGGAAGGAGCAGTGAAGATGGAGCTGCACACATCAAAATCAAGTGCAGTCTATTCTGGGAACCATTTATAGTGTAAGTAAAAGTATAATTAAATAATGACTTCATTTCAGCAGGATCCCATGATAAGAATCAATAGTCAGGCCACTGATCTTGCATTAATTTGGCCTTACATTGTCACTAAATCTTGTCACAACCACAATTTCATGACACCCTGAATTAACCTCGACTATAACCTTCCCTTTAAAATACAAGGGTTTTTTACCTTCCCCTTTCCAAAGGCTTTATTGGCTGCTTCCTGGGATTAATGGTATTCAACAGAATTCACATCTACAAGATATGATATTCCACTTTAAAAGTGTAACAGATGTAACAAGCCTTGCTCAAAAGTATCTTCCGCATAAAACCATTAAAGGAAACTCTTACATGTTTAACTTATCTGAGCCTTTGCTGGAAAACAATTTCCTTTTACTTTAAGCCTTGCATATTCCTTGGAAGTAAATACTGCATTTTGATTGCAGTCATAAATCCAAAAAAGTATTATTAATAAAAAAACCATACAGAGACACAGAGAAAATAAACTGAACATGACTAACATGCTGCAGTATTACTTTCAAACTTGTGATCCTGCTGGTGATGTGTATTTTTTCTCATGTGCAAAGAACTTCTGATCTTCTCCCAGTCAACAACCAGCACCTGCAATACATTTTTCTTTTGCTTAGATTGTACTTGCTGCCTGAGATTTTCTGCTCTTGCAAATACAAAAGGCTTCCCACTCCTTACAACTCTTTACAGATTTACTAAAAAATTAAATGCTTCAGAAATTTTTGTGGGTACTATTTTATAGCTTTAAAACCATATGAATGCAAACATAAAGCAGCTCCCTGTCCAAATGATACAGTAGGATTTATAGAGAGACATGGTTTTCACTTCAGGGTTTGTTAGGAAATGTGAAGCTGCAATGAATCCTTATCATTCTGGAAATACAAAATGTGCTCTTTCAATCTTGTCTAAAGATTTAATATTATGTAATTTCTTTTCTGGTGATACTTCATTAAATCATACAGAAAACTCATTGTCCGCCCTCTCTGAAAAAGTCAATACAATAACTGGATCTTTTCATAAAAAGAATCAGTTTCAGATTCTTTGCTTTCCTGGAGGATTAAAAGCCCTCTGGCTTTTGAAGCTCAGTGTGCCCTTGCTGCCTTCTTGTTCCAGTATCCAAGGATATCTTATCCTGCGTGTTACAGCTCACCTCTAGCCTGGTGCCAGAACTGTTCTCTCTTAGATACTGGATTGTTTTTCTGTCTTTGACTAAGCGATGGCATAGCCAGCTGACTACCATAAAGGTGCCTTAGTTTTCAGACTCAGCATTGTCCGTGAAGCTCAGCATTCAGACTCTGAAGGCAGTAGCAACAGAGCAGAGACAGAGCTTTGTATTTAATTGCTCATTTATGTTCCCATGTCTACATGTTGTGAAACATGCAAGTGCAAAACCTGTTGATGTAATTTTTCACATCATTATATCCACATCAAGGACCTCTTGAGTTTTTTTTAATGGCTTGGTTTGGATGGGACCTTTGGATGGGATCATCTGTTTCCAAACTCCCTGCCATGGGCAGGACACCTTTCACTACACTGGGTTGTTTAAAGCCCCATCCAGGCTTGCCTTGAACACTTTCAGTCATGTGGCACCCAGAAGTTCTCTGGCAAACTCTCTGTTCCAGTGACTCACTACCCCCACAGTTCTTCCTTAGGTATAATCTAAACCTACCCTTTTTCAGTTTAAAGCCCATTCCCTTATGCTATTGCAGGCCCTTGAAAAAAGGCTCTTTCCAGCTTTTCTGTGAGTTCCTGGAAGGCTGCTCTAAGTTCTCTTGGAGCCTTCTCTCCTCTGGAGTGAGCAACTCAGCCTTGTGCTGAGTATGGGAGGTGCTCCAGCCCTGTGGTCACCTACCTGGCCCTCCTCTGGACTTGCCTGAGCAGGTCCACATCCTTCCTGTGTTAGGACCCCAAAGCTGGACACAATACTCCAGGTGGGATCTCACAGGAGCAGAGTAGAGGGGGAAAATGACCTCCCTTAATCTGCTGATCTCTTGTCTGCTGTGAGAAGTTACAGGACCTGAGGAAATGGCTTTAAACTCTGTTAGGGGAAGTTTAGGTTGGATATCAGGAAAAGGTTTTTCATTTGATTCTTTTGATGCAGCCCAGAATGTGTTTGGCTTTCTGGGCTGTGAATGCACATGGCTGGCTCATGTTGATCTTATCCACAAACACTCTGTGCTCTTCTCAGCAGGGCTCTTCTTGATCCACTCTCTGCCCAGCCTGTATTTCTGCTTGGGATTGCCCCAAGCCAGGTGCAGGACCTCTAAGCTGGCCTTACTGAACTTCATGAAGTTCACACAGGCCCACTTCTCAAGCCTGTCAAGGTCCATCTGAATGGCATTCTTTCTCTCCAGCATGCTGACTGCACCACTGTCTGGTGTTTTAATGCACCCTTCTAATTAGTAGTACTATATTCCTTGTTAATTATATTCTTTGCTTTCCTGGATTCAAGATCACTCAGATATGAGAGGAAGCAACAGCTCAACCAGAAACTATACAAAATACACAACATTCTTTTTTTTTTTTTTTTTTAGAAAATCAGTGACAGACAAATCTGCACTTATTTCTGTCTTAATTTTCATTCATATGGATTAATGCTTGGGTTTTTATGACCAAAGAAAAGGTTTATCCTTGTTCCTTAACTGGACAATGGTTCTGTAATATTCAGTTTTAGAGGTTCAATAAAAGCAAAATGGTGAGTAGTAAAGCTTAATCTACTCTACAGTACTATCTAACATCCATATAAAAACATAAGAAAACTTTAGGGAGAGTTTGAGTTGACAAGTCAGTTTTACAATGTGCTTTGTCCCTTTTCTCATTGCCAGACATGCAGAAAAGGACAGGTTTTCTCAGTACTTAGCTGACATTCCATTCTTGTAATAGACCAGGCAGGGCAACTAAATAAAGCAAAACCAGATGACATTGACATAGTGTTGATAAACTAGAAGGCAATCTAGCAGCATTTTCGCCTTCACAGCAGTCAGGGTATCTGGTAGCACCATGAAGAACCAAGCAAGAACAAAATGGATTTATTGCCACCAAAGAGGTACCACAAGAGTATTCCAGAAAGTGCATTGAATCCCATTTTCTTTTTAGTTTTGACGTTATTGTGTGGTAGAGAAGATACAGGCAGGGGGTATACTTGTACACAGAACTGCGCTAAGACTTGAAGAAAAATATTCCATGTTCTACAGTGGCAAACTAACTACTTTTTTTTTTCTAAGCTAATGAGACAAAGCTAATATCTGCTTGTCCTTCATCCCGTAATATACTTATTATAAAACCACTATTCAAATTACAGTCACATCTTATTAGACAACAGATGGTCTTATCTAAATTGGTTGGTTAATTCAGGTTCATGATTTTGTATTAATAAAGTCACAACAATGAATCAAACCCTCCTAGAACTCTTCATGAAGTCAGCCATGTGTAGCAGCCAATGGCTGCTATTCAGCAAGAAACAACAAACTTGCAGAAAAGCCGCTTGTACCAAATATGTTACTTCAATTCCTTAGGAATCCTCCTTATTGTGCCCTTCAAATGCATTTCTTCTACCACTGATAGCTGCCAGAGTCTATTTCCCCATTGTTATGTATACACTAACTCCATGAAAAGCAGAAAAAAGTAATTATAGTAGGAAAACCTGTGAAACTGCCATGATGTTTGAATTTTGTTTTATAGAGAATCTTTATACTCAATAAAGATTTCATGTCAAACAAGCTTATCTAAATATAGAATAATTCTTCTGCTGTCAACTTTCAGGTAACAAAACATTTTTAAAAAGATGAACAACAGACACCTCACTATAATAAACTTCTGATTGTCATATGTGGAAGTTAAAAGTTTTTGCAACATGCTTTTATTTTTAATCTGAGCATTTATGTGAAATTGAGCACAACAACTTATGCCTCATAAATTCTATTTTAAAATTCACATTCTTATCTCCATTATCCTTATTCTGCAGATACAAAACAGAACTATTCACTGAAGACAATATAGTGTAAACCTGCCCATTTTCAGGTTGCATTAAGGAAGGGCCAAATTTCCAGTGTCTGCAATTTCCAGTGTCTCCTTCCTGCATTTCCTTTTTGCTTGTGGTCTGAAGATCGGGTTCTGAAATAGTTGTCCTGGTCTCTTCAAAGGGCTTACATATCCCTGGGGTCCCTTATGAGAACAAGAGCCCTCCTGCAAGCTGACTGACATGCAGTTTCCAGTGCCTGGAAGGTATTTAGGGAGAGGTTTCCCTCTGAAGCAAATACAGTAGCTGTATAAGCAGGCTAACCCCTCACAACAGCAGATTAAAAAAAGCTGCAAACCCATGACAGAAAACCTAAGACTAATGTTGCCAGACAATGAAATGCCCCAAATGCACAGCTGGCTCACTTTGTATGCAGCAGCCAGTGTCTGGTTTATGGCATAAATTTTATGGCCATGCTCAAATAAGATCAGCAATAAGCCTGGACTTTATGCAACTGAAGGAAAAAAAAAAAGAAAAAAAGAAGGCTAGTTCTTAATACAAGTCAATATTGTATTTGTGCTTAGGGAGATCCCAGACAGAGAACAGATTGTTCACCCAGACAGATTGTGCTCAGAACAATCTGCCCTGACTGAGGTCTCCCTGTGGAATTGTCAGAAGTTTGCTCTGGTGTCAATGGACTACTGTATTGAGGGAGCCCTTTCCCTAGGATTAACATGACCTGTTACTGAAAGCTTGAGGTTGAACATACACAGAAGTTATGGCAAGAGTGGTGATGCGACAATCTTCATTGGGTCAGGAAAATAAAAAAGATGTGAATGAAATCACACCTTCAACATCCTGTAATATTTCTTGATTCAGAGATAAGCAACCTGGAAGCAAATGCAAAAATAATTGAGAAATGCTAAGAGGAGAATTAGAAAAATGCATAACAGTTGATCCACCCAGAACTTCTGAGGGCTAGAACTATTAGAATCCCAAGTAACAATATCTTCCAAGCCATTAGACATAACTGTTATGCTATACACACATACCAAAAATTGTATCTCATAAGCATCCTGTGCAGGACAGAAACAGCTGTAGTGGAAGGGGATGCAGATTTTGAAAGAGAACTGCAACCCTGCTGGTAACACTTGCATGCTGCAGGTGTAACAGGAAGTCCTCACACACAGAGATGATGTAAACCACCAGAAGAACCAAATAGGTTCTAAGAATGAAATCCTGACACATGTGAATTTGAGAGGAAGACATCACCTGGCCTCAAGGGCCAGACTGCCAGGTCATTTGGAAATTCATCTAAGCTGTTAAAAAATATCTCTGCAGTTAAATAATTGAAGCAGAAGTCCCTCTTGAGGCAAATGGGAATAGATCCTGAGTACTGAAAGAAGAAGTGCTGTGATTTCTTAAACTCACAAAGATGCACATTCTAACCACTTACACCATCCCCACCACTTCTTTTTTTTTTTTTCTGTGCAGATTATTGGTTTTCATTGACATTATGATTTATTTGCATTAGATTTCAGAAGCAAAGATGCCATGTGCATGAAAGAAAAAGGAATTTTGAGTCCACATGGTACAATTTTTCATTTACATTAGACAATGCATATGACACCTAATAAAGAAGATAAAAAGGCACATCTCTTTGTTGAAGTGAAATACACTTATATTTCAAAGAGGAGAAAAAGGATTTGCAAATTTTGCACTTTGTCTGGAGGGTGCTACTGTATATATTTAATTCATCTCATTTTACAGGCCCAGTTTTTTTTTCATTCTGGCATGATAACAATTCCCCTCTAGTGTTATTTAATTTAAATTTGATTTTCTTTACACTTGATGCCAAGTTTTGTGCTTTTTTGATTATCATCTGTAAATGATGAGGACAAGGTGGGTGTTAAGAGGAACAGATGATAAATTACAAGCTCTCCATAAAATTGCAAGTCCTAATTTATGTGAAAATTGAGCTAGGTATGTAGACCTAGGTTTAAAAAACAACCAACAAAATAACTATGAACTTGGAACAAAGTTGAGTTTTTTACTAATTTCAAACTGACCAGGCATCTAACAAATACTACTAAGTAGCACGGAACAGACTGCTTACTTTTTGTGAAATCTAGATAATTAAACTTAGGAATCCAAATTTGTGGTTAAGACCATCGGTCTCATATAATAAAACAGGAAACACACGAACAACCCCAACATTTTCCAGTAAGCAATATTTTTCCATTGGAAAAGACATTGACTGGTCGATAGAATTAAAAACAGGACTATCATTTAAAAGTGTGAGGAAATCAAAACAAAAATGACACATAGAAACCCCCCCATGACAACTGAGAAAACACTTCATAGAAGTATCACATAAAGTTAGAGAAAGACTACTTTAGTGTAAATGATTCTCTGCTGTTTTATGCTGTAAGTGTACAGTGTCCAATGCAACAGGCAAATGCAGCTTTAACAGGATTAACAGCCTTGAAAGCTTTTATGCTTTTAGAGTGCAATGAGCTGTAGTATAAAACAGGCTACCATAATGCACACAGGTAAAATGTTTTTGAGTGATACAACCATTTATGGTGCCACAAATTTAATAAAATTCCCTGAAAAATGAGAGAAATAGAGCAGTAGAAGAAGTGATTGCATATGTAGGGGGTAAGTGACCAATGACAGTAGTATGGTTATGTCCCAAGAAGGAAAAAAGTAGTTTCAGAGAAGTGAAACTGTTCCAGAGTTGTAGTGGTGAGTAGTATGGCTGCAGTGTGTGCAGGCCTATGGAGTTGGCTGTTTTTGTCTAGAACCTCTTCTCATTTTGTCCAAATTAAAGAACCCCACCCCTCTCACCCACCCAAGTCCCTGAAACCAAGGGGATCTACTGTGAAAAGCCCTCCTCAGGTTCTCCAGTGGAACCAAGACTTCCAAATGCTCTTTTTGACTACTCTTTCCTTGCTGTTTGCACACATCTGTTATACACATGAGAAGCTTTTGGGGTGAGGCATAGTGGTCTTTATGTTTTGAGATGGCAGTGGGCCCTTTAGGCACCAGGACTTAATCTACAAACATTTTAAGAATTATTTTCAAACAGCTAAAACAAGTGTATGAAAACTGTTTTCCCAAGCACAACGAAATTAAACCCACATGACAAAATTATTGCAAACAGCTTTCTTCATATTTTGAATCCATCCTCTGATGCCACAATACCTCCTACCAACCTTCTCTTATACAGATAAGCTTACCTTGTATCTTCGCTTTTGTTAGATGATTTTCCTACCTTTTTTAGAATTTCCTCATTCCTGCCAATACCTCATGAAAATTGGATAGTTTTTTTACAATAACCATAAAATAGAATAAAATAAACTACAGATCAATTTTCTTTGTAGAGATTTACAGATAGATGGTTGTTTTCTACTATTTCCAAATTACAAATGATGCAATATATATTTAGGATAATTTATTAAAAATATATTTTTCAAGAAATCTTCTAACGCTAAAGACTGAAAACTCTTGGCCATCTCACCCATGTTCTTGAGAGTCCACATTTTTTTTCTCAGTCCTAATCCACTTCATGACTCTCTTGCAGGAAGAAGTTAATTCTTCACCATGTTTGGAAGGTTAATACAAAGCTAGGTAGGAAGTTTTACTTAAGGTGTGGAACAAAGTTTTCTGTTCTCAGTTATGTTTCCTACCTAGTTTTTATACCCTTATGACAATTACTAAATAACTTGTCTTTCTGTTTGAAATTTAGCTCTTTACATTATACATTTTTGTCTAACATGTTCATTAGCTTGTTCATTTTTTAAAAATAAATATTATTTTATATAATTTTATTGTTCATGAAATGGCTTTAATTTCAACATTTTTTTGCCAGAGAATTTGATTTATTTGTTTGTGTGATTGTTTATTTTCCTTATGAACCCTTAGAAAATGACATTTTGACTATGTTTTCAATCTCTTTCTATTAGCTATAATTATTTCTCAACCTTTCTCCCAGGCTAAGACACCTACACATTTCACTAAGTGTTACTTCTGTCTCTGAGATACTTTTGTACTAGAAGTTACTTGATTAGCATAATAGTGTCCTCTGAAACATGAATGATTTTACCTGAATTTGCCCTTCCTTTTTCCTGTGCTCTTTCAGGAGAACACAATATTATGATGGTGGTTTTCATGTCCCTTGAACTTTTAACCACCAATTATATTTAGTTACAACTAACAAAATTTATTGGAAGCCTCATTTTAGGAGCTCAGAGATAAGGAAGTTTCCAGAATGATCTCTATAGTCAAATTCCTCCTTTCCTTCTACTTTCCTTTAGTCAAATTCCTCCTTTCCTTCCTCCTTTCCCCTAAAGAGGGAAAGCAAATTTCACTGTTTTTGCAAGCAGACAGCAGCATTTTGGGACATTTTTTTCTTTGCTGTCATTCTGAGGGTATTTGTGTGCATTTTGTTTGCAGACAAACTGAGTTTTACTCACTTCCTATGAAGAAAAAAGAGACAAAATGAATCCCAAATGACTTTGAGTATTTCCACACAGGCTGTTGGACTATGGGCCAGTGGATCATATCACTGTTATGACTCTTAGCTAAGGCAAAAAGAATCCAAATTGCTAGTTTCAGGTAAATAATTTCACTTTCACCAAGTGAAGTGATGATGATGATGAAAATGCAAAATGCCACATCCACCATGGTGTCCATGCCAAGGCTGTGGGAAAAAGTCTGGAATATTGGAAAAGGTCTGTTTGATGTTCATGAATGCCCAGCTAAGCCACAGGCACCAGCACATACAGAGAGAAATAACTGAGATGTTTTGATGGCATGTCATGTAAAATAACTAGATAATAACAATCACTACCTTTTCCACAAGAAAGAAATCAGTGTTTTCGTGGCAATCTTTGTTTCCCTCTTATTTAGCCATATTTTGTTGGAATAGAACACTAGCTATGCAATTAAGATAACGTGTTTTATCCATCAAAGTAATTGTCCTTTTTACTCAAACTGACACAACTGAAAAAGTTTAAATAAGAATCACAAGAAAAAAAATAATCAGCTGTTGGTCTCTTGAAAATAAAATATATACTTTTGGATAAAAAAAATGTTTCTTCCCTACAGTGCAAAGCTACAAATGGGAAAGACAGATTAAACTGCAGAAAGAAAATGCTTCTTTGCAAAATACTCCAAACCAAACCCTAACTGAACCAAGCTAAATAAAAAAATACTTAAAACTGAAGGCAAGAAAAGGAAGCTTTATTTTTATCAAATATCAACACTTGTTGCAGCAGCCTGGGCTTTCTTTTTGTGACACTGAAACCAAGATCTTTTGCCTGTGCACACTACACTTTTGCAGGCTGGTACATGATCACTGCCCCATATGAATTCTTCCCTGATACAAACATGGCCTTGTGCTCCAAAGCTACCATCTTCTGAAAGCAAATCATTCACTGCTTCCTTACAGAACATCAGAAGCTGTGAAAATCAAATCAGACATAAAAAATGTGCATATTTTTCATTGCTCTAAACTGGAATGTGTTCTGCCACCTGAAATATGAGTTGCTGGGCTTGCATCACAAGATGAGGAAACCTGCATGTTGTTGTTTGGCAAAGCAAAACAGAGAGAGACTGGCAGAAATAATAGCAAAGCAGTTAGGCATGACAATATCACCTGCTTTTTGTGCTAATTGTAGTAGAACTGACAATTAAAACAATGCAAAGTAATGTTCAGATGTTGATACTAATTAGTGTCAGAAGAACTGAAAAGTAACCTCTTGTTATAAAGGTTGGTGTTATTGATGTTTTGGTCTCTTCTTCCAAGGGTCAGAAGCTTCTTGACAGTAGTGCAGCATGGAGAATATTGCATGCTGTTCTTAAGGAAACAATTTCTCATCCTATTTTTTCTATGTTAACCACAGAAGCAGTGAAATTCACTACTACACTGTATCTGGAAGGTTGAAATGTTTACTTAGTAACAGAAACTTTGATTCTGTAGGACCTCAAATTTGGTCACACTTTATAACCTTTAGAATGACTATTAAAAATGTTTCTTCCTTTTCCTAATCAGGGTTGCCCTTCCAAAACAGAATCAGGTTATAAGAAAAGTTAAGCTATATTAAACATGGTACACTGAAGGCAAAAAGTCTATAAACAAATTCTATGAATATCTTGAAAGAAAAAAAAATCTAATCGTTTCTAATTTGTTTGTTTCCACATAGAACAACCGTTTCTATTCTTATTTTGTCTTTGAAAAATCCAACTCACCCTTCAGACCATTCCAAATCAGAATATAATCACATTAAATTTCTATTGATAAACCAAAGGAATTGTCAGCTTACACAACTTCAACTGCAAGGCTGCCATGGAAAGGAGGAAAAAAAAAATTTATATACTTAATGATGTTTAAATGACAATTAAGAAAAAGCTAAATAGGCTTCAATCAGGAGCAGTAATCCTAAGAGGGCCACCTGATGGTTACATTTAATATGCTAATGCTATTACAGTGCATGAAATTTTCTATTCTTCCCATAAAGATCTTGTTAACAGTAATTAAATGTTAAGACATTCAGCCCCATAAAGAAAAGATATCTAGTGAATTTATTATCACTGGAATCAGTGGAAAACTTTTTTAAATTAGTATTTGAATAGCAAAAGATTGAATTCTCACTACTCAGGGACAACAAAGCTGATCAGGTCTCTGTTAAATTGCAGGCAATCTTAGCTTCTTCATTAGAACTGAAAACTTAAATATAAACTACTGGTTTTGCTATGCAGCAGATGACAGGAGTTGATGCTCTTCCAGAGATGGCAGGAGTTCATACCAACCCTCAACTCTTCCTACCCTCAGCATGTTTTACACCCAAGAGCAGTGAGTGGCCTGCGCTACTAACTTTGGAGATCTGTGCCTCAGCCCCTAGTGCTGGCCATCTGGAGGTCTCTTGATGGGGAGACCACCTGGAATTACATGAGCAGTAGGTCCTAAATGCTGAGAAAGGACTTATTGGGTAGCCAAAAAGGTGACACACTGCAGAGTGTGCGCTGCTGTGGCAGGTTGGTCTGCATGAGATGCAGGGCATGACCGTCCTCAGTGTTATGACCCTGGCTCTTCCTCTTAAACTGCGACAGTTCATGGTTTTCAGTCCTGGAGATCCCTGGCATTCTGTCAAAATGACAGGCATCACCTTCATGAAAACAGCTCTCCAGTTGTAGAAAGAATATTTTGATAACCTCTTGCAAGTACTTTTTTTTTAATAGTTGAAGTAAATTCTTTACCAAGAGCAAGCACTGGAATTACACAGCATGGTTTCCAATAAAGAATAATTGGATTCAGTCCATAAAATTAATTAAGATTGCCACAGCCTCTTTAGGATCCTAATGCTGGTTTTAATACTTGCTCATAGGATTTCAGAAAACATTCATTTGCAAAGACATTTATTTCCATATACAAATGTATATCAGCTAGTTTAAACAGAGAAAGAAAAATGAGGACCACTTATTTTTTAAACTAGGTAGAAACTTAAAAGCAAATTCATTCAGTTTAATATTTAATGAAGTCCTAAATCAAAACTGATGGGATAAGAATATAACTTGGAATAATAACCCATAAAGTGTGTCAAAGATTGTTATTCCTTAAAGTCTTGTCCCCAGTTCCATAGCATTTACCATTGAACAGAAGTACTTGTCAAATATTTGAAATGAAACTCCAAGCAATTATGAAGTACCAGATAAAATCTTCAGGTTTGCTGTGTAGCAGCTCAAAAGCTCAAAATTTAAAATTCCAGTGATAGGAGACAATTCTATTAAATAATGGATAGTGATCCACAGTTTCAAATGTAAAAAGGAGAAGGCTATACCATGGGAAAACTGCTGAACATTAACTATATGGTAATTCTTTCTGTATTTAACCCTTCTAACTTTGGCCAGTGACACAGAGTTTCTATTCTGTGAAGATAAAAACCAGGAAGTTTTGGTCCACAGTTAAAAATGGGTCTGATCCTTATTTCCTCAAGCATTTCCAACTTCCACCATGGTAATAAAATTATTATGCTTGGGAACAGAGAAAAATGAACCTACACTGGTAAATGTGTGTGAATCAGTGGATAAATTCTGTCAAACACATCTTCTAGTCAAACACAAACCTGTGTGAGTGATTGCCACTAAAATACAATTTCTGCATCTGACTTTCAATTAGTAATGATAATCAAGATATAATGAAACAAATGCCTGTCAATTTCAGTTATCTACTTCTAAAATTATCTGAAATACTCGGTAATTTTATTTAC
Organism: Passer montanus; assembly: GCF_014805655.1. Lineage (NCBI taxonomy): Eukaryota > Metazoa > Chordata > Aves > Passeriformes > Passeridae > Passer > Passer montanus. Next base: position 191,805 of record NW_024374590.1, read on the forward strand.
AAAGAGAGATGAAATGTCATTTGTACAATGATAGGAGAGAAACCCTTCCTCGCCTTCCTTCCCACCTCGTCTTATCTTTCAACATTTAAACCTGGACAAAAAACTATGGCTGCTGTAACTGAAGCACAGTTTGCAACCAGAAAAGAAAATGAGATAAAATATTTGCCAAGATTTTACAACATATGTTCCTTTCACTCCCATAACAATTTCTGTATTCTATTTTCTCATCTGTTTGCCAGACTCCAATATTCTATACCTGCAGTTATGCCACCTCAGGTGGTATCAGTGCCACCAGATACCCCCTTTAACCAGGAACTTGGCTAAATCTTGTGTGAAAGGAGGTGCATTATGTCATTTGCTAATGTTTTCAAAGAGAGCAGCTGCAGATCTGTGGAACACGTTAAGTTTCCTATAATGTATTTCAATCAATTTTTTATTTTAGGTTGGTAGAGCTTTGATGGGAAAGGATTTAGAAACATTAAACCAGCACTTTTAGGTTAGCTGACTAGGAGTTATGGAGCAAGGTAGAAAAGCTGTCTCATTTTCGAGTTGGAGTTAAAATATGACCATGTATAACACAATTGAAGGATGATTAACATGAAAAGCCCAGAGACACTGATATGTCTCTTAACATTAAATTCCTTCTTGTTCACCCTCACCAAATATTTTTTAGTACTTGTCCCATCTATGGAAAATGGAGAGGATTTTAATCACCTTTAGTTTTAGCATTTCTATCACTGTAGAACTTGTTTCTGGAAAAATATCACAAAAATGGCATTCTGTACAATTTCTGGACAGAGCTTTACCAGAGTTACTTCAAGAATTTCTAAGCAGAGTATATGGAAACAAAAGATTATTTCATCTAGACTGAGGCAGAAAATCTTGCACATGCTGTATAGCTTCCCATTTTTCTATGGCACTGAGAACTGCTCACTCTTCATGGAAAACCCAAAGAAAATAATTATTTTCCAATAGCAAGGAACCTAAAAAAGGAAGGAGTGTAATTTACACTGCCAGTTTCTGGAAATGGTCTCCATATACAGCCTAACAAACTGCAAAGTTAGCTGATGGTGAATCTTGTGCCATTTGACATAACCAGTCTCTCCCTGATTGTTACAATGCTGCTGAGGAGGTGGGTGATGGGAAAGCCAGCAAGTTATTTCTTATTTTTCAGCTTTCAAGACTGAGAGGAAATGTACACATGTACATTTTATACAAAACATGATAATTTAGAGGCTGCTAAACTTGTTTTAAAGGAAGTATGTTCTGGCTCAAGTCACATATTTGCTGACATGGAGATCTAGCATTCCTGTTTGCCTCTAAATCCAGTGTTTTGACTGTGTTCCAGGTCCAATACTAACACAATATTCTTTTAAGTGAAGATGAATGGAGCTAGAAGAGAAGGAGAACTAAAATTTTCCTTTTTAAGTGAATCCATGCTGCCATATATCTTGGAAAAATACTGACTTCATTCTCTCTTGTGCCTCTGATCTTAGACCAAACTGATCCACACCACAGGAAATAACTGCTATATAGGTGATGCACTTACTAGCAGCAAAAAAAAAAAGTGTTTTTTTTTCTTCATAATTTGTTTCACAATCTCAAAGCTAATAAATGAGACAGTAATTCCTCTCCCCTTTACATTTTTAATATGAAATAACAACCTTCTGACCAACATCCTACCCATAAAAAAATTGACCTGTGATTATAACCCATTGGCTACTCAAAAGTTCTACGTCAGTCTCCACAAATTGTGATAATTACAGAATGGCTATGTAATATAAAAATTCAAGCCACATTTCCTTTTATGTTTTTTTCTCCCTAAAACCAAGGGAAATAGGAAATGCAAAAGAAAACTTCAGTCAGAATGATCAACATTTTGATGTCCTTAGAAAACCCAACTGATGTTTGAAAATAAATTTGAAAAACACCCTGAAGCTGCTGTAGTCAATAACTCAAAATCTGTACAGGAGTTCTTCAGACATCTGAGAGATTTCTTAAACAGGTTTTATTAAAAAAACATGAGTAGTTTAAAATAAACACCAAGACATTTGAAAAATCCTCAAATTTGGAAATTACACTAATGCAAATTGTATGTGCTCAGAGAAATAACTACCTTTCACATTTGTAGTAAAATGTGATTTCTTACAGACTATCTACATAGCATAATATTCATGAAAATTTTCATTATTTGAAGCGCTAATAAAACTTTTGTTCAGTTAAATTCCTCATTCAGACACAGCTTTATCTGTGGTAAGTAAAATTTAAGTTCAATGTTCAGCTTTTCTTGAAAGGCATTCCTGAAGACAGCAAATACTGAAAAACCACAAGGTTTCACCTACAGCTAAGCAACTCTTATAGCTAACAACAAAATACATGCTGAAGTTTTTATTTTTTAAAGTTTGAATTCATATGGGTAAGAAATTGTTGATTTTCCATATAACAGTCATCAAGCTAATGTTTTGTGGCATTGCTAATGCAGGAGAGTTGCTGCTTTATCATCACATCTGGTTTTATTTTTAAATTATAACCTTAAGATTTAGATCACCTTTTCCCCTTGGTTTTCATGGATATAAGTTCATTTAGTTACACACCCATAAAAGTGCTCTCAACTTATTGTGCTGTAAATTGGTTTGGAAAGAAAAATCTAGAAGAAATTTTTCTTTGATGCCTACTTTGATGCTTAATATCACAAATATCTGTTGGGGACATCCCTATCACTGATTCAGTCAAATGACTTCCTGTTGAGGTTAGCCAACCCTTGGGACTGTAAACATATTTCTGGATTTAAAGACCCTCAAAAAGCAGTCTTTTATATACTTCTACTGCTTGCATATAGTATCTGAAATTTGGAAGAGATTGGAAAAATATCTGTGGTTATCTTTGGGAAAATCTATGTGGATATGACTGAGCTGCAAAAAGGGCAATGTTGTCATTTGTTCTCCTCAGCAGTGAACTTGCTAAACTACTGGGGTAGACACTGTGAACATTCTGTCTGAACGAAATGGGTTTCAGTCTCATTTAGGCTTCTGTTGCCATACATGATTCATGTAACATATAAACTTTATCACAGCAAGAGCCTGGATGTCTGAGCCAAAACTCTCTGCTGTACTGTAATAAGGATTGATATGCACCATAATTTTATCGCATACTGAAACCCTGAGAAAATGAAGCAGACATATTTGAAAATTACCTGAGAATTTGGTCACCAATCATATTCTGTTACTTTGGAAAAAATAGATGGATATATGTTAATCCTACAGATAACCGGGTCTATCTTTCTTTTAAGGAAAAGGGAGAACATAATAAAACACCCTAATATTAACATTGGATAAGTAATTTGCTGACTTGCTGATGTGTATTGATGCTCAACTTTGAAAAGCCTCTGATTTTTTTTTTTTTGTATTCAAGTAGGTTTGAGACAAAAGCAAAATCAATCAATTTTGACAGTATCAGTTCTGAGCCAGATTCTGTTACCCTGGATGCAGGTGGAATTGTGCCTTTTTAGCAAGTGGTGCAATTGATTTTAATGGTATTAGTTGCCAAATAAGAAGCTCTTCAGGCTAAATGGGATATCAGAAGTCACCTTCCATAACTGAAAACAAAACAAAAAAAATGATGACTACCAGACATTCCATATATGCTGAAATGCAAAACTAAGGTTTTTAAAAATCATAAATGTTCTTGTGTAAAGACAATTTTTTTTTTTTTTAAGTAGTCTTTTAGTAGTTTTATAATTTTATTGCTTTAGGTCTTTTGAGCACTTCAATAAACATGGATGAAATGATTTTTCAAAAAGATACAATGGGGAAAAAAAAGGGAAAAGCAAACCCTACAATTCATAGTCTTAAATGAGGATACACTTAAAACACACTTTATATGAATCAGCATTTAAAAATAAAAAAAGAATTTTGCTTTTGGCTGGGAAAGTCCCTAATTTTTTTCTTTTATTACTTAAAGAGATGTTTCTTGGAGAGGAATTGCTGTCAATGGTGTTATTACCAAAAATAACATCTCTGTAAACTGGCATCAGAGTGTGAACCAATTAGCACTATGAGATGCTGTGGAAGTTTAAAACCAAATGTGGCAATAACCATCTGGGTAGATAAAATATTCTTTTTACCTGCAGGTCCTTGAACATGGCAATAAACATATGGCAGAGAGTGCTGGGCTTGTTTCAGTGCATTTCTAATAAAAATCTAGGTGACAGAAATATGCCATGATAGGTGTCATAGAATCTAGTATGATGACCTTTCACATCTGGATGCTTCGTTTCTAATTAGGAATGAATAAGATATAACAAGGTCAGGTGACACTGTCTAACACAGCATATTAGTTGTATATGGATGAGGCATTTTGATGAAAAACTTCCAAAGCATTTTTGCCCATTATCTTACCTAACTTTGTGTGACAGCAGACTGTGTCCCCTTTAAAGAGGTTCCAGATGTGAAAGCTCAGAACTTTTATCCTAGAGTATGCAGCTTATTCTTTTCCCAGATCTTTGTTACCTCTGTATTAATGTCAAATGAAATCCAAATTTGTTCCCTCCACTTTACAAACTGTTTGAAATGCTGCTTTCAAAACACGACACTTGTTCAAGCTGTTTACACCTCTCCAACAGCATGAGCACGTTTCACCAGCCATAACACCAGATGGCCACATCCTGGCTCCCTTATTCTGAGCCTATTTGTGCAGTCAGTCTCACTGAAACAATATTTTATCATAATCAACTTCCTTAGTCTACTTCCTTAGTTTATAACCTCCCAAAAAATTCACAAGGAAAAAAGGGCATTTCTAGACTTTTGCAAACCACCTGAATGCTCTGACCCCCAAGAAGAGAAGGAAATTCTGCAACATCACACACTTAAATCAAGGAGCTTAGCTCTACCCACTGGACCAAGCTCAAGCATGGTAAAGGAAACAGTTTTGCTTCTTTGCAAAACCTGACACCCAGGAGGCCAGCCCTGGCTGTAGGGAGTGGGTTTGGGCTGCCTGAGGCACCTCCTAGTAGCCAGCACTCATCCCCCACAGTGATGCTCATGCAGTGGGAGGGCAAAAGAGGAATGTCTGTGACAATCCTGACACTGGGCACCAGCAGGTGATTGCCAGCGGTGCCTGGTTTCATGTCATGCTCCTTTCCTGGGGGTTTTGGGGACATATTGGTGTTTGATCTCTTGAGGGAACATAGGTGCTACCAGGCAAGTTCTGTATGAGCTGTTCCCTCTGATTTGGTGTCACCTGCAACTGTCTGGGTTTTATGGATCCCTTGCACTGGGAAGTTTCTGAGCAGTCTTCAGTCACTTTTTACTGTGAGATGTCAATTAAAAAAATAGACAGAAAGAAAAGAAAAAAAAAAGCAGGCATGGAAATGGTGCTTTCAGAAACACACCAGTTTGCCTTAAAGGTCACTCAAACAAGGTCATTATTGACTGAAAATGACAATTCTTGCTCTTTCCAGGCACATATAGATTTAAACAAATCAGAATATTGGCATGTTCAACTCTACCTGATCTCTGATTCTGACTAATTTCTCACATGCGTTTATTACAGTTTAAGATCAAACACAAGTCACCTTAAGACACAGCTGAAAAGTAAATACATTGTGGCAGCAAAAGAAATAACAGGAGAGATGAAAGATGATGTGATACATCGAAACACACAGCATGTTCATGATAGCATGCAAAGGTTCATGGCTTTAGTGAAATCATTCTGGTGAGATATACCAGGAATTTTTCAGGCCCTCCTGGCTACCAGGGCACTGCTGACTCATATTCAGCTTGCCATTGACCACGGGGACTCTTCAGCTAGAAGATAAACTCTGGAACTGGGAGCATAATGCCGGCAGCTCAGCTAAATAACCTTTTGTTATAAGTGTACCAGACAGCTTCAGGTGACACCAAACCAGAAGAAACAGATCATGCAGCCCTCCCCTGGTAGCACTTATGTTCCCACTTGAGGACAAACACCAAGGAAAATGTAATATATTGCGGAGCTCTCGGCACAATATTTACACATATCTACAATGTGAAAAGTGTAGAACTGGGATACTTCTCTTTTTAGATATTCAGTTTTATGAGTGGGCTTATGCACAGAAATATTGAGCCACTAAGGCAGATGTTTTAAAATAAGTCATGCTTTTTTTAGGACATCCTGCTTTTTTAAAACTTCCAATATGAAGTTAAAGCTTTGGAAAAAATACACACTGATGCATCCTTGTTTCCTTTATATCCCCTACTGCCACACTTCTGCCTACCTATTTTTACTTAATTCCTTTCATTTCTTTTACTGAGTAATAGCTAAAATTTGTTTCACTGTTTTACAGGACCAGGGATTATAATCATGAGAATAGTGAACTGTCTAGAATATTGCATGCACTGCAAAAATATTAATAACTGCAATAACTAGCATTCTGTGTTCAAGTCCTGTTTTATTTCAAGTTCTCAGTTGGTGCAGAACTGCATTCTGCATATTTGCTTTTAACACATTTCTATCTGCATTTCTTCTAAATTTTCAAATTTCAGATGCAATGATGCTGCTGACATGGTTATCCTTCAAATGAGTCTGTGAGTCTCAAAAGATTTGCCTGCCCTGACGACATAAATACAGATTAGTAAAGAACTAGAAAAAGGCAGATAAGTTCACTGCCCCTGGCATTGGCAAATATGTTCCCTTGGTACGTCCATTACGGGAAATGTTATTTTTACAAAGCAAACTCGTGTTATAGGCACATAGCAAAAGATGGAAATACCACAGGTCAGACTTGAGCCTCCGTCTGTGGTGAGGCCCAAAGGTCAATCAGGAGTCAGTGAAAGTTCTCCCCTCCATGTCACCAATGCTTTGACCTATTTCACTTTGTTCTGAGCAATGACAGTTACTTCAAGGATTAACCAACAAGGGGAGACTTCTAATTTCACACAGTCAGCACCCTGAGGAGGAGAGGTCATGATCCAGTCACTTTCCTCCTCCCAGATCTACCATGTAGGCAAAAAGCATCCTCAGCTGCTCTCAGACCATTATCTCTATTATGAAGATTTTCCTTGCAATGTAAACGAAATTCAAGAGACCAAATATGATGTTTGCCTTAACTCTATTTTTCTATTATCTTCTGTCATATTTGCATTGCCTTGGCATTAAATGACCACGATCATGAAGAAGATACAAGATGAAGTTAAAAAAAATAATTCAAAAGCTGTAAATATAAATATAGTCAACAACCACTCTTTTCTGATGAATAGAACAATGAAAAGGAAAAAGAAAATTGATAAATGAAGCCTGATGATTTCCTGCAGAATTTAAAAGAAGGATGTTAAAAATATTTATTTCTTCGTAGATGAAAAACACAGACTTTTCTCCATGCTTCATGAGACCAGAACAGCAGGTTCCGTAAGTCACAGTGATTCACATAAATCTTTCTCTGTTTCTAATAATGGTTAAAGCTTTCAAAATGCCACAAAATTGTAGTTCTAGTCCTTGAGCTCCTGCAAGGCTCCACCCTCACTGCATTTGTTATTAAATTGTTATTAATGGCCTGTCTGTGATGTTTCTGTCTACACGGACCAAGAGGGTGATGCACAAGAAATAAAAAGAGAGAAAATGTTGGAAAATATCCAATGAAAATTCTAAAAAAACATTCAGAAGATTCTAAATCAAAGTAATTTATGAATTTAAAACCTATTCATTTTTGAGAGATTAAGCTTCAAGTGACTGGAACACTTTTGGAAATTTTATCCAATTCTCAAATGCTCTTTCTGGATTCTCCATGGAGCTAGTGATGAAACACAGCACAAAGAGCATGAAACTCCAGTGCTGGGTCTGCCCTTCTTTTGGCTTTTGGAAGGTCTTTGAGACAGGGATAATAATGCTGCACATGGTGCCACCTGTGATTGTAATACAAGCCTTATCTGACTTGAATTCAAGACTACTTTTTAACACAAACCTGTTCTTATCCATGTTTAAAAATATAATAATATTTAATTTCAAACATTTTAATCAGTATGTCTGACATGTTTCAAATTCCATTTTCCAATTAATACCACAAAAAGAGGGAAGGATACTGTATATGTAAAGAGTTAAGGCCCTTATTTTGGGTCACAATAAATATTTCAGATTAATTTTTCCTAATTTCATCTTTTACTTCCCCTCCATGAATTGTGTTAGTATGCTGCCCCTAGCTGACTGTCATGACATGACCTAGTCATGATCAGATTTACTTCAGTTGACCAGAAGATATTGTACAGAAAATGGTATACTGTAATTATATTTAGAGATCCCAAACCATTGTAAAGGATATTTTTGATGTTACCCCCTGTGCTGTAGAAAAGCAAGTACCAGATCTGTTTTAAATCTCCATTTGCATTTTATGTACAAAACTGTTATTTTACATAGTAATAAGTTGTCAGCTGTGAGGACAAGCTTTTTATTTGTTTATAGAAATTATACCACATATCAAACAAGTTCATACTCATTTTTACTCCTAATGTGGACGGTCACAAGATTCCCTTGCATCATTTGAGTGCAGAACACTGATATTTAAATCCACTAGCTTTTCCATAGCATACTTTTTGCCTCAGTCAAATTTGTCAACATCACTTTTTCTTTTCTCTAAAAATTTGCATTCAGTTTTCACTGCTGCAAAAAATGTATCTGTCAAAATACCTCAAAGAAAAGGCTACTGCTATGGCTGTGAAATAGAAATGGCTATTCAGCCCTTAACCTGTCTGTAGAATGTGACAACAAATGTACCTACCAGTGTAACTTCTGATCTTGATGTTTTTGCACTGAGACCTGGATGGACAGCAGAGTAGTTATAGCTTCCCAGAATGCGTTCATAGAAATACTTACTGACTTTACTAAACAAACAAATAAATAAATAAATAAATAAATAATTGTGAATACAGTGGTTTCTTTTCAAAAGTAAATTGCATTGGGCAAAGAATTCAAGCAACACTTCAGGCTTCAGACTGGTGTTTGGATTATTTTACCCATCACCCTGAAATCTTAATACAAAATGGGTGGAGAAAAAAAGAAAGAAAAGCTCAGTTCCATTTCCAATATATGGATCCTCCTTCATTCTTTGGAATGGCTTATTGATTAATTAATAGCTCTTTATGTGGGGGGTTTCGGTTGATTTATATCCTTTCAGTCATTTAAAGATGCTGTTGTGAATTTGCACATTGACACAGAGCATTGATGACTCTTGATTTCACCCTGAAAAAGACCTGGAGAATTCAGCAGTTGTACAAAACAACACAGAGTAGCTGAGTCTGTAAGAAACTGTAAGAGCAGTTTCAGAGCCTGAAAGGCTAAGCTTCAAATCCCAAATGACCATCAGTTTTATGAAGTAAGGGTGGTTTTGCCTCTGCCTAATGACTTTTTAATCTTCCTTATAAAATAAAACAGCTACAAAGCTAAGAAACAGTGAGTGTATTCTAAATCTCTTATTCAGGCAGTGGACAGTGAAATTTTGGTGCCTCTGAGTTCCGATTCAGACACAGCAGGAATCTGCATTATTCTTCAAAGTTACAGCTATTCTTCAAAGAAGCCATACATCCTTTTGGATTCTGTGCCTTACCTTGTGTAAAGATTTTCAGCAAAATCTTTGTTAAAATCAGATTTGTTAGCGGAAAAGAGGAAAAAGTTTCACAAAAAAATTCTCATCATGGGTTTCCAAATACATATGCAAAAATACCTCTACATAGAAATACTTTGTGGAGTGAGGAAAACAGCTTCTTTCACAAAGCCTATTTACTGTATTTCATTAGATGCCATAACCAGGCTGCATTCCTAAAGATCTCTCTTTGGCATTTTTCAATGCCACAGCATATGTTTGGTATATTTGGTCTTGCTGTTCCAAGTTTTACTTTTGTTAACAGCACAACATAGGAAAATTCTCTCCTAAAGCTTAGTTTCCTTCACATTTTGATGTTAGACTTGAAGTTCCTATGCTTATGATTTGCTTATTGTATTTCTTTACTTCCAGCTGGGGATCACGAAACACTTAGTAATAATAATTTGCAAAAAATACCAGAGAGAGTAGCATACAGCAAAAATTAAAAAAAAAAAGAAGAAGAAATAAAAAAAAAAAAAAAGGAAAAGTGCAAGGCATAGAGAAGGATGAAAAATTGATAATGTGCCATCTAAAATGATCAAGTTGTTAAGGATGACACTGATATAAATTCCCTTGTTATTGCAGATGAACCAGTATAATACCAGGGGACTGAACATGAGCCAGATTTGATTTGTCAACTTGTTGCTATTATTTTGACAACATTTCAGCAAAATTGTCACATCTGTCGAAATTCTGTTAGAAAATTAGATGTAGCAAAGAACACCACGCAGCCTTATTTTCTCCTACTGGGTGTGCTGGGATTTTCCTTTGGTGAGTCATCAGCCGGCAGCAACAATGAAGTGTCACAACAATCACAACGTTACCATCTGGTTAAGGGAGATGATCCAAGAGCAAACATGCATCTCCCTAAACATAAAATTTAACAGCATAAAAAAATATAAGCACACACACAAGTGTGTGGCTTTGCATCTGTCTATCTATCTATCTATCATCTATCTATCTATCTATCTATCTATCTATCTATCTATCTATCTATCTATCTATCCATCTATCCATCTATCTCTCTCAGCAATGCTTGCAATACTACCAAAACACCAAGATGGTAACAATTACAAAATTTCCTGTATGGATTTCTATCATCAGCCAAAGCCACAGATGATATTACTTGAACTTTGTATCATGAGAGCTCATGACATTTGGAAATATGGAATATGTTTTTCATCACATGGTGCCTGTCACACCTGGTGCTTGCAGAAATTAGGCTTCAATAATTAGAATGCTTCCATTTTTATCAAAGTGCTTTTAACAAATACAGGCACAATGCACAGCTCTGCCTTGCCAAGAAATCCTCCAGAGAACTAACAGACTACAGGATGATTACTACACTAGTACTTATCCAGATGACCTTTATTTTTTTTTTCCTTTCCCCTTTACTCTGTATGTGGAAGTTCTTGTTGCCTTTGAAAGTAAACTGTTAAGAAAATCTAGTTCTCCTTGCCAATCCTGGAAGCAATAATGAATGTCCAAAAATGTAAAATTTTGATCAGTGCAGTTCTAGAGTGATAGAAAAACATTTCTGAAGGATTTTCTAAATGAAAAATGACAAGGAATAAATTAGGAAAAAAGTCAATGATAGTTTCAAAACATGCAAAGTAAAGCTCAAGGAAACATTTGCACTGCAATTCATGAAAATATTGACAAGGATAAGATAATTACTGAAGAGGTAAAAATATAGAATATCAATATAGCTCCCTCAGTTTTGTTTAAAACAAATTTAATTGTGTATGAATGAATAGCAATACAAGTTTAGACAGAAAATTTAAATTATTTTTCTTTCATTTATACAATCTAGATATTTTAAAAATAGCATAATAAAAAACAATGGTCATTAGGTGACAAATAGTGCACTGTTTCTAGCACATACTCCATCCACTATCCATAATAAATTAGCACAATAGACCTCTTGAAGTAATTCCAGAAGCACTGTAGGAATCTGCCTTTGACTAAAATATATGTTTCTTATCTATTCTTTTGCCTTCCTTTAGAAGGTAAAATGTGACTTGGGGAATGCACCTGTAGAGTCAAAAGAAGCACCTCCAAAAGCAAAAATCCCAGGAGGAGTGGTTTAATGACAATGCAATAACTGTAAATATTTAATTCATTTAATCTCTGTGCTCTGTGCTTAGATTTAAACAAAAGGCTTAGATATGAACAAGACCAAGACTAATAAACTTTTGCCTAAATATTTACTGTGTTTCCCTGGTGATTGTCTAATACAGCAGGAAAAAAAATGCTACTGTTTTTTGCTAAAGTTGTTTAAAATATATGGAGTTTTTCTATCTGTCTTTCTTCTAGTATTCAAGTGATCTGTGGCACAGGAGTGGAAAAATTCTACTAGCCTTCACTTGGATATAAAGTGAAATATAAACATATGTCCTCACACAGGCATATAGCATACAGCTGAAATTTATTGAAGCCTCACCCCCCATCCCCCTCAAAAAACCCCCAAAAACCTAAAAAACAAACCCAAATCAAAACCACCCAAGCCGTCAACTTATTGCAAAGGCATTTTCCTACTGGTATTGATTGATATTAATGCAATTTAAATTTTGGGACTACACCTGATGATTTTATTAAGATTAAAAGATTTTTCCCCACTTTAATTAAGAAAAAAAAAAGAAGAAAAGAGCCTTCCCTTTGAGTCTGACTCTGAACACATGTCCTATGAACTATGTACTATGAACATGTAATATAATTTACGCCTGTTTAGTGTACCTAACGGTACTTAAGCCCCACTTGTTCTTGCTGAATTCTCTGCAAAGGTTGCTACAGAAAATACTCATGATTGTGGTAATGTTAGTGTCCTAAAAGGAAATTATCTTCACTGATGAGAAATTTAGCAGTACTTATCAGTCAGATAATGCACGGTAGGTCAGTTTCTGTCTCGCTCTCTGCCACATGCACACAAACATGCAGCTACACAAATATGTTCTGTTTTGAAAATTTGAAAATCAGTCCTAAAGAGTCTAGATATAAAGAGGAAATAGTCATAGACATAAGGAAAAATATAACATTTCCTTGACATATATAGAATGAGTTCAACAATAGGGTACAACTTTAACATTCACCTGTCATAAACAGACAACCATCAAAGCCAAAAACCCATCAAAGTGTAGTCTTTAAGTAAGCACAATGGAAATGAAACACATTTAGAAAAACCCATATTTTAAAATGGAATGCAAATCATGTTTTCAAATGTGTTTCATCACTAGGGCTAGATGAGGCATAACTGATGACAGAACTTAGTTTTCTGTATTCAATTATCAGAACTATGGCATTCTCTTCATTGAGAGTGAAGATGAGTGTGGAATGAAAACAAAGCTTCAGATCAAAATGAAAGAGAAGTGATATCACATAGATAAACTTGCCTTCGACATGTCAGCACTTGCTATTTCATTTCTCTGAAATGAAGGATGGATGAAGTAAAACCAATTTTGGTTGTCAAGCGCTGCCACAAAATGGAAAGAAACAAGATGAACAACAAAAAGATGTCAAAAATAGGTCTATCAATAACACTAACTTATTTTACACATACACAGTAAAACCCCATCCAGCTTCCAATTTCACATAAGTAAAACACCATTTCATTTCTGGTGGTCATTGTAGTTGCTGAAGACATGTACTGCTTCATCCTCCTTCTCAAATGACAAGAATCACCTATTTCAGTGTCTTAACATTCAAATACCACATCCATACAGTCTTGAAATTTTTAATAACTTGTAGTAAAACATTCTTCAACTAGGACCCAGCTGACAGGTTTTTTGAAGAACCTGAACAAAGCTGCTGTTGAAGGCAATATAATCTTTGTCTGTCTAGCATCTTTGAAAGCCTGTTCATATAATTTTATCACTAATTTAAATGTAAGTCCTGCAAAAAATAAGAAGACTGTCCAGGCAAGAATATAAATAATTGGAACAAAGCTTTACAGGGTTTGGGAATTTATAGAAAATACATTTAAATTTAACACACAATATGAAATATAGCCATAAATACTGAAGACATCCCTGGACTGAGCTGTAAGAATGAGTGTAGTTGTGATAGAAGAAAAATTAAAGACCCTGTAAGAGAAAAAATGGGAGTGTAGGGAAACAAAGAAAACCCTTACTATGTGGAAAATCTGCTGAAACTCTGTTTCTATAAAAATTCTAGTGTAATATAATACCATCCTTTACCTTCACAGTAAATCTTATTTTGGAAAAAGTATAAGCAAGTTGTTATTGTATAGGCCAAGAGTCTCTTTAATTCTTGTTTCATTGATAACTGACTAAGTAATACCAAATTGGTTCACGAATTAGATCTATATGAAATGGGTCTTTAACGTATGTAAAACACAAGTTACAAAAGAGAGCACAATAAAAACTGGAATAGCAAGGAGTGTGGAAAAAAGCATGTGATTTAAACAGAATTGCAATAAAACCAACTGAAATGGCAGAGACAGCCACAGGCAATCAATTCAAACTTCTCCCTCCCTATACTATGTGTTCTCTGTGTTCATACTGATTTTCTCAGCAAAAGCAGTATTAATAGCTCCAATCAGTACCTGCCAACGTGATTCTGCTAACTATTGAATCCTTGCCCACAATGGTTTGATCCAGTCGAGTTGGTAGCAGTGACAGACAGCCTGGCATTCTCCTTCTATGACATGCTACAGAAAACTAAGCAACTCTTTCAAAGGCTTCGCTTTTCCTGGTTGATAAGATTTTTCTTCAGAAAATGAAAGTAAGTTTATTAGATCAACTGCTCTCAGAAGAGATACAGCATATGACTATATATCAAAAGCAAATGCACATGTAATATAGGAGCTCAACCTGAAAACTCTCATGATTTTGAAAAAAAAAATTATTTTTGTACAGAAAATTGGTGTTCTTTCAACACAGGGATATAATATAAGAGATATATCTATAGGGATAAGACTTCATATTGTCCTTGAGGATCATGAAGTGAAGCTGCTTCAAAATGTAACTACTACAATGGGAATAAATTACAGAAGTATATACTGAATCACTGATGCTGTTTGCTCTTTTTTTAGTTATAATGTGTGTATCCATCCTGTTTCCCTAAAGAAATTAAATTAACAAGTTCCCTTTCCATCTGAGCGAGCAAGAACAGTGTTTTCTCTTTCTTTTCTACAAGGAGAATGACAACTGCTCCAGAGACCAAATAAAGCAGTGCTGTTGGAAAAATGTCTGTTACTCCAATAATTACAATGTTGTGGCCTGGTAGCTGCCTCATCTTTCATTAGGTCGTGCAAGGAAATTCAAAAGGCAGCAAGTACAGCCCCTTCAAATCTGAAGGCATAAGAACTCACCATGATAGGATATTTGGAAGAGGTTTAGAAGCTTAAGGTAGCATAAAAAGCTATTAGGACCATTTTGTTCAACTTTTTTTCCAATTTTCTTGATATAAGGTTGTGTAATAACTGTCACATTTCACCTAAATTGCAGGATCAAATATGAATCTTTAACACGTGAATAGGCACAACAGTCTTGGATTTTTTTCTGCTTTATCATAAGCTGCAATCTTATTTTCCTTTCACTGACTTGTTCAGACAAATGGAGAAAATACAAGGACAGATGAAAAATGTCATTCTTGAAGAAACACAATTTGGAATGGAATTAGTAAATTGGACAACACTAGCTTTAATCTGAATCTTGATTAATCCTCTCTGTCCTTGCGTGTCTCCCTTTTCCCAGATATCTCTTTGCATTTCTCCATTTTCAGCTAAAATATTCTCAACACTGAGTGTTTTAGGCACACTGTATCAATGTTTCTTTTTGCCAACAAAGTTTCACACAATAATCAAAAACAATTTAAAAGCATTTCCTGTTGACATTTAGTTTAAGAAAATACAATGACTGTTCTCAGAAAACAATTTGGAGGAGATGTTGAAATAGATAATAGTATTTCAGGGTAGACAGATTAAATGGAAATGAGGCTGCTTCATGGGACAACAAAGCAGAAGCAATTTGAATTTCACTTTGCAAAATCAGTGTGCTGATACTGCACCAGAACTCAAAGTGTTAATTCAGGCACCTGAAACCATCTAAATGCCAAATGAGAGAGATGGACATGTCCAGGTTTGATATACCAGTCAGGTATTAGGACATCTAAATCAACTGAGAGAAAAATGTCAAGAATCTTCTCCAGGGTAAACACTATTTCAGATTAGCAATTTGTTTGGCTCTATGTTTTAGGATTTAAAAGTTTTTGAAAACATATCTTAGTTTTTATTGTTGTGCTATTATCATTGTGCTATTATCGTATATTTCATTAGCCCAATGATAAAAATCTAGCTTGAGAAGGAAGTCACCATGGATCACAGTTTTCATCTCAGAGGCACCACACTATTTTGGAAAATAGCTTAAAAAAGGAATACCACTTAAAAATACATTTAGATAGAGAAACATCATAAATATGGATGTGCTTCCTTTTACTGAATTTTAATTGGACTGAGACCTTACCAAGTTGTTGGGGAATGTTTGGAGATCTTACCCAAATTTAGGATTTTTTTCCAGTAAACTAACTTTTCCATTGGGAAATGCTGAGTTATCAAAATTGAGATCTCTTGCTTTATGTGATTATAGTGGATCTGGCTGGGGTGAAGCTAAAATTCAGTGGCCCATGTAGTACTGTATTTTGGTTTTGAGACTGAAACAGTGTTGATAATACACCAGTTTCAGCTATTGCTGAGCAGTGCCAACACAGCATTGAGACTTTTTTGTTCCTCATGTTGCCTCACCATTAAGTAGCCCAGGTGTAGGCAGGAGGCTGGGAGAGGACACAGCCAGGACAGCTGACCACAGAGACATTCAGAGACTGGCTATTCCTCAGTTTGCCTGTGGCATGGGAATTTATTGTCTTTTCAATCTCTGTGTTTGGTTGGGTATTCTTTTAATATTTCCATCACTATTAAATTGTCTTTATCTTGATCCAAAAGCATTCTTGCTTTTGCTCTTCAAACTGTTGTCTCCATTCTGATTGAGGACTAGTGGATGAGTGACTGAGAAGGTGGTGAGTTAACAGCCAGGGTTAACCCACCACACTGATAAAATGGTTATAACAAGGACATTTTGAGGGCAAATATTAGGTTTTGTAATAAAATAAAAGCAAGGGATTATTCCTTTTCCAGTCAGTTCTGACAATCTCTCTCTTGCTGGTGTTTTTTCTAGTTAATACGTTCAGCTAAACTCTCATTAGTGCAGAGAAAACATAGGACAAATTAATTCTAACTCTTAGAACATAGAGAGTTATCTTGAATTGTGGAAGTAAACAGTCAAAAACCTTTTTAAGGAAAGGGTTCATTACTTATCCAAGGTGGAATAGTTCCAGTGGGAGAGGTTGCAATTTCCTTTCCTCCCCAGTTATGGATTTCATTTGGAACGAAGAAGGTGTAGCTAAAGTACATGGATTACAAATCAGTCTTTCTCATTCATATAAATTCACTGGTCACTAATCTAGTGAGAGGATAAGACTGGAGAAAATTTTTTACATTATGAAACTTTGACTTGGCAGAAAGCTATTTGCTCTCTAGTTATACTCGGTTATCCTTCAGCAAAATATCTCCCAGTTCCTTTGTAGGGATATTGAAGCTTCATGGGATTCTTTAGAATGAAAGGTATTATAAAACAAAATAATTACATAATTATGTGAACATAAAATACTCTTACTCAACTCTTATTCAATTGAATTTTGAAAAGTGCAAAGGACAAAAATGTGGATGTCCTTGGACCTGGATGGTCCTTGCATTGAAAATTTAATTTTCTTTGAAGGTCTTTCTTTTCCCTCAATGTCCATCTACTCAAAGTTAATTTAAAACATACCCTGCTGAAATGCAATGGTACAAGTACTATCTCTAATGGTGTCTTTGAAAGTTATGAAATGCTGCATAGCCCTCAGCAGTCTTCAGTAAATCTATTTTACTGTTCCTTGTAAGATATATCATGCTTCACTTTGTCTAAATAGGTATATGAGGAGCTGAAACACACATACACAGAAGTGCTCAAAAATTTTGTACCTCCTATAAACAAAATGTTCAATGGTGATAATCCAGGCAAGTACATGGAGTTTGCTTGACATATCCAAGTAAACAATTTAGACTAAAAATAAATCAACAAAAGTGAGACATTTTTTACTGGATCTCACAGAATCAAAACTTTTACACTGGGAATTAAAACTCCACTAAGGAGACAAGCTTACACATATAGGTACAAAACATTTTGTGTACGGTTAAATATAGGTAAGTTTTCTTAAGAAAGATGAATATTTCACAGAATCACAGACTATGCTGAGCTGGACGGGACCTAAAAGGATCATTGATTACTAAGTCTGTTTAATGCAATTTGTATAAATTAGAAGTAAAATGAATGTGTGTCTTTATACATTCAAAGATACACTATCCCCACTTAGACCATATTCATGCTTTGGTGATACAAATGTTCAATACTGAATACCATCATTTTTAAGAGTAGAAAATATCTGAGCTGATATTTAATGAAAATGCAGCATGAGAAGGGCAACAATTTAGAAGTGATCTGGATAATATTTTGATCTTCATAAACAAGCAGCTGACAGTCAGCCCTGGGACAGAGATTAAATAGTCAGAGCTTTCTGGGTTTAATATTTATATAAAACATGCTGAGAATATCTAAGTTGTCTCTTGGGTTTGCATGCTATCTCAAACTTTGCTGCAACAAAAATATTCAGACTCAAATTGATTGGACCCCAGATTGTTCCACTTGTTTTTTTTCTCTTGTCAGGCATTGTGTCTTGTCAAAAGAGAAAATAAATGCCACAAATTATATCAGATATTAGTATTGAAGTTATTATCAATACATAGAAATATGTTATCTTGGTAAGGTATGTATTGCACAACAGAAGTGAAATACTTTGGGAAGAACATTGAATTACATTTAAAGGGCCTGAGAACAAGACTTGTAACAATGGGGAATTATTGCCAAAAAACTAATGTAGTGTTATAATTTCTTCATTGAAACATATGATTTATATTAAAATTTCAACTAGTTTGAAATAAAACTACAGAGATTAAGAGATAACTTTGGTACAGATTAGATTTTATCATGTGAGAAAATTTATGATACGTTCCTTAATGTTATTTTCTCACCACTTTTGTTGACCCACAACCACCTTTGCAGAGCTATTTATGCAGGAAAGGTAATCACTGCTCTTTTAAGTTGAAATCAAAGTATTGTAAAGTAACTAGCTGTGTTTCTGACTGCATGTTGTCCCATCCATTTAGTACAAACAGTATCCTACTGTAGAGGTTCTAAATGAGCCCTTGGCTGGAAAAGTTTGTCCAAGGGTCTAATGTGAAGGTAACTGAATGAAGGAACAGCTTTTGGGGCTCCTGATGAGTAAAGAGCATGTACTGTACTATAGCACCAGCTTCAAGACCCAAGGCATGTTTTATTCATACAGCTGGACAGAAATGCAAAACAGCATCTGCTGCCTTGTTTCTGTCCTTTCCCTCTTTCTTATGGACTTGAGAAAACAATAAACTGCAGTTCCTGGGCAGAAATATGCTGGGCCTTTATTCAGCTTCTGCAAGGGAGAAAATGAAGGGAAAAGGCTTATTTTTTTCCACATTGCTCCAATTGTGGATGAGGAAAAAGCAGAGTTAGGTAATGCATTACAGAAGAGATGCTCCCCTGAATCTCTGTGTAAAGGGCTCTGTTGAATACAGCCGTGAATTTGTGGACGCCTATGATGAAGCACCAACAAGAGATTTTTGCTACCCTCAGTGCTGATATGTACTTAGTAAAACTGCATGCACAGATAATGCCCTTGAACTGCTATTCAAGATGCCAATGTTAATACAAATCTGGAATATTTCTAAGGGGTAATAAAAATGTAAAATGAAATAATTCAGCAGACTTCAGGTGACATCTCTGTCCTGTGCAATTTACCACAGGAAATAAATCACTGAGACAGAAAACATATGCAGTGGCAAAACATGGGCACTTGTCACATCAGTTCAGCATCAATCCATATCTGTCTAATTAATTCAGGCTTATATTTGCTTTTCTTCACTGCAAACTTTCTTTCTGTCGAAGAATTTTTATGGATTTTTCAAAGCCCATAAAAAGCTTTATATTTTGAATAACAAAATTGGTAGATATCTTGTTTATCTAGAAACATGAGAATATCTTATTGTTTCCTAAATATGTAAAAAATAGTAATGCTTGAGGCTATAAAGTTACCTATAAAATTATACACGTGGCTTTTAAAGTACACCATGTTGTCTGGAGCATAGAGATACTACTGAGACAGCACTGGAGGAGCATCCAAGTGAAAATTTGCTTCAGATTTCTATTGACTGTGAACACTCTTAGGCAGTGCTTTCTCCCTGATGACTTTTTCATGATTTCCCCACTGATTTTTTTTTTCTTAATACATTGGGATTAGTAAATAAGCCATTTCATTTTTATTTTCCCTTCTGAAATGCTTCCCAAGTAACTTGATTAATGTTCAAAACCAATATTTGAGCAGCCACATAATGTAATTAAAATTTCATAAAATAGCTATAATCATCCTAGCTTGGTAATAAGCAATCTTATTTATCACACAAATGATTTCTTTGGATTTTCAACAAGCACTTTATTTAGCTAACTAAATAATTTTTTTCTGCAGGAGGCTTGTGTTTTAAAACAGACAATTGAAGTCACAGCCAGAATGCCTTGCTGTACATGCCTAATATTTAATCACAGGAGGTTTCATCTATGTGCACATTGAAGTTAACTTGATTCATCCAGGAAAGTTGCTTGACTGAGTTCCATTTAAAATCTGTCTGCCCAAAATGCTTTTTTTATCTTGAAGTGATACTAAGTGCACAATGATCCAGTATAAAGGTAGACTGTTATGTGAATAGGATTTGTTTTTAGTAATGTGCAGCACTGTATGGGTATCTTTAACACAATTTGCTGCCAATAACAGTGACTGTGATATCTGCTATGTGCTGGAGAACCTTAGAGCTGAAGAGAAAGGCATTTTAACTTTTTTTAGCACTCTTTACATAATCTCTAGCTCTATACTGTCCCTACAGTCTAGTTCTATTTGACACTGAACAATTTAAAGTGCAGTCCTACTTTAAAAATGCTTTTGCAAAAAAAATGATTGCATAAAGTTATCTATTTGTTATACCCCAATGATTTCCAGATAAAATTTTCTTAGCTTGCTGACTAAAATGTCATTTTTTTCTATGCATCTGTTCTAAAAACCTTCCAGGAGTCTGGAAAGTAAACTGTTGTTTCATATATGCACAATACAATCTGAAAACCCTTCTGCTGGGCAAATGCTTCCTTCTGGTACAACTGTGAAAGACAAAGCATTGCTTTCAAATCCTGCCCTCATTTACCTCCCTCCATGTAGCCTAGGTCCACAGTGGGTCTGGAAAGGAACTTCTTAGTACTTGCGTGAAGCTATAACAGAGAGGATGCTGCATATTTAACTGTTCATACTCATGCTGATGACATAAATAGTAGGAAACTGTCTCACTTTTCTACTGCTGAACACATTCAGTTCTGTAAGGATGACAGGATTGGAAAGGAAAGATGATTTTAAAAATAGTCCATTTTCCTGAAGTATAACTAGAAAAAGCTGTTTGTAGAGTTAAATGGTCCCTGGACACTACCAGGTTTTAGGGAAGAGGCAGAGTTAAATATTTTCCTCAGTTCAGTATTACCACCAGGAAGCTTTTCCTTTGTGAAAATACCAGTTGCAGCAGTTGATGATTTGTGACATTGTGCTGTATTCCAGGAGGAACCTGGAATATGACCAAAGGGCGTTACTAATATTCTGCATGACTAATTATTGAACCTTCCTCTGGGTTCAAACTTCCCAGTGTTTGCACAGATGATGCCTTTGTTCATCCATCATTTAAAATGTCTTGTAGCTGGAAAGCCAACAACATTCATAAAAGACCATTCATAAAGCCTGCTGGTGGCGGGGGAGGTGGAGTGACAGTTTGCATTTTTCTGGTCTTTTAACTTCTTTGCTGCTGACCGTGATTACAAACACTGTGTAGCTACAGCCACTGGGAAAGTCATATTTTTTAGACAGAGAAGCTCAAATACATTACATTAAGGTAACAATCAACAGACAAACCTAGTTCTGCTAAAGAAAACCAGCTCTTCTCAAGCTGGAACTTGTTGGATCACACTGCTGCTTTCACCAGGTCTTTACAAATGGGAACTGGAAAGTTATGAAATGGAGGAAGAAGGGAAACTTGTCCAAAATTTAACTTGACGTGGAGCTGGGATGCAGACTAGGTGAGCAGAGTTGGTAGCTGCTGGGTTCTGTCCTCTAGCTTCATTTTCACTGATTACCATAAGATCAAGGAAAAAATTAAATTTGGAGGCACCTCTGGAAGGTAATCTGAAAAAAATGTCCTGCTCTTGTTCAGCATCTCTCTCTCTAGAAGGGAGAGGCTGAACAAGACTATCCATCACAAGATGTAAGTTCTGTGAAAGTTTGACTCCAGGACCAACATCCATTGATCTCAGTGGTTCCTTCTCATACTGACCTCGTGAATTGCCTATATCTTCTTGAATTAGTAAACAAGAATTCCTAATATTTTCCAGGTCTTATGCAAAGCTCCTGGAGACAGGAGACTAGATTTAGGGATTGGTCTTAAACCTCATAAAAGCATTCATAATGTCAACAGTTGCAATAATCCCTGTAGTTTGAAGTATGTCACTACAACAAAAGCATGACATCAAGAAAAGTATCTGAAATGGCAGATATTTATTGTCATAGACTCTGCTTTTTAGAATCTTGGACATCAAGCTCAAAGCTCCAAGAAGAATATTCCCTTCAGAAAAAGAGGAGGCACTAAATTTCCTATCTTCTTTCACAGTGCCTTTCTTCTACACTCAATTTCCTTTTTCAGCAGCATTCTGATTAGCATTTCTCTGCAGAAAATCAATACTTATTTCATAAGAATGAAACTGACTTTGAATTTTAAATGGAAATTGAACCTTACAAACCTTTGATTCTTCAAATATGAATCTGTTAAATGGACCCCAAAATGGACTCCCAAAATGCCTGTTTCTTCCCCTATTTAAAGAATGATGTGCACAAAACCACAGAAGGAAGTTACTGGAAAACTCACGCACTTGCAGGGTAGATGAGAATTATCCATATGCAAGTTCTGGGAAAAGCCTAATGATGTGTTAAAAAAAGAGGTAATTATTGAACCACATCCCTCCTGATGTTCTTTTCTGTTTCTTATTTGAATGACAAAAAAAATTGTATGCAGTGTGTGTGGTGTGTGTTAAATGCATATATGCATGCCTGCGTAAGTGCACAGGTGTCTGCACCCGTCACATGGGGAGTCTTTATGACTTCTGCCTTGAGATTCTGTTTCTGAAAAGAGAAAAGAAGAGTGTGCTAAAAATAAAATACTGCTCATGAAAGACAGATACTAGACACACGATTTGGTGATATGTGTGTAGCTATCTCTAAATGTTTGCTAATTTTGCAAATGCAGGTGCTGACTGTAGGAGCTGAATACATGATTTTCACTGGCTGCAGGAAAATGGATTTTAGGATTTAATTCTACCATCTGAAGATCAAACGCAGTGGTGCACAGTCTTTACTCCTGCATACAACTTGTTGGTCAAATGTTATTTACAAGTCAAGGCAAAAAGCCCCCAGCCCATGTTCTTTATGTTTTTAGTAACTGGATATTTTGAAGCAGAAATTACAGGTGATTGAACTGCTTCATTAAAAGAACAGAAACAACACAGTCCCTCTTCATACTGACTATACGATTATGATGTGTTTCATTAGCTTTTCCTTTCATAATTTTTTTCCTTGGAATGTAAGTATGATCTCATGTCTTGACATATGATCACAGAAAATACTTAAAATATCAAGTCCAACCCTTGACTGAATGCCACTATATCAACTAGACCAGTGCACTAAATGCCACATCAGGTCATTTCTTGAATACTTCCAGTGACTCCACCACTTTCCTGGATAGTACTTTCAAATGTTTAGGAGCAAATAATTTTAGCCTCTAGAGCTCCAGGAAAGCTGTTTTTCTCTGTTGGAGAGGAAATCTGTATACCCCCAGAGCCTCCCTACAGCCTTTCTTGTAGATGGGTGTTACATTAACTGACCTCCAGTCAACTGAGGCCTCCCTGGTTAGTCAGGATTGCCAGTAAATGATGAAAATTAGCCCAGTGAGTCCTTCTGCCAGGTCCCTCAGTACACTCGGGCAGATCCCATCCAGCCACTTAGACTTTTGTGTGTCTGAGTGGTGTAACAGGCTGCTGACCATTTTCCCTTAGATTAGGGGGGCATCATTCTCCTCCTCACCCCTGTCTTCCAGCCCAGGGGGCTGCGTACCCTGAGAACTACTGATCTTACTTTTAAAGACTGAGGCAAAGAAGACATTAAGTACCCCAGCCTCTTCCTCATCCTCTGCCACTGTATTTCCCCATCTCAGCTGGAAGAGAAAATCACCCAGTACAACTGCCTGACTATCTCAGGCTGACTAAAAGTTAAAGTGTATTACTAAGGGCTTTGTCCAAATGTCTCTCAACCATTGACAGCTTTGGGCCATTGACCAGCTCTCTAGGAAGCCTCTCTGGCTCCAGGTTTGACCACCCTCTTGGTACATGCAAAATCCTGCCTGTAAGAAGGAATAACCTCAGACAGGTTACACTGGGGACTAAAAGGTGGAAAGAAGCTTTGCAAAGAAGGCCCTGTGGGCCAAGCTGGATAGGAAACAGTAATGTGTTCCCAGGGCAAAGATGGCCAGCAGACTTCTGGGCTTCATTAGGAAAATCATGGCCAGCATGACATGATCCTTCCCCTCTAATTTTACCTTACCTATCTACCCCTAATTTGATGAAAAATAATATAAATTAGTCGAGGGAAATAAATACTGGCAACTACACTTTTCCTCTCAATTTTGATTGTAAATCAGTTTATTCTGTGCCTTCTTCTTATGTATTTTTATATCTGACTGAAATATTAGACATTTTTCTTATTTCTATCAATTTCCTAAATAATCATAATTTAAATTATAATATTCAATATATTATCTCCTTTGCCTTTCTCACATATGTAGAAATTCTATTAGTTCCTCAAACACATCTTTGTCCTTTTGGTTCTGATTAAACTGTTTTCTTCTGTACTAAAATATGGGTGAGAGTACCTAAGAAGTAAATAGAAAACCTGGCAGAGAACCGTGGAGTCATACATCACTAGTGATATAATCATCAGTCTTTTGATAATTCTAATACGGGAATCTATGTGTTCACTTGTGTCCAAGTGAAAAATACATGCCTTGGTCTAAGCAATTTGACAGTTTCTGACCTGCAAATGTTAAAAACCATGTATGAACCAATAAATCTGGCTATTATAAAGAAAAAAAGCTGAAGTGAAGCTGGGATTTTATTACTTCACTGAATCAGATCATTAAAGTTGAGTTATAGCCCATAACAAACCAAAAGGATGAAATTATGAAATGCTGGTTCTTTGCCAAAAAAAATTAAAGCACGATGGGTTTATTTTTATCTCAGAAAGTCAATGCTCGTTCACTTAGCAGCTTTACCAGATGCAATGAAAATTTAAATGGAAAGCTCTAGGCAGTATTATTAAATGATTTCCTCACTCTTTCATAGAGAAACATGCAGAACACAGATATCTTAATACAGAATATGTATAGATAATGCACCCACATAACCTCAGTGGGATAGAAATGGGCTGAAGTGAGGAGAAACAGATAGTTGTCTGTTGCAAGAAACTTGGTTTCTGTCATTCCAGCTTTTGAAAGAAAACAGAGGAAACTGTGTATGTAAATCCCATCTATAGTTAGCTTCTGTTTTTTGAAAACAGACTAAAATCTGTCACTTGTCCTTCATGTTTTCAGTGGGACTTCTCTAGTGAGACTTTAAATCCTGCCAAGTATCACAGGATCTTCAAACATATATGAGAAAGTACACATGATCAGACAAGGCAAGGAATAATTTTTCTTCTTGATGAATCCTACAGTCTCCTGTTAGACTGAGTTTTACTGCACTAGTTCATAGGACACACTGTAGAAGGGAGAGCAGATAGGAAGCTACAGAAACTTGCCCTTGAACCAACTGCATCTAGTATCCCTCAAGACTTAATTAGAAAAATAAATTTCTCATATACGGACTTCTGACTCCAGTGTTATCTAGCAGAATATGGCTTAGAAGTAGTAGAATAGACTTTCCAGCAATTTTTTTAAAGACAATACCAATAACAGTTAACTTGGGCCTAAAAATCCTCTTTACTGTGAAGGGAACTGATATACCAGCCAACCCGGTGTAAAGGTCATATCATGCAGAACATTTTGAATTCATACTCAAAATCACGAAGGAAGCTGTACCCCAACCTCAGTCATAAGATTCCAAGGTCCGTGTCCATGGACTCAAGCTGGAAAGTGTAGGGATTGTCCATACTGACAAGATAATATAAATAATGAGCTGTGAACTACCTGTACAGTTTACAGGAATTACACTAGCACTACCTGTTTTGTCAGTCTTTTTACTAAAATTAATTTATAATGTCCAGTAAATTAGAGAAACAAAAAATCTGAAAGAGAGAGGAGGGGAGAGGAGAGGAGAGGAGAGGAGAGGAGAGGAGAGGAGAGGAGAGGAGAGGAGAGGAGACGGTTGTCTTATCTGTACAAGCATTCTTTCTTTGCAGCTCTTGTGTGGATTGTAGTTTAGTCCTGTGCAAGTCCCAATAGACATTGGCCCAAGGTACATTTTTAAAAATACTTCTATGTCAAAAATTTAAAGCAACTGCACAGAACACATGTACCTTACTCCTTAATGCATCAGGCAACAAAATTTAGAGGTAAAACAGTACCACTGAGAGGACTGCAAAATATTTTAGCAAATCTCACATGCTTGTACATTGCAGAAATTCTCTTGTTCAAAACTGAAGGCTTCATTTCCACACATTCAGTCTTTTAAATTCTAAAGGAAAAAAAAATCCTCTACTAGAGAAATAAAAATAAATCTGTCAAAACAAGGGCAGAAAAAATAAATTTTTTTTTCTTCTTTAATTGACAAGTCTCTAACACAGACATTTTCTGCTTCATTTTTCTGTGGCTGAGCTATGAAAAAGCATTTCAAAGTGTTTTCAGTGACCTGTAAGAATAGGATTGTAGAGTTTAATAGTCACAGCATTTCAGGACTACATAATACTCTGTCACCCAGCAGGGTAATGTCAGAAAGGGACAGTTGTCCTTATTCTTATGGAAGGTATAGCAACTGTGATAATTCCTCCTTAAAATGGTTTCAGTTCCCATGATTGCTTGATCCCTGGGCAAGATAGCTGGCAGAAACATTACATTAGCCTCCTATGTGCTTGTACTAAATTCTAAAAGTTACTTTTTCATCAGGAGATGTGTCTGTGAAGAATTTTCAATAGGTTCTTTCTCTGCATGCTATTTAGTAAATAGTACTAATAGTACAAGTATATTATGAAAAGAGTTAAAAAAAAATTAAATTTTGTGGTTCCTTCTGCATCTTAGCACAGGCTTGTTTGTTTGTTTGTTTTTAATTTTAATTCATTGGAAAAATAAATATGCTGAATACCTTTTTGTTATAAAGAAAAAAAAACAACTCTGAAAGGAATTCATAAGAAGAATCAGATTAAATTAAAACTGGGTGTTTTTTCTTTTGGCTTGGTTGCTTAATTTTTTTCCCTATAACATCTGGTCTATAAATATGAACAACATAATCTTAAAACCATCCAACCCAGTCCACAAAGCAGAGAAATGTCCTTGAATATTTGGTGTTGCTAGCAGTAGTTAGCTATTATGGTACAAATTGCAGAACTCAAGTATGGACCACTCAATTTAAAATGCGTCTCTCGTTGGGAAAGAAAAGGACAGAACACATCCATTCCTCAGAATTACTTTTTCACTGCTTTTGCTGGTTTGTGGTTTAACATTTCCATGCATCTTTAAAAACCACAGGCATAAGACTCAGGCAAACTAAACACACAGAACATACCAAAGTCGATGTTTTATGTTTTCCGGCTTGCTTTCAGGGTATTGGAAGTAATTAAACTTGAAGCTTCTCTGAAGTGATCATCCTACCCCAAAGTTAAGTACTCTATTTTTGTATTTGCTTGGAATAGTCCTCCCAACACATTTGCTTGTTATGTTCACAATGAGCTAACCCGTCAGTCAGAAGACAGGTCATACTCCTGGTGTTTCACAGGCCCAGAGCAGTAGAAAACCACAAAGTATATGGGAAGCCTCCTAAATTGTTTATGCATCAAAAGTGCAAAACTGCTATCCCTGCAGTTCTTCACACTTCATTTGCTATCCCCATTTCCACCTTACACCACAACACTCCTGGAAAATATTTCCTTGTTCCTGCAAAGCTGGTCAGCTGTGCCACAAGAGCAGAAAGGCAGAGACCTGAACTCTCTGGTTTGTGAAGTAAAAGAGGGCTAGGGATTGATGTTCCACAAGGCTTGTGGCTCCAGCTATCTTCCCAGCTCACTGACAAGAACTTTACTCAGGACAAGTATCTCTGGCAGACCAGCCTGCAGCTGGGAAAGTGAGGGTGTGGAGCTAGGGAAGTCAGGAGGGAAATACTGGAATAGGGTGTCTGCAGGAATATAGCCTTTATCACACCCACTGCTCCTTTGCATTTTGGTGCTAGCTCATTGTGAACATTTAGGTGGCTGAGCAACTGCAATTGCTATAAAGCACTTGTATTGATAAGATATGTTACAAAATGGTGATGTAGAGTCATGCATTGGGCATACACTACCAACGAGAATTTAATTTTGCACATGAATTTTAAACTCAATTTTCCTCCTAGAGAATGTAGCCTCACGTGGGGTTTTCGTTGCTTGCTTTTTGGGGTTTTTTTGTTTGCTTGTTTGTTGGTTTGTTTTCTTCTTCTTTTTTTCAGGGAGGTTGGCTCTGGTTTGTTTTTTTTAAGGAATCCTCAGATTTAAGAGAGGAATGAGTGCAAAGAAATCTTTAGATGGGCAAGCAAAATAGTTATAGCAGGGAATTTAACTAACCAAACAGTGTAGTAGGGAAATGACAAGAGTTATTCAAATGACATCTCTTTCTAAAATACTATATTAGACATTGCACTATTCTGATTGTGCAATATGAGTTTACATAAACAAGACTACAGAATAAATGTAGTACATATAAAAGAGAGCTAAAATAGTTTATAAAATTTAATTTATACCATGACTAAATCAGTTAATTTTTGCCTAGATTTGGAGAATTGCCTGCCTTCAGTCTGAATGTGCTGGAATTATTGTTCATAGGCAGTTTATGAAATAAATAAATTAGCTTGTTTTGCCTTCTTACAAGGCCCTCCAAATTCTGTTGTATAACAACTTGACTCCAGTTCAAAGTGACTTTTCATGAGTACTAAAAAAAAATATTAGGAGGGCAAAGGAATTCTAAAAAAATGATAATACAGTAAAAAGATCTTGTCGGTAGACATCTACTTGTTTAAAAGTAGGAAAAGAAAGAAAAATGGAAGTTGAATTATGCTTTTAAATCAGATGTAGAGAGAAAAAGTTTGTCCATTCCAAGAAATGATCAAACTACGATCAGAGTATCTAACTCTCAAAGGTTTATGTGCTAAAACTTCAGATTAGTTTCACAGCTTCCTTCCAAATTTTGGGAGCAAAAAGAACCTCTCTAATTTGATGGAGTAGCCCATTGCTGTAAAGTAGCTTCAGTTATGGAACCCCTCCTTGTGCTTCACAGGATGTAAGGTTTTCTGATTTATATCTTCACCCTACACAAATAATTTGAAATTAGTCTGTACTGTTATCCTGAAGAAATAAACCATGCAACTGGTAAGATTGCATTGTTATGAAAATCCCTTTATAAGCACATTATAAGAGTGATTGTATAGCTTGCACTGATTTTCACATCTGAGCAATTCAAATATTGAGAAACATATTTCTCATCTATATGGACTATTGGGTTTATGCTTCCTTTTCCAAAGTTTTGATTTAATAAGCATGGTTGCTGAATTCTGTTATTGAAGAATGGTAATTCAGAAATAACTCTTTTTTTGACTGGAGGAGTTCTTGCTGCACTATATAGCACTGCACACAGAAAAGATTCAAGTTATAATAAATACAACACAACACAGCTGAGCTGTATAGAATAATATTCTGAATCCACTGTCAACCAGCCAGAGTGGATATTGCCACTTCAGGAACTATGAGGGCTGGGACAAACTTGTCATGTTGAAAGAAACATATGATCACTTTTAACCTTGCTTGTTCATTTTCAAGATTATGAATCTGCATACACTCCTTTTTTCATTATTCTATTTTTCTTGACAGTAAAATTTTTCAACAAAATTTTTCATTGAGAAAAATGAAACTACAGTATTGCAACATCATTTAAATATTCCTTGGCCATCAAAAGTAAAAAAATTGTAAGTTTTTATGCAAAATATCTACAATTAGTTTCTAGCCCCAGCCTGTTAACAGTGTATCAATTTATATTACACCAAACCCTGTAGTTGTTCCCTATTTTTCTTTCTTTTAATTAATATTACTACCATGAACTCTAACTATAAATCAAGACTGATAAAAAAAAGACTGGGAGAAAAAAAAAGAGAAAAGAAATTAAAGAAATTATAAAGATTGAACATTATAGGAGAATGGAGATAAACTGTTATTCAGAAGAAGAGAAACTAAAATTGGGAAGAATAATAGACAATAGAAATATGTAGCACATGAATAGCACAGATGATGACAATTTTGCTGTTTCTTTGTGGATGTAATTTCAGCAAAATGATGAAAGATGTTTGCTTTAGGATGCTTCTAATACAAATTAAGATCAAGAACAATGATGGATTCTGGTTGTGAGACAGTCGTCTGTTTGAAATGGTGAGAAGAAGGGATAGGCTATGAAGTTAACAGAAAGCTTATTTTAATTAATAAAAAGGGAGATCCAATGAATAGACACAAAGGGAAATTTAAAAACCTCAAAAACAGAGGAAAAACAATCCTTACAGCATTCTGAAAACATTAGCAAGACTGCTGAGCAGAAGCAAGAAAAGGATGGCACATGATGCTGGGAGCCTGGGTAAAAGTATGTCATTGCAAGAAAAAAGAGTTTTATTTGGCATAATGTACAGTTAGTCTATAATATTTGGATGTAGTCTGGAAGAAATTGCAAACAGAGACTGATATCTGCAGTTCATACAACACCTTTTAAAAGGAGAGATGCTACTGCAGAGATAGGTAATGCAGGTAAACTTTAGAACAGATCATGTTCTTACCTGGAGGTATCAGAAAAACAAGGTTTTAGCTTGAGTAGAAGGAAACAGGATTGGTATTGATAGTAAATTACACCTTCCCAGTAGAAAAAGAAATGGTACATTGGATTGCTGTTAGATGAGATTACCCTGAGGTATGGCATAGTGGAAGGAGGGAATGGACAGACTCCACAGACCCTAGAGGACCTTCAGCTAAAACTAGTACATTGGAAAGGAAATAAAGAAGCAAAGAATAAGAAAAGAACACAGACCTGGGAGCAGAGATTAAAAAGATTTTAAGAAGAAGGAGATAGAAGTGCTAAGAGTGAGAAAAAGATAGGAGGTAAAAACTAATCCTTATAGCATAATTCAGCTTGGAAAAATCATTCTCATGAGGTCTGTTTCATTAGAGTGGGATAGAGGTTACAGGAAAGAACAAGGCAATTGCCATGCATGTACTCTCTGATCTTACTTTACTGTCAGCATTAAGTGAGATTCAGCTGCTCAAAAATTAGACATCTAATTGTGAGCAACTTACCTTAGGCTCTCTTTCTAGATAATTTATCAGATCTATTTTAGGAGATAATGAATTACACTCTGGAAGGAGCTTCAATTGACTTGAAGTGGAACATAGACAAAGAGCAATTTCTGCACAAATTAGGGCAGAAATCCTTCCTCAAAGATCTGTGTAAATCTTGCTTCAGGTTATTGTTCTCTCCTCTTCCATGTTATTCCCTGAGTTGGCTTTGACTTCCTTCTCTGGGAAGTGGACTAAGGAGTCTGAATTTTTTTTGGCATTAGAAATTTTTTTTGTACTAACTTAAGCACAGGTTTCAATAGTTACATTTTTTGTTTCTATACCCTTGGTCTGCCTCTCCTAATATTTTTTACTTGCCTTTCCTCTTCATATAAGGAGTGGCTATAGGGCAGAGGGATGAAATACCTATTGTGCATGAGAAAAAAAATCTTTCATTATCAAAAATAGTGATAGCAATAAAAGAGAATTTGTAACAATATCTACATTAAGCTATTACTATATTTTATTTTAAAAACTACCTGACCACCTGCTGCTGCAAAATTCATCCAGGTCTGCTTTGGGTGCCCTAAACTGATTCATTTCAGACACCAAAGCACCCTTGCTGTGCACAGCAAACTGAACAGTAGCTGTTGCAGTGCTTGCAAATTTTATGAGCACTTAAGGGGCTGTTTCCTACATTATTTTTTCATTATATACCATTTTTGTACAGAACTGCAATGATTTTAACTGTGAAGCAGTGATTTTCCTAGCACAGCACAAGTCTGACACCTGAATACCATCGTATCAGCATCGGTCCACTGCACAAAACATCAACTTCTAGTATTATCTGAAACTGTCATATCTGTTTTGCTTTTATCTCTGCCTGATCTGCACCTGTACTAAAAGAAAGAAAAATGCTCAAATGTTGCCCCTGTTGCAAATGAAGGGCTAAGCTTCAGTGTTCCTCTCACAGTTCTGCTGAAGGGTTGGTCCACATCACGCTGAGAAGACATTCAAAGATTTGCAGCTTTTTTAAAACTAGTATATTTCTAACCAGTATGTGTTTAGTCCAAAAATTTTTGGTTTTTATGGTCTAATAAACTTTTTCTTTTGCTTTTCTTAGAAAATCAAGAATTTTCAAAACTAAATTAAACAAAAAAATAATTTACTTAAGGTTACTACAGTTTCCATGCATGCTTGCAATTACTTGAATCCAGTGAGCAAGAGACCATTGCATTGGTATTTTTCCAGAAATCAACAAGTTTAGTCAGAAAGAGAATAATGGGAATTTATAAAAACTTAATAGCAGTGTTAAGTTTCACTGATGTAACTACTCACTTATATCACTGTATGTTTTCAAGTATTTGAAACAATCTTGCATCTATGAAAATTTTCAGAGCACCAGTACTTTGAAGTATGAAAGTTTTAAAAATGAAGCTGACGTACATCTTCAAACCCCTGACTGAACTATGCAGCCTTTACAGTCAAGAATGTCTTTCTCATTATGACTGTACCTTTTGGTAAAGATGTAGAGAATTTCAATTTTTTGGCTTTTAAATTCCATATGCAGATCTTTTTCATAGTGTTCTCCTAAGGTAATCTTTTTCTTTCAGCAATATAAACCAAATTTCAGATTTTGTCTTCTGTGTCTACAAATACACTTTCAATGACAGAATAACAACATATTTCACATGATTTTATGTTGCATTTGTAAGAACCCCATTTTGAATGAAGAACTATCAAATTTTCTGCAGCTGATATATAAATGAAAACAGCAATATTTTCTAAAAGGTTGTAATGGCCGAGGTTTTACTGACAGAAAAAGGAAATTGAGCATCTGAATAATAGTGGAAAGGAAATACTTTCCTTCTATGCCTTTGATTTCAAAAACCTCTTGCCAAACTAATCTCTAACTAAGACTAATCTCACTGTACTGCATGCACAATGTATGCACACACAAATCTGGCTGAAGACCATTCTAGAACAGCTTCATGAAGCAAGTTGCTCTTTGAGAGACTGAAAACATGTCATGTAAAGATCAAACTTGTAACAGAAAACCACAGTGTTACTATCAGTGCTTCCAGAAAATGAAGGACACTCAGTAGGTAAGCAGCAAAAAAGGTGTTGATTACACTCACAGTGAGTATGCCTACTCACTGATGGTTGGCCTACAAGATTTATTAGTAAGAAGGAATTTAACACATTATTTTAAACCAGTCTTTAGATGGTAAGTTTTTGTCCATATGCACACTATTATGACACATTTCTAATGTGAAACAGTAAGAGGCACTGGCGAGCAGTTACTTCGTCTTTACTTTCTAAAACCCTATAAGCTTTAACCAAACTTTAACTGGACTGAAGAGGAGTTTCACAGCATTCTTTGTGGTATCACAGTTGCACATCTCCAGTGAACAAACCTTTATGACACCACATAAAGTGACTTTAGCTGTGTTTTTCTGCCAAATCATGAAATGCTTTGGGGAATACAGGTGGTTATGCACCCAGGCAGCTGGTTCGAAGAAAGACAATGTTGATTCAAATGTTGAGTCAGCTTCTCTCCTGCATTTCTACAATACACCCATATGCCAAAAAGGCAAAAAGCCTCAGGGAAAGATTCATTGGGATTTATATATATATAATTTTTTTTTTTTATTTTGGTGATGGCAGTTTGAACCCTGAAGTCCCAGTGAATCACGTATATAAGCACAGCACCACAGCAAATTGACAGCTTGCATGTTCATTTGCAACTATTCCAAGGGACAATCAACACTACAGCAAAAATATTATCTAAGGATAAGGACCTTTATTTAGGACATACCAAGCCATCTGTTCTTGTGAATTACAAATTAAAAAGTGATAACTCAAAAAAAGCAGTTGATTTTTACAAACAAGATTTGTAAAGATCAGAAATATTTTTAACTTTCCATTGCCTCTTTGTTGTTTTCTACAGTTGCTGAATGGCACATTGGCCATGACACATTCTTTTGACTCTAGGTTTTCTTCTCTCTTGCCCTTCCTTCTTGCCTCATATCTTCTGAACAATAGGTTACTTTTTTCCCAGTTTTATGCATTCAAGATTGTACAGGAATTTAATTTTCTGACTTTATCTATGCAGCATTTTTGCCATTAAAATGTTGCCCTCAATTTCATAAAAAATACATATATTTCACCTGTCAGGTGTCAGCCTCTCAGCAGATGCCATCTTGCTCCATCACTAATGATGATTATACCAGAGGTCATTGTCAGCGACATACTGTCATTTTACTGATGTGATAAAAAATGTGCATAAAAGCTCTTCATTTATGCATTACAAATTCCCTCCTAATCTCTCCAATTCCACTATACAGTTGTAAAACGAAAGCATCAATAAATTTTTTGACTACAAAGTTAATTTCTCCTCATCAGCAGGGATTTCAGGCTGTGTATGTTCTATTGACAGTGAATTTTTGCAGAATGTGGTATTTCACCTCTGCGATTCAGCAGGTAGCCTCATTTGGTTTCTAATTACAGAGTATCAGTATCTGTTCAGTTTTTATCCTGAATCACATCTTTTGAGGCTCTTGTCCTCATTTGACCTTGATAAACTGATTGCATTTGTGAAGCTTACAATATGCTCTTTAGACTCCTTTTCTGATGAGTTATTGGTTGAGCAGTTGGATATAGCTGGTTAATCTTCCTGTGCCTTTGGGCAAGAAATCATCTCTGCTGAAAGCTGCTGTGATGAAACTTAGAAAATGTTCAGTTTTACTGGGGAGGAAGAAAAGGCAGGGGATGGGGGATCTTTCATTGTCCTCCTATTAATTTTTGTTTTGAGCCATTGTTGTATCTTCCAAAGAATTTAGAGTATATTGTTCCCTTCAGAATAGCAGCTTAGAGAAATATGTATGGTAAGTTCTTTACTAGATTTTTGTGTCCCAAAGGGAAAGAAACTGTAACTGGCAGCTCATAATATTTATTCAAGTTATTGCTGAAAAAAGTTCTCTGAGTGGCAACTCCAGATGATAGAAAAGATATTTGACTATGGTAGCAGCTAACTTCCACACTTGACATAATAAATTACTGAGTTTTATCTCTGACAAAATTTAGGTTTCTCTTTTTAAATATATAGAAAATCCACTTGACATAATAAATTACTTTATCTCTGACAAAATTTAGGTTTCTCTTTTTAAATATATAGAAAATGTTGAGACTAGATTTTCACTGAACATCACTCTGAAGTGTTAATAATTCTGAGAAGAATAGGAAGGGGGATTAAGAAGCCAAACCTTGTATCAGGTTTCCACCAAAATGGTAATAGATGCCAATGGAGAGGGGAAAAAATCCAGACATCCCAGGAAACTGTATTGTGACCAGACTGTACCTTCACTGAGACACTGGAGTGGTTTGATCTCTTCTCTGTGTTGGCAACACTTGTTTAGCTTGTCAATAAAAAGTATTGTCAGGTGGTAAGTGAATCAAACCCTTCTTTGTGCTTTGTCACTCGGGAGCCAAGACTTATGGATGATGTGTTGAATGTCTCTGTAAAACTCTTCAACCAGAGAAGAATTATGGACATCACCCAGGATGCAGACAGCCCTCACTATGGTGCTACAAAGGCAGGTCTGTAAATTCCTGCTTGACTAGACAAAGTGAGTTTGTTACTCTGGATTCACTGGGCATCTGGGAAAAAGACCACAGATAA
Organism: Passer montanus; assembly: GCF_014805655.1. Lineage (NCBI taxonomy): Eukaryota > Metazoa > Chordata > Aves > Passeriformes > Passeridae > Passer > Passer montanus. The sequence continues at coordinate 227,906 of NW_024374590.1, forward strand.
TTTGTATTCACGTCTTAGAGCACTGCAGGAAAAAAGCCTGCATCACCACCAACTAAAACAATGGTGAGAAAGAACCACTCTCTAAAACACAGTTCTTCAGGAGTCTCCTTCTTTGCAATTAATGTGGAAAAAGGATTTGTAGCCGCAGAGCATATGAGGCAGGTTCTCCTCTTCAGCAGAGGGAAGTATCTTCACGTAAGGCTTTGAGTTGCTAGTTTGAAAAAACTTCACAAATGTCTTATTTATGAAGAAGAAAAAGAGAAAGAAATATAAAATTAACAGAGGGTAATGCTGCTAGGCTTGATCTGTTACACTGAGGAAAAAATGCACTAAGAAGGTGGTAATTGAGATAAATGAGTGATTCCTGCGATTCACAGTGAAAAACATTTCAAGAAAGAGACCCCATCTTTGCCAGTATCACCAATATCTTATTATAGCTAATTATTTTGTGTAAAAACTCCATAATAATAATTTTAATTATATATACATGTGTGTTGTGATTAATAATATTTGAGGGAAAAAAAACCCCAAATCCTACACTGCAATTGAAAAACACAATAATATCAATTGCAAGTTGACCTTTAGCAGGTAACAGCCTGATGCCTCCTCAGCAGGGCAGGTCCATCAGCTCCAGGCACTGGGGTTTTTACTCTTATTTCAGAAATACAGCACAATTATTTACAAGCAACTGCAGGTCATGGCCTTCATCATGCTGGGTGTTACATTACTAGAGCTTGACTTTCACCAGCGACTCCCTCAAGGAAGGCTGAGGCAGCTGGACTCACAGGGCTACCAGGAAATGGTGGAAGATGCAGAAGGTAAACAGAGAAGTGGAGAGGAAAGAAGGTTTCAAGAGGAAAGGATCATTGCACAGGTTATAGCTGAGGGCCAATGATTTACAAGAGTTTGTTTCCCAAGAATATCTGATTTGTGGAAAATCAAGTGATTATACAGACTAGCATTTATTATGCTTTTCCTTAGACTGGTATGATAAAGACAAATATCCCTTTGCTTTTTTAAAAAATTGAATATACATGCTTTTCCCCCTGAACTTCAAAGCATGTCACTGCATTGGACCACAGCTAATTTTTCTCAAAATACTTTCAGGAAATTTTTGATTAATATTTAGTTGATGCTTCCTCTAATTAATTTAGATATATTTATGAATACCTGCAAATATTTGAAATCAGTAACTTTGAATACTTTTAAGGCTGCTGGTTGCCTGCTTATACACAAGTGGTGGTAGCACATGCTTTCATTAGATATAACTATGACCTTGCTGACAAATGTATTTGATAAAACACTGACTGCTGGGGAAAAGCAGCAGGACAAGAGTAAGATGAATAATCAGCCTGTTCATCTGGAAAAATAGAGCAAAAATCTAAAAAATCTTGCAACCTTACATTTAAATATTAAATAAAATGAAATAATAATTTTAAAAAGCCAAAAACACCAAAACCCCCTGTTCTTGCACTCAGCAAAATACTAGAAAAAATACCCAAAGTCTATCCATACAGCATCAGTTGCACCCTGCAGCTCAAAAAACTTCACAGCCACGTAAGGGAAACAAACATGAAGGGAAAGCATGGAGATCTCACTTAGCATGAAAGCAAGATGACAAATGAAACATTAGAATAGCCAAAATAGATAACAAGAAGGTCTGTTGAATGTCTGGCTTTCTGCTTGCTGAAAGAAGTGGAAGCTTTAATTATGATTCATGGAGTCATTATTTTTTTCTATGCAGGAAACTTAATGGAATAATGATTTTTAATCACTGTGGGATGATTCCTGATGCGTCTAAACAAAAATAGTACTGATGATGTATAATGCATAAAGAGCATTTCAAGAAAAGGACTCTCACTGAAATGAAAGGACACTTAAGGACTAAATGTTCAAGGATGCCTTTTACAGTTTCACTTCAGGGCACAGGCACTCAGGACCTCAGTCTCCCAGGATCACAACCAAAGTGCAGCTGAAAGGCCACTTTTTGTTCTGCCTGCTTTACATGAACATAACAATTTGTACCAATTCTTTTGAGGCTTTCTTTCCCCTCCATAACTGCCTGAAGTGTGGTGACTGTTGCAGGGCTTTCTGCCCTGGTGATGAAAACCAGGTTATTAGGGGCAGCCCCTGCCTAGCTACAGACTTCCTTTCAACTGAAATGCACTGGTGGTAATGTACCAGTGAAATTTGACTTGACTGATTCATTTCAGCAGTCATCCTGTGTTCTTTCTGTTCTCATTCAATTAAAGTCATTGTAGCTAATTAAAAAACCATGCTAGTTTTATTTGGATATAAGACATAATATTTTCCAAAATGAGGTATGATTAAAATATATGAGACAGCTATGGAGCTTTGTACAGAACAGCTCTACAGCCTGCTTATATTTCCTTGCACTGTAAAATATAAATTTGAGTCCTCTTCTACCTTATTTTTTATTCTTTTTATTCTTTTGTGGAGCTTGTGATATATATTACTTTGTACTGTTTGTTCTCATAGTTTTAATTCCATTCTTTACTTCTGTCACCTCCCTTCAACCTGTTTTTGGTTTGCTTTATGGAGCAAAACAGGCTGCTTGACACAGTGATATTTGCTTGCTGCTTCTAGGTTGATTAAACTTTTATCTATTTATTTCCCTTGAGTGCCAGTTTGTTGTTCCTCATTTCTGATGTCTCCAGTGTAGATGCCTGTATCTGGTCTGGTCAATGGAAAATCCAAGGCATCTCTGCAGCATCTCATGTTTTTCTGTTTGAGTCACTTAGATCAGGATTTTACAGAGAGCATGGGAAAGGAGAGGAAGGATTTGCAAGCCTTCTTTACAGCCACTGCCCCACCCTGTGCTCAGTACTGATGCAGAATCAGTACAATCTGCACAGGACAAGCATAAACACACTGGAACCAGCTCACATCAGGGCTTGACCAGTGCAAGAAGATGTGGAGTCTTGGAGATTGAGATAAGGATTATGGACATTACACAAAAAACCAACAAAACCAACCCTTCTTGGTGACTTTGAGCACAGATTTAAAATAGGCAGTAGTCCAAGAAACAAAAAGAAATAATCTCAATTCTTAAACTCAGTTCAGTTTCACATGAAGAGCAGAGATGCCACTGGCACTCTCTTCCTTTTGTATACAAAGTTATGAAATTCCTTAGAATTGCCATGATGGCTCCAGAGAATCTCACAAGGTGACTGCCTTGGATTGCAATAGGTCTGCTACTGGTGTGCAAAGGTGCTCAGCATGCTCTGTGACCCCTAATTTTCCTGGCAAGTTACAAACCCTCACTTTTCTATAAACTAAGTACTTAAAGTTGAAAGGCAATAATGCATAAAAAGTATGATTTAATCACATTGTGCAGCTTGTTTATTTACAGTGACCTGAAGATAGTCACTGAGCAGCAATCGATGAACTATTTAATTTCCTGAGAACCTCTAAACAAAGCCTGCTAGCTCACTGCTACTAATAAAATTATAACTTTGAAATCCAGCTGCTCTAACTATCTTGTAGAACAAACTCCTAAATATATTGCCTGCAGAACTGAAGATACAGGTGTTATGTCATTAATGGTGACTTATTATTACACAATTGAGATAATGTTAAAAATATTTAGTTCTTTTGAACATTTCTAAGGACAGAAATTCCACAGCCTCCTAAGAAAACCTTTTCTGGGGCTGACCTCCATCATGGGAAAAAAATTTCTAATGCATAAGTAAAATTTACAGTGTTGAACTGGGTTTGTAGCCTTTTGCTCTATTGAGTATTAGCGGCCAACAAGAGAATTCCTGCAAAGCCCTGTCATCTCAAGATTGAACAAACAACACTCCCTACGTCATATCCACAAACATAGTAGGTGAAATAGACAAATAAAAAAGTTAATAAAATATTTACTTACTTTTGCACTCTTGGATTAAAAAGTGACCACCTGGAAAACTACTGCTTCCAGTGAATAAATGACTGTGCCCAGAAAATAAAGGACGCTCCACATTTTCAGGATCAAATTTATCTTCTAAGTAAAATGCATTCCAATTTTTAATAGTGAAGAAGAAAGACTTAAAAAAAAAAAGTGGAAATTCTTTACTGCCAACTAATCTTGTAAGCCCAATACTGCTTGTAGATTAAGTGACTTTACTCCTTTGCACAGGTTATGCTTTGTTAGGACAACTGCAAGACAACTGCAATAGTGAAAAATAATTTCTTTTTAATTTGTCATTCTAAAACATTTTTGAGTAGTTTAAAAGCACTGTAAAAGTTTTATTTTAAACTCCTAAGTCTAGTCATTGATCATACCAGTGCTGGTTCAAAGGAGATAATGAGCTTTTAAAGAATATTTTGTTTGTTTGCTTGCTTTTTTTTTTTTTTTTTTCCCCAGCCAGAGCAACCTGTCAGGGGGTACACCTTTACTGGACACATATTAGTCAGCACTGACATGATCAAATATGAGGCTTAATAGATGGATTGGTGGCCAGTTAGAAGCTCCCCACAGGAGCACCGTTCACAGGCTAGGACTAATACCAGAAATAATTTTGTTATTCCCCTCTGTGTTCTTTCATGAAGGAAATGAAACTTTGCTGTCTCTCTTGGATTTCTGTTATGGGGGGGGGGTTAAATGGTCTCTAGCATAAATAGCATCTCCCTAATGGACAACAAGAGAAGAGAAATAACTGATAATCCAAACTAAACTGCAGTGCAAACACTTCCTTTTGGGATGAACTATGAGAAAGAAAAATAAAATACAAAGATTATAGAAAATGTTATTAAGACAGAAATATAAATATGTGATTGACTGAAAAGCACACAGACAGAGATGAACCCAGGAAAAACACAAATCTAGAAAAAAAATTGTTCAGCAATTTAAGTGGAGAATTCTAAACTAAAAATTGAAAATTCTATTAGATGTTGCATAATTCATTTTGTTATCAATGAGTTAAGTATTATTATTATTTAATCTTTGTACTATTTTGCTCTTTATGCATAACACATTCACTGTCACACAAGTTTGTGCAGATGTTCACATGAATAAATTGTTTCATAAACAGATTCTTACAAAAGTAAAGTTATAGCTCACTGACAGGAGTTATAGAAGGGTTTCTGCTGGATTTCTTTGAAATCTGCTCATCACTTCCACAGTCTGGATTTGTCAACCCTCCACTTTCACTGAAAAAAGTATCAATTGTTACCTTGTGATTGGAGAGGGAAGGGACATTTTAGTATAGGAAATCCTACTTGTTTTAAATTATAAGATTTTTTTTCCTGTGTGAGAATGTTGAGGACTATTCTTAAATTTTATTGTTTTTTCCAAAGAGGATTAGTATCCTCAGTGGAGTACATTCTTCACTGTACTCCCATGTAATTAGACCTTCCAGCTCATCAAGAGGATGCTTGTCTGTCCATAGGCATAGGAAGGAAATGATTCATGTCTTTGACACCGTCTTCTTTCTCTCCCTGCTTTTAATGCTTCTCATTGAATGTCCAAAATGCAATGACAGCAGGGAAAAGATCAATCCTACTAACACCAAGAGAGGCAAACACAAGAGAAAAGCTTTTCCAAACTATTTATCAGAGTTATGATCTAGAGAATACAATGGGGAATCAACTCCAGCCCTTGCGGAACTGCATAGTTAAACAGTAACAGGGAGTGTCTGCCTAAGTTAAAAAACATTCAGTCATTCAATACTATATATATATAAGAGACAACAAAACAAACAAACCCAGCAGTGTTTCTCTGATTGATGTTATGCCTTCCTTTGAAAGAAGTTCTCCTTTCCATAGGTTAATTGCCTCAGAGTGTGGTGCAGCTACACCTGTGCTGCTCCTGGCTCTAGAGGTCTCTGCTCCAGGATTCATCATGCAATGCAAGCTTAACACCTGCTTTTAGGGTACCTTGTCTTACTCAAAGAACCAATCCATACAATTTACAGGGTAATCCCAATCCTAGACTGCATTTGTAATATAAAAGAAAAGATATTTTGAGCTTAACATATTGAAAAAAAATTCAACTCATCTGGGAATGTGACGGACCTCCCAAACAGATATAATAAAATGGCTTAACTATTTAAATCATAGATTAGGCAACACTACCACATCCAAGATGGCAAGTGAAGGGATTCTGGATTCCCTGTTCTCTTATACTTCCCACACTCGGTTTAATAAAAAGAGCATAGCTCCAGAATTTTGTAGCTCTGTGCACTGTATAGACTTTCTGACGACTGATTTCTTTTTTTCAAGGCAATAGAACAGAAAGAAGCAGCCAGTGATGATATTTGATTCTCATCTATGTTCTGTATGCCTTGGTATCTCTCACCTTTTGACCCAACCATCCACGTTGTTAAGAAAATCCTACAGTCAGTAATGAGGACAGCCAATTCCTTTTTCTGAAAGGTCAAACTCAGAAACAAATCCAACTCCTAGTTTTCTGAAATGTTAGAATAAAACATTCCTTTCACTCGACTTCGACCCCAGGGCAGATCTGATCTGGAGAGAATAACTGTAAGTGAGGACAGGTGTAAGAGACTTTCAGAATTCATGATTTAGGGGATCTACAAATAGCCCCAAATAGGAATCCTCTTGTCTGAGCATTTAAAACTATTGAGAGACTCACTGATTCAGTGATAACACCAGGTGTTCATTTAAATGCTGCAGTTTAAAGCTGAACTTGCCCTCTATGCTTTCTCTTTTGAGGGGTTTCTTCCTTTATGGGTAGGATAGTGCAAAAGATGTATTTTGCTTGCAATGGATATACATTTCCATGCCCTAAGGTACAGACATCCAGGAAGGAAGTGTGTGTATTAGCCTGCAATAAGATCTATGGTCTATGGACTAGGGGATAGAGAAAAAGAATCTTTGCACTAAACAGTGTCAATGCAGGGGCCATTATCTGCAGATTCTGTATCCTCCCTTCTCCCTGGCACAGTTAGTGCCTATCATCATGTCATCCAGGTTTTAGCCTCAAGTTAGGCTACAGGTATTCTGCAATATAACACTTACAGCATTCTTGAAGATTTTGGGTCAGGTTTGCCTGTTTGCAGTCATAGTCTGACTTTCTTTTTATAACTGAGCTGGCAGCAAAAGGCAAAATATACTGAGCAAAAAATACTTTACAAAATCTGTAGATAAGAGAAGAAATGTCAGAAGGAGAAATCTTATTCCCTTCAAGCATCTAATTTCAACTGAGATAGACAAGGACAGAATACAGAATTACTGCCTTGTTTCACAATACAAACACAACTACTTGAGGATAACCATTTGAATATGACTTGTTTCCCCTTAAGAAATTAATATAACCTTTGAACCTTTAGAGTATGCACACAGACACTTGCATATAGCACCGTATGAAACTTCACATATTGACAAATTAGAATGCTATTTTTGACAAGGCTATATGTCAGGTTAAACCTAAAACTAGAGAAAACAGCCTTTCGTCTGTGTCTGCAGGTATAATCCTCTAGTGCGTGACCAAGTCAAAACAACTCAATTTTATTGGCAATCCAGCTCCACATTAATCTTTTAAATAAGGATGTATGAAAATAGAGCAAACTCTTATTCATTCTGGTAATTCTTAATATAAGAGTAAAACTGATGTTTATTGAGACTAGAGACCTGTTGGAAAGTTTGTTTAGAAGTGTCCTTGTGGGACTCAAACCAAAGTTTCACCAGCCCTAGGGCAGTATACACATACTGTACACATGCAAGATAATGATCATATTCCCTTATGCACTTGCTGAACATCATTTATTCAGAGATGAAAAACACTGTATCAACAAAAAGTTAAATTTCAGCTGTTAACTGGCTGCATGCTTTGTCAATTCTTTTAGGAGGAGGAAGGTGGTACAGTTGCACCCATTCTCTGAATGGAATGCAGTCCTGAGTACTAAAAAGTACTGTGTTGATACCATCAGTTCAAGGGTGGGTTTTTTATTTTTTTTATCCCTTTATTCATTGATAAGTCAGAATTCCTTCAGACTGAAATATAAAGTAAATGGAGGAAACTTGAATAATTAATGACTTGAAACAGAAGTAGTCGGTGTTTTTACAAACCCCCTGGCACCAATTTTAAATAAAAGGAATGCTAATACTTGGGGGGAAAAAAGTTTGTAAGGTCCTATTAAACATTTCAAGCCACAGATTTAAACATCTGGCTAGAAGAGTTCATATTTGTGCATGGGAAGATTAGGTTAAACAAACCAGTCTCTGGGGACTTGAACAGAGTCAGTACACTGCACACCTGAAACACAGTGAGTCCTAGGAAAAAAGTTCCTGGAGAATTATGTTAATATGTGTATATAAAGCTGAAAAGAAAACATAAAGCCTGAAATTTACATTAAAGAGGAATGCATATTTATTATTATCAGTATATAACTGCCTGTTCCTGAGTGCAAAAACAGATTTCTTGCTACTGCCACTCAGCATTCAGACACCTCCTCCAGACAGAAATGAGAGGTCCATGGGCAGCCAGGGGAATTGAGAATACTGAGGGGAATCAGCGAGTCATGTCCAGCCTACTGAAAAAAAACCAGAGACCAAATCCCATGTGACAGCAAAACGACCAGAAAACTGTAAAACAGTAAGGAAAAAACACAACCTCCAGGAAGAAAACCTCACACTGATGAATACCTTAGTGTTCATCCACCTCCACAGTTTTTATTTCCATTCCTTTCCACCTATTTAAACTTTTTTGGTTTTTTTTAGCTTTTTAAAATTTCCAGTGCAGGACAGTGAGTTGTGTACAAGTCTACAAAATATATTCTTAAAGTTTGCCTCTCTCAATCTTTCTTTTCTTTCTCAAATGTCTGAAAACCCATGTCTAAAACTAAGCAGTATGCTCACATGAAGTTTTTGCCTTTGGACATATACTGATTATAGGTTTAGAGGGGATTATTCTCTTCCACCTACAGTTATTGTTTCTCTTCACTGTTGTGTCACTTCCCTTATTGTCTTCTGTGTTCCACACAAAATTGAGCTAAAAGATATTGAACAACAACAAAAAATCCAAGCAGGAGAGCAATTGCTTATTAAAAATATGAAAACAAACTCTAAATCAAGAACAATAAGAAAGCCTATTTCCCTTCAAAAATTCATTCTTGTGAATGGGTTTATGTACTGTAGTGGTACCATGAGAATCCAAAAGGAAAAAGATGGGGCCCATCCAAATTTTACATTGAATTATTCTGTAGGGCAGAAAAAAAAATCGTAACTACTGCCTCATCAAGTGCAATGTATTCAAATCAATCCTGTAGTAAAAGGCCTTAAGGTTACAGACGTAAATTGTTTGCAATAGACCTAATAGATCTCTCCCAGACCTTTAATTGTAGATATTGCTGATTGATTTGCTGTATTCAAGTGCAGCAGAGATTGTTGTGATATGAATTAATATTAACTGGTGAATAACATAGATATAAATGCGTCACAATCTGTTTAAGCCACTGGATACCCCTCCCCTTTAATTAGATCTGGCAATCTCCAAACATAATATTTTAAATGAGAAAATGAGAAGCAATGTACAGAATGAACACCCTAATTTATTTAATGGCACTTTAATGGCTTCAATTTACCTTTTTTCTTAAATAAATGCCAAATTCAGTTGAACATGATAAGTCTTGGCTATTGTTGAAAATCCATTTTTTGTAGTTAAAGTTACTAATAAAATGTTAATCAGGCTTATTTCTTGCCCTGCACTATTAGCTATTGCTTCAAAGCAAAGCTCCTAAGATTTAAAGACAGCTTTTGTACAGTCAAGACCTCCCTGTGGCATTAGAAATTACACTCACTTTTTCTTCCTCCTTTTCTCAGATTGCTTATTCCATCAGGAGTAATTTACTCTAATTAGAGTCTGTGTGTTCTGGAACTGTAACTGTTTCTCCAGGACAAGTTGAACAATATTGTCTCTCTAGTTGCTATGCCCCTATCAACTTCATAAGCAAACCTTAAACCTGAATAAATTAAACCTAGAACACAGCATTTGTCAGACTGGATCAGACAACTGGTCTATCACAGCACCCTGCCTGCCACTGGCAATGATCAAATGCTTCATGCTCTTGAGCAAGACGAAGTATGCCTGGTGTACCCAAGGCAATATTCTTCGTAGCAAAGGGAAAATTCCTTCCTGGCCTCTGTAGGTGATGGATTATTTCCCTGAAGCTTAGGATTTTATTACGACTTTGCTTTTGCTTCTTTAAGTAAAGAAGTAATAGATATCAAGTCAGAAATTCTTATATGCAAAACCAGATGCTCTTTATTCAACCTGATTCTTCCTTCCCGACGTGGAAACAAGTGTTGTGAAGTGGGTCATGCATAAATTCACAGAAATCAAAACCACTCATATCAGTGAGTGCAGGATCCAAGGACAGTCTCTGGCAAACTGTCATCTGCGCCTTCTGTAGGCTTCACCACGTCCTCATTAAATTTACCAAAGGGTTTCTTGTTCTTTTGGTAGGGTAACAGCCCCACTTCCCACTCAAGAATATAAATGATTCATTTTTCTCCCTGTCATTTTCCATAGCTATGACTGCTTTAATAATGTGAAGGGAGTCTTGGTTTGGTTTTCTGTTTTTTTTTTTTTCCAGGCATATAATAACTGCTCATTAGACTAAATCATTCATTATTGATTTTATATACATCTTTGTAAGACAATTGTTTCAGTCACAGCACCATTTGCCTTAAAATCATAGGATCAAAGTTGTAAGACATAATGAAGCAAGAGAGTAATATTATTTCAATCAAAATGACATTGTTATGACTTTATCACTTTTTGTCTTTTAAAAAAATTATTTTCTTGTTTGAGAAAATCCTCTGTGGTTTTTTTTTTAGCTAAACTGTCACAAAAAGCAGAAAACTCACACAGGAAAGCTTTTTCCCTAGAAAAGCCATTCTGTCAATCCCTTCATGGTTTCTCTTCTTTCAGATTAAAAAAAACCCCACAAAACCCCCACATAACAAACCCACAAAAAATCAGTAATTTTCAGTTATTTTCACCCATGAACATTATACTTGGTTGAATTTCATAGGCATCATGCTGCTCAGGGGCAGGGTGTCTGGTGTCTGCATCTGCATAGCTCTGGACTTTAATTGCCAAATTATGGTAATTAAGTAAAAAACCTTAAAGACTGTTATTAGCAAATATCCAACTCATTGCATACTCTCTCATCCAGATCATTGGCCTATATGTAATGTGGTCCTGACCTAAGCCAACTCATTGATTTTTCTCCAAAACCAAGATCCAAAAATTGCCTTGTTCTCCTTCCTTTCACTTAAATATCCTTCTGTTTTAAGAAACAATTTATTTTTAAATTTTCCTTTGTACCAACAGTGCTTTACAACAGGCTTTGTAGTCTTATTTGAAATAAAAATCAAAAGTAGTTATATTTTTGATTCTACCTTTATCTTTTCTTTTGAAGAGAAAACTGAAAAGCACATGATCCCATCAACCAAATTAAAAGCATTTTTTTGCTACATAGTCTTAGCATAGTACTACACTATGTCTCTAAAATTTAAGTTAGTGTCCAGTGATCAAAACAGAAACAATGTCTTTTATTCTTCAGTTTTGCCTTATACCTTGAGCTGCTTAAATATTGACTTTCATTTCAGGGTTTATATTTCTGATCTGCTTTTCAGGTGAAGTTGCTTAAGTCTGAACTCAGGAAAAAAACACTTTTAACTGAAAACTTTGAAAATAAAGCTGTTACTCCCCTATTTTTCCACAAATATTGCATGTAAAAGTAGGAAGATTAAAGGTTTGTTTATGAGAAAGAGAAACAGCTTTTAAAGACATAAACATCTCAATAATAGTTGCAATCCGTCCATAGAGGAGAGGTGTAATTATGACTGGTCCAGAAAAGAGAGTGGTAGTGGAAAGGCTACTAATGGGGTATTTATAAAGAAGAAAACAATATTTCAGAATGAAATAGCACTACACTGAAACAGTTGCAATGCTCCATAAAATCGCTGGAATTGAGCAACATATTAAAAATGCCACGTATCTCTTTTTCTTATGACAAGAAAATATATCTAACTTTGAAGGATAATGGCATCTTTTATGGCACATTCTTCCTGCACACAGTTGCATCACCTTCAAGAGTGCACAAATTCACTTTTAAAAGTTTGTGCAGGGCCTTGAAAAATAAATTACACATTCAGTGAACCTGTTGTAATTCTAAAAGGAGTGAAGAAATAATTTTCAGTATTACTGGATGAGGCTAGAACCATCTTAATTTATCCAGGTGTTATAATTTGCATTAAAAAGCTCAAAAGAGATGTTAGGAGGTTTCTCAGCATATAAGGAATGCAAAGCATTACACACATTTAGGCTTTCTCTTACATGAATAACTTTGCTTGTACACATTGGAATATGTCTTGTAGATATATACTTACTATGTTCACAAGCAATTTCTAGGATAAAATTTTATAGAAAGAATTTCTGCATTGATATGACTTTCAGCCCGTAAATTTTTCCTAAACTCCACTTTTGGGGACCCAGATTTCAAGAAAGTAATTCCAAAACAGATATACTATGTATTTTAAATAAAAAATTGAACATATTGTGGGTGATAGATATATTTCTGAGCATGTCAAATTTGCAAGCACAGAGCTCAGCCAGTAAGTTTTCTCTAATGCCAAACAATTTCTTATGTTTGAATGAATGTGACAAAAAACCATAAGAACAAATCAAAACAAAAAAACCCAAAAACAAACAAACAAAGAAAACCCCCAAAAACCAAATAAACAAACAAAAAACCCATGAAGAAGTCTAGCAGTTATCCTTGACAGTCACAAGGACCTTTAGGCAAGATCCAGGACGCCACATCTTAGAAGCACTTTCTGTCCTTGGGGAACCCAGGGCTGTGTTACTAAACCATTCCCTTGGTTAGAAGGAATAGTGATTCCACACACTCTGCACTATAGCACACTCTTTAATAAGAAATGAACTTAGTAATGATGTGAATAACAAAACACATCAACATAGACAAAATTCAAAAATTCAATTTTGCAAAGTTTTAGAGCAGATAAAGTTCTGAAATGACTTAGTTTTTAAAAATCACAGTCAGTGAAACATTCAGCATGTTTGAGTGTAATTTAGCTCTCTTGTTATCTCTGATTATTAGCTTAATGGAGGATGATGTATGTTAACATCTTAACAATTTAGTACTTCATGCTGTAGCACTGAACCACAGAGGACATTAATTCACATGGTGACTTTTGGAGCCAGACTATAAAACCTCATAAATATTATATATTCCATTATTTGCTTCTTTTAAAGGGGATTACCATATAAAACCCCAAATATTGGCTGCAAGTAGGAAAAGGAACCAGAGTATGCAAAAGACAAAAGTTTGTAAATTTGGCTGGCTAAAGAAGGAAGAACACAAAGTTATTGATTTAGGCACTACTTTTCGCTAACAATTGCATGGATGTTTAATGCTTGCAGTTGCAAACAGAATAACCCTCTTTCCACTCAAAATTCACACCTTCCAGAAGATATATTGTCATTAAAGTAGTAAGGTTCTGTAAAAGTTGAATAAATCAATCTGCAAGTTACCTTACTGTTTGAGTAGAGCATCTCTAAATGTTACCTAGTCATCCAGCTATTAATGCTGGGGTGAACTGAGCCTTAGGACTTCAGTCTCAAATAATAAACCTCAGAATAACTACAGCCAAGGTGTGTATGTGACTGTGTGTGCATGCATGTCTGTCTCTGTATGTATTTGCATTAAATAGCTCATGTTCCACTGTTTGCTGATTAATCTCAAATCAATTAAGAAATTAGCAACAGAATATGAGTTATTTTTAAGTCAAATAGATCACTCTCATCCTTCATTTGGTCCAAATTCCCCCAGTGACTCCTAGAACCACTGATTTAAGGAATTTTTTTGTATGTTTATTTAAGCATATTTCTTTTTCTTACCATTTCAAGTGCCACTGAGGGTATTTGATTGTCCTTTCCTGAGCTGTTCAGAGAGCATCATTATCCTCTCTGATTATAATTCCCAGCTTAGCTGACTGTATCACCTTCAAAACTTTATTTGAGAACTTATCTAATTAGCCTTTGAACCACTAATTGGCTATTATCTGCAGATCTCTTTGCTTTTTCTTTCACAGAAGGTTTTGTTCCTTTCATGATGGGAACATGAAAATTGCCATCCTGGGACAAAACAACGGGTCACATAGTCTCATATCCTCTCTCTTACCAGAGCAAAGACAAGACCTCTCAAGCAGGTGTTCAGCACCCTGAGCCTGCTCCTGTCATTATTTCATCTGCAAGGCTTCCACTGAAATAAAAGGCACAGAACATTTCTCCTTTGGCTGCAGGTGTGCATTGAACAGATGTCTTCATTGAACTGTCCATGGTGACATTTTAGGTTTTTTTTTCCTCTGAGAGATTACAGCTAATTCAGAACTTAATCACATGTACAAATAGTGTAGATGTCATCCCCAAACAGCTCATCTGTACTGGTCTGGGTACTGTGCCCCTTAATGCTGCTAATTACAAGTTGGCTGTGCAGACATACATCTTCTTGTGAAAGAAGCAAATTTAAGCTCTAAACTTTTTCCCAACCAAGGCGTCTTTTTTGATTTCAATGCAAAACTTGTACTCTTTAGCCTTACAAGAAATTATTATTTTATCATAACAGTCTGATATATTTTGCTTTATTTTAAAGAAGAACATCTCTCATATTTCTTCAGTGATAAACCATAAGAAATGACAAATCATCCTCTTTGAAACATTTCAAAAGCTTGATTCCCAGTATTGCCAACCTTATCTATTTAAACTTTCTGAACCAGGCTCCAGAGACTTGCAACCCACATGAAAAAAAACCCCAAGACTTTTAACAAGTGTTCAACGGACTGCTGAAATAATGAGGGGATGGCTTATTTATCCACCTTCAGATACTTAAAAGTCTGAGTTATCCCTCTGAAAAGATAAAACTAAAGAGAAATAGTCAAGCACAGCTCTTCATTTCAGTAAAAAAAAAAAATGAAGGGAAAGAAGAAAGAGGAGTACCCCTGGAACACTGATCCCCACAATTCAAGATGTGTACAGACTGGAGAGGGTCCAAAGAAGGGCCATGAAGATCATCAAAGCACTGCAGAACCTTCCCTGTGAAGAAAGACTGATTGAGTTATGCCTTTCCTCCATGGAGAACAGAAATATAAGTCCTTCTCTCTCCACAAGGAGCCACCTGGAGAACACATGGGACAACAGGTGTGAGGTTGCATAAGGAGGTTTCACACTGACATAAGAAAGAAATTTTTACAGTGAGAAGAGTCAGTCAATGCAACAACCTCACCAGGGATGTGGTGGAGGCCCCATTGCTGAATCAAAATCTGATTGCAGCAGGTGCTAATTAATCCCATCTAGGCTCCCTTTCCCACAAATTTCTGAACCAAATGGTCTACTGGGGGCCCTTTCAACGTGGACTTTTCTGTGCTTATAGAATCTAGGAAAGAGTAATGGAAAAGAGAGAAAAAAATACTGAGGAAAAAAGAAAAAATTAAAAAAGGGGGTGAAGAGCAACACATTTTGCCAATAGCACAAAGTGGACTACTGCAACAGGCTCTACTCAGTTATATAAAGCTCTCCACAACGCTCCCTCCATGCAAAGTGTGAAATAACTGCTACCAGTGCTTGGGCTTCATTTGAACTCTAGATAAAATAAAATCTAGTGTTCACCTTCTGGTTTCCAGGGCTGAATAATTCCAGAGACCTTGACGTAGTTTCTGTAGGTCATTACACTAATTTAAATTCACAATGCTTTCATCTCTGCTTTGAATATAAAGTACTTCACAGTCAACTGTGCTGCATTTCCTTTTCTATGCTTTCAATAGATAGTTTCAGTTATTTCCCTCTCAAGTACCTCACAATTCATTCTCTTCTTGACTACCATTTTGTTCTCAAAAGAATGCTGAGCTACCCAGTTTAAGATTAAAAATAAAGAACCTGCAGGACTAAATTTAGTGACCCAAGTAACTAAAGTGATATCTTTTGGCTTAAAATGAATTTGTTTCTATTTATGACATGGGAAATGTTGAAGCTAATGCAAAATAAATTACATTTTACCTAAGAAAAATATATTCCAGTTTCAGCTGTCATTATCACTCCATATAAGTGCAGACTCTTGAACTCTAGCATATACAAAATTATATTACTTGGTTTGACAAAAGGTCAACTCAGCTGATCTACCAAGTGGGCAAAAAGTATCTTAACTGGTGAGCCTTCAGCCAAAATATAAAGCCTTTGTATGTGGTCTGCTGCGCTTCTCACAAAGATGCTTTTCCATGCTTTTTTTTATGCAATGTGCTTCTGCATAAAGTCATGTCCACACGTAGAAGGTGGTGTTTCAGGTCAGCCATCCTGGGACCCAAAAAACCCCTGCCTCAGTGTTCTGGTATGACAACATGAGAATCACTGTTCACTCTAGTTTGGAAATCCTTGTGGAGATTTAATTTTCCCTGCCCCATGTGAGCTGTACCCATGGCCTTTATATCTGAACCAGAAGACAGGCTTAACATTTTCAGTATGTGGCCTTCAAATAAGAAAGGTTGGAACTCTTACTCAGATCCTCTTCAAAATTACTAAGACTGTAGGACTGGAAAGATGCTAAACTAGCCTGAACAGAAAATAGAGCCCCATACACTCAATAACAGAAATATAGATCCCAAAAAACCTCCAGAGTGAAAGTATGTTGAAAATCAGGTAGAAAACTGGGCAGAAGAACAATTGGGTTTGGTTATCAGAGCTCAAAAGAAACCACCCTTTCATTAGCAGAATCCTGAAAAACAAGTGAAGAAATACCCTCAGGAGCCACATCTTTCTTCAGAGAAGAGATGACAAATGTGAGGAAATCATAATAAGAAAAATGGAGAGAAGCATCTCTGAGCTTTTTGAACACCCAGGAAAGAGAAATGGCACAGAGAAAGTCCATTGAAAAAAGAATCAAAATCAAATGAAGACTAGAAATTACCATTGCAGAAGTGAAGATTTGAAATAGCTTTCAATAAAACTTCATATTTTATCTTCCTTTTCCCTTGCTTTCTTTTACTTTTACTCTTGCATTTTTTATAACTTTCTCTTTTATTTTTTACTTATATTTTTTCTCCAAATTCCCTTCTCACACTATTGCATTTTGTAACAGCATGTGTTGGTTTCAAATACATATTCCTTCCCTACACTACTTACTGGTTCCCACAGTGTTCCCAGTGAACAGTGGGATCTTTCTCTATCAAGCCTAATGAGAAAACAAAAATGTAAAATGACATATTATGCTACTTGTGACCTCTTAGGCCACTGAATAAGGACAGGCTAATACAAATTATTTTTTTAGAGGGCCCTTAAAAAATGCATATCTACTTTTTTCTTCCAGTTCTCAGGTTTTATCCATTTAGAGAAATTTCTCAGAGTACATATAGCAGTCATACATATCCAGCAAATAAATGAGCAAATAAATGAGCTTTGAAAATAGTTTCCTATAATTGTTACTTGTATTGTCAAACCTCTTCCTATGAATTGTTTCTGAATACTCCACTTCTGTAAACTAACAATGTTTTCCATCACTTTTAGCTAGACAAAAAAAAAAGCCTACTTTCCCCACCACCAAAAACATAATTCCGTCACCAAGATCTCACTTTGTGAATTCTGTGAATAAGTAGATATACGTTTTCTATTACATAACTCTTTCAAGTACTACAGATGAATTAATTCCTTTAAAGGTTTTCATAAGCATTTGTTTCAGTTCCTGGAAGAAAGCAAACTACAATTTAATGCCTCTATTCTCAAATGGTCTCCATAGTTACATATACTACATTAATTCTCATTATGAATAATTTTATTTACAATTTACAAAAGTGCATTCCTTAGAGGAGTTTTTTGTTAAAATATATAGGTTAACAAAACTGGAACATTTTTGGTCAACTGAACATCATCAGGTTTTTTAAAGCTCTATTATGCAAACAAGATTAATCTTTTGTTTTTCAGCTCTGCACAGTGTACTTTACTGCAAGCACTTGGATTTTAATTTCTACTTACGTTGCAAAGTTTTGAGGAGACTTGTTTCAAAATCTACCATAACTTTTTTAAGGAATTAAAAGATTTTTAGATGGCTGCCACTGGTGTCATATGAAATACCTAACCATTTGGATGTTCTAATTCTTAAAACAACTTTAAATAATACTCAAATACTATGTATATATATATATGTGTGTGTGTGTGTGTGGTCCTAGCAACCTCACTGTTTCTGATATTAGAATATAGGAAAACAATTTTTCTTAGGATAATCTGAATCAATTCAATTACAGTAAGCAGTTTTGTAAACTTCAGAAGACTACATACCTTCCTTTACTGCAGTCTTGCAAGAAAACATTCCCACAGCTGAAAGAACAATTTGTTGATTTGCTTCTATGACCTGAAACAATTGTGAATTTTACTCTACTTAAAGGAAGAAAGAAGAGGATGTGCCCATGTCCTACAACTGCCTCACAGCAAGGTGGAAGGGTAAATTTCTGGAAACATGATAAAATGTAAACACACATCTTGTGGGTCAGTCGTGAGGCTAAATAATTTCATTTTTAACACTTTAACAGAGGAAACTCAGACTTATGACAACCTTTGAATGGGATATTGGAGAAACTCATTACAAAACTAGACATGTTAATGCAACTCGCCTTGTATTTCTAAAATTTGTTTCCTAGTTTGAACAATATAACTCCCCCAAACCAAAGAAATCTGCAACATACTACAAAATGTGCTTTAATGGTGTTCCATTTACATGAATGTTGAGCTGTCTTAAGGACATATTTCAACTGACTGAAAACTTGAGAATCAGTTAAAGGAATGAACACATAGCACTTTTATGATGTTCAATGTGCATCTATTCCTCCTCTATATGGAAAAACACTTTCCATGGAGTTTTGAGGGACTGTCCCCTCCTATCTACTATTTGAGGTCTTCTGGTTTGCCTTGCCTGTCCCATTATCAGTATTGCTCAAAGTTGGTATTCAGAGAACATGAAAGGAAATTTTTTGTCTGCAGAAAATCAGGAGATGATTGCATTTTTCATGTGTTACTTACTGGAAACAGAAGCTCCTTCCCTTACTCACCCCCATCTGTACCTATTGTTCTCAAGTTATTTACAAATAAGGAAAAAAGCACTTCACTGAAGCACTTAATGTTAGAACTTACTTGTATGCAGAACACACGGTACTGAATTAGGTGCAGAAAACATTACTCAGTACAAAAATGTGCTATTGGAATTATGGCGTCATCTTCAGAATCTGACAAATTGCCTGGTGTATGAAATGTTTAGACACTGGAGGCTTACTTGAGATGCACATGAGTAGCAATAAAATCACAGGGTCTCCAAGACAATGTTTGAATTTTGATTTGATTGCAGAAATTTTCTGGCAGGAATCTTTTCAAGCTGCAGTTGATTTCCTAAGTTACAATTTGGCTTGTAAACAAAGAGAAGATTTTGCCATTTATTCCATTCCACATTTTTGGATTTCTGTGCCATCTCCCTGATGATAACTTCTCTTTTTTCCTCACTCACAAACTGCTCATTTCTGCAGTGGCACCTGGTATGGATGGCAGACTAGCAAGAGAAATACAAATGATAGAAGAGAAAAACCCCACCAAGCCTACTGCAAAGTAATAGTGCACAGCATTTCTTGGGTCCTCACATTTTTAAAGAGAACTCACACCCCCAACAGTCATTTTTACTCTAAGATTATTCATTTTCCTCTTTGAAGTAAAGACTATGAAACAGGCAAATCAGTTGCTGTGGCTTTACATGGTGAAGTTATTTCCTATTATAACTGTAAAGCAGAGAGAATTTGAAGCTGATCAGTGTGAAGGGTTCTGAGAGCCCATGCACACCCCTCACATCAGTACTCAAACACACCTAGGAAGTTTTTCTACAGTGTCCCTTAGTAACCCTGGAGCCATCTTTAGAAGAACATTCATGGGATGTAAGGTAACTTTAAAACTTTCTTTCCCATATCCTGTTTAAGAGTTTCTCAATTATATTCTCAATTTTGACTCAAAGTAATAAACTATTTAGCACAGTACTAAACCTTGTTTAAGGACCTTGTTTAATTCTGCTAATGAGAATAACTGTATGCACAAAGTACTCCCTGGAATGAGCCTTCTTGGAGTTGGATTTCATTGCAAAACCAAAATACTGTCTCCCTAGTGATGCTAATGGATGACTTTCACTGTTTTGTTTTGGTTTTTTTGGTGGTTTTTTTTTTTTTTTTTTTTTTTTTTTTTCCCTCCCAATGAATTGTGAAGAGGAACCTGGTCTTAGTTTCAAGAGTGTAAACTGTGAGATATTCTGCCTGAACATAGATATTCATTCTCTTTTTGCTTGTGGCATCTGAATGGAACTAAGAATCTGGTACTCAGGTAACCTACCATTGTCCTTCTTTTTTAAAGTAGTTTCCCTCAAATGTCATGGTTTTAGTCACCTACTCCACATGAAAAGATAATAGGTGTTCATAGGACAGAGGCGGGATCAGCTTTTAGTTGAGTGGTAAATGCACAAAAATCATCCTTTTGCATTTTTTAAATAGTAACTGCAAATTTAATTTGGGATGTGGTAGTTTTGATCTTTCTTTCTTTCTTAGAAAATACATTAGGCAAAACAAAATGTTTGCATAAGCATCTAGAAATGTTCTCCACTCCCAAAAATATATATATAAAAAATTGAAAATTGAAAAAAATAAAGACAATAACTATGGAGAATGCATTTCAGTCCAATCTATATGCAGCAATCTACTCTAGTCTGTGTTCATAAAACAATTAATTGTTGTATTATCTTATTGAAATCACTAAGACAATGTTGGCTCTTGCTATTAGACTCCTATTAACATTTTATTGGCTCAGGGCCATTAAGAGTTCCTTTAATATGAATGTTTATGTCATCCAGTCACAAAAACCTGCCAGCATCATTGCAAGCACCACAACACCCACTGAGCAGTGACTGCCTATGGTTCACTTAAACTGATGAACCTTCACAAAATACTCACTAAAAATAACAGAATTGCAAGACCCCCATTTGTTGCATGAGATAGGAAATTTACAAATGACAGCACTTTTGCAAAGTCAACCAAAAAACAAGCTCTGCCAGCCTCAGATGTGTACGAAAGTAATCTTTTCAGTTGGACACTGAGGGTCAAAATGATGGTCAGAAATTTTCTGCTAAATTCCAAAGACAGAAGGATTTTCAAGCATGAGAGAAAAGCCTGAGTGTCACAGGCACATATGGGTTTCTCATGAACAGATAAAACATTGGCTTTATCTTAAAGTTTTATCACATTTTCCTGTGCCTTTGGGATTATGTAATGTTAGCACAGTTTTATAAAAGACCCAGTGGGATGTCTGGTTCTTTCCATTTCACTGGGGAACCACAGTGCTGGGAAGGGAGAATCTGATTAGTGGAAATTCATATCTTTATTCCTGTTGAGTGACCTGGGCTTTTGCCTTAATGTGATTTTGAATTAATATCTTTCAGGGAGTGCAGACAGGAAAGAAAGTCTTTTTCTGGATTAAAAGAATAGATATTAAAGATTAAATAAAGAACAGCTGAATGAGGATGTAGATTGTGAATATGCTAACAACCATGCTGTCCTTTTCAGAGTCTTGTTTTAGAAAGGCTACAAAGAAGACGACATGAAAAATATTGAATCTGCTGAAGTAAGGCAGTAAATTATGTGACAACTTATCCTTCACAAGGTTAGTTCTCTCATGATATTTGAGAGCAAGGCATGTTTAGGAACAGATATAAAATTATTTGATGGTGTCAGTTCAATAAATCAGCTTCTTTTGTTTCACTCAAAAAAAAAATAAAAAAATACAGGTGAGATTGCTGCAGACCTGAAGTTGAATGACCAGCAAGCCATGGATCATTAAGCTGCACTTTAGACATTGCATTTTCCAAGTGTAAAAAAGAAACATCAAACCATGACTAGATACGTGTGTTGGCAAATGTGGTGACACTGATTCTACAGAAACTTTTGTGGATAAGCAAATAGTTTCATCTTCTACTGCTGTGAGTCTAACACTCTTTCAGAAGTGGTACATTTCACTCAGGGAATGTTAGCCGAAAGCTGAATCAATCTGTAACCTTAAATGATGCAATTCACTTCCAGGAGAAAATAATGTTCTTGAATAGCAACACGAGGGATTTGGAGAAACAAACACCAGACTGCAGCCCTACCTGAGTGTTGCCCTCCAGACCCGATGCCAGTAGGTACTGAAGAGAATTTCTAAAGTGCCAGTCCAGTGCACTATCCATCAGCACAGCAAAACACAACTTCACTGCAGATGACAGAAAGTGAAAAGAAGTGTGCTTTCCAACCCACATCCTTCCAGATTTCCTAAATTATAGCAACATCAGACACATTTTAGATGTTTTCTGGAACACATGAGTCCCACCAGGTTTGTATGAGTTCTTTGACAGACTGCTAAACACACATTTTTTCTGGCACCTCTTCCAGGTGACATTGCCAAACAGGGGCCTGTTATTTCATCTACCACCTGCAACTATATCACAAGGTACATGGTAACCCATGCAGTGCACTCTGCCTCCCAACGAATGTTATTCACAGTTATAAAGCTTCTTCCCAAGAGATTATATTTCAACCAGATTATAAAGTTCTAAGTGTTAAGTTATAGAAAACTACAATACTCCACGGCTGACAATCATACAGGTGTTAGTCTCAATAAGGATTGATCACATGGTTAATTATCAGTTGCAACTGTCCTATGTCATGTATTACAATAACAGCAATGCCAGCAAGGCCATTTATTTTGTGGTTCTCTTCTGAAATTACTAATACCATAAGTTAATGATTTGATAAAGTTCTGCTTACTGATATAATCATATCACAGCTGCTCTGGTAATGAGTGCTATAGAGATGTCTATAAGTAGGCTATCTAATTAGGTATTAGCATATCTATTGCAATATCCATCTTTATGCTCTAATGCTGTCCTTCCCAAATACCCATTTTGGGAGTCCTTGTTAATATAATTTTCTCTGGAGCTCACCTGCAAAATGAAATACATTGACACTTACCTAACAGGAATCCCAGTGGAGCATTCGCAGGTTCTGCTGGTACCACCACACAGGGAAAGAAGTGGCAGTAGGCTAATGGCACAGCAGGGGCTCCACTGCAGGTGCTCCCACTGATGTCGGGAGCCTTCAGCAACTGTGGGTCACTTCTTCCAAAATCAGGCTCATTGTTATTCAACAGTTTTTTATGTTTTACATTTGGGTAAAATGCTGAGGGCTTTGGGGTCTTCCTCTTTGAGTTTTGGAATCTCTGGGTCTTAAAGCAGCCACAGTTTGTGGTTCCATTTATTACAAAGGTTAAAAAAATATCTTCCCCCATGAATTACAAAAGTTAAAAAATATTTTCAGGTGAAAGCTAACATTCTAACACATAGGTCAAGAGACAGTGGATTTTTAGAAGACACACCATGATCAGAAAAGGGCACACAGAGGAATAAAATATAATTCAGAGCATTATAGGAACAAAAATATAAACAAATATTTTTTTCAAATACATTAATGTTGAAAGGCAACGTGGAAATAACATTAGGCCAATACAGGATGAGTTGTCCTTGCAAACAGGGACAGAGAAAGGAAGAGGTGTTCAGTGCAATTTTCACCTCCATCTTCAACACTGGTGACAGAGGCAGGTCTCAGTGCTCTGAGGTGCATGACCATGACTGTAAGAAAGATAAAATCTCAGCTGTTCCTGAACTAATGTGGGATTTACTGCTACAGCTGGATCCCTAGAAATCTATGGGGTCTGATGGGATTCACTGGAGAACCTTAAAAGAGCTGGCTGATGCTGCAAAGCCTTTGTTGATAATTTTTGAGCAGTCTTTGGAAAACAGAGAGGTCCCAGCTGACTGGAAGCTGGTGAATGTTGTCCCGATTTTCAAGAACGGTAAGAAGGAGGACCCTGGAAACTACAGATCCATGAGTCTCACTTCAGTGCCCAGTAAAATCATAGAAAAAAATATTCTGGGAGGTATTGAAAAACACCTGGAGGGCAACGCAGTCATCAGTCACACCTGGTGCAGCTTCCTGCTTGTTGAACCTGACTTCCTTCTATGACAGGATAACCCACTAACCTGATCAAGGGAAGCCAGTAAATACAATCTTTTTGGATTCAGCTTCAGCAAGGCTTTTGATATTGTGTCTCATAGGATCCTTCTGGACAGTGTTCAGCACACAGCTGGATAAACATATGGGTGAGCAGCTGGATCATGGGTCAGGTACAAAGGGTTACAGTGAATGGGGTGACATCAGACAGGTGACCTGTCACTGGTCTGTCACCAGTGGGGCTCCTCGGGCCTCCATCTTAGGCCTTGTGCTCTTCAAAATATTGAGTTATGACCTGGGTGCAGGACTCGAAGGGATACTAAGTGAGTTTTCTGACAATACTACCAGGAGGAGCTGTCAATTCCTTCAAGGGCAGGGAGGCCCTGCAGAGAGACCTCAACAAATAAGAGAACTGAGCAATCACCAGCTGCATGAAACTTAACAATGGGAAGAGCTGGGTTCTGCACCTGGGCTGGGGCAACCTTGGTTGCGTGCATAGACCAGGGAACCAGAGACTGGAGAGCAGCACTTGAGAAAGGGACCTGGGGGTCCTGGTTGATGGGAAGACAAATGTGAGTCAGCAGTGCCCTGGCAGCCAGGAGGGACAAACATGTCCTGGGGGTCATGAGGGACAGCATCACCAGCCAGGCAAGGGAGGGGATTGTCCTGCTCTGCTCTGCACTGGGGTGGCCTCACCTTGAGTACTGGGGGCAGTTTTGGGTGTCACAATATAAAAATGACATTAAGCTATTAGAGAGTGTCCAAAGGAGGGCAGCAAGTACAGTGAAGGGTCTGAAGGGGAAGCTGTATGAGGAGTAGCTGAGATCACTTGGTCTGCTCAGCCTGGAGAAGGAGACTGACAGAAGGACTCATTGAGTCCTTCAACATCCTCATCAGGTGAAGTGGAAGGGCTGACCTGAATCTCTTCAGTCTTGTCACCAGTGACAAGATTCAAGGAAGGTATGAAGCTCAGTTGGCGTGGGTGTAGGATATAAGGAAAAGGGAGGGCTGAGCACTGTAACAAGCTCCCCAAGGAAATGTTCAGAGCACCAAGCCTGTCTGAGTTCAAGTATTTGGACAATACTCTCAGGCACATGGTATGACTCCAGGGGTGTCCTGCACAGGGCCAGGAGTTGGACTCAATGATCCTAATGGATCCCTTCCAAATCAGCATATTTCATGATTCTATGAAATAATGGTGGAACAAGCTAAGGCAGAAAGGACCTGGGTACTTTGTCACTCTGCCCTGAGATTTTCTGAAGACAAAGGAACATGACAGCCTCAAACATACCATCTCACATGAAAATAGTTTTCAAGTGGGAAGAATTTTAGGCTTTATAGTGATTTAATAAAGAAATATCTTGGAAGTTTGGTTCTTAACTAAATTTAAAAAATCCACATACAGTGTCTAGGACATGGACCATCTCAAAATATTTTGAAGACTGTAGTCCTTAGAGGAGTGTTACACCCTAAATGAAACACAAAGAGTGGTTACTCAAGCTGTAAGGAAGCATAGCTCATCCACAACATGGTCTAGATGAAACTCTGTTTCCATAAAAATGTAACTGGATAGTGTCATTATTGGAGACATTTAGGCACCATGTGATGTACGAATCACAGGCTACACACAAGTGATACAAAACACTGGAGACATAAAATTTCCCCTTTCCATCAGTAACCTTCACTGGATTAGAGAAAGCATTACTATTTTTTTGTCTTAAATCTTCTTCCTTTTCTAGTTTTCCTGAATAATTGTTTTACCAGTTTGGTTGCCACCAAGGATTTAAAGAACATACTCAGAGGCTTACAGGCAGAATCTGTCGAAAACTGTAATTGATATGTATGAGCAGAAAATAAGAGATCTATCTATGAAGATGTTTAGTGTCTTGGAAATACAGAGGATAAGAGAACCTAGTGATGGGAGAGAGCCATGGCTACCCTACAAATGAGGAATAAGCTAAATGGGAGAGAATACAACCGATGCAAGACTTTTTTGTTTTATTTTAGAAAGAGGTTTCGTCTTTGCAGAGTTTCTGAAAATTTGGTGAGAGAGCATAATTAGATTTGATATGAAAAGACATTCCTTGACTGATTCATATTCTCTGCCTTCTGACTGACCACCCAAATGGCCTGGTTTATCTGCATTTTGGTTGCATGTTAAATAATGAATATAGTAAGTGTTTAGCAATACAAAATAGCATTAAAACTCTGGAGATTGGTGAATAATGCATTAAGAAATGTAATTTCATTATTAGAATATTTCCTTTTTTATTATATTACATACTCAATAGCTGGATGAAAAATAGAAGAGTGCGTGACTTTCTTACTAATAAACTGAGCAGAATTAAGAGAAAACTACAGAAAAATAAATTACTGTTTTTGCTATTTCAGTGATTGTTCTTCTTGCATCACAAGAATCTCTTAGCAGTGAGAGTTCTCAGCCAAAGATATCCCCAGCTAGCAACTGGAAGCATCAAATTAAGTGAAAGAGTGTTTTTGTTGTTCATCTGTAAGAAGTCATTGAGAAAACTACACTGGGACAATTAAAAATGGATATGGTATCTACAGGAACAGCAGCAAGTTCTGAAAACATTACACTTACTCAAAAATCTACAGAAATTAATTCTGAAAATTAATTAATTCAGAAAGCTGAAGAAATAATGGATTGAATGGATGATCTGAGGAAGAAATTATTTTGTCAGAAGTTCCACAATTGGATAGCTGGATTAGGCAACATTTTCTTTGGAAGCATAAGGTGTAAACCTCCTAGAGTGAAGGAGAACAGCAATTTGAAAGATTCAATTGTTCATATAGGCAAGAAGTCTGTACAGAGTCACACTCCAAATACACAATCTGGGAAAAGTTTCACGTCCCAAAAAGCACAATACCTGTCATCAAGCACTTGCAGAAAAGTATTTTATAATAATTACACATATGGTTAACTTCATCTATCCCAAAGTTGGTGTAGCATCTACCATTGTAGCACCTTAGAGATGTGCAAGCCCAATTCACCCAGTGTCCAACCACCAAAGCCTGCTGGCAGAACACCTTGCAACTGAAAAAAAGGATTCATATTTATGAATCATCTTAGAAGGATGAAAAAGAAAATCTGGGTCTAAGAGATTAATTGCACTGGATTTCTTTCAGTATTTTATAAAGAGAGGAGACTTTTAAAAAATTCTCCTTTGCAGAATTTTCATTCAAATTGATTTTACAAAGCACCATAAATTTAATTTAAAAGTCCTGTATTCATTTCCCTTTGCATATCATCTATTTTTACTGTTGCATTTGGATTTCTTTCCATTCTCCAAGGAAAGCTTGGCTGGGGAAGATAAAAAAAAAGTATGTAAAAAATGTGTGGGTACAAAAATGACTAGCAGAAGAAAAATCTTTTCCAACCATAGTCAGGTGACATCTGAGTTCTCTTAAAAGTTAAGACAGAGTTATGGTGGTGTTATACTGCAAAGGCTGTCATATTAGGAAATGAATCTGTGAGTAAAGGAACTACAAAAGGAAGATTCAGCTTGGGGGTTCAGACATTCAGCTTCAAATGCCTTACCACCTATGTGCCTGTAAGGGAAGTCTGTCCAAGCTCCTGCAGCAGCCAGAGGAGCCTTGTCAATACTGCAGTTGATGGAGGCTGCAGACATATTGAGGTTACACAGAAACAGACACTGACACCTGCCCAGCTGAATGGCTGTCCCTTCCTTTGCCTGCAGAGCAGAATGGGACAGATTTCTTGCATGGCCTGTGCCTCCTGCATAGACCCTTGATGTTAGGGAGAACTAAATTCCTTTGACTTTCACTTATGGGGATGTGGCAGCCTGGCTGCATTTGATGTGCTGTTTGACATCTCAGCACCCCTGGCATTGCAACACTTTCTCGTAAGTTTTTCCCTTAGTGGGAAGGTGGTACATTGAAGAAAGTTCAAATAATTTCCACAAATGCTCATTAGAATGTTCATTGTAAGTCTGTGCTAGACAGGTACATGACTTACATCTGTACCTGTGTATTTGTATCAGGGCCAGACTGTCTCCCTGTACTAATGTTCTAATAGGAAACTATTCTGTCTTCATCAGACATAAATTTTTTTTTCACAAGCTAAGGATGCAAAGGATGAAAACTACTATGCAAATAATGTTTACTGAGAGGAAAACCAGGGCCAGATACTCTACCAATAACTGTCATCGCATACAATATACAGATGTTTCCATCTGCTTTGTTACTTCTAGCTAGATTTGTATTATTTAGGATATTACAAGTTCAGCATGGATATGATTGCTAACAACAAGACACAGGTGTTCCCTTTAATTCCCTCTTTCCCTATTTGCTTGACAACACATTTTACTTCAGCTGCTGGCTGTTATTGCTGTGGTCAGCCTAATACTATAAAGCAAACATAATGTATAAATTATATTTTGAATCTGCTGAAGCAAACAGCCTTTTAAGATGTGCCATTTAAATAAAAATGTAATTAAAGAAAATATTTCCTGTTTTCTACCTATTTTTTTTTTATGTAAACAAAACCTGGAATACAAAATTCATATTTTGTCTGGCTGACAGTAGTTTGACTGCTGTGTAATGAAACACTGCACTTTTCTAATATTATTATTTTGAAGCCAGGCTGAAGCAGCAGTTCAAGTTCAACTTCCTAACTACCCTGATCTCTGCAGATTTGTCAATTATTTAAATACAGAGATAAAATAGAAACATTAACTAATGCCAAGAGGGCAAATGGTCTCTGAGATGTGAACTGCATCTCAAAATAAAAAGGAAATAAACCATATAGAAAGTAGACAGACTGCTTTTTTTTCTGAAGAGATTAAGAAGAACAGAAGCTTTTCTGTTCAGAGCAAAGTAATTCATAGTCTGTTCCCATTACTTTCTTCCATGCAGATCATTTACTCCACAGTCATTCCTCCCACAGTCTTATTGAACAAATGACTTGCAACAAATTGGTTGACAAACTACAAACTACAATTGCTCCATTTACAAATAACACTGTAATATTCCATAATTTGGGAAAGACTTTGCCTAAACAGAGTCAAAAAATTCAATATAAGGGATATAATTATGAGAAAAATAAAATAAATTATTTCTTCTCATTATTTGACCTGAGAATTTTAAATGTAGCTAGGAATGTTAGTAGTCGTCTTTCAAAGAGTCATTAAAAATGAGAAAGAAGAGGAAAAACTAGAGATGTTGCTGAAAAACTGTCTGGGAAGTTGACAGTAAAACCACCATTCCTGAGAGTATAATCAAGGTTCTGTTGTGAAGGTACAGAGCAGAGCCAAATCTCACACTGTTTCAAGAAAAAATAAACTTCAGTCCATTTCCTTCTCAGAATCACTTGCCTCCTTTCCTCTACATTTTTGAACCATTACCACACTCGGATCTTAAACACAGCTGTATGGACTCAGCTCTGCTTCCAAAAGGCAATCCACCCTTGGAGAACCAAAGCTGCAGTTTCTTCCTGGTGCAAACTAAAGGTCACCTCTAGCAACTACAAGCATTTCCTGAGGCTTGGCTTTAGTTAATAATGATGGATAAAATTTAAATATGCCCTTTTGTCACATAAAAAGGATCAGAAGATATAATCATAGAACAAGGCTCATTTTCAGCTGTAAAAATGGAAGAAATGTGAGCTGCCTTGTTAAATGTGTAATGACAGTGCTATTTCCTTCTGTGATTTGCCACATATTTGAAAAATAATACAACATTTTTTTTCCTAAACTATTCAACGATTTTATTCAAGGGACTACTGCATTTAAGAAGGCAATAATAAATTCTCAGGTATCATAATATCTGACATGAGGTCTGAGATATCCCTAAATACCTTCTATGAAACCACTTCCTGGCTAAGAAGGGAATACTCATATTAACTAGCACTGACTGTACAGTAAGCACCGTTAAAGGAAGATCATCAAATTAAAATTGAATCAGTTTCAAGAGATGAGTTAAAAGTAGTTCCAAGGACTGCATCTGTCCATTAATTACCCTGGCAATGGGCCTGATCTAGAGGAGAACTTTATACAGAAATGTTATTTTTTGAAGCATGCAACCAATATAATTTTCCTCAGCTTTTTTTATGCTTACATTTAGAGCCAGGTTTTAAAATAAATCTGGATCAAGGACAGGTAGTAAAGAGAGAGAGACACAAAAATTTTCCCCTTGAAAATTATTTTCCTCTTTGTTTTGAACAAGATCTCTACAACTAAAGGTGACACTGGGTAGCTGGGGAAACCCACTATATATGAAATGCTGTCACACATGCTAAATAAACAGAACAACAGCTGAAATATTTCAAGCTCTATTACCTTATAGTTATCATATGTTAACATATGCCTTTAAACAGGAAAAATATTTTGAGATGCAGTGAGATTTCAAGTTCATAATGTCCTCAAAACTAATGCTTAAATCTATTAATATCGAGCACTCCTGTCAGTAACACAGTACTTCCACCTATTTTATTACACTGTTAAACCTTTGATAGTCCCACAAACAATAGACACGTGTGTGCATATTTGTATATAATGAACACGTACATTCACAGGCATGCACATGGAAACACCTGCAGTAAAGTCCATGAGGATCAGTTATTTGGTTGCCAGCAGCAGCTACCATTCCTGAATCCCTTATCACATCCTTCAGGGGTGTCCTGGTTTGGCAGGTGACCAGAACAACATGAGCCTGCACATCAGTGTTCTTGCAGTTATACGCTTCACCTCATCCCCTCCCCAGGAAACTGTGTTTGGAGCCACCCTCATTATTCCTCAGAAAAACCTCCTGTGAGACTGTGTTTCCCCAAGCCTGTGTTTTCAGCCAGCCCTCCCTACTTTATTTCTGTCAGTCCTGACTCCTCTGTGTAATCTTTGATACCCTACTGTAGGTTCTCTTTTTTTATGTTATTCCATGAAGTGTGAAGAATTCATTGTTTTCCAGGAGATCATGTTCCTACCCAGCTGTGTTTTTATTTTCATTAAAACGGAGGGAGAGTCTCCAGCTGCAGGGGAAGATGAAAAATAAATCAAGAAATAATATTCCAGCAGAAATGTATCTTGGCGGTCCCATTCCACTTATGCAGTAGCCACAGCAGTGTAACTTCAGATCCTGTGGCAGTTTTTACTAGCTACGTCCCAGTACTCTCTGCTAGAAATAATTTTCAGGTTATTTCATAGGTCCAGTGCTGCTTTTGCTTGATGCCAGTTCTTTTGATTGTAAAGTTTCACAGACTTGAAATTAGTACTGTTGTGCAGAAGCTTCTCAAGAGAAGATTTAAAACACTTCTAAGCACTTGCAACATCATGTTTCCTGGCTTTATGTGACTCAGTGTAAACCAGAGCTAAACACAGCAGGCCAAAATCTCTGCTAGTGTCAGTCATGTCAGGCTCTTTAAAATCAATGGAGACAGGCTCATTTTTCTCTGCACCCAGTTTTTTGTGATACAGAAAAAATGGTGGGTTTATAAATACGCAAAATATGAAAATTAATAAACTTGTTTTCTTTAATTTTGATGCCACATGGGCACTAACTCCAAAGATATGTTAGTGTTTCAGATTTCATAGCACAGGATCCAACCAACAAGTAAAATAGATGAAGTTTGCAAAAAATTATTTCTGAGTTGGTGAGATCCCCCTCCAGACTGCAGAAGTCTGACATTCAGTGAGTAGACATAGACATACACATATGTTAAAAGAAACCATCACTGGAATTGTTTCCTGTCCATTGTAGACATAAACCTTGGAGACGCAAAAATTATTTTCCCTTCATTCTTTACTAGCACATGCCCTCACCACATCACCCAATTTAGAGAACTGAAAGGCTGGGACTGGCAGAATTAATTACTGCCCACCAGAGGAGAAGATCAAGCTCTAGGCCATCTAAGGAACTAGAATGTGTACAAGCCAACGGGACCTGATGAGATGCATCTGAAGATCTGGAGGGAACTTGTAATGAAGGTGCTAAGCCACTAGCCATGTTTGAGAAGTCATGGCATGCTGGTGAAGTTCCCCTGACAGCAAAAGAAGAAATATAACCCCATTTTTATAAAGGAAAAAAGTACAGGTCAATCAGTCTCAATTCTGTGCCTGGCCAATTCAAGGAGCAGAACCCCCTGGAATGATGATAGGGCACAAGGAAAACAGTGGTGACAGGCTGGTGACAGCCAACATGGCTTCACCAAGGGCAAATGGTGTTTGACAAATTCTATGGCAAATTTCAATGACAGTGTTACAGCACTGGTGGATACTGGAAGAGTGACTGATGCCTTTTACCTGGACTTGTGTAAAACATTTGACATTTCTCTGCACAACATCCTTTACTCTAAAATGGAGAGACATGGATTTAATAGATGACGGTGGAGACCAGTGAGAAGTGGCGTGCCTCAGGGGTCAGTACTGGGAACAGCACTGTTGAACATTGTCGGTGACATGGACATGGCTGCCCAGAGAAGCTGAGGATGCCCAGTGCCTGGAAGTGTTCAAGGCCAGGTTGGATGGGGCTTTAAGCAACCTGGTCTAGTGGAAGGTGACATCTAGTCCAACTTTCCTGCAATGAGGAGAGGTATCTTCAAGCAAAACAGGCTGCTCAGAGCCTCATCCAACCCGACCTTGAATGTATCCAGGGATGAGGCATCTATCACCTCCAGGTGGCAGGGCAACCTCTTTCAGCATTTCACCACCCTCACAAGAAAAAATTACTTCCTTCTGTCTCCTCTGAACCTACCCGATTTTATTTTAAAACCATCACCTCTTGTCCTACAGCCCCAACTGAAATGTTTGACCCTATCTTTCTTAGAAGTCCCCTTTAAATACCTAAAAGCCTCAATAAAGTCTGTTCAGAGCTTTGTCATCTCCAGGCTGAAAAACACTCCCTCAGCCTTTGCTGATAGGAGAGGTGCTCCATCTCTCTCTGATTATTTTCCTGAGTAAGTTCCTTTCATAATTTCATTGTGTATCTTTTATTACTTACTAGAAGGTTTATTTCAACAGAGTCATAATGACAATGATGAATTTCCCATTCCACAAATAATATATCACATTCTGCCATTCCTGTTGAGGCACTAGGCTTTGCAAGTAGCTCTAATATAACAAATGGTCATATAATGTTACTATAATAATTTACTGTTCTTCATATAAAAATAAAGAAGACTCAATTTGCTCCTGATTGTCATCCCTTCTGAGAAGCTGCATTTTGAACTGCATGACAGCAGTGGACAAAGACATTATTTATCAATCAGGCAGTCCCACTGACCTTGAAGCAGAAGAAAGCAAGCATGTTATAACTCCAGGTGCAGCCCACTCACTGGCTTAATAGAGAAAGAGCAGCTCCCCAGGACACATGATTTCCTCCCGCTACTTTAATCGAGGTAAAGTGGGACAAACAATGTTAACTGCCACCTCCAGTAGAAATAGATGTTTTGTAGGAGGAAGGAATAACAGGATAGCAATACTGCATTAGCTGCCCTTTCTCCTTGTGCAGAAAGGCAAAAAATGATAAAGTGAGACCAAAAGCGTTTCACACTGATACTGTAAAAATAGTTTTATCTTGAAGTTAAGAAAGATTATCTTCACTATTCTTCTGACTGAAATGAAGTAGCTTCAATTTTGTTAACCTTAAAAAAAAAGCACCAGACAGGAACCTGTAAATAGCACAGTAGTTTTCAACACAGGATAACCACAAAGAATAGTCCCTCTCAAAACACTTGTACAAAATGATCAGTGAGGACAGTAGGATTAGTTTTCTGGAAAGAGGATCTATTGCCAATTGACCAGATGAAATTCAGAGAAGTGAAGTCCTCAGTTTATCTATGGTTAATAGCAATTCCTTCTGATTTCTTAACCAAGCTTGACAACCTATAGAGCATGAGGAGAGTGCATCTGTAGCACAGAATAGTGATACTGATTTAAACTCTGAAGTGATATCTGGTGTTTGAAACTACGAGCAGAATCCAGCACTTGAGAGTGAGGTTAACTGTTGAGAAGGCTAAAAGAAAGGAATTTAAAAAGTCTAACTTGTCTAACTGAAAATATATCTAGAAAACAGGAAAATAATAATATTCATAATTTAAAACGTGATTATGGAAACACTGACAAAAAGATGATGTTAGTAGTATAGACACTGGAAGAACAGAAATCAGAGAGTCTGTTACTGACTTTAGGATGTCTCACTTGACATAAAAGCCACTCTGATATTTAATTGGATACATGTATTAATGACCAATTACCAGATGGAAAGAAACAGGACAGAGGGCAAAAAGTCTTAATTAAATAGGGATGACAGAAAGGAAATAGAGGGAAAGGCAAGAAAGCACTCCAGGAACATAAACTGTTCTGTGTCAAGGGACATTATGTTGGAAAAACAATGTTTTTATTACAACTGATTCACAGTGTGAAAGATACTTTCCAAACTACTCTTCAGTTGCAGAGGGTTTGTAGTCAAGGGCAAGAAGCAATACAGTGACAGAGAAAATAACACAGGCTGGAGATAGGGCTGGGGGTGCAGCTAATGAAATGGGTAAGGAAAAGCATATTCTCAGACGATTCAATGTCCAAGAAGATTCACATGAGAGGATGCAAGCATGCAAAAGGGGAATGGGGTGGTGGTTACAATAAAAAAAATATGTTAGCAGGGAGGAATGCCCTGGATGAGAACTAAAGATTATATGACTGTTGCAGTGCTATAATTAATATAATTATTATACATTTATAGTTTTATAATATTTACCACCATATTTACAATGAGCACCGTTTGGGCTTAGATCCTAATTTGTTAAGAGTGTACACCATTTGATTGCTAGGCACTTAAGCATCCATGTTGTAATGTCTGGAGACAACAAGGCAAACCTGCCATCCAGTCAAGCTCTAATACACAGAGTAGATGCCAATTCTCAGCTCTCATCTGACCTCAGCTCTTATCTGTCTTTTCCCAATAGAGAAGAGGACATGACTACAGAAGCATTTCCATTCTCAGCAGACAATTGCTAACTGCCTCTTTAATCTGAGACTACTGCTTAAAGAGAAAGGTCTCAGGCACAGAGCAGAGGAAGAGTGGAAGAGTGTCATCAGGCTCCTGCCCTGGAAGGCAGCTGATTTTACAGCACCCAAGCTGATACCTCAGCCTGGTGCAAAGGTTTTGTTCCCACACTGCTCCTGAGAAACAACCAGCAACAAATCTGAATGCTTTAACAGAGCCATCTGGAAACAGGGAACTATGCAGGTCTGAGCTGAAAACTGACAGTTACTAATGGTTGCCACAGCCCAGAGAATCTGCTGCCATCTGCCTCCCTGCTGACTTTGGATGTGCTCCCACCTGGTAGGGCCATAGCCCACAGCTGAACCTTTGCTGAAAAGCATGATGTAAACAGAGCCACATATTAGAATAATGAAACAAAATTAGTGCTCCTGTCCAGAGACAGCTTGGGAGTGAAGGGTCCCAAGGTTATATAAGAAAGTTCAGCCTGAACCTCATTAAGGACAAGTGCAATCACATCTTGCAGTATTAAAGGTTACCTGGTACTGTTTCCATGTCCTGCAGTGGACAAGGTGACAGCACTTGGTAATTCTGCTTTTTAAGGTGTTGCTGTTGAAAATATGCCTCCACAAGTTCTATGACTAGTACAGACCAAAGTTTTAAGCTTTATTTATATGATTGGAGGGATTTACATCAAATCAGCCAACACCTCTTCCCTACATCATCACTTATTTCAGTAGAACTACTTTTCAAACTTACAAATACAGAAGAAAATAAAAACACATATAATGATCATAAATGTTTCTGAAATAACATTATCTGAGTACTTTAAGATAGTTACCTATTTGTCTTTCTTCCTACCTTGTTTCTGTGTGGCTTACTTAAGAAAGACCCTGTAAGGAACAACTGGCCTTTTACTTTGCTAATATATAATGACATTTCAAATACTTGTATGTTAAATACATTGAAGAGTAACTGTTTTGAAGCTAACTGCATGTTTTTCAATAATTTCAACCCTTTATTCTCTTTTAGAATGAGCAGAGGACTGAAAATTATGCTTGCTGTTGCACCTAGAGCATTCAAAAAAGCTTTAGTCATAGCTTTAGTCTGCACACAACTGATTATTGAGTACTTCCAAATATATGATAATTCAGTGTCTACAGTCTCCCACAGAGCCCTGACTCTGTCTTCCTTTCAACTTAAAAAAAATCCTGCTGTTTCTCAGCAAACAATACAAATATTACCATTTTTTTATTATGTACTTTTTGTGCTGAAAATGATAAGCAAAGAGACAAAGTTTTACATGCTTGCTTCTCAGGCAAATGCAACAAGATGTACAACAGCACCACACATTACAGTATAGATTATATTTACTTTTAATAAACTAGATGATCTTTAATGTCTCTTCCAAATGAAACCATTCTGTGGTTCTGTGTATTTGCAAATGCCATTTACATAAGTCTTTTTAATACCCTATGCAAGCATTTTAATAAAAACGCCTCATTCAAATCTCCTATATCATTACTGGTGCAAAAATAAGTGACCTGGTTTTTTGAAGTACCAAGGATGGCGTCATAAGGACTTTCAGGCTTACATACATTTAGGTTGATGTTTGTTTAAACCCTAGTGTCATAAATTCAAATTATTTTTGTAATCTGATATTCATAAATAACAAATTGTTTGTCTGATTCAAATATCCATTTTTGACTAGTCACTGATGCTAAGTGCATATTCAAAGTATCTTTTACACTAATTTGCCTTCCATGGAGACATCTTTCTAGATCAGTTGACTCCATAATCATCCTACCCTTTAACTCCAGCATGAAGCTTGTGCACCTTACAGTGCAAGAACAAAAAATATGTATACTTCAGATATCACAGGGGTTTCTCAAATATCAAGGTGATTTTTCCAACAAAAAGGGGTCATAACCAGCCCCCTTGAACCAGGAAGGAATTTTAATAAAGACATTTCCCATTTGGCTGAACTGTTGGAAAGGTTTAACTGTACTGAAAGAGGAGTTATTGTTCTTTCTTTTCATACAAGCAAAGGTTATATCAAAATCAAAAAGTTTTTATTGTTCTAAAGTTTTCTTTGATAATACACTTTCCCAACTAGTGTATGCTTTGAAACTTCCAGGAGGGTTACTCTGCTGAGTAAATGCAGGTTATACCCTGCACTACAGCTCCACAGCTCCTGTTGAGTAAACAGGAAGGCCCTACCTCTTACCACCAGGCTTACTCTGGAGATGAGGTCTTGGAGATTATGTTCTCCATGATCTAAAGAACTATTTCACATTATGAAATTAAAAGCAATAGGAAGAGATTTTTTTATTTCATGGATCATGGCTGCAGCTGTTTCCATCCACTTAGCCTGGATGGAAAACAATATCCCTGAATTAAAAACAACATGAGGCATAGGCTTTGGTTTGAAGAGACATGCTTTGTCCTGGCATAGGTATACAGACAAAACAAGATGAAGATTTTTACCTCCATACACAGAGTCTGTGAAGCAAAAATCCATATTTGTATAGTACCAAACACATGGGGTCTGTAGTTTTAGGACTGAGGTCTTATGCATGATATAAAATTACAGACTAGAGTTGAGAGAGTTGAGATTGTTCAGACATGAGAAGAAAACACTGGGAAGATCTTAGGGCAGCTTCCAGTACCTAAAGGGGGCTTAAAACAAATATGAAGAGGCACTTTTCATGCAGGCAAGTGGTGATAGGACAAGGGGAAAAGGTTTTAAACTGAACAAAAGTAGGGCTACATTAGATATTAGGAAAAAATTCTTTACTGTGAGGGTGATGAGGTACTGGTTGTCCAGAGAAGCTGAGGATGCCCAATGCATGGAAATGTTCAAGGCTAGGCTGGATGGAGCTTTGACCAACTTGGTCTAATAGAAGGTGTCCTTGCCTATGTCAGGGGTGTTGAAACTACATCATGTTTATTATGTGTTTATATGATTAGTAATAATATCAGACAGTCTACATAGCTTACATACCTTCTACTGTATCACATGTTAAATTATTCTCTGAGGGTCTTTCCGTTCCCTTGAGTATAGGATAAAAATGCTACTAAAAATACTTCAAGACAAATCTTCCTCCTTGAACCTATTCTGTGTGTCTTATGTAGGTGCTCCAAGTGGGGCCACACTATTTAGCAAATTACTTTGATCAGACCAAGTTTTCACTTATTAAAGTTCAGTACTTCCCCTTTATATTGGTAAAATTTTAAACCCAGAAGGGGTCATTGCAGCCATCTGATGTCAAGACTAGCAAAACAAAGCCAAGAAAAAACTAGGTTAAAAACACAGCAGAGCTTATTGAGAAAGCTATTTAAAAAAAAAATCCAATTTAATATTCAAAACTTCAAGTGCTAGGGAGGCCATCATAGCCTTTGAATAGCTGTTTCTATGGATAATTACCCTCGCAATTAAAAATGTGTGTAGTGAATAGAGCCTGAATTTGTGTAGTTTCAGCTTCCAGCCAGAGGATCTTTATGTGTCTTAGTCAATTAAGAGAAATCATCAAAATACTGTTCCACACTTGTGTGTGTAAAATCCATGATTAATCCACCTTTTATACTCCCCCCTCCTTCCCCCCCAAAGAAATAGGCTTTGCTCCTTCACTCTCTTCCTATGGGACATATTTTAATTACTTCTAAATATTATTATGACATTCTTCATCACTCTCTCAGTATCTTTTTTTGTTTGTGGACACATGGAAACTGGGAACATTTTTCAAACCAATCTAGGATGTGCTCAAACCTTTTTCAGACTGGACTAAATACAACACAGTTACACCAACTCATATCTAAGAACTGTTATCCTTTCATTTTACGATCAGTTAATGTTTATTTGTCAATACTCAATCCTTTTTATTCTAGAGCAACCTTTCAGAGTTAGGAAGTTGCTAACAGCTGTTCTTCAGAAACAGAATTCTAATTTATGAGCTTTCCACATAGGAAGGGAGCACCTTATGCTCCTTCTCAAATTTTCTCTGTATTTTACAAACAATCATTTGAAAAGGTTTCTTTCACTATAGCCATGCTGCCATAAGTTTTCTCTCTCTAGAGATCCAACTCTGTTCTTCTAAGGGCAGCAGACCAATTTTTATAGATAGAACAATTCATAATTAATCAATAAGAAGTCTATGCTTTTAGCTTGGCTTGATGTAGGAGAAACAAAACAAAGAAGAAGTCAAAGTGGACATATCAGTCAAAACTAGCTTTATTCTAAGATCCTCCCCCTCTAATCACCAGCTGCTGGTTCTCAAAACACCCCAACTTGTTACTTAACTGTTCTGGGAAAAGAATGCTCTGAGACTGTCAGATGTAAATACACAAATATTTTCAAAACAAGGAGAGAGAGAACTTCTCAAAGCATCAGGTGAGCTTGCAAGGCCCAGTGAAATAAATATAGATCAGAAGTATAGGCATGGCTCTACTCTAGACAGTTTGGAATTTTCTAAACTAAGGTTTACATAGTCTTGGGAAAAAAAAAATCACCTCTGTCTCTAGACAGTAATTTAGTGCAATTCGAAGAACCAGATGCCCAGAGAAAGAGCACTACAGTTTCCTAATCTTTATAAATTGAGTAGTTTCAATATGCATGGAAATCCACTTCGGTGGTATCTCAAACCAAACCACCCAAATCTCTACCTGTTTTAATATTGTTAGCCTTAATGGCATCTGTGTAATATCGAAAAGTGAATCTTTTGTGATTGCAATGTGACCTGGTTCCAACCAGGACAGAGTTGGTTTTTTGCAGTACCCAGGAGCGGGCATGTCAATGGCACAGAGGTTATTCTACTCCACATAATGTTATTGACAGGGGTGGGGTGAAGGGAGCTCTTCCCAGGAGAAGGGGTCTCTTCCAGTCAGGGTAGTGTGGCTGAATCAGGCTTGGAGGAGAATTTTGCACATGAATCAAATCAGTCTTTGGACACTTCTGTTATTAGTATTGTTGCTATTACTATTCTATAGCTGTATGTTATGAGGTTTTCTTACTTCATTGCTATTTCCAGTAAAGTGTTCTTATCTCAACCCATAATCTTTACCTTTTGTGCCTAAAATTCTCTTCTCCAGTCACCCACAATGGGAAGGGGGGACATGGAGAGGGAGAAAGCAGCACCATTGTTTTAGTGGGAGCAATAAACTGGAGAACACCGTTCCTAAATCACGCCAAAATGGAAGAGTAAAACCTTGTATTAGAGAGATGCAGGCTTCTCTCAAATTCTAGAAAAATCTCCTTTTTAACAAAACATCAGCTTACATAATTCAATCATGTATATTTTCAATCATTTTATTGTAAGTATTATAGTAGTCCCATTTCTTGAGCACACTAGCCTAAAAAAGAAATTTTATAATTTAAAATAGGAGGGATTTAGACTTGGTAATATTTTTTCTTTTTATCTATATAATAAAAAATAAATATACTTTATCTGTAATCCTTACTAATCTGCCATAGCAATGAGCATGACAGCACTCTCAGATCACTAATTATTTAACATCACTTCTGACAAAAATGCCATCTTGCACTGACATGCTAAAAACCATGAATCACTGGTTGTAGAAAAAATACTTATTCTTTCCGTGTGTTTTTTGCTAAATAGTAGTGAAACACTCCAAAAGCACTGTGTAAAAGTTATAAATCTCATTCACTTTTAAAAGGAAAAATCTATTTCTGCAAATTCAATACTCATATTACATTTTGGTTGTGGAGTCTCTGGCCCTGATTTAGAAAAGTATTTAAATGATGCACTTAGTTTTGAATTAGTATCTCAGATTTAAAGATAAGTATGTTTTTAGGTCTTTTGCCAGGTCAGAACTAATGTACGAAGTCAACATACTGATACATGTCACAAACAGTAGCAGAACAGCAAGTACAAAATACCACAGAATGCTCATTAGATAGATCAATAACATATGTCTTGAATTTTACATTCAGAGAATAAGTTTATTAAGAGATTATTCTGTTTCTTTTAAGCTATAACATTGTCTCAGATATTCGCCTGAGATTCATAATACTGTTTTGCATTGATTGTCATGCCTCTTGTTGTGTAATATATTGGTTCCTTATGTGAATAACATCATCAGGATCTCTTGTATACAAGTGCAATTTTCCAGGGAAATAAAAAAAAACACCAAACAACCCTACAAAAAGAAATTTACATAGCCACTGAATACAAATAGGATTAGTGTACAGTTAACAAGAACTGCATTCAAAAGGAGTCAACAGCATTTGCAAGATGTTTAACAGCCAGCATATGAAGTAATGCTGAGATGCAGCTGCATCTGGATAATTTTATAGTTTCTTTGTTCTTAACAGGATTCTCTCATACTACTATTTTATGTGCAATTAATCAGCCTTAGAGGTCTTGTAAACTCATCATAACAGCATTTTCATCTATGCAGTGGATCAAGAAATGTACAGGCAATCTCATCTCTCTCTTTAAAAGATAAAATAATTGACATCTATAATCCTTTCTGTGTGAGGACAGTGTGGAAAATGCCATAAAGCCATACTCTAATTTGCTTTAAAATGTTGCCAGAATTATTCATAGGCATGATGTCTCTCTTGGAGGAGCGGCTCAGTGGTCCAGACAGACAAGGATTTATCATGATGGGAGCAGAGAATGTTTAACCTTCCCATTAGAATGTAGAATAGGTACCTTCACACAATATCACTCCCATATCTCCTTGGATGCACAGCCCCACTCCCTACAATTAGCATCATCTCTGCTCCCTGAAATAAAAGCCTAGAAAACTTGGCAAACAGTAAATGCTAATTTTCACATGAGTTCACCTTGTGAGCTTAGTAATGTGGGCTGACTTTATAAAACAGAGGGACATAAACTTGAACACCTCCACCTACTGAGATTTCAGTTATTTTCAAAAAATTACAGTCCTATGGTTTTTAAGCCTGATTTCTCATAACCTTACAATTCACTATGAGCAAAGTGCTGACAGCATATTCTTTCCCCTTTATAAATTTGTTGCTTACTGGAATACCCAAAGATTTCACACTGTTTGCTCTGTATTTGTGAGAAACCTGCAGCTGGAGAGACTGCACTCCCGAGATCCTCAGAGCGGCTGGATGAGAGCTGCATTTTGGATATGTCCTTCCACACGGGGTTCTCGTGTTCTTGCTCACCCTGCTGTGTGTCTTCTCAGCCCAGCTGGCAGCCAGCTTATTGTGTATCACTGCTCTGCTGGCAGTTGCAACACAAAGCCCAGCCGAAATTCAACATGATGATCCCGAGAACATTTTGCTGTGAAAGGACACAGAGGTGCTGAAAACTGACACATACCATTCCTCCTGCACCATTTTTCCCTCCCTGGGTCCAAGGTTACTCATCCTTGTTAAAAAAAATAAATTTATTTTGTGGATAAATGTGTAGAGATATCATTCACCCTGCATGGTGATGGGCCTGTTAATGTGAGTTAATTTGTGCCACTTTGAAGGCAGGGTTCTCTCCCCCATTCTTTTTTATTTATCTACCTACCTTGGCTAAAAGTACCTGGGAAAAATGAAACAATGAAAAAAACCCACAATTAAAATGTTCCAACAATATTGAACAACTGGGATGGGAAGGACACTTTATTAGCCTTTATCATAATAAAACTATGTGAAGCCAGTAATTTAAAACCAACCTCAACTTTCATATTTTCTAACAAATACCATGTCACAGGGAAAAGAGACTTTGTCAGCTGCCCAGAGATAAATGGATGTAGTATTTAGAAAAGGTCAAATAAAATTGCCCTAAAAGTTGTGTGATAAATCAGAATTCATTTCTAGTCTGAGAATACAGTATGCAAAAATGTCATCATGGTATTAGCATTCCAGCCGGCTATATGCATTCAGTGTCTGGCAAGAAAAATCAAAAAATTGGTCTTTTTCACTCTTCTTAGCCCTACAAACTGCACAGAAATAAAGATAATGAATTCAATTTTATTCGTGCTTTTAGGTCTCCATAACTGTTCAGTGTAGCATCCTAATCTTTTCTGCAAATGTCCCATTCAGCTGGAGACAAGACAGAACTATGTAGGGACCCTGGCTCAGTAAATCTTCATATGAGCCAAACTGAGCTTATTTTAACATTCAGGTTTGCTAATTCAAAGCTCCTTCTATTTTATTTTAGGAAATCTGTTAAAATATGATAAATAATCTATGAAGAAAAATTAATTCAAAATGCCTCCTGACACATTTTTCAGATCAAACTTACATTTTTAAACGGTAGCTAAGTTTTCCTACTACATGCTTTTCATTGCATTATTTCATTGCACTATCTGATTTCCTGGTTAAGAAAGGTATGGTCTGTATTCATGACTATGTGCAAGAGTCAGATCATTCATTTCT
Source organism: Passer montanus (assembly GCF_014805655.1). Classification (NCBI taxonomy): domain Eukaryota; kingdom Metazoa; phylum Chordata; class Aves; order Passeriformes; family Passeridae; genus Passer; species Passer montanus. The sequence continues at coordinate 271,335 of NW_024374590.1, forward strand.
GTCCTACTTTTTGTTCTGAAAAGGCAGTGGTATGAAACATTTCTTTATTAACTTTGAGAACAGTCTAATTCACTACTGACCACAGACTGCTTCTCAGAACATGGGTAAGATATGATATCAAAGGCAAAAATATTCAGTATATTTTCTGATTTTTCAATTTGAAATATTCCTGAAAAGTGCCTATCGCTGTGTATTTATGAAAGACCACAGATATCTGTGCTGTAAATACTATATGGAGAATTACTCTTCAATTTAGACTTATTTATGGGTAAGACAGCAGGCAGTGTGCAATAGAGACTTCTGCATTTAGCAATAAAGGGAATAAAGACTTCATGCTTCTAGCCAACCCAAATGACTTGGAATAAGTCCTTGAACGTTAACAGCTGATATTCATTTGTGATCATTTTGCTGCCGAGGTGCCTGATTGTCTATGGATGGCAGCGTGCCCCTTGCAAGGTAATATGCCAGTTTTCCAGGACACAGCTGCCAGTCAACTGTGGGTTGAGGTGGTGAGGGTATACTGAGCTGCCAAGGCCATCCCATCTACATGGAGAACATTGTTTCCTCAGAGAGTGGCATGCCAGTGCCAAGTGCCTAAGCCAAAATGAGATACAGGAACAATAGAAGTGAGGATGGTGTGGTGGTTTCAGGCACTTCACTCTGCCAGAGGGTGAAATACTGTAGGTATCCTGAGCAGCCCATGAAGAACACTGGTGTCCAGCATGTCCAGCAAAGGGCACAATCATCAAGTGCTCACAAATGTATATTTATGGGAGAAAACTGTCTCAAGCACTTATATGCTATTGGAAAAGAACACAGAATTCACAGATCACGTTTGCTTGGGAAAAATTTCTAAGCACATGCTGTGACTGATTATGGGATACTAGATATAAAAAAGACTTCAGTAGATACAATATTTGCACCTTAGTCATGTTTCCAGCTCCTATTGGTCATGACTTTTTCTGCCAACCAAAGTTATGTATCCTTTTATGTACTTACATAACTTTTTACATAACTCTTTAAAGCTGGGTTTTAAAAACCTTCCCAGCAATATAAATTCTTAAGTTGTACAGACATGAACTGTATTCCCAGGATACTTAACACTCATGCTAATGTTATGCTTTTAATGTAAGTGCTACAAAGACCTCTGTGCTAATTGCACTGTTCACCACGAACACAGCAAAAGCCAGCAGTAAAAAGATGAATGACATCTAAACACATACAATGTGATCAACAAGTGAGGTACTGCAGTAGTCCTTCATAAACGCATATCCTGGTCTTGACCTATTTCATGACTTATCTGCAGCATTGCTACAAGTGATTTATGTCCATGGTGCTGATTGAATAACTGAGCTTCCAGTCAATAAGCCATCTAAACTTATTTGAGTTATCAGGTTCTTAAAAAAAACCCCAAAAAACCAAAAAGCAAAACAAACATCCACAAAAAACAAACCAAACCAAACTGAAAAACCCAACCCGCCCCGCAAAAGAAAAATGCAGCTTAATTACTGTGTGAGTCATCTAGTATGTGGAGAAGCAACAGGGAGAATGTGAGTTACAGATTATGATGAAAACAGAAAATATATTACTAAACAACTTTCATGCTAGAACTACATACAAACTCTATGTCATAACCCTAATCAAGATATGTGATGAAATACCATTGCAAGTTTTACAGGTTATGGGATTCAGGAGGTTTTTCTAATGCTGATAATTTTCTGTTTGTGTTGATATTCTGATTATTCAGTAGTATTTGCAACCAGAATTTAGGAAATTATGTTTACAATTTACTTATTTACAGACTGTGTATTTTAATTAGACAATTTTATGCCTGACTAGTTAGCCATGTATTTAGATCTCTTATGTAAAAGCAAAATTCTTCAGCTGCTGACCAACTAACAGCAGGTTCCTCACATAAATACTGTGATTAACTAATTTACAATTTCCAAAACTGAGCATTTTCAAAAATACTAATTTACATAAAGGAAAATTGGTCTACTATTACTCAAACATATTCAACCATCTATCTTTTATTATTCAGTCAACTCTATTAATGCACCAAAACACTAAACTACATTAAAACTGTACATTTGTTGTCTTTAAAGCAGCCAATTTCTACAGAAAATCATTACCTTGGTCTGTTCTCCTTTCAGAATAGTTTCCACAATGACTGACCAATAAATGCTGAATAAAATGTCATTAAAATTGTATTTATGTCATTTAGGAAGGAGCAGATTTAATGTAAGTACCTAAGATAAAATCCTAATAATCTTTAATTTAAAAATCCTAACAATCTCTAATTTAACAGCTACAAAATACTATATTGCACATTAATATCAACAGACTGGATTTTCTCCCCATCTAATGCCATGCATATAGATAAAGAATGTAAAGAAGAGTTGTTCTCTTCTCTATAGTTGGTAAAGAAAGAGACCGATGTCGTAATGTTAATCAATGTGTCTGGAGATAAAAACTGCTTTTTGGAGATGCTTAACTCTTCTCATTGCTCATTTGAAGAAGCCTGGGACAAATATACTCCAAACATAAGGTACCTTGGTTCACCAAAAGTAAGGATCTTCTGCAATTCTCTTACACAAGGTAGTACACTTTGGCTTAATGAACCAGGCTAGCTGGGCCAACCCAAGTGCCTCCAGATTTGAAGAAATATGATTCTGAATAAATCTCTACAAAAATAAATAAGCCAATAAGATCGGCTTTCAACTACAAGTCTTTGTTTCTTAGCTTAGTAATGTCACTGAGATTTTTTATTCTTTTGATGAAAAAAGATGAACTAAAACTAGAATAAAGTGTATAAAATCTGTATAAGAGAAACAGGAATGCATTTTTTAACAAGTTATTGAAACAAACAGGTAAGAAATCTCTCAATTTGTGTAATTAATTAGCTCAGAAAGTAAGTTTTGGTGCAATGTAAAGTTTTAGTCCCTTAAATAAATGACTCAACCTATATTATCAGACATATACAATATTATCAGACCAATGAAAAATTTTCTGAGTGCTTTTTAGTCCACTACCTTATAAGAGCAGGATGACTGATAAGGTGTGGAGATGAGACTACATGATCAAAGAGATTCTTCCCTCTCACAGTAAGGCCAAGCTAGCGAAGGCTATTACCTCCAACTACAGCTCCCTTTTGAACACCGTGAAATGGTGGCTGATATTCCAAGGTCTACCATCTTCAAAGCTTCCTGAGGCAAAAGAGATTTCTCTCACACTAAATCAGTTTACACCTTTCTGACTAAGCCAGGATACAATATATGGAATCTGAAGTCAATTCTCTCATTAGCTGAACCACATGCTTTGAGATGAGACCCATTCAAATTTCCAAGCAGATCCCAAAAATGGCTGTTCAGATTTACAGAGGCAGTAACTCCTTTGCCAGGTTCATTTCATGTTCCATAAAAAAGGAAAACCCAGCAATCTATCAACTCTTATAAAAACGAACAAAAAAACCTAACAAACTACAAAAAAAACCAATCCAAAACCAAAGTAAACAAAGAAGCCAAAGAAACACGAAAAGGAAATTAGGTACCAGGGTGGAAAACAACCACTCTCCTCAAAGTAAATAATATTCAAAGGCAAATCTATCTGGCTAAATAGAGCATAAGTATTTGGAAAAGACAAAACACCAAGGCAGAAATGTACTCGATATTGAAGTAACCAATTTATCTGTACAATTAATCAGCACACTTTTTTTTTTTTATAGTGTGTATATTTGTTTGAAGAATCTTACATTTTGGTCTTACAAATAGTTCAAATTACACCTGTTTTCAGATCCTACCAGCAGGAAACACTTCCATTTGAATATTTATAAGGGCAGTTCTTGGCTGCTTTATGGCTGATACATGCCAGAGTCTATTTGTGACCCACTTCATTCACAGTTAAGAGATGGGGAAGTGAGATTTTCACTTTTTCCTGCTGTTATTGCTCTCTGACCACCATTTCAATTGAGGGGACAGCTCAAAAATCCTCCCTTTACCTCATGCCAAAAATCAGGAAGTATTTTTGACAGCAATCAGAACAAAATTAGTTGTGTCCTAGGATATAGCTTCCTATCTTTGGAAAAGAGTAAGTCAATAATATTGACACTGAAAAAGATTCTATAATCAGGCATTGCATGTCTCCAAAGGTACTAACCAACAGCTGTAAGTTTTTTGTCTATTACATTTGTTATGTTTTAATGTCACCAGTTTAGAAATTGTTTTCTGTAATGATTACGAAGAAAATCAAATATCCAGTCTAAACGTTCCCTTGTGCAACTTGAGGACATTTCCTCTCATCCCATTGCTTCTTACTTGGAGGAGGAGACTAAGCCCTACCTGGCTGCAGCCTCCCTTCAGGTGGTTGCAGAGTGTGATAAGTCTCCCCTGAACATCCTTTTTTCCAGCTAAAGAACCCCAGCTCCCCAATCTGCTCCTCACAGGACTTGTGCTCTAGACTCTTCACCAGCTTCACTGCCCTTCTCGGGACACGCTCCAGCTCCTCAGTGTCTCTTTGTAGTGAGAGGCCCAGAACTGAACACAGAATGGGAGATGTGGCCTCAGCACTGTCAAGTACAGAGGCACAATCACTGCCCTGGTCCTGCTGGCCGCACTATTGCTGATACAAACCAGGATGCCACTGGCCTTCTTGGCCACTTGGGCACACTGTCAGCCCATACTCAGTTCACAGGCAACCACAGGAATTGCCCTTAGAAACTGTGAACACTGTGCTCCCCTGTTGGGGCATGCTCCTCGTGGTAGGTAAGGCTATAAGCTTCAGAAATGCATTAAACTTTGACAGTATGTTAAAATATCATGGGTGTGAAATTCCACTCATGATTATTTTATGCAAATTATACTAAATACAGATAGTTTATAAACTTTTTATCTATGTTTACATGTAATCTGTTCTTATGCCTTTAAATGGTCATTTCTTAACTGAAAATCTCTTATTCTATCCAGATTTCTTCAGCAATATTTCCATCAGTAAGTTCTTCAATCTCCCTCTAAAGACCTTTGCCTTAAAACCTTTGTTTTCGACCTGATTTTATATAAATCTGAACAATCAGACCCTAATCAAGTTCACATTGAAGTCAATGTCTAAGGTACTTTTTACTGATTCAGTCAAAAGGAGTGAAAGTGGGAGGAAGAGCAGGAGGCACACACTGAATCTTAAATAGAGAATAGACTTTTACATGTAAAATATGCATTGTAGGAATATATGTGTATTCATATATTCCTTCAGTACTAGTCTAAGTATAGAAGACATTTCTCTCAAAAGCAGTTTTAAGGAATCAGACTGAAAATATGATATGGCCATAGGATGCTTTCTTTGGGGTCAGGATAACAGTAAGACAGATGAGCCATTTTGTTATTAACATTTCACCGTCTGGGTCCCTACTCCTCTCCCTCTTTTCTTATTTTGAAAAAAATGTAATGTATAAATTATTATTTCATACCCCTAATATTTTTTAATATATTTCTGCAACCATATGGAAGAAAAAGTATTTGCATAGTGGTAGAGACTGGCAGCCAGCTTCCTCTGTTAACTTTGGAGACTGCAGGATATAAATAAATCTGCAAACATTCTTCACCCAAAATTTTAACTCTGATTTAAGTGAAAAACTGAATTACATTAATTTCCATTTGGCATATTCTATCATAGCTTTATATGTCGATGATAGAAAAAAAAATCTGTAACAATAAAAATGTCGTATTAAGAGATTTCTTTAACCTTGCACTTATGGCTAGGAAACATCCAGAGGGCTCACAAAAAAAAAAAATTCAGTTTTGAGGACCAGCGTGAAAGTTGCTAAGGGTGGTTTTTCTTGTGTTTTGGTTTCTATACAATGTCCTTGAAAAGCAGATATGCACTTACAAACAGATGTGGAACGTGAAAGATATACAGTGGTTTATTTTTCCTATAAAACTACACCTTACTCATGATGGGTAGGCTTCCAGGTGCTTTCTGAACATGTTTTGGTCTTCCTATACCCTATGTGGTATCAGTTTGTCTTGTAGTTTACCTTAAGTTCTCAAGGACCAAAGACGACAGTGTGCTGTGAGCTGTCTCTCTGCTGAATTTCAAGCTAAGTGTTAAAGTAGCCACTACTTATTCAAAGAAAATGTCAGTGCAAATTCAAAACTAACACTTGGGAGGAAAACTGATTTTTTTTCCCCCATTCATGCTATCCTTTGCACAGTAGCACACAAAATTAAATAGTTGTTTCAAATAAACAATGGATTCAATGGCACTCTAATATTAATATAATCAGGTAAAGCCAGCAACAACAAAATATAGATTTAGCCTGAAGAAATCAGACAAGTAAATACTTCCAATAGTTCTTTAATTGACTAGGAAATAGGCAGGTATAAAAGGCATTGTGGCCAGATCCAACCTAATTCTCATAGAAGACCTTAGACCTAAAAGAAGACAGCAGCTGAGCTGAGCAGCTTTTCCATAGAAGTTCCCATGGCTCTTAGGCTTCAGCTGGTGGGAGTTAATGCAGCTTGGATGCCACAGACCAAAATAGGTCAATCATTGCATTTCCTGAACAGAGAAGACTGAGCACTTAGATCCATATGCATTCACTTGTTTTGGGACATGTCTGAAAAACAAGGTTCATAACAGCTGACTTGGTGTTCCATCACAGCTACAGAGAGTGGTGATACTCCTGAATCAGCAAATTGCTGGAGGGAAGAAGAACACAGTTTGCCATTTCTCACTTTCTGGTACTTAAACACTTAAGGCTACTTTTGTGAAATTCAAGTGGTATCTTAGGCTTCTCAGGCTTCTCTCTACCAATTAGATGCATAAAACCTCCTTTGAAATAGGACAATTAGATTGGTGTCTTCTCTGTGGAGAGAGCTGCTGATGGTTCTGCATAACAACTCAGCATGCAGAGAGCTGACTCAGGAACTGCAAATTAGAGTGCACTAGTCCTGCTCAGCTTTGTCAGCTTGCCAGCAATTCCCTTAAACACACTCACTTCTGTATCCACAGAGAGTGCCAACACAACGTGAATGAAAGGACTGTGGGATGAAGAACACAATAGGCAAGTGTAGATGCAATTCTGCTGCTGATTGATACCGAAGATCACGAAAGTGAAGAGGAAAGCCTGTATGTGCTTCCTGGAGAAATCAAGCAATTATTCACTGCTCTATTCATAAAAAATTGCTAAACCTTCTAAAATCAAAGACCAGAAGCTAGACTTGTACAGTATTGGGACAGTCCAGAATATCAGAACATCTCTGGCAGTTTTAAAAGAAAAAAAAAGAAACATTTTCAAGAATGGGGAAGCTGTTTGTAGGCTAAAACTGCACTGAGGTGTTGGACAACTGCAGAGTCTTTTACATCAGTGACCAAAGGATACCAATAAATTATGAAGGACAAGCAGGCACATGTTGCATTACAATCCTCACTCTATATTCTTAATTTTTGCTCTTGGCCACTTAAAGGTGACAGGTATTCATCTGAGGTCAGCTAAATTTTCCTATCTTATTCAAAGCTCTTTTTTTCCCCAGTTTGGTCTGGAACATTTAACTTTTTCTCAAGAAAAGAACTCAATTCTTTTTAAAGGCTTAAAAGTAAAACAAAAGGAGAAGGAGGAAAAGAGAAGAAGAAGCAAGAGTAAAGATGTTCTTAAACATGTGGACCAAATGAAAGAGATGTTTTTATCTTTTCCAGAAAAGATTATGGAAAAAACTCAGCAAGCTCGCATCACAAAATCTCCCATAAAAAGCACACACTGGAGTATGTGGATAAGTTTAAAATTTCACAGATGACCACAATTATTTTCCTGACAATTAAGTTCTTCATTTTGTATTCCTATGCTCACACCATTTTTTTTTTGTCTGAGATAGATTTTGAGATGCAAGGCTTAAGCAGACAATGAAGTGAATTGTAACTGACGCCTGAATAACTGAGAATTGAACTTAGATCCACATTGTTGATTTCAGACTTAATTATCTGAAAGTCTCAAGGAAATTTGACTTCTTCACTATTTTGCTGATGACTTTGTTGACTACAACACTAAAGCAGATATGAATTTAAATTCCACTTAGCATGCTTGATGCATTTGAGGTAAATCAGATAGTTTCTTGGCTAATGTTTTCCATAGAAACCTGAAGCCAAATAACTTATTAGGATTTGTTTTCTGCTTCAGGCTCACATGAGAAATAAAATTAATTGCTTTTCACAAATCATGATTGAAAAACAGTGCTTCCATAGGCTGTCTTTGAAACAGAATTAAGACAATCTGTAAAAGGAGTCATTCTAAAAAGTCAGCAAGTTGTAAGATGATCTAGATCTCCTTGCATTGGTTAACCTACAGACTTTTTAATCTCCTTCTTCTTTCCATTTGATTCTTCTGAATTTTCTTTCAATGCCCTGTGCTAAAACAGCAAAAATGTAAAACCTGCTTCAAGATTAATTACAGAATTGCTAAATATAGTGGTGTCAGCAAGCTCCTAGATGAGTTTTGTTTCTTCACCATTATTTTTATCATGACTTGACCATGTGTCATGATATGCATTAGGATACATCCTTTTTTCCAGGAATGTCTCTAAAAAAGTTCTAATATTTTTCTTAATATATTTTCTTCAGATGTCATATCAACATCTTTTGTAGGTAGTAAATGCATCTGACAGAAAATTTTGAAGGATTGTGTGTAAAATGTGCATTTCAGAAATCCTGCACAAAACCTTGATTAAAACAATTAATTTTCTAATGGGTCATTACAGTGTTTAATAATGTTGCTAAACTAAAATAGTGCCATTACAGTTCTTAATTTATAGTTAGAAGTTTCATGCAAAGCTGAACTAAGGGGTATTTGCTATGCAGTAGGCATTGTGCAAAACCCAAACCACAAACTGAGCAAAAGAACTGCAATTAGAAGATCTCTGTTTATGAATGATACAAAAAAATCCAAAATGACAGGACTGCTTTGGATTCTGAGATGTGATGTGGCACACAGCTGGAATAAACCCAAACAGCAGAACTACCTGAGGGATAGACTGACTGTCCTACTGAGCAGCATGACTCAGTTAAACTTGGGTTGTTAAGTTCAATACCAAGGTAGCTGAATGATATTTAAAGACCTATGAAATGGAGAGGCCAGGCTGGATTATATCTGACAATTCTCATAGGTAGAACATAGACCACAGCTTTTGTACACCTCCTACTGCCTTTTGCCTTTTGTTGAAGTTGCTGTTTCATTTTAGGCCTTTTCTCCTGAACTGCTCTTCTGGAACATCTGATGATTCCAGTGCACACAAAGTGGAAAATAGATCAGTGCACCTGCAGTATGTCTGGGATATGTGGAAGGCATCTGTTTTATTTCTCCATGCAATGTGTGCAATTAACTAGATCAGTTTATGTGTCTTTTCTTTCAAAAAAAAAAAAAAGAAATAAAGGTATTCAGCACAGCTAAAGAACCTCAGTTCAAAGGATACTTCCCAGAAAGAACTCAAGTGTGGATATAATTCACTCCTGCTTTTGTGCCACAGACACATCACAGCTCTGAAACTCCCCTGGCTGGGTCATCCTTGGGCTCCCAACTGAAGAACACCAAGGGAGAGGAAGAGGAAAAAAGAATGTGGCCCCATTCATGTCACAGTGTGATCCAGTTATTGTAAATACATGTTAACTCAATGAAAATTCAAAGAATTAATTACTGAAAAAACCCTTAAAACAACAGACAGTGATGCAATCATAAAAGCTCTGCTTGCTCAGCTGGGCTGTTCCTAAACCAACAATTTGAATTGAGGATTAAAGTTTGCTGAATGCCATAGTCTTTTTAGATTTCCTTTTCTTCTGTGGCTTTAACAAGCCAAATCTCTTCAGCCAATGAAGTTAAAATACACAGGACACATTGCTCTTTATCTGTCACACCCTGCAAATCACATTTTCCAGGCTTAAAGTACAATTTGTTTTGGCTTTTAATTACCTGACTTATCACCATGTCATATTCCCTCCTCCCTGCAATAATTACATTCTGAATTACTGTGTCATTCAATATTGGCCTTTATTTATGCCTCTCACAAAATGTTGAATGTTTATTTATAAACCATGAAAAGCAGAGTTTGTAAGAATATTGATTCAGCACATTAGAAAAGCAGTGGCCTGGCATTCTGCAAGTAGAAGTAATCACAGGCAATTACTAGAGACTGCTTTTCACTACTAATCTTGGGTTTAACCTTATAATTGTATTACTGAATTTATTTCACTTTGCTCATATATCACTAGGTTCCTAATAAGAAGTCTGATATTAACATAATTTAATAATATTCAGGGGATGAATGGTTTTAATTGGTTTAAAAAGAAGGAGATATATAGCCTATGCCGTACAATTATAAAAGTATTGTAACAGCCTCTTTTTATTTTGTAATAAATGATAATTAATATTTAAATGCATTAATGAAATAAGTTCTTAGTGGCTGGGTCACAAATCTTTGATGTTTATGCCACTAACAAAATCACTAACTGCTCTTAATGATGCCCCTGAGCTAAGCTTCACTTTACTCCTGGTATAAAAACCACTTTGGTTGCTGGTAGCATGAATTTTCAAGTGTGAAAGTCAAAGCCAAACTCAGAATAATTCTTCTTGTCCTTATCCCAATATACAATGGGAAGAAATTACTCAAATTCAGAAAAAAAAAATACAAAATGGCCAAACTTAGAGAAAAGCAAAACTAGCAAACAATAACTAAACCCCTAGATCTCTGTAAATAAAAGTATTTTGCACTCACTTGCTGTCCTAGTGAGGCAGGTTTAGTGCAAGAGCCAATGAAGATGTTTTTTTCATTAAATAAGCAAGTGTTCGGAAACAAACATGGCATGCATAAAACAGAACCAGTTCCCAAGGAAAGATTGAGTGATAATTGTTGTAATTCAGCTGTTAATACATTTGGAAAAAGTATTTCAGGAAACACATGTTCCTGGAAATCCTGGACCCTCCTGTTTAAAATTTTAATTCCCCATGTGTTTTTACACCTTCCACCACTCGGTGACAGTTCAAAGGGATTACTGCCATAACTGAGAATGCTTTGTTTGGAGTCAGAGAGAATAACTTAGCATTATTTTCTCACAAAGTGTCCAGAGCTCAGACACAGAAAAAATGAACATGAAAAGTATGCATATGTCTTTTCTATCACATTATTGGTAATCGCAGCTAAAAGCAACTACAGAAATATTTTCAGCAGCTTCTCCAGCTTAACATTAGATACTAAATCACAGTTTGCCAGGAAGGCTTGGTTTTTGTTGTTGGGTGTTTTTTTTTTTTGGTGGTTTTTTTTGGTTTTTTTTTTGTTTGTTTGTTTGGTTTTGTTTTATTTACTTATTTATTTATTTTATCTAGGAAAATAGTTGAAAACAAGCAAATTTAATAACAGTAACATGTTAATATGCTATATTTTTACAGAGGAACAAGGAAGGACAGAACTATTTTTTTTTAACCAAATGATATCAAAACAGAAAAGCCAGTTTTTAGAATCTAAAAAAGTACTGAAAAAAGGGTAGTAGAAAATTTAACTAATTATTTCTGAAACTGTAGTTCAAAATGTCCATAAACATCTACTAGCTACAGCTTAAGAAAGTATAGTATTTGAGAAGCTCTGCTCCTATACTGACCTTTAAACTACTGTCACTGAGGTAAAATCAACTAAACAGACCTTTAACATACCAAAAATGGCAGTTCTGATGTTGCATATTGAATATTACATATTGAACCTGCATCAGGGCAAGTGCAGATTGGACATCAGGAAAAGGTTCTTCAAGAGAGGATGGCTGGTAACTGGAACAGTCTCCCCAGGAAAGAGGTCATGGAGCCAAGCCTGTCAGAGCTGAAGAAGCATCTGGATAGAGCTTTTAGTCATATCATTTATTTCTAGTTAGTCCTGCAAGCAGCAAGGAGTTGGACTCAATGATCTTTACAGGGCCCTTTCAACTTGAGATATTTTAGGAATTCTTCTATATTAATGAATAAATTGATTTAAATTAAGAGATAATATCCTCAGTTTAAGAAATAATTACTTTTTGCTCATATGCCTATACAACTTTCTGGAACATATATATAATTTAGCAAGCCAGTCCATTCAAGCCAGTGAAAAACTGCACTGAGTGAAGATTTAAGCAGCATAGGAACATAGCACTGAGAAATTTAATGCATTAGAATGAGAAATAAAAAGATTTAAAAATCTCTGAAGATTAAAAATTGTAATTAGACTTAGAGATCATGAAAATACTGTTCAACTAAAACAGCGTAATAAAACTTCAGGCAGATGGAAGCAACTGTGTCTGCTTGCAACTGAAATATAATATTAGAAAAAAATTACAAAAATAAGATGTCCTAACCACCTCCCTCCCCATTTATCTAAGTGTGATTTACTAAATTATAATCCCACTGGCAAGCAAATTACTCAACAGCAAAATCCTATTGTAAGAGGAAAATATTTGCGATGTGTTGCCTCCTTTGAGTGTGCTTGAGTGCACAGCTCATTGAAAAAAAGGAATTGTAGCTCCTTTGCAAAGAATACACCAACTGCATTGTTTTAAGACACTACAACCTCTCTGAGGAAAAATTAGAAAGGATATGTCCCTGACATTAGAGAGGGAACAAATCCTTTGTGTGTGACCCACCAACCCTCTACAGAAATGGTCCAGATGATGAGACAATAAAGGCCCAAAGGAGATGTTACCAACTTTCTCATTAGTCACTCTCTTTCTCATGGTGTTTAAGGTGTAGGCTCCACATTTCTCTATGTCACTGGCAGTTCAGTGAAATAATGGGTCCACAAATAGAAAGCAAAAAAATCTTTTAAGCTTGTGATGTTGCAGGTAGAAGATCCCCCTCTGTTCCCTGCCAGAACAGAGAATGGACAAAGGATTTTGTAGAAGAACTGCAACAGTTCTTCCTTTCATTTTCTGTCTTTATTAATTTCTTCTGACTTATCCAGACATGGCATTCTTATCGCAGAATCTCTCAATATTAGAGTACAATGAGAAAGAAATATGTGCAGAATTTGGATGACATTCAAAATAGCAACAAAAGATGTTTACCTGTCTCATTTTTGGCTGCAGTTATGTTCGAACTCTAAAAAATGGTCATAGTCTTTTAAAATTATGTTTTAAGAAAAGAATTTGACATTTTCTACAGTATATAAACCAGCATAAAAGTCCACAGTTATGATATGCAACAAACGATTCTTCCTTAGAGTAATCAGAGCCTTTCCACAGGACAATTATTAATCTTGAATATTTGGTGCCACTTGGGGCTCTTCATATCTGCCTCACCAGACTGCATGTAACAGAAATCCCTAAGGCCAGAAATTGTTTTGCATATGCTGTGGGTATGAATACAGGCATCAAAATTTTAATACCAAATGTAGTCATGCAATCAAAGTATATTCTACATTTAAGCAAAATTTTGATTTTATTAATTTTTAATAGGATCATAGGATAATGATCCTAAAGAAATGTGACCAACAGGTCACCTGTACTCTGCTCTTGGAAGATTCCACCTGGATTAATAAATCTAGCTCTGGAATCCTCAGCATCACAGGAAAGACATGGACCTGTTGTACTGGAGGGCCACAAAAATGGTCAGAAGGCTGGAGCACCTCTCCTATGAAGACATGAGGGATTTGAGGTTGTTCAACCTGGAGAAGAGAAGCTCCAGGCAAATCTTATTAGCAACCTTCTAGCACTTAAAGGACATTTATAAGAAGATGGGAATGGGATTTTCATTAGGGCCTACTGTGACAGGACAAGGGGAAATGCTTCAACTCACGCCCATCATATCACACCATGCCCCACTGTGAAGAGCTTTGCTGCATTTCTTTAATGACCTCCCTAGAGGCACCAGGAGCAACTGCTACGTGTCCTTGAAGTAGCCACTTCTCCAGAATGAAGAAGTCCCAGTCCCACAGGCTCAAGGACAAATAATCCACTCCAGATCCTGATGGTGGCCTCCACTGAACTTTCTTCAATTTATCAATGTCTTTTTTGTGCAGGAAGGGCCAAAACCTGAACACAGTCTTCTAGATGTAGTCTAATGGAGTATCACTATGTGTCTATAAAGACACTATTGTGTCTTGCACCACCCACTGAACCCTTTTAATGATTTCAAGTGTTTCATTCATGTTACAAGAAAAAAACAAAACAATAGAAGCACTGAATGCTGAACACTAGCATTGAGCTACTGTTATCATCTTCAACTGACACTACGAAAAGACCCACTGTATCACTGCAGAGCTAGCAGCTCTCATTATGGGATCATAGGATCATGTAGTGATCTTTTTGTAAACCCTTTTCTTCAGAGGGCTTATGTACCCAAAACCCAGAGGCTGAGAGGAAAACATTTCCTGGATATGTGACAGAGAAGACACCTGCACAGTCTGTACAGTCATGTACATACACAGGGAAAGTGACATCTCAGCAGAAATTCAGACCTTAATCTGTGAGGGATTCACAAATTATGCATCTATTACATGAATTACATAGATTACTCTCTCCAGTCTGATCCAGCAAGACCTAATGCCTGCTGACAACAGTGACATCAAAGCTCTGTGCTTTCACTTAGAACCTGACCCATGGGGACATCATCGCTCTTCAGAGGAAATCTGGGGCTGTAGATGTATGCATTCTGCACATTTGGAGGCTGAAAAGCTGCCCCAGCTAGACCAGGCACCGCAGAGCGATTCCCTGCCACCACTCAGAAAGACTGCCAGAACTGACAGTGCCAGAAATCACAGAAAGGCAACCCTGAAGCCCAGGAAGGCACTTGGAGGAAGAGACTTCGGTTCTAGCTGACTAGCAAGGATCACATACATCATCCACTGAATTTTAAGTGCAAAATGACCTTTTTCTCCCATGCAGTCTCCTAGACATAAAATCAGGCTCTCCCTTCCTGACTACATTTGTAGCTCCACGGCTCTTCAACTTGCAATTGCAAAATATCACATAACACAGGTTAAGAAAAGTTTAAAAGCCCCATCTTGTTGAGTGCTTGAGTTGCAGTCTACTGTACAATGTATAGGCCTTACCTCACCTTCTGACTGTGGTTTTAATGAAGAAATGAGATAGTCCTCTTGAGGCAGAGGAGTGGCTTAGGCTTGTAAATGTGGGAAAGTATTGGATGGGCCAAGCATCCAAATCACTCACGCACTTGTTCAGAAGTATTTGAGCAGATCTCATGAGAGTAGTTCAGAATTCAAGGTCCAAATACACTACAAGGACTGTGAAACAGCGAGATCACAGAGCAACTATCTAGCTGGAACACCAATTCAGAAAAATATACCTGATTTTGAAATATTGTGTGAGAGAAAGTCATTCAGGCACATTTGTGGTGCCCAGATGGGTTATTTTTGCACTGTTTTTTCTTTAATTATGTGAAGCCCTCAAGGACTATAATTGTCATAAATATTTGCATAGATAAATAATTAAACCTAAAATAAATGTGAATCAAACCATCCTTTGGGAAAGCTCAAGCTTCAGAGGTGTCACTGTTTGTCTATTTTCTCATCAGAAACATGACTAGACATTTCTAACAAAATCCATCACCCAGCTGCATGATGAATGAATGCTGTGAGGGCTGTGCTTTCCTAATGAACAGCATAATAAATTTGCTTGAAACATTTAAATTATAATCTAATCCCCATCTTTTATATATGTAGCCAGTTTTGAATTACAAATGACAATCATTACCATGCTATAACATTGATGTATATTGGTATTTCACTGTGTCCTAAGCACAGAGAAATGCCTTCCAGTCAGTATTGCCTCAATATCCCCAGAAGGAACTGAAAACAACTGTTGCCCCTATTTATGAACTTAAGATGGGCATATTGGTAGGCATAAAAACCAACCAAACACATTTCCTTGTATTGAAAAAAAAAAAAAAAAAAGGCACAAAGATAGATTTCAATTGTCTGGCAGGTTGAGAACAAATTAAGCTAAAAGAACCCCACCCTGATTTCAGATTACCTTGGATACTCTGTTCGCAACCTCTCTGCCTACTGTCAGCCCCTGAACAAAGGTGCGTGCAGCAATGAACGCTCTAGTCACTTGAACCTTCAGCTTCCTGGGCACATCTCCAAAGGGCTTCAGCTGGTCTGTGTACTTGCTCACACACTCCAGGTAGTCCTCACTGAAATGGTACTGGGGGTTTATAAGTTGGAACATCCTCTCCAGCAGCCGAGCCCAGAAGTCGTTCAGCATTTCCTCCAGGTTCACGTTGCCTCCCGTGTAATAGCGCTTCAGCTCCGTGAAGAGGTCCTGGAACACCTCAGAGTTCTGCATGTACAGCATGCCGTACGTCCGGACAAACATGTCGTTCAAGGATCGCTCCGCGTTCTCCAGAAGTTCTCGGAAAAACTCTGCAGGGAAAACAAGCAGGTGTTACTGGCCATAACGGCAAGGTACAAAGGGTCTTCTTATTGCATTTCTAACTCATCATAATTTGTCTTAATATGCTGATACCACAGCACTTTACTAGTGAAATTCGTAATTTGGAAGTAAAGAAAAATGGAGTATAAACTGAATTCCCTATCAAGGTCGAAAGATGTAAAACCTATAACACTGAGCAGAAAAACCCATTCAAAAGAACCTCAGTGAGGGTAGTTCCACTTCTTCATGTACTATTTGAACATAGCAATCCCTGTCCCTCCACAGCCATTACACTAAATCTTCTAAGCCAAAAGTAAAGTCACTAATATGATGATTTAACTGAAAATGTAATAATTTTAGACTTCAGATTCCACTTTGGTCAAGCCTTTACAATGTAGAAGCAAACCCTTGAAATAGATCTGAATACTTATTTGCATATATTCTTGAAGAGAACTTGAAAGAGACTTGAATGGAAATGAGAAGGATCCTTCTTGAAAGTGTCACATGTCTAGGTAATGGTAAAAATATGGTAGTGTCTTCAATAATTTTTTACTCTACTGAAGAGCAGTGCTAGAACCCTTCACCAGTCATATCACAACCATCCTGCTAATTCCAGTCTGTGCTAGTTGTTTATTTTGGAGATGCAGGCATTAAGGTTTTCTTGAAAGGATTTCAGACAATTTCTTCCATGCCTTTTATCTACTGAGGCCTAAACCATAAACAATTTCTAAATTTTGGCTTGTGGAAATTATTCTTACTAGATAGAAACTGAGCTCATGGGATAAAGTAAAAATATTTAATCATCTCTTCTGTTCAGATTTTTTAATTGCAATATGGTACTAAGGATTTGCAAAAAAAATTCACTGAGCATGCACAACAGTTCTTTAAACCCAGCTGACCAAAGGAGAAATAGTATCTCCTGGCTTTCAGAAGATATCATCTTTTTACAGGGCTTGTTGTCAACCTTCTTAAACCACTTTTGAAAAGAACCCTGTGGTTTGTAAATGAGGCATTGCAGACAGTGAGGCAGAGATGGCAATACCCTTGGCAAAACATGTATTGGCTGCAATTAAGTGATTTGCAGTGAAGCAGGATCCATCACACAACAAGTCTGGGATACCAGTTTCTTAATTTGTGGACACTGCCCACAGACACATCTGTGTGTGCTAACTGCAGGGATGTGCTGACTTCTCACACTCTTGGCTAATGCTATCATGTGAATACTCCTTTAACACAGGGCCCTGCTATGGCTACAGCGACATAAAAATGTAGAACCACTGCAATGCTAAGGACAGGACAGAAATTAAGACTAAGTAAGAAAAAACTGACACTAAATTTGGGGGTTTGCAACTGTGATGAGATGAAAATAGAACCCACCAAACACTGTGGACCAGTCTACAAAGACTCAGTAAGAAAAGAATGTCTTATTTTTGGCAGAAGTTGTACATAGCTGCAGCCTTTGATCTCCCAGATAACTGAAAAGAGGTTATTATGGAAATGTGTACACAGAACACTGAGTACATATGCTACATCAAAGCATTTATTAAAGGGAAAATATAGTCTAATAAATATATAAATGTCTAAACTGTCATTAAAACTGCAGCTCTTCATAAGGAATACATTACTTTTGCAAAGGGATAAGCTTTTGCCAAATAGTTTAGGTAGGGAATAGAAAAAAAAAAAAAAAAGGAAAAAAAGGGGGTAAAAAGACACCCACAATAAAAATTTTGTTTCCAAATGCAATAATTTGATGTCTACAACATATAGGCTTCTGTTTAAGAGAAAAGTGAAACAAAGCTGTTTTCACTGCTAGCCCCGATCTAGTGGTGTCTTTGACATCTAAATCACCATGATTACTGTTTTGTGCATTCAGCATTTCTTCTTCTAGAAATAATGCATACTGACTGCGCTGCTGAATACATCTAATTCTCTAGTCACAAAATCCAGAAAGCAAAAACATAGCAGAGAACCTGGGGCTCAAATTAAAATTTGTTTTAAGGCTGGAGACAGGCTTTCCCACCAGTGCAATTGAATGAAAACAGCCTATATATGCTGGGAGGCTGCTATAAACAACTCACACGCTGGCTCCTCACAATCCATAGCTATACTGGGAATCCCACTCTTTATTTTAAAGGATCATGCCACTGCATAAATCAGTCACAGCAAAGCTTAACAGAGTTTGCTGACAGCTCCACTTGTCTGAGATTATTAGCTTATTCTTTCTTTGTGTGGGTGTATTATTTAGCAGTCTCACAGTCAGCTTGTTGGAAGCCAACCAAACTTTTCAGGGAGGGGTAGATATTTATTCTCTGCTTGTACAGCATCCAGCACGATGTGGTCCATACTGATCACAGTCTTTATTTATACTGTGGTATAAACATTTCCAGTAACTCTACAAGCTTAAATTTCATGCTAGTCCCAAATGTGAAGCCATACATATTAATTCTGTAGGAAAACTAATGTCCTTTAAGCAGCAGCACAGTTATTTAATTTTTAGTCTTCTTACAGGTCTCCAGTCTTTGAGAGCTACTGCTAAAGGTAAATTATGCCATTAAAAAGTTGGAGTGTTAGTCTTTTGTACACTTTGACACAAAAGACAGTTAAGAGAGCTATCTGCATCAGTAACCCCATGCAGGATCAGAATAATAAATCAACAGCAACTACAAAATTGGATATCTTTTTAGTTCCAGACAGAAGAGATGTCCCATGATGTGCTAATTTCTCAATCAACTCCCATCCAGCAAAATGAATGCTGCTGTAAAGGATTGCTTGCTGTTTTAGTGTGCGAATTTCCCACATATCAAGAAGGTAGTATGCTTTGCAGTGCTTATGGATAGAAACTGTGTCCTGGCATAACTAAGCACTTGCTCACTTACATCAGTAGAAGCTGTATGTGCTTCTGCAAAGGTTGAATTTTGCCATGGTCTTCACAGTAACGTAAACAAACATTTTATGTTCATTGCAAAGATGATATTTCATCAACTTGCAGGTAGCTTTTGAAAAATAATGTAATTTTTCAGCTTCAAGTAAAAGAATGAAGATGAGACAGACATTAGTCACATTGCTTAATGTGCTTCTGGAAGGCACTGAAGTACTAGGGTGGGAGAAGGGAATCTATGTGAGGCAGAGCTGTGCTCTGTTTTAAAATATATATCTTGTGAATCTTTTTGCTGCCAAAATAGGTTGTCATGAGCAGTGCTAATGCTGGAAATAATTTTTCCTAATTTTAAGCGATGATCCATTCATATGAAAGTATATGTTCTATGTATGTCTTTTGTTGCCAGCACGTTTTCGTAGTGATTCAATTTATTAACTAGAGGGTCTCAGGAAGCCTGTTCACTTCTATGAAGTAGTTGAAAAGAATAAGGCCTAGGACACACTGAGATACTGAAAAGATGGAGAGAAGATTGCTATTGCAAGCCATTACATGCTCTGTATGCACTCAAATGGTGGGTTTCCAGTCCAGGGATCACACTTTAGCTAGTTTTCAGTTTTAAACGTTATTTGTAAACTTGGGATGCAAGGTAGATAATAACAGTCTATAAATGAAGTTTGAGTTGTTTTGGCCATGATAAGACAACTCAATCACAATGTGAAAGGGCAGAATTGCTAGAGTCCATTACTAAAAGGTAGGAACAGCTCACAGATTAAAAATAATGTCTTGTTAACTCTCACAGCACTTTGCCAACTGCAAGTTGACATTCTCACACTATTTTGACATAGGTAAATTAGTGTCATAATGCAATTAAACATGCGAGCTGGTCTTTTTTCAAAGTGATAACTAGTTGTCACTGTAAGTCAGTGGATCAAGATTAAGGATAATATTGCAGCATGACTGATGCCATAATTGCTCTTAACAAAATATATGCCTAAATATCTAGAGGCATTTTTTACAGACACAAATTTGTGTTGTGTTTGAGTGGGTATTCTATGATCATTACCAGCCTGATAAGTTCCCTTGAATTTTCTTTCCCTCTGTAATAAGCAAAAGCAATTTCTGACTCTGGGACAAGATGCAAAGCTAGAAATAGTTTGTTTTCTAATTCCTAAAATCAAAAAAATATCCATGAGCTCTAAGACCAAAAAGAAAAAAAGATAATTTCATTTAATTATCATGTGATCTGCACAGCTTTCCTTTTTAGCAGAACTTGAGACCTGAAGACATACTATGGTGCACCTGAGACATTGTTAGCTGAGAAAAAAAACAGCTCACCTGCACAGAGCTCTGGACAGCGATACATGCCTGATTTTACACTGGTCTTTACATGAAACACTGCTCAGGGTGACATCCTGATTTCATCTATCATTCACTAACAACACCCAAACCCTAGTGGCAGTTCCCCACCATAGCCTTGTTCTTCTTGTGGGGGCTTTGCTTTTCCAAGAGTTCTATGGATTTATATATGTAAATTCTACCAGTCTTTACCATTCTACCATGATCTTCCATTTACTGTGAAGATGTGCATGTATTTACACCCTGTGCAGACTTAGTGTACCTAACTTTACTGCAAATTGTTGAATTTCCCAGTCCTAATGGGCTGATGGTAAGATAATATTAGAACTCATGTAAATGGACTATGCTTTTTGAGAGAAAGTCTTTGGGGGTTCATTTGCATTCATTACAAATACCAAGGTCAGCCTTTTCCTGCATCCTATTTCTGTCCTTCTTTGTTCAGGAAGTCATTAATGAAACAAAAATATTTTGGTGAAATCTTCATCTTTTTTGTTGCAATGGCTTTATTCTTTTATTTTCTCTTTCTTTAAATATATTCCACAATGGCATCAATTAGTGAAAGTTGTGATTTATCTCAAGGAAATTCAAGTGAAATTAACCTCTGTGGGTTTTATGCCTTTTCGTTTTCCAACTGCTTTAGGTTTCTGGAGACTTTCTTTAAACAATAACTAACCTTACACAGCAAAAAGAACTCAATTTAACTTCCTGATTGAGAAAAAAATGTGATAGGAGAATATTTACAGCATATTATTTTTCTTTCTCAGTTTTGACATTACATTTGTTTTATATTCAAGAGCAAACAAATTGCTTGCATAAGGCCACTAGTGCACTGGTATTGCTTTTTAGTCAGCCTGAATGACTAATTTTAAAATTCCCTTATAGCTTTGACCTTTAAAAACACTCAACAGTCACAACTTCAAAAAAAATTTGATCTTCCATTAGAAAAAAACAAAATCCGCAGAGTGATGAGATTTGTTGAAAACTGTTCTCTCTTTTTAACTCATTTGGAATGTATATACATTGCATTTAAAGCCAAGAAATACAAATCCAATAATTAAATGTACCCTATAATTGCAAATTTCAGAATAGGTGATTTATACACTCCAGTTACATTTTGGGTACATGTGAAATTATCTAGCTGTTAATGGATAGCTTTCTAGACTGTCCCAGACCTGTAAATATCATGATATTAAAAAATCTTTTGGATGCTACTAAATTTTTTAGAAGTGCTGTCTCAAAGGTTGTGAGTAAGGATGAGAGTCTCTTCCCTCTTTAATCCCTCCATTTCTCAGGCTACTGCAAGACTTGTTAACAGCAGAATTCACCGTGGTCTTCTCCCTGACCCCCATCCAGAGCCTGTGACTTCTTCCCCCTTATGGGTCAGGAAATTGCAAGAAAAAAATGAGACACAGAGAGAGGGGAAACCATTGAGGCTTTATCCTTAATCACTCCTCACTGTGGAGCACAGAGCCAATGCAAACAGGAATGTCCTAAGCTAAAATGAGGGACATGAGGATGGGAAAGAAACACAAACACGTCTATGATGGGATGGGTTGGACAGGATGGATCCAGTGCAGCAAAAAGGAAAAAACCTATGCTGCTTTTTAAACATCAAATGTCATTATCAGAATGGGAATCTAATTTGACAAAGAATTTAAGGCATTATTTAATGCCAAAGCACAGAGGATCTGTTGTACAAATGAACATTAATAGAGAGTTAAAGGATCTGTCATCTACTCAAAGCTGATTACATGCATCGATAAAGGCTTATAAGACTTTATTCTGCAACGCCAAAATCAATAGGAAGATTATCAACAACTTCAGGGGATGCAGGTGCAACCTTCAAATGCTAAATCTACTCTTCTTTCATTGCAAAAGGTCATTTGAGTACGTATGAAAGGGAGACTTCATCCTGCCAATGATTCTATACAGATACTCCTGCAACTAGCTGAAACACATAGTTTTGCACGAGGAATGTTAGATATTGCATACACTTTTCAAAGTCTTTACCGCACTCTAGAATCTCATTTCTGTTGCATGTGGTACTTTATACTGATAACATATCCTTGGCTATAAATATGAAACCTGAAATTCTCAAGATGCCCTCAAAGAATTAATTGAACTTGGAGCAATAACAAAGAAAGAAAATGGTAGGAATAAAAACAAAGCAATGAGATAGTTTTACATATAATTTATAGATACACCAATAACTGTCCCTAAAGGTTCTGCTTTCATTATCAAGTGGAAAATGCCCAAGTGAAGTACTCATAAAACGTAAGCAAAATGTTACATGGCATCAGAAGATTACATTCTAGAATATTTATGAAAGGACATTTAAATGCTTACAGAAGTGGTATTGTCATGAATATCCATGACCAAAGAGAGACGTGTAGCACTTCATGGATATCTGTGAATTTCAGAATGATGAATTTTACATCATATGTTCATAAAAATGCATAACACCTCATGAAAGATTCATAAGTCACCACAGTTTCTTCTGAAAAACATTTAAAGCTTTCATGAAAATATTAACAATATATAAACTATGGGACTCAATGCAACAATTGTTTTAAAATATAGAGACTGTACCATTTTTCTCTACATATCACTAGAGACTATTAAACACCTAGTGCAATAGTTAAAGAGATTTATAATCTGAAATTTTGCATTAAACTTCCTTGCCATGCCTATAATCTACAACTATCTTCTAAATGTATTATAAGTTTGTTGTCTCTTAATACAAAGAATTATAAGGTGGAACAGAAGACATAGGGGAAAATTAACAACAAATGGCCTTGTAACAGTCTAGATAAAATTTAATTCAGGATAATTTATATATTCTATCAGAAAACCAAAAATTTTTAAAAAAGGAGGCAATTTTTGGACAAGAAGGTCTGAAACCAGAGGCAGCATTTGCTATCACCAGACTCACTCCTGTGCTGCTCAGAGGTCACAGGAGTTGTGCTGGGGAGGAATGTGGCCCTGAAGTCACTGTGCGCCTTCACATCTGTTCTCAGAGTAGACAACTTGAACTGACTGCAGGAAGGAGCCACACATGAGGAAGAAGTCCCTGGCTGGCCAGAGGGAAACATGGAAACCTTCATAGACTTTTATTTATAATGGGATGATCAGCCAGAATTTGACAGCAGTGACACTGGGCTTTGGAGGCAGAAATCTCAGCCTGGGTTTAGGGAAGTGTGGGATTGAAGAGGGCTTGCTCACCTCTTTTAGCATAGTGTCTTTGTTTTCTTCCTCCCACTTTAAACAAAACAGACTATTGTGCAGAACTGTCATTGAGGTATTTGAAAACAATGTCTTGAGCATTACTCAGCTTCAAGAAAGAGGTGTTTTCTGAAGCATCTAGAGAATTAGATCCATTCAGGGAAGTACCCAGTAGAAAGTGCAGGTGTGAATCCAAGTGTAGAAAGGTGGGGTTTAAACAGGTCTAACTAGCTGCATCACAACATGTTTAAAAGTAGAACTGCAGCTACTTTCATGTCACAGCTGCAACTGTAGAGAGCTAAAATATATTTGCACAGTTGTATTTATATAATGTAACTGCAGTAAATCTGTTGCTGTTTGCCTTTTCAATCTCATTTCACCTTTTCCCCTTTTTGAGGAAGGCTCATTTTAGTATTTACAAACAAATCAGTTTATTCCATATAAACCACCAAAATCTTTAGATTTTTGACCTGAGACAGACACTACTGAAATAACTACAAAGACTTCTATTAGAGCTAACCAGCAGAAACCTGATGTAAGAGTAGATGGAAGTTTGATTTCCTATGGAAATTACTATGTACATAAAATCAATTTCGTATAAAAGTCTGCAGCTTAAGAGGTAATGAAGTCATGTTGATAGTTTTCCCAGACACCTCTGAATGCAGCTAATAAGTCCTGTTATGATTTAGCACTACTAACAAAAAATATAAAACTGCCTCCAAGAAAATTTACCTATTTTTGAGCTTATCCAATTTTTCTACACCTACACTCAAGGGAACCCTAGGTACCATTAAGGTCAAGCAGTATTAAATTCCAGCTGGTTTCCCAGTTGTTTCTTGACTATTTGGACACTGAGCACATTACTTTTTGTTACTGACATAACGCCAATGTGATTGAATTTCTTGCTTGTAAATTGTGACACATGTTCAAACTTCACTGAAGCAACAAACTTAGTTTTATGACAGCAAATTAAACTAACTTAAATGTTCTCAATTTATTAGAGGGATGATCTTACTTTTTTTTCCAAGGCAATAGTAGGAAGGTTAAGGACCAGGAATGGTCCTAGAGATCAGATTTGGGCAATCAGTGACTTAAAACAAGGCAATGCATAAAATCCTAGATTATGGATAAGGTTAAGGATAACAGAGTTGGCCTCAAATAAGCTACAAATGTAAAAAAAAAAAAAAAAGAAAAAGATATTACTTTCAGAAGAAAACAGTCTTTCAGATTCTGGATCTGCATTCATGTGCTGGTAGAAAGACTTTGGGTCCCCTAAGGAGGTTTGTGAAGTCAATAAACTTTCCTACCTGAATGTTTCAAAGATCAGGGATTAAAAAATGAAGTCAGTATTTGAATAGCTTTAAAGACAACACAAATCTTCATCTACAGACATCAGTTCACTGGATCAAGATGCCGCATGATTGATTTTTATCTGACCTACCTTCTCAACAGGAAGTTTTTTTCTTTTACAAGGCTGTCTAGTGGGAAAGCTTTCCAGCCAGAAAGAAACTGATATCTAAGATATGGCACAATGAACTGAAAAAACAGCTTTACAAGGTTGGTATATTTTTAGGGTTATGTTAGATTTCAGACAATATAACTTAATTTTTATTTGACTGAACTATACAAGAGTGGCCTTAAAACTCCTAGGCCAAGTTTATTTGAGGAATTGTTTCCATTTATATAGCTGCTGTGTTGCATATGATGTTTTCACCTAAGTGGATATGTCCATGTAGGACTTCATAGCCATGAAGTTTCAGGCTTCTGCTGTTGGTGTGCTGATAAGTTGCTGAATATATTGACAAGAATATTTCAATGAACCCACAAGCTGTTGACTCTCTAAACAAACAAATTACCGCTTAAGCAAACTTTACTGCTTCCTAGGGTTTTGTGAGAAATAGGGTGGCTCAGTGGGAGGTAGGATCTTTAGAAAATGTTTCTGGATTTTTGTGTAGGGTCTTTATTTGTCTGTTGGTAGGGTTTTTTTTGTGCAGAAGTCACTGGAATTCCAGTCCCTCTGCCTTTTACTCCTTCTTCCATCTTCTCTGCAATCTTGAGACCTTATTGGCTGTCTTCTTTGCTATACAGTCCTCATCCCCCTCTCTCAGTCCTCACATTACAGGTTTTTTAGCTGAGAGCTTGATGGGGATTGTAGGCATAAGCCATGTTTTCCACATTAGTGTCCAGTGCTTCCTCCTGAGCTGGAAGTGACGTGGACACTCTGTGTCACTTCTGGTGGCAAGGTTTTTTTCATTCAGTCCCCAGAACAGTTGCTGGACACGATTTCTTTGTGTAATATTCGGGTGTTTTGCTTGTTTGGCCGCAACAGTAACACTGTGGCGTGAACATTTGGGAAGAAAACCCCACTAACCGCTTTTCTCCTATAAATCTTGCCAGCAGAGAATACAGCCCTCTGAGACAAGATTTGAAGAGCAGGTTGAAAAGCTGATCAATCCCACTGGGCAGCAGGCAGTGAAAGGGCTATGGTGACCTGCACTGACTGAAGGCATTGTACTTGTTTTTCTGCACTACACTACTGCAGAAACCTTAAAATAAGGGAGGATAAGCACAAAGTGCTTATCCTCCCTTATGTGTGTACTGAGGCAGTATAGGTGAAACAGGAAAGCAAAATCAGAGAGGAGAATAATAGTTGGAGAGAAGATAGAGAAACGGGGAAATGGCAACTGAATGAAACAGACAGTGATAAGAAGAGAGCTCAACT
This sequence comes from Passer montanus, assembly GCF_014805655.1. Classification (NCBI taxonomy): domain Eukaryota; kingdom Metazoa; phylum Chordata; class Aves; order Passeriformes; family Passeridae; genus Passer; species Passer montanus. The sequence continues at coordinate 297,896 of NW_024374590.1, forward strand.
TAAGTTTTCCAAATGTTTCTCAGACAGAGTCTCTCAACACTGCCAAAACCAGCACCTTTGAACACACCGGCAGAACAAGGGTCTCAAAAACTGAATGTCCAGGCTACACATTGATTCACTCCAGATACCCAACCAAGGAACCTTGGCATGAAGCCTTGCTCCAGCTTTGCCTTTATGTTTTCCATGGGGAGAGAAAGAAGAATTTAGATCAAAAGTCTGTCTTGGGCTTTAAACTGGGAGCTCACCTCCATGTCCTGCAGGAACCTGTCCTTTATATCAACCTCACTGGATTAGGGCTAATATTTTAATTTACTGCATGTAAAAATACATGTGTTATTTCTTGATAATGTGATTTTAGGTCTTCCATAACTGCATTATCTGAATGACTGAAGTTTTTAGTGGTCTGATGAAATACAGAATCAAAATGAATACTTATTTTAAGAGATTGTTGTAAAATACTTTATCCAATAACTTCTTTCTTTATTAGTTTCCCTAATGTATATTTTCTTAGTCATTTGGTAGAAACATTCAGACATTGCACAGGATAAGGGTCAAACAGTATATTTCAAACAGAAATAAGGATTCCTTTGAAAAGGACATAAGAGAGAACATGCTTCCTGTTTTTTAATTGAGACACCATTCAACATTCTTTAATGAGGACATTAATAATTGTGGAAGGACTTTCAAACTCACAATAAAACATCGATAACTTCTGAAAAATGTAAATGTTAGGGATGTTGCATGTTAGGTGAGACTAATTACCCCGCTCCTCTGCCATAATAATAAGCTTCATAAGTACATTATAATTTTATGTAGCCTGGATGGCCTTAGATTTTAAGTGCTTCCACATTTACAAGCCATGTAATTAGAAATGTGTTTCCAATAGGGGACTTTTATATTAGGGTTCAGCCTTAAATTGTATACCCATTATCCAGAAAATATTCTCCATTTTCACTGAAGAAGCATTATTTTGTTAGTTACACGTCCCTTTCTTTCAAAGACCATATGTTCACTCAGACTTGCCCATAATATGTGCATATATAATATATTTTATTTGAATTTTTTAATGTTTTAATAGCATACATATGACACCTATTGCCACAGCAATAGGTGTCATACTGCCTACCTAATCCATATTTATTCATTAAGAACATTAATTAGTATAATGTATTAGGTATAGTTCATACTGTAAGTCACTTAATATAGTAAAACTCAATTAAGTAGCTGAAAATGTAATTGTAGAGGGTACTGAAAAATATTTTTTGTTGATTACACAGAAACAGCAGCTTTTATAAAGACATACTGAAATATTTCATAACACCATGAATACCCTGCATTTTTTCTTCTTGTTGCTACAATCTGGTTTTATTTTAAAATTGGTCTCCTCTAAATATTTTTACTTATTCTGAGGAGCCATCAAAATTTGTACACCTGTCACAGGCTCTGAATAATTCTAATCTAGCTGAAAATAATTTTCATAGTGATTTCTTATACTCTGAACATCAACATAACTTATTAAAATGCAAATATGCTTTGGCATTATTTTACTTTGTTTTTTGGGAGGTTGTTTGTTTATTTGTTTTTTAATTTGTTACACTGTGGGTCTTACCTAAGAAATAAACAGGTTCCTACTTTGCAGAGCAACTATTTCCACTGCTATAACATACCTCTGTCTCTGAAAAATCTCAGACCTACCCTCCCTTTCTTTTTCCTCCGTGAAGTTAAGAAGTTTGACAGGAAATAAAATATTCAGTCTCATGTTGTTTTGCTGCTGGCTGATACATTGGCATCAGGTCCAAAGGGCCTCTTGTTATCCTTCAAAGCCAAACGTGAGAACATAAATACATGGTCTGCTCTGCACGGATAGAAAAGCCAGAGGCACAAATTCAGACCCACCAAGATGAACTAAAGGATTAGAAAAACATACACATTTTAATCCTTTGAATTACTTCCATATTCTTGAAGCAATGCATAGGCCTTGACTTGACACAGGAAAATGCAGAATTTAATAATATTTCTTTTTTTAATACAAGAAGTAAGGTCATCAATGTTATTAATTTAATCACATATATAATTCAGAGTATAATATAAAATTTAGAAAGTTCAGGCAAACAAGGACATGGAAAAAAACCTGTTCACTAAAGCTTTTTCCAAAATGTCAGGTAAGCTTTAAAAAGACATAAAAGTAGAGAAATCTTTTTTTAAATAGATGTAGGAGAGGAAGAACATCTAAATTAATAAAACTAGAATGTTCTTTTTTTTTTAACATCACAGAATCTGCATTCTTCACTTCTATCTATGCATATGAGGGTCATGAACCCTGGATCTTTCTATTTTATTATTGTCTCATTTACTCCTCAGCTTCTTCTTGAGACATGCATTGAGAAAGTGACTAACATTGTAGCCTAGCAGGCAGCAGCCATTTGGATCAGCTAATCTGTGATATGAAAAAAAAAAAGGATGGGAATAAGATAATATTGTTTCATTTAGATTATTGTTAATAGGTTTAAATCTTTGCTGATATTCTCCTCCTTTCATTTCTGCTATCCAGACCTGGGCTGTACGTGGTCTATAAAATGAAGCAAGTTTACCCAATCTTTTTTGAACTGTTGATGGTAATGAATCTCCTTCCTCCAGCCCCAACTGCTGCATTCAGTTATCATCAAGCACAGGCATCAACTGGAGCTCTAATCTTGCTCTGATGGATGGAATACTAACCTTTCACAAGATTAGAGACACAAGGTGCTCTAGAGATAATAAAATTCAAATAGGTTTATTTCAAAGGGCAACTCAATCTCGATTTTGTTCATGGGTCACTTGACAGATCATTTGCCAATGTAGTTTTTGTGTCCTTCTGCATCTGGTTTCTGTGCAGTGCTCCAACTATTTCATATTAAGTGGGCACCAACAGGCAGAGTTCGGCAAGGGTCTGGCTTAAGCAAAAATAGCAAGGAACTCATTCTGCATGGAGCTGGCAACTTTACTGAAAGTTCATCTTCTGGGGGCGGTGCTTGGATGGTGGGAAAGCTTTTCTTAGCATTTTCAGAAATGACAGTCATGATAAACATCTTGAACACTTTGAATTTTAAACTCCTTTTAGATCAAAGAGTAAAAATCTTGCTAGCATCATGACAGCCAGCTGTGCAATATATGCAGTCGCTGTAACTTAAGAGATTTGTACCTTGTGAGCAACCATTTTTAATGTGCTTGTCAAAGCCTTCTATGCAAAAGTGTTTACAAATCAAATATTTAAGTCAGGTATCTACAGGCAATGAAGATAAGGCTCTTACAGGTGCTAAAAAAAGATTCCTTCAGATGACAGCTGTGGTGTTACATATAGGAAATAGAATCCCTTAAAGGCAAAATATGTGAAATTTCCTGCAACTTTTATGGTTGTACGTTGATGCTATTAAATATACCACTTGACCTAGATCTATTGTTTAATAGAGCAAAATTAAATTATTACAACTAGATTGCTTAGAGAACAAATATTGTTGAAGCCAGCGAGCATAATGTCTGGCCTTTATTTAGGAGAAGGATAAAAATAATTAAAAGGCCCATATAAACCAGACAGCTAAAGCTGCAGGTGTATGAATTGCACACAAGCTACAGCACATCAGTGAGTTAGCCAGGAATTTGGAGGCTGTTTTGTGTGCACAGATGCTAGCAGCTGGACTTCTCTCTGAGAGAGAGAGAGAAAGAGAGGAGAAAAAGCATCATAAGCACATGAAGAGAACCAGGGAAAGCTCACAGAAAGTCAGAGGGGTGTTTTATGCTCCAATCCAGGACAGCACTGCAAAAGAGTATGCTCTAGGAATTAAAAAATAAAAATGCTCCGAAATATTAAACCCTGCCTTTTTTTCCTACAGAACTTGCTTCTTGCATATTTGTTATAGGGGTGAGAGTTTAGAAGTTTAGAACAACAAACCATTTGGAGGTAAGATTGCATGCTTTTAGTTTCCCAAAACAAGGATGACTTCACTGTATTTAAAATTCAGTGGCTGATGAGTTTGCATGATAACTAAGTAGGACAGATTTCATGGCATCTGCATCTAAAATGTGTACTGGACTAACTCTGAAACCTGGAAATTGGAAAATAAAGTTCAAGATTTTTTTTACTGCTTTTAAAGCCTTAGAACTACATGAAAAATGTATTCTCATTTTGGATGCTTTAACTGTGACAGCTCATAAACTAGTCTATTCCTAGAATTGCAATCATATCTCTGGAGTCTATTTACAATGTTTAAATTTCATAATTGAGTGAGTTCTTAATATTTCAAAACTGTTTCTGTTTTCATTAAGTTTTCATAGAGACAGTTCACTTGTCATTGTTGTCCTTTATAGTAGGAAGCTCTTGACACTAATTTTATAGTACACACTTTTAAAAATTCCAGAAATAACTGACAACATATGAACCCTGTGATTGATTCAGGAACTTATACATTTATGTGTCTCTTTCTCTTGCCCCAGCCCTAGAAGCTAGGCATTAATTTTCTGGAAATATATGCAAAAGTAATCTTTAGGCATGCAAGGTGGAATCCATACTTGAGGACCGAAATCTTTTAGTTAGAGGATATGAATTTTTCAGGTAATCATCTGTCTTTGCCACTTCACTACCAACTCTATCAACCTGTATGCAATTTTCTACCCATAATAGATGCAAAATGGGCTATTAAATTCCCACAGGATCATACAGACTGGAGAATAGAGAATTAAGTTCTGTGTTACCTGAATTGTTCACACAAAAGCGGACTACATCAAATCAAGATCTTTCAGGAGTATCAAGGATCCCAATCAGCTGCCATGGAGATGCGTGTGAGAGCTAACAACCCAGGCTGTAGCTCTCCATCAGTGAGGGGCCAGGATGGAGGAAGCAGTCACTGTGATCAGCCTGTCAGACTAATCCCTGACTTGCCTCAAACTTTTAATTATGGAATTTTTACTGGTATGTTTTGTCCTGATAGCATGTCTGCATACCACAGGCTTTGAAATCTTCAGACAGTCTATGTGGGAGAGATAAAAAAGCTGAAGATACATAAAGCAGGACAGGGAAGTGTGACTGTGGAAATAATTTTAAATTATATACTGAATAGAGTGTATATTAAAACTTGGAAGATTTTAGCTTTCAGGAAAGCAGTCATTCAAATAAACCAGGTGTTTCTTCAAATTTTTACAAATAAAGAAATAGAATTTTACTGCAAATCAAAATACGCCATATAAAAGTACCAATACTACTCTGGCAAGCTGTCAGGAAATACAGTATACCTGCAAATAAAAAAAATAACTGAGGAGCTCATCCTCTGCTTTAAAGCCAGGACCAGCTGCCTGGAAGCATGAAATCGAGCATCAGACCTACTTCCAAAGATAACTGCTGAGCTGACTGCTCAATAACCTTTTTTTATGAAGCCTGATCTGCAAGCACACACAATGAAAAGTCAAAGGACTTAATTTGATTTAAATGTACCTGCCCTGATGACAGAGAAACAACCACGATAGTCAGAAATAGCCAGACTAAGCTCTTTTCTAAAGAACAGCACTTGGCCTAAAACACATAACATTACCCTCTTCATCGTTAACTTTGAATTTTCTTGCTTTCGTGGGATTAAGTCAGACCCCTACCATTATGTTAATGTAGCTTTTTGTGGTTTAATTACAATGTTTCCTCTAGAGCGTAACATAATAACAATTAATCAGCTAGTTCTTAACTTCCACAAAAGGAAACATCATCTGTTATTATCTGTGCTGCTATCCTGCCACAATGTCAGCAGAACTAAAAACAATTATACCACAAAAGCTACATGCAAATAGGGTCTGCAGCTAAAACAAATGAAAGGCAAAATCTCAGACTCATCCCTGAAATTGTCCTTTGTTCACTCTGTTTTATATAAACAGCACACCACTAAAATTATTAAAATTAATACCAAGCAGTAGGGATGCCCTAGCAACACACAGACTGACTGATGCAAAGTGTGGATGGAAAGTCATCTAAAGAAGCAAAATGTGAAGTTGATGTTGTTTCAATATTTACTGCCTTCTTCCATGGTATCTAGATGTAAATTCTCTGGTTTATTTTTAGGTCATGCTTCTTTGCAGAGCCAGGCTGATTATATTTGGCAGAAAAAATCATTAATGGATGCAGATAGTAATTGACAGGATAGATTAAAATAATGCTTTTGAAATACATGAATTTGAAATAAAAAAAAAAAAGGAAACAAGATGTTGGACATAAACAGCAAATTAAGAAACAAAAAAGTCACTGTGGAAAGACTCACTCCTATCAGCACTGAAATATTCCCAGGTTAAAATTGTGTCCTTCAGTGTGGACTGGGTACAGAGATAGAAAATATTTTTTTATGTATCTGGATGGCAGTGGGAAATGAGAAGAGAAATTCTGCTGCTGTTGTTACTTTTCTTCTTCCAGAGAGTAGTTTTCTCTAGGGTGCTGTTTGACTCTTAGAAGTCACCACAAAAAATGGCAGTTTGAGTCAACAGATTTGTTCAATGACAAAATATGTTCTTAGCACTCTTTAGTCCTGTTAGCCCTGAAGCAATAACATGACAGAGGGGGCAAGAATCTACTAGTAACTTTTGTTAGGCACCAACAGTCTCTCCCTCCCTCCCTCCCTCCCTCCCTCTGAAAAAAAAAAAAGAAAAAGAAAAAGAAAAAAAAAAGATGGTTGCACTAGAAAATGATGGGGATTCCCAGGAACTGCTTCCCAGTTCTAGGTATAGCTACTGCTAGCAATGTGTATAACATTACCTGTGCAATTAGGAGACTGTGCCTGTGCAAGCAGTTTTATAGTATGTTCAATTATTTTAGAGCAGTTATGGTCTTTATCATTCATCATATTTCATTTTCTTAATTGTGTATATCTAAGTATTAGATGGGTTTTTAAAACTCCTGTTTGGAATGTTAGCAGATGTCTGTAATGGATGGATCTTAACACTTGTTGTATTGCATTCTTTTATTTGTAGCTGCAGTAAGGTTCAAAATTGCAATCTAGCTAACAAATTTTATTTAATATTCCCTAACAATAACTCTGGTATTACAGACATAAAGTCTCGCTACAGCCTTTCTGTGATTGTGGACTGTTCATACCAGCTTTTCCAAGGTAACTCATTCTCCTCTCTGCTGCACAAGTGACAAAGATAAATCTCATAATCCAACAACACCTATCACTTCTTTCATTAGTAACAAACACCTGTAGCAGCAGGAGCCACATACACTTTAACTGGTTTGGTTTTGCCCCTTTAAATTGCTTGTCACCATAAAGAAAAGACAGCAGTTCAATGAGAGGAGACTAAGCAGTAAGAAAGCTCAAGCCATTTCCAGTGTTTAATTGCCATTAAAAAAAAAAAACCTAACAAATGATTAAAAAGATAAATCAAAAGTTTGCAGAAAGACTAAAGCACCCAGTCAGTTTTACGGTTTCATTTGAGCTACAAACACGTTATGCATCCATTTACAAAACAATGAGCTCTTACAGTTTATGAAAGTTTAATCTCTTGGTTTATTGCTTTAATATATCTAACATTGGTAAGGTTTACTTTAGAATGAACTGTCTGACTATATGATGTTGATGTTATTTTTTTACATTCAGTCTGCAAATGGAATGAATAACATAATAATTGTATTAATCTATGAAACAATTAAAGTAGAGGTAATTGCTGCTTCTCTAGTATCTGCATGTAAAATAAAAGAATTAATATTTTATCATTTGGCAATGCCTCTTGTTAACACAATATTCTGAGATCAGTTTTTCGTTTGGCCACAGGCATTTGAGCAAATGCTGGAAAAGTTATTCAGAACCAAAATGAACACTGCTGGTAAACTTGTGCTTAAGGCACATATCATCTTAGGCTCACATGTCTGGTAAAACTTTGGTCAAATCACATCAACAACAGAAAAAAACCAAACCAAAGAACCCAACCATATTTCTTAAACTCATAATTATTTCATAAACCTCACAATTTCAGAAAATAAACAAAGAAATGAACAAATGGGGATTTGATGATAAACGTATGCCCCTCAAATTGATACATTTACCCTAGACTGAACTACAAAATGACAAAAATTCATTGCAATAACTAGTAAGTGCTACAAAGAAGTTATTATTAAAGAGAATTTTAAACACAGGTTTAAAAAGCTCAGAAAACACACTGTGTATGTACTTTCACTCTTGTAAATTATCCTACCATTTCTGAAGGAAATCAAAAACCATCCTGAAAACTATTCCTTTTTCTTTCCTACCTTGTCTAAGAACATATTGATCTTGGCATTTGAATTGATTTTTATTTTATTTTTTATCCACTATTTCAGGAAACTGCTAATGACATGCTTTTAAATTCCTGAGTGTGTTTTAATGATGTGATGTGGGAGACTGTCTCTTATGCACTTTGGGGATTGGCTTGGGGGAAAAGGAAGATCAGAGAAGGGAAAAAGGAGGATGCTGGTCCTCTGAAGTGCCAGAGCTGTTTCCTACCTTTCAAAGTTGTCAGGTCTTTTACTCATTTGCTGTTCCGTTCTACTTCTCATTTGCACATCAAGTCCTGCAACCTGAGTTTGGTTGTCTTTAATAGATGAGCTGCAAGGTCAGCAGTATGAGCCAAAGCTCCCACGGTCTCTTCAATTCACCATGTGGACAAAAAGCAACCATTGCAGACCTGTGGCAAGATTTATTCTCCACATAAATACCAAGACAGAGTTTCACTTCACTGTGTCTCTTAATGAAATGATGGAATTATTATGTGTGGTTTTCAGAGTAAGGGCTACCTCAGCATAGTGACTCAAATCACATAGAGAATCACAGAACCACAGAATGGTTCAGTTGGAAGAGACCTTAGAGATCATCTAGTTCCAATCCCCTTGCCATGGGGGATCATATAGTATTAATTTTGAGTAAAGCATACTTTTCCCCATGAAAGTTTGCTAAAAATGTTCCTAATTCAAGATGTGCATAAATAAAAGGAAAAAGAAAAGCATTTTTAAAATAAAATGCAATGATTATACTAAATTATAGAAATAATATCATTCAGACAGTTCTTTTGGAGCTGTAACTCTGGAACCTTGAAGGAAAGGTTCAGCACTATCCAAACCAGTGAAAAACACCATCAGTTGGGAAGAATTTTTTTTTTTTTTTACTAAGCATGTGACCGACTCTTTCCACACAGGAAAAGTAACCTCCACAAAAACTTGTGCCACAAACAAACAAATAAAAACCAAGAAACCAGGAACTGCGGAAAAAGCCCAAATGAACCTGAACTGTGCAGAATCAAAGAATCAAAGCAGTTGATTCTTTCTCATTTCCCACTCAGTATGACTCCTAACATACAACTTACCCCAGTAAAGTCAGTGGTACAATATTATGTGACTCTAAAACTTTGGGGAAAACAGATAATATACTACTGATCACCCTAACATTATCGTATAATTTCCATGCTAAGCTCACATGTGTGGATGTTTATGTGTATGCTAGAGACATAGTTTTTAAAATTAGTATTATATGTTTTTATAAACACTAATATACTTAACCACAGCAATCTTTAGTAAGTAAGCATAAAAATACAGAACTGTGCATCAATCAGAATATTTCTTTATATTTTTCATGAAACCTCAGAAATCAATAAACTTATGATTGGTAAAAATAGACATGATTACCAACTCATTGACATATTTTAAAACTACTGTTCCTAGAAATCCACACTTTTAAACTTTAAGTGCATACCTGTTCATGACAAAATAAACGTAGCAGTAAAAATCTTAACCTGACCACCATGGAGTAACATGCATTCTAGGCCTCTTCTAACTGTTCAGACTACGACATTTTAAAATTAATTCCTTTTCATAAAAGTGCCTAAATGGCAAGAAAATGTTTATTTTTACAAATACATCATTAGAATTTGTGACTGATTTGTTATTTCCAGATTGGCATCTTTTTTTCATTCATCATCATGCATAGTACTTTACATCTTCATAGTCAGTGACTGAATGTTAAATTTTCATTGAGTTCTTAACCTCTTATGACTCCCCTTTCCTCTTTTGTTCTCAATATTTATTTCCCCAATACAGGACTTCTAAACTATGTCTGGTGAATTACTTAATGAGAGTGATAGAGAATAGTATTTCCCTATATGCTTATCTATTATACCTCCAGAGAATCCAGGTTAAAATGATCAGCTTGTAAACAAGAAAGAAAGCACTAATAAAATTAGTAGAGGTAAAAGCTAGTAAAAAAATATCTTTGGTTACTGATAATACTAGAAAAAAAAAAAGCCCAAACTTTCCTTTATCTCTTCCTTTCATGTCAGAATTTACCCATAAAGTGGGTGGATTTAGGCAAAATATTAGGAAGAAATTCTTCACTTTGAGGTGGTGGATAGGTTGCTCAGAGAAGCAGTGGATGCCCCATGCCTGGAAGTGTTCAAGGGCAGGTTGGATGAAGCTCAGAACAACCTGTTCTAGTGGAAACTGTCCCTGCCCATGGCAAGAGGTTTGGGATTAGATGATCTTTAGGGTACCTTTCAACCCTAACTGTTCTATGATTTTGTATTTAGCTAACAGTAAACTGTTGCACGGGGAAGAAATGTGCTCAGGGTATAAAGATGTGTGAAGCTTGTGCTAATTCTGCATGGTTCAGTAAAGACATGCTTGCTGTCTGATATGAAATTCCTATTTCCATTACTTTGTCACAATTCATGACACAGGGACACAGATAATGTAGTATTCATTTAAACAAGTCCGTGTTTATACTGCAAGGTAAAAAGTGAGTTTGGGAAAAGGTTTGATTTGTGACTTAATTATTTAAAAGATCAGTTTCACATCACCTAACTTGACATGCTGTTGGTGCCAATACATGTATCCAAATTGGTCACAGTAGAGTCCCTATTTAGTTAGTGAGTTTAACTAGTGCTTCTTAGAATGCAGATGTGGAATGCAATCTAAAGACATAGAAATGGCACCCTGAAGCGCCTGTTTGTCTCAATTGACATAAAAGTACCAAGAGTGAGCAGTGCATGTACATGGCCATATGAATCCCACTCAGTGTTTGCTTTTCCTATTTGAAAGCAAAGGTTGTCATTAACTGTCAAAGACTCCAGCCCTTTTATTTACTTGATCTATCCAGAATGTTCAGATAAAACTTGGTCTCATGTTAAAGGTCCAAGTTGTGTTCTCAAATTTTTCCTTCCAAGGGCATTCAAGCATATTAGAAGCTATTTTCAACTATGGGAGCTTCTGAAGCTTTTCTATAAAGGAACAAAACCCAAAAAACCCAAACCAAAACAAAATCTGAAACCAAACCAAAATGTTAGCTCTGGCAGTTGTTTGTACTTTTTATGGTATTACCACTGGGATTTTGATTCTGCAACTTATGCTTCTGGTCAATGTTTCTAAAAAATGACAATCACAGTCTTGGAAATATGTCTCAGGATGACAGGACACTTTGCAAGTCCTGGAGGACAGGAAAGGCATGTAGGGATGTGCTAATTGGTTTGATGGACCAGCAAATCTGCTTTTGTGACACGAGCCATTCCCTGCAGGGAACAGAAACATTGTTTCTAACTTCAGGCTAACTATTAGTTTGGGGATTTTCCATGAAACAGACCTTGTTGATCTGTAGCTGGAAAATACAGTAGGTGATAGCAGTTTGGGAAACAAACTGTCAAGGAATTGCTGTGCTGGGGTTGGATTAAAATAAGGTGAAACTTTTTGTACTGGAGTTACATTTGTGTGAAAGGCTCTAGCAGTTGCTGATTTGACGGCTGATAAAGAGAAGAGGGTCCCAGTAGGCAGCAACAAGCTGGTGAATCACAGCTGCCTCCTGATGTTCATTTGATTACAACCACAGTTTATGAATGTCATAATTGTGCAGGGGTTATTTGCTAGTTAGGGAATCTGGTTTTCTATTAAAATAAGGACAGGCAGAAAGGTCAATTGAAAGGAATGTGCAATAAATGGATTTAATGTTTCTATGGTTGTCTTCTCAACACTTTGGGAAGAAATATAATAACAAATTAAAATTATCAGCAAGGGATTCATTGGTCATTTTCATGCGATCGTTGGGATAAGCAAGAGAACAGAGAACCTGTCATAGCACAGGACTCTAAAAGAGCATGTCATGCTTAACCTAACATTATGAAGGTTGGGTCAGGGCCAGATATGATTACTCTCTAGTACATATGAGTGTTAAACACCCGGGAGAAAATAGAGGTATTTAAGATAATGGATAAAACAGGCATAATAACAAAAGGTCATTAATTCAACTTGTCTATGAATTAGATTACTTCTATTAAACAGAATAGAGAGTTTCTACACAAAATTTCCAATAAAAGCAACTAGACAATAAGGCTGAGGAAGAAGAGGAGTTCGTCCTGTAGACATGGAAGACATGGTATTTAGATTTACACTGAAAACTGATGAGTATTAACTATACAAAGTGTTCCATTACAAATGGTTAAAAAAACCAAATTATCTTTACCCACTAATATTGTGACAGTTGGAAAACACTGACAACACCATAATAAACACATAAAAGAAAGACTATTTTTCTGTCTAGTTTCCTTTGCTTGAGTCAGGAGAAGACAGTGATCCCTTAGTAGACAAAACCAGACTTTTTTACTTATTAAATTGAAATGGATGAAATATTTTGTCTATTTTTGTAAATATTTTAAACTATTTTCAAGATTAATTATTTGCTTATGAGAACAAGAAATATACATAGAATAAAATTAAGCCAGTTTTCTAACTAAAATGAAGCCAGTTTTTTAACCTATTACTTATGATGTTAACACAGACTTTGTTTACACTATTAATTGTCCTTATTTTACATAACACATTTCACATACTTGGTTCGCAGACAAAAAATACAAGAAAAAGCTCCACATTTTTGTAGGTGTAACTGAGGCAAAGTATATTTTAGAAAATTTACCATTTCATAAAATATTCCCTCCAAGTACCGACTAGTATTTCAGTTGGATTGCATTGCTCAGTCATCTTTTTGTAATCTCTTTTGCATATGAGATTCAAGTTTTCCTGCCCTACAGTAATTACTTAAGACACTTTCTGACAAGCCTCAGCATATTGATAGCATGCTCAAGTGGTCTCTTCTATACCTCACAGGTGAGGTCAGGATCTCACTTTCTCATCCAAAACTCCACTACTTTTAAGAGTTAATATTTGCTAGTAGATTCCAGAAGAAGGAAGCTTGTGTCTGTCTGGAGGCATTATTATCTACATTTTGGGATGGGGATCTGCCTTAGATGTTTTATTTTGGATCAGGCATACTCTTTCAATACACATACCCACACCTTCCTTCACATGGCAGGATGGTCTTGCCTGACTGTGCAACTGGAGTCTTTTGAAATAAGACCAAACCAGAAGATGTTAGTTATGTGAGCATAACTAACCTGCTCCAGCTGGTAACTGGATCTCAGCCAAGAAAAAGCCTTTTACTTTTTTTTAGTTATGTGACTGAATTTGTGTATTTCAATTTGTGTATTTGTATACATTTTTGCTAAAAGATGTGAAGTTCCCACAGTATGCAAGAAAGAAAGAAACAAAGACGTTGCAGTAGCAAAAATCATCATTTAGCTTCAGGAACTGTGAAAAACATGTGCAGTTAGGATTTTACAACAGTGTGATACCCTATGAGAAATCAACAGCAATTGTGATGCAACATCTGGTCCTTCCAAAGACATACATCAACAAACAAAAGCTACTAAGAACTAAAATGTAGACAGAATAGCAATGACAAGAAGGAAAAAAGATATGTATTAGCTCCTAAATTCTACATTTATTTGTTTGTTTGTTGGTTTGTTTTTCGGTTTGGTTGGGTTTTTTTTTCTTCTATAGCACAAAGTAAAAACTTAGCATAAGAAATGTTTTATCCTTTGCAAATTTTCTCTTTTTAATTTTTTTTTCAGCTTGGTGATCGTGGTACCTATTTATCATTAGTAGGTTTCTCTGATGTACTATCATGAGAACACAAAAAGCCCAGATCTCTGACTGGGTGGCTAAAACCAGAAGCACTAAGACAGCCCATATAAGCAATGGTGCCTTAAAATTTAAGGAAATGGTGATGAGTAGTGATTTTGTCTCAGAAATAAGCTGTATCTATGGAAAGGCCTTTTATGATGAGATTCCATATATTATTTCAATTACCATTGGGTCAAAATCTTTGGAAAAGGTAGTGACTTGCTACCATACACAATAAAATGTGAGTGAAATCACAATAACCAGAAAAGGATGTTTCTGTACACTTCCAGAGCATATATTGACCATAAAAGGTGACAACTCATCCCTTTAATGCATGTAGGTATGGAAATCCCATTATATGCAGCACTTCATATTACTGCCCTTCAGTACTATATGGCTATTTTTATTGCTGCATGTGGCAAGCAAGTACCCCTGTCTCATTTTACACAACACCAGAGAAAAAGATTATCAGGCACTCATGTAGCCTCAGATGTAGGTGTCCAGTGCTGAAATCCTAGCTCTTTCTTTGATTTTCTCTGCAGCTTAGCACACAACCTCCCCCAAGCAGACAAGTATTGTCTGTCTGCATTCTGCATCGGCAGCTGCCAAGGTGCTGCAGTACATTGACTTTTCCTAAAGATCCAACTCAGGAGGCTATTTGTTGGCCCAGCAGAGTGAGATGTCTGCTTGCAAAAGATCTATACATAACTTTATGCTTATTTCCTCATCAGCGTAATGGGGCTAACCAGACTCTGTGTGCCTGAGAGAGGATTTGAAAGCTTTAACAACATAGACAACCAGTCTATGAAGTACTTATGCATTACAGAGACAGAAATCATAAAACATACTTCAGGAAGTTAAAAGTTAAGCACTATACAAACATTTACAGCAACCAAGCTTTAATACTTTTAATATAGCTTGAGGAAGGAACAGCAAACAAATCAGGGCCTTGGAGTAAAATGTAGCACCACTGCTTATGTGTTTCTTCTGTTGTAAAATCTAACAGAATTGGATTAAACATTATCACTTGCTCTTTAATCTTGGTTTTACAAGGTGTTGGTTCCTTGACCTGATTTTAAAGGATTTAAAACTCAAACCTGTTATCCTTAATAGCAATTCTAAACTTCAAAGCTTTGAAGGAGGAAGAAAAAATAAGATCTGCTGCATAGTGGTTGAGATTAGAATTCTCAGTGAGTATTCATTCCTGTCATGTTCAGAAAGACCTATATGGCTACACGCTGGGAAACATGACATGCTGTTTGTGTAATTGAAAACTGAGAATTGAACAAGTAACTAGGAACTTTGGCTGTCCTGCTTGAAATTAGATGTGTACAACAATAATAGCACACAGATCTCAGGTTCAGATTAGAAAACAGAAAGAATGACATAGAATACTTAGCCCAGTATTTTTCTGAAATGCTTAAAATTACCATGGGGAAATAACAACCCTGCCCTGACAGTAATCTTCTTTTCCATATTTGTCCTACTCAGTAAGCAGAAGCTAAAAGTGGTTATTTAGGACTTTTGTTCTTATTAAAAGTGGTAAATTGTACTCCAAGGTGGCGGGGAATTGTTAGCATTAGCAACAAAAAAAATACAATGACATAGGTTTGTTTCAAGAGCCCTTTTATTTATCAAAAAGCAGGAGCTTTTGCAAGAGCCACAGGGCTTGGAAAGCACGAAAAATCACTTTGCTTACAAGCTAGCTGTCTTTATCCAGTCACCATTGCCACCAGAAAACTTATTTTTCAGTTTTTAATTTGGACTGTGTTAGAGATGCTTCTCTGCAACTTCTAGTGCCATATTTACTGAGTGAATCTCTTTTAAAATAAGTAATTTTCCCCAAGTTAGCCACACTGTCCTGTAAGGATTTCCCAAACCCTCTGAAAAGCATCACATTGCAAGCAGCTCTGGTAGGCATAAAATGAGCTTCCCTATTTCCACTACAAAGTTTGAGCTGGTAGCTAATCCCAGGCACATTCCCTGTTATGTACAACTCCAACACTAACTCTTGGCATAACATCAATCCCCCCTTCTGACTTAGGAGTATACATACTGGATAAGGACCTATCCCAGGTTTTCAGTAAAATATTCTTAAAAGAACTTGTGAAGTGTTAAGAGGTGAGCTAGGGAGTGTAGCTCCAGAGCTTTCAGAAAAAACCCCTGAAGGGGGTTGTTATTTTTATCACTCCTTAGCAACACTTGCACGGCTTTCAGTGAGGCATCAGGTTTGTCATAGAAAAGAGAAGTGCTTCTCTGGGACCTGCTGGCCAGCAATTGATGTGAAAAACTGAAAAGAAAACCAGGCTAGCAGCAGCAAAGAGCAATGAGCTCCCTCTCTGGACATGGTGGTGGTTGGAAGAGGGCAGCAAGAGCTGGCTTTTCACATGGATATTGCCTAGGAAAACCAGTCACATTTCCATTTCAGTATCTGACTTCGGCTGCTTGTTCAAGTTCTCCAGTTACAATGCATTGACATCAAGCCTTACCCTGAAGGCTTTGTGTGAAGGATAAGAAAAAGAGAGGAGGGAAAGAGGCAGACAGAGGGAGAGAAGACTGGAGAGAACTGGAAGTGCAGTGTGGCTTATAAGAAGAAACCAACAAAAAGAAACAAGAGGTACTGGAAATTTAAAATCTAGAAACAAAGACCTGCAAAATATGAAAATGTCTTTCAAAATATGCATTACACCTCTGACTATCTGGATTTTTTTAGTAACATAAAATTTCTTAGCTCTTTTAATCATAGTAAATCTACAGTGTGGTACAGGGAGAGGTAATGTGATTTGGCACAGATTTTTAGAAGTGAGACTAGGAAAAGATTGTGTCCTTCTGTAAGGGAAATAAAGGGGTTGCTAGTCTCTTGGATATTACTTCTTTATTTCATTTCTCAAAGAACATAGGTCTGCTGCTGAGATATTACTTTTTCTATAACGTAACCTCTGAACAATCTTCTACACTTTGCAAGTTGTTATTTTACAGAAACATAATCAACATCCCTAAATAAAGATATGTGATGGAAAACACCAACAAAAACCTCCAAAACATAATAGCACAACAACAAAAAATTAACAAAAAACCCAAAAAAACCAAAACCAAAAAACAAACGAAACCCAAAACCAAAACAAGCCCCAAATCCTCATAATTAGTCTGAAAGTTTTGTGTTAGGGTTGGCTCCATATCCAGAACACTTGCATTAAACATTTTCATATATTATTAAAAAGAAATCTAACACTTCACAGAAAATAAAATGCTATGCACTGCACATTTCACCAGTATTAGAATATTTTCCTCACAATTTCTGAAACCTTACAGGCATGAAAGACTCTGAACTTCTACTTTTGTCAAAGCTCTGAAAGTTAAGGCCTATTGTTTTAACAACTAATTTCAGCATATTTTGTGTAAACACATTTCCCAAATGTCTTCAGTTTTTTAATAATTTCATCTTTTATAATTTAATTTTTGAGCTTTTTCAGCAGTCAACAAAATATGATTTGCATTATGACTCTTCCCTCAAATTCTTGAAAGCTAACCTCTTCCTTTAAAGAAATCAATTTATATGTAAATTGTCACACATCTTTCTATAGTGCTAAATATTTCTCCATGCAAACCTTTTCAGCACAGATGCTCAATATACCTGAACCCACTAAGAGTGCATTGGTTTTGATAATTCCAGTTTTCTTCCCTTTCACCAAGACTTCTTGAGTGAGGGAAACCAGCAAAATTACCAAGGCAAAAAAAACCCACTCAAAAAAACACTCAATTTTTTTTCTTTAATCTAATACTGCTGAAATATATGTACAGGAAGACGTGAAATGGATGCTAAACCCCCAAAGTGGCTATTGATACTAGAATCCTATGAAATAGGAAGCACAAAAGGATTCCCAGTTGCACATCATAACCCACACCAAATGCTGGATGACAATCAAACTTGATAGCAAACCATCTAACAAAGTAACCCTGAAATGAGCTCCCATGGCAGTGCATTCAGAGATGCTCTTGCCTTTACTGTGAAGAAAAGTGCTGATTTCTTTGATTGCAACTGTTCAGACTCTACTTTCTAAGGATTTGAGAATTTACAGGGATAGAATGAGGTAGAATTATATGTTTTCTTAAAAATATAATCTTTAAAAACAGTGTAACGTACAAAAGTACAAAATAATGAAGTACATTACAAGAAATGTATAGAATCATAGAATAATTAAATCATAGATTCATAGAATGGTCTGGATTGGAAGGAACCTTAAAGATCATCTAGTTCCAACCCCTCCCCTGTGCTCAGGGACACCTTCACTAGGCCAGGTTGCTCAGACCTCTATCCAGCCTTGATGCTTGATATAGACAAGAACTGATATGAGCTGCAAGAGTAACAACCATTTCTATTACATTACTGTTACGTGACATAGCATTTTAAGTACATTAATCTAATGGGTTCAGTCTTGGATGTCAATATGTTTGTCTGCCCTAGAGTATTCAATATTCAAACAATTTAAATATTCCTTCTTGACATGTGGTTGGCAATATTATAACACATCTACAGCATCAAAAGTTAAAGGCATAGAGCAGTATTTCTTCTTTTCAAGGTTCAAACCAACTGTTCTAAAAGAACATGATAACAGAAAGTGCTTGGCAGTGACCTTTTTCAGTCTGCCTCTTCATTTCATATTCATTTTCTTAAAATACATTTAAGGGGGTAAGAAGAGCAATGAAATGAACTTTGAAGAGGTAACCTACTTAAAAACAAAAGGAATTTATTTTACCTAGAAGCATTTCTTTGTACTGTCTTTCTTACAAGTGTCTCTTCACTGTCAGTGTGCAAAAAAGTTTTAGCACCAAAGCTAGTTTGATCTGCCTTCAAAAGTAACAGTGAATGACCTCTACATTCCAATACCTAAGCAATCAGCAGAATGGCTTTAAGTGAACAGAGATTTTCATATTCTTATCAGTCAAGTGGGCAATAGAGGAAAAAATTCATTTTAGTAACATGTTTCCATGTCTTAATAAGTATACACTGTAAAGTCATGACTGATATACTCGGGAAGAGGATCCACATTAAAGAATACCTATTGAATGCTTATCATGGCAAGGCATTTTTGAAAAATAAGAAAGGGTGCTAATTACTAATTTTTGGTTACAGTGTGGTCAGGCTCCTCTCAACACAAATTATGTTTATGTCTAGCATTTTATTTCCAACTAATGTCAGCTATTCAGGCTAAAATGTAATTACTTTAAAATGTACCTATCAACTATGAGCAGCTATCCTTTCTCATAAACAACCCAAAAAAACCAAACCCTTAAAGAAAATTCAAAATGCAGGCAAATTGCTGTAATAATGGGCATTTCTGTTCTTCAGCTCTATGAAATACACTGAATAGAAACTTTTTAAGGGCTGGGTTTGTGAAGGCTTGTGGAGAGATCCAAAATCCAGCTACTCACAGTGGGAGAAGTGACACCTCTGCTAAATCATATGCAAAACACATATCCCAATTACCTTACTCAGCAGCAGGTTAATCAATGGCAAGCCCAATGGGCAGCATTCATCTGTCTTTTGAGACATCTGAGCCAAGGCCAGAAGATTGAATACAAGAAATTTGGAGTTGAACTGGGATTTCTGACACCATTAAGCATTACATGAGAACTCCATAGTTAGGAAAATGCTTCCCACAGTAATGATGTTGAAGAATGAAAGGAGGCTGAAATGTCAGTCCTTTCTTATAACTCAGCCTTCCTATACATAGGTTCCCTCTCTGATTTCTCTGTAGAACCAGAGAAGAAACACCAATCCACTGGTATTGAAACACCAATATCCTCAGGACCTGAGCAACACAGAGCTGTATCCATGCATGCCAAAGTAAGTGCAGAAGGCAGGTTCTTCTAGGAAAGTTCTACAGCTATCAACACTTACAGCAGAAGCACTGTGATGTGAGGCAGAAATCACTGTGGCCTTTTTGGGGGAGCCACATTTTATAGGCTGCATTAAGGATGTTCTACAATTAACCATTTTCTGCAAGTTTTGGTGATTTGGAGGAGTACCTGTGTTTTGTGGTTCTGATTTGGTCTTTTTCAGAGGCGTGGAAGTGCAAAAGTTGAAGGTCAGAAAGTAAAGTGTGCATGATGGAAGCTCTATTTCTCCAAGAACAGGGCAGCAAAACCATGTAAAACCTCAGAATCACAATTTAAAATGCACATACTTAAATGCTCTCAAATATTTTAGCTGGATTTTGGTTTTAAAAAAACCCAAACCACCTTGCAAAATGTTGCATCTGGGGGCTCTGACTATTCACATCTTTTATAAGTGGGCAAATGATGCTATAATGCACTTCCACCAGTGAATTGGTATCTTCAAGAAAAAATCACTTTGTTTTGCTCTCCTTATTTTATATTACACCAACAATTAAAAAAAGAACTCATGTAAAAAAGGACTAGTTTAAAAGAGTACTGTGAATATTCAAAAGACATAAACTGTTCTTCATAAATATAAAGATTTTTATAAACATTTTGGAGCTCAGGCCTCTGAGATCCTCTTAACCTGGGTACAGTCACTGGAAATGTCAGCAGAAGAGTATAGTTTTGTATTTCAAAAGTCAGATTCCAAACTCCAGCATCTTTTCCTTGTTGTCTTTTGGAATGGCTCTAGACATATTTTGCTTGCTTCTCTGTATTCCTGAAATATCACCTTAATCATGAAAGTTCAGACAATTTTTTAGTATAAAATTAAGATCCAGTGACTTTTACATTTAAAGATCTAATCCATAGAATTTCATACCTCTATTACCAGGTCTGTCTAAATGCTGGAATTCTTACCATGTGTATGTGAAGATTGAAATGAGTACTTTGGTTTACATGAAAAAAAAAATTCCAGATTAGTAATTTTCATATGATCTGTTGTTATTTACAAGTATGAGAGCACTTTTCAATACTTCCTAGCAATGTAAAAGAGCAGGAAGCTGATTTTTTGAACTGAAAATATTTTACCTGGACTTAGTCCAAATGGCTCAGAGGCATATCAGAGCCAGAGAAGACACACATTTCAGAAGTTAACCAGGACGAAAGCAACACTATGTTTCTGCACAATAAGTAGTTTTGAAGTGCCATTCATGAACAACAAATACATGTAAGATTCCCTGCTGCATAAACTCTTTCACCAGTTAACAGCTGATTGGTAGCTGCAAACTAATTCCTAGCTATGATTCAGAGTCAAAAAAATGCAAATACTTTACAGGCTTTAAACCCCCTACCAAGAAATAGTTCTGTACTTTTGTTCTTTATGCTACACATAAATACTATATATGCAGAAAGTAGTATATTTACAGTATATGGCTCTATACCTTTAGAGAGGGATGGAAAATAATTATTTAATCTTAAAGTCCATATGGGTGCAATATGGAAGAGCAGCAACTGGACATATATAGATCTGGAAATAAAAAAGCAGTTAACAGTAAATGCAGCCAAGGAACAAGGCTCTGTAACAATCTTCTATCAGAACTGGGAGCAGTAAAGGGAAGGGATCATCCTGCTAGCAGCTGATTCCTGGGGGATGGAGACTGTTTCAGGTCACAGGTTTCAAGCACCTTATAATGTGGTCATGAGAAAAAAAAAGATTAATTCCCTAGTAAATAAAATAGATCAGACTATTTCAATTGGAACGGACCTACAATGATCATCTAGTCCAAATGCAGTGTTTGCTAACCTGCAAGAAGCCTCTTTCTTTTAACTCAGTGGGAAATTTCTCTCACAGAATGGAAAGCATTTGAGGAACTAACCAAAACTTGAACTTTGCTCTGAATGTCAGTATAGGCTCAGCATGATTAAAGAAAAAAAAAACACAATAAAATAAATTTTAGTCCTGTCTTCTAGATGAAATAAAGATTTTGTTTTTCCTTACCTAGGGACTGTTCACATACTACTCCTCACTACCTGACTTTAGAATTAATTTCCTGTTCTTTTCCATTATTAATCATTTAGAGCACTCACTTAATTTAGTTCTGAACTAAATGACACTTTGTTTTCATCTTAGTATTACACTTTGCATCTAATATGTGATAGTTACCCCAAGACAACAGCCCAACTTTTGACAGTGAAGACCTAAATGATATTTACAATCCCTTCTAGAGAGAAACTAATTAACAGACTAGCCCTACAACTGCCCTCTTCCACCAAAACACAGTGTACATGCATGAAAATGTGCTCAATATGTCTCAATAATCACCTGTTTTTACAGAACAGGAAAGAGTTTTCTCACAAAGGTAATGCACTCAATATTCAGTTTTAGTCCTATTTTTTATTTTCCTCTAGTTTTGCAGAAATTCTTGAAGTCTAGTTTCCTATGATGAAAAGTGAAAAATATTGAAAACATGTAATTTTGTCAAAACTCTCATCTTAAGTCAACAATGAAAATGACAGGCTGTTTTCCCAAAACTTAAATAGCAAAAGAGCTAGATCTGAACAGTTGCATTGAAATTGGTTATTTGCAATATGAAGACCAAAAAGCTTCCTGCCTTCCTATAAGCTTTCAAGGGATGGAATCCCTTGGAGTGGACACTATTCAAAAACTACAAAACTAAAAGACTGATATTTTGGATAGAAAGTAGCTGCCTCTCTTGAAAAATTAAGCATTCACACAAAATTTTGCTTTCTGCCTTGACATCCATTTTTGTTTCATTCTTCTCTACATCCTGATCAAAACATTTATGTACAGGACCCTTGCGTCAATGACACACAGATTATGAAAGAAAAATAACTGGAGGGATCTTGACTTTTCAGTGAGAATGTAGCATTTTTAATTTCTTCCTCAATCATTGTCCAAGAAATCTTAAAACCAAGTAATTACTGATTTTCCAGGCAATTTTAATTTTAATACTATATTTTCACCATGTCAGCTACTAGGCCAAACAGTAAAAGAACCCTGAAAATGATGTAATTTTCTGATATTTGAAGTCCTGCTTTAACTGTCCCTTTCAAGTCAAAGGTCACCACCAAAAGATGGCTCTGAAAGGAGATTCTGAAAGCTTTCTCTCAGTTATTTCAAACTGAAATCTGAGAAGTGGAAAACAAAAGACTTTGTGGGTAGCCTCAATGTGAAAAATTTACTGCGTATGCAGGCCAGAAAATCAATGTAGGCCACAATTTACTGCTGTTAACTTTCACTCATTTAACTGTTTTGTGTTCAGATTGAACATTCATTAGGGATGGTTCACTGAATATAAAGATTCCTGTAAACCAATGGAAAACAACCTACTCTTTCAGCAATTTATATTCTTACTAGTATGTAGAAGCCTATTCATTTACAGGTCAGATATTAACAATGTTGTAATAATACATTTAATTTTTCCTTGAAGTTTCACCTTAGCCTCATCCTGAAGGGCAGATAAATATTTACTGCTTTTTCAGGACCATGCTTCATATTTGTTCTTTACTCTGTAAACCACAATGATGTCATAACCAACAATTTACAAACACTTATTTATCATCTGAATGCTACAAAGCCTCCAGCTTTTACCAGCATATATTGTCTTAAAAAAAATGAGTAATTCAGACACTAAGATAATCAGATTTTCAGTGAGGGTCTCTACTCACCTCAGCATTTCTGTATTCCTAGGGTGAGCACAAGTGAAATGCTTCCACTGATCTACCACACCAAGCCACGTGCTTCTGTGAACATAGGCAGCTGCTCCCCTTTCACTCCTCTCTCCCACTCTTCTTTAAAGAGAAGCTTTTAACACCACAAATTGCCCAGGGAGAAAGCACTGTGGTTTTGCCTCATTCAGTGTTCTTACATGATCCTCTGCAGATACCCACTGTACCTCCTCTCTCTGAGTTAGCACCACTCCTGTGCATAACCTCACATCAACCAGTGTGCCAGCCTGGCTCTCTCACCAAGCCCAGTGCTTTTCTTTAGTAAGTCAAGTCAGGAAAAAAAACTTAGACCCATAATTTTCTTGTGTAGAATAACAATTTACTGTGTTGGGGATATTCAGCCACAGGCATACAAAATCTACGGATATAGGTTCTTCCTGTTTATATTTTTACTTTTCTGGTTTGGTGTTTCTGTTAAAAATGCCTCAGCTCAGCAAGGCTTTTAGTGTGTCTATCTGTGAAGCTGGTCAGTGCAGGTCCTGCAGATTTCACAATTGATTAAAACAAATTACAGTCTCGGATATATATTGTCTCCAACTAGCTTAATAATAATATAGGTAGAAAACAAGGGGAGACAACAACAAAACCCCCATGCACAGCCACGGAGCTTGTCTTCTTCCACAACTGTAGCTGTTTCTGTGAAGGCTGAAGTTTAGGTTAGAAACTTCAATTTGTAATGTGGGAAAAAGAAGGATTTTAATCCTCCTTTCTGTGAAAATAGAACCCCAACTCCAGAGTTGTGGCCTGACTTCTATAATCCTTTGGGTTTATATACTTCTACTTTTCTGAAAAGAAAATAATATTTCCCTTCAGCGGAAAAAAAAATCCTGAAAAAAATTCCTTACCTTGAAATGTAAGAAAGTGTGGTCATAGAATTTGAAGAAAATACAGAGGTTTTAGAAAAAGAAAAAATTCAAATTTTATGGTCTTTCACTAATATTAATCTAAAAAAAGCTAAATAAGAGAAAAAATGCAGTGCATACATAAAATGAAGGGAGCCTTCAGTGAGGGAGTCCTTATTGTGACTGGTGTCTAATTGTGACTTTGTGTTGCTGAAGCACCTTTGCTGTGACCATTTATTTAGAAAGTAATTAAAAATACACTTACAGGATTAGGTGAGTTGGCTGTCTGTCTGGAACTCATTCCCAATATGTTGGGTTAATATGCCAAATTGACACGGATGCCCATCCAGTATGTTACAGTAAAACACAGCTTTCTTGATGGGAGATGCAGCTGGTATGTGACAGATTTCATTCTCCTCCAGTGCAAAGGCAAACAGCTTATTTTAAATTCCTTTCAGCTGAAATCTTCTAACTGTTAGAAATGGCTAGGATCAGCCTCCTAAATCTCCAGTTATAACTCAAAATAACTAGTTTGACTTAGCACCAAATGGGATCGAAGCACTCAAGTCATGGAGATGGAATTTATCTCATCTACCTATAGATCACTGTAGACATCTACAACAAATTTGGTTTTCCAGGCCTCCTTTTTTTTGTGTTAGTGAGAAGTAGGAACTTTTATAGAGCTATTAAAGTACTTTGTGCCAGATCTCTACCTAAGAAAGGAAGAGAATGACACTCTAGAAGTACCTATTCTTTTTCTATAAAGGAACCTTGAATGACTACTTCAGATACTGCCAATGCATTAGAAGTGTCTAGGTGGATGAGAGATCTCTTTCCATGGATTTTTGTTGAAAGAGAAAAGAGAGCTTTTGAAATTTCCTCCTACACTTTCCTGAGTGAATGAGTATTTACAGTACCTTTCACAGTAAAGTCAAGCAGGTTAATTTGAACAACTGATTTCGGAAACTGTTCTCACTTCACCAGCGGTTCACTACTAGCACTCTCCAGCTGACATTGGGCACTGGAAATTTCTGTTACTGACTCTCTGGAACTGATTTCTCATCTTCTACCTTTCCCCTTTGTGCACTTGTCTTCAGTCTTAGCATGCACCTCACTGCTATATCAGAGAACACAAAAAAAAAAATCTCAGTATAACTCAGAAACATCTATAATTGTATGGATACACACCTCCTAAGCCATTTTTATTTGGAAGAAAATGTCTAGAACCACATAAAGATAGTAGTGTCCATTCTTCTGTATCATGACATTCTCTTTCATTACTACAGCATCACTTCCATCTGTTAAATTAGACCTTTAATAAAGAGTAAAACTAATTATAAAATAAATATAAAATGGAGAAATAATAATCTCATAAATGTTTTTGAGTAATTTCCCTTTAAATTTCTGGTTCTGGCTCTGCATTTATGACTAGACTTGTACTAAATATGTAGAGACAGAATGTAGTTTAAAATGACATGCAAGCAGACAGTTCCTTCCACCAATATAATACTACATTGGCAACTTGGGATTCAAAGGGAATCTTGGGTAATGACCATTTAGCGTTGCTTTTTGTTTAGAAATTCATTTCTTGATTTCCTGATTCAATGAGGGAAAACAGACAAAACGTGATAAATCTCTATGTTGGTTTTATTTGGCTTATTTATTTTTTTTTATGTAGCCTTCAAGTTGATTTATAACATTACATTCAAATAACTTGGTGGTGGCAGTCTTTGTTGCAAAACAAATGGATCAAATTAACTATCATGTGTACTACAGCTCTGGACAACAAAGTGCCAAACAGTACATGGGTGGGTTCACCACTTTCAAAATGTTTTGTATATACCTTAATGCTTACTTCAGCCACTGATTGATTAGACTACAGTTATCATGTAAGAGGATTGACTCCATTACAAGGAAAAAGAAGGGAAAAAACACAGCCATCAAGTACTTGGACCTCTATTAAAACTATCTGAGAAACACTCACTATAAATGAGAGCCTGAAATGAGGGACAAAGGTGAATTTTTTCAATGCTAGTAATTAATTCTTGCTTTGCATAGGGTAATTGAGGGCAATCACGGAATATTGCATGTCATTTCATTATTGGACCATCAGATGGACTTCTACTTGCACACCCTGGTAAATGTGTTAAATACTTTGGCTGCTGTACCCATGTTGAAGATAAAAGCATCCTTAACCTTCCTGTCAGTCCCATCTTCCCTTTAAATGTTGTCATTTCCATTTCACCTTTTGTTTTTGTTAGACTTACAAAGAAATAAAGAAACAAAATGCAAAATCTCATACTTTTCTTTGCTTTAATAGGAAAAAAGTGTTAGAATGACTAAAATAAAATCATTCTGGAACAACACTAAGTATGAACTTATATTGTAATGAAATTCCCTGGCTGGGATGTTCATGCTGTTGTGGTCACTGCTGTCATAACCCTTAGCTTCCTTTTCCTCTGTCTGTGCAAATCCCTTACGCAGCTGCCTAGCACTCAAAAGTAGGCTGTGACAAAAAAGAAAAGCAGCTGCTTATGGTCGCCCGGGGGGCAGAAGCCCAGCGGGGAACCGGTTGTCCAGGATAGCTCACTGAGGGTCAGGATCGCCCAGCGGGGGGGGCTCAGGCACCCCAGGCAAGCTATAGTGATATGCAGCTCAGCTCTTTAGTGATTTCAGCTCTTTCAGCATGCCTGGGGCCGTCACCCTGGGTATCGTCGCGGCGGCAGACGCAGAGAGAGAGAGAGCAGCGCTGTGTGGGTTCCGCAGGGTTTATTGGGGTCTCCGCGAAGGTTCCATCGACAGCTCTTCTCTGCCGAACCGGGCAGAGTGTGGGTTTTTATACCTTACAGGGGGATTGAAAACTGTCCAAT
Source organism: Passer montanus (assembly GCF_014805655.1). Taxonomy (NCBI): domain Eukaryota; kingdom Metazoa; phylum Chordata; class Aves; order Passeriformes; family Passeridae; genus Passer; species Passer montanus. Next base: position 325,213 of record NW_024374590.1, read on the forward strand.
AGTAAGGGTCAGGGGAAAAGTGACCTATGGATATACAGGGAGATAACAGTGTCCGAAAGGCGGAAGAGAGGGGCTTCTAAAACCTTAGTCATGCTGACTTTGGTATTTCCTAGCTCTCAGGCTTCTGACCGCCAAGGCCTTGCAGGCCTTGTGCCTGCTACAGCTGCTAGATAGAACTAGAAAAATATCAGTTCTGTCTTGAAAATCAGTAACCAGCCTGCTCATTTCATTAATTCTATGAACCCTCCTACAACATAAAGTGTAATTCCATTGACAGTTTAAGTCACTTGCTCTGAAAAGTTTGATGTACACATTTTCAAACAGACCTTTCTGTTAGTGATCCACTCAGCTGTGATACTTTTGAGGCCATCATATGTTAGTTGACTGAATATATACATACATTTCTCTAGTGTAATTTGTGAGGCAGAGAGATATGCCTGCCTCGGAATTTTGAAACAAATCTTATGTTCAGTGTGATTGAGAGTACCTTCAGTTAAGTCCTGCAAATTATTTCAGTTGCTATAATTATAATATGGGTGTTCAAAAACATCATTATACAGTGGCATCAGATCCACCAGTTGCACCCACCTTTCAGGAGTTTAAATTAAGAACTTCTGTAGAGCTCTTCTACGATATGGAGTTTCTTCAGTCTGCTGAAATATAAGATCTGAATCTCTAGAAGTGCATCTCTTTTTCTCCTCATTGACTTTGTCAGGTTCTAGGGGAAAGGTTTTCTGATTTCTATGTTCTAGAAAGATGCCTAGATTACTTAGAATTATCTTTGGGTCCAGTGCATCAATGAAGATAATAAGGATTCCTATGAGTCAAGTCCTTCTAAATATAATATAAATCTAGTGCTATGAAAAGTTTCTATACTGCTTACAATATCATGCAGTGCTGTTCTCTTTGTGATCACGCCAGACAAAAAATAGTGGTGTGATCAGAGAATCAGATTTGATATCACAGATAATGAACAACAAAATGTGGATAAAGTAGGACCTTCTTTGCCACTGTAACACAAAATTTTTGTTACAATATTTTCAAATAAAGTGAGCAATATTTGAGTCCATGCTCCCTTTGTGCCACACAGACACACGGTGCAGCCTTGGTCACTTGAGATCATAGAGCCACAAAATATCCTGAATTGGAAAAAAACCACTAGGATCATCAAAGGCCAGCTCCTGGCCCCCTGCACAAGACAACCCCAAGAGTCATACCATGTGACTTGTCCAAACAATGCTTGAACTTTGTCAGGCTTGATGCAAGGACTGCTTCCCACTGTTCCAGTGCAAAAACATTTCTCAATACCTAACCTAAATCTTCCCTGACACAGCTTCATGGAATTCCCTTGGGTCCTCTACCACTGGTCACAGGGGGAAGAGATTAGTTCCTGTCCCTCTGCTTCCCCTTGTGAGGATATTGAAGATCACGATATGGTTTTTCTTCAGTCTGTACTATCTCCAGGTTGAACAACCCAAGTGACCTCAGACATTCCTCATAAGGCTTCCTTTGGACTCTTTACCATCTTCATAGGTCCTCCTTTGGATGCTCTCTAATAACTTTACATATTTTTTATATTGTGGTGTCCAAAATGGCACAGAAGAATCGAGGTGAGGGCTCATGATCCCAGAGTAGAGCAGGACACATAGAGATCTGCATGTTTGTGAAAGCAGCAGGTAAATTCACACTTAGGAAAGAAGTTAAGAAACTGTTGTACCAGTGAAAGGCATGATCACAATACTCTGTTACCACCTGAGCCACTAACTCCTGATCTGGGACCTTCCCTTACCCCAGTAACATATTTTAAACTTAGCCTTTGTAGTGGGCAGCAGTCCTTCTCACTGAGGACAGTCCTCATCAGCCAACTGGCTGATGCCTTCAGTTGGGTCAAGAATAGCTAAAAAAAAATTTCATCAAAACTAGTCACAGGGAAAGCCCACCATGAGATGGATATTTTTGCATATATTGCACCTTGGCTGAAAATGTATCATTTTTCTTGCTGAAAATGTCAGTTTTACAGATCACATGAAATATATCCCTATTCCCAATGGGTTTTGATGGCTTGATTGCAGATCATGCCATCCAAAATTGCAGATTGCATTCTGATTTCATTTTGTATATACAGGTGCATATTTACCTGCTGTTCATGTGACACAGTGTATTTTATTACATGGAATACAGTTTGATGCATATTAGTAAAACAGCAGGATGGAGGTACTAATATATTCGGCTTAATATCTAATGACAAAAAAAAATTAAAAAATCAAAGAAACAAACAATCAGTCAGAGCACTCCAAACCAACCTTTTCCTGTATTCTTTTCATGTCCCACAGGGCAGTTTACAGAATCCAAAAAATGCACAAATCAGAACAAATAATGAGCTAATTGTTTTAATATTAGCACAATTATTTCATTTTCAGTTAAAACAACTTCCATTTTTTTCATATAATGCTACAGGTGTTTTTGTTATTATCTAGATTAATGTAAATAATTTTATTATTCAAATTAAAACAACAACAAAAAAAAGAATTAAAACATTTTAGCAAATTTCCCAAAAGGGAATTATTTTGCAAAATGATTAACATATGTTGCATATCATACACTACATATCTTGATGATTTCCGTAATAAGAAAGGGAAGTGAATTAGTTTCATTTTCAACACTAATCTCTTCTATTTGCTTAAAAAAAAAATTCACAGTTTTGAAGATGTCAGGGAAGATTAACCCATCCCATTTATCACAATTACCAGAGAGGAACATTTCTTTGCTCTAAGTGACTCACAATTTTTTTTTCATGTACTGAAGGCTGTTCTCTTCAGGCCTCACTAAACCTTTCACACTGTTTTTCTCGTACTTCCAAATAGAAGGTGTTATCTAAAATGATATCCTGTGTTCTCTACAACAATTTTTAGAATCCTTCATTCCCATCAGATGAATTTTCATGTGCTTCAACAATACACTCTCATATAATACTAATTTATATTTTTATCACATAGTAATACCATGGATTTCAAAAGAAACTGCACTTTTTTTAAAAGCAGAAAACTGAATTAAACACTAAATTTTTTTCTAGGAAAGAAAAGATTGCTGAAATTGATATTTCTAAAACATGACCATAACATGCATTTATTTGTTAAATGGCATTATGTTCTTCCTTAGTTATGCTGACCAAAAAAGGTTTTTTGTTTGAAAGTATAAAAAAAAGAAAACCATCCCTTAATCTCTCAGACTTTGAGACTGTGAGGTCTTATAAAACTATAGCACCCCTAGTACACTAACTGCCTAGGATAGAGTCTCATTAATACACTGTGGAAACATTGTTTTAATTTATTTTTAAACTTAAAAGACAGGGGAGCAGTGGTAAGACTATTTGATTCAAATGTGTTTTATATCACTGGGACTTTTCTGATGTGGTGGGGAGGTGTGTGTCTACAAGAAGAATGCAAATAACTTTCAAAGCATCATCATCCCTGGTATGCCTCTCTTTTGTAAATTATACACGAAATCGATACCGAAAGTAAGGCTGTCAAAATTGCCTAGTACTAGCATACAAGTGACTCTAAATTAATCACAGATTTTCGATCATCCCATCACTTGAGCAGAATCAGTAGGGAATAACCAAATACTTCGGCTTGTCATCGGTTCTGAGAAATGAAAAACTGGAAAACACACCTATCAAATGGACCTTGAATATAAATCCTTTCTGAGGACCTGCACATTATTCTCAGCCTGACAAGCCCACCTTGGCTGAAGGATTTATAGAGTGTCTGCTTGCAGCAGAGGCAACGGAGCGTAATTACCTGGATTGAGTATTGCTCTAAAATAGCACAACGGAGGATAACATTTATGAATCACAATTAGTATGAACCCTTCCACACAGGTGGATCATGGAGCTGCTGTTCATCAGTGCCACAAAATAAAGGAACAAAATGATCCACAGAGTATTGCAGGCTCTCTCCCCAGTCTGAGAGAAACAAGAATAAATCAGCAGAATTTTAGTTGAAATCTAGACTCAAAACTACATCATTAATTGAATATCAGCATTAACCACATGCTATTGTCAATTTTAAAAAAATTGTTTAGGAGAAAAGGAACAGTACCTATTACCAGACACTTATTTCCCTCATGTCAACATAACTTCTCAGAGAAACACATGGATAGTGATATGTGTATGCATATATATCTGCACATAAATATGTATATATGTACTAAATGTGTATATATACAAACATATGTATATATGTACATATTTGTGTGCAGATACATATGCATACACATTGCATACAGATTGCAATTTCTTAATTACTAAATAGCCATTTAGTAATTAACCATTTACCAATTAAGAAATTGCAATTCAGTCATTATAAATGAAATTAAGAAATCCTCCTTGTAGTGTTCTTTGAGATCACATGGGAAAGACTTATCAGATATCTTTTTCTAGTTTCCTTGCATAGGAAGCAGTGATAAAAATAGCTTGGGAAGAAATAAATATGTGCCCTTCAGCAATGGCCAGAGGAAACACGGTACTGGCAGCAACTCAATCTGTCATTTGCCAGAGGCGTGGTGTCTCTCTCACATAATAAATAATAAGTAATGACATTACTGCAAAGATTGCACATACTTCTTCATTTGTGAGAGTCAAAAGAGCTATCATCTGTCCCTGGCTCCACACAAATGATCTAAGGAAGAGCTTCACCTCCTCCTTCTTGTTCTCTGTAAGTAAAAGTTTCATACATAGAGAGGCAATGGATGTCACAAGACAGAGATGATTTTCAGGAAACCAATAAAAAAGAGGATTAGACACTGTATGACAGGACATAGCTGAACTTTAGTGAACAGATGCACAAGTAGTCTAATAAACTGATAGCATAGCTTCTCTTACTCACACTAAAATATCAACATGAGGGAAGAAAAAGAAAATAGTTGCTGTTCTTAAGTTGCGTGGTCACAACACCTAAGATTACCTGAGAGAGCAAGTTAAAAAGGTCCTAAAGAGATCAGAAGACTACCCTTAAAAACAAATGGTAGGGATCAACAGGGGTTGAATACTCAGGCTGATTTCCTTGGTCTCTTTTATTTAGCAATGTAGACATCTTTGATAGTTTATGCTATGTATAGCATCCAACAGCAGAATGCAGTACTGTGAAAAAGAAATTTTATTTTTCCATTTATGTAAAGCTGGATATTCCCAAACAAAATAATTAACTGTATTTCAGTTCAAATTTGATCAGAAAATTAGCATTAGCCATGGACAAGAAATATGTAAAATATAAATTAAATTGTTTTTGAAGACATGGCCTCAATTTTATTTTTTTTTTGTAAAATAGCTTATAAAACCAAAGTAATAACAATGAAAAAAATTTTATTTTACTTAAAACTATTTTCTCTTTGAATTTTTTTTTTTTGATATTGAGAAAAAGAGATGGCCCACTCTTTTAACCAAAAGAAAAGCATTATACTATATGATCCACTATGACATCTTAACTTTATTAACTACATAGAAGTCTTAATTTTCCTGTTTATAGGGCCAAAGCTTTCAAGAATAAGAATCACATCTCCCAGTACAACCTGGGATGTTCAAGAACTTCTTCTATCCATTGCATTTTTGGTAGCAGTGTCACTTCCAGAACCATAAAATACTCTCCTTGAAGACAGCAGTAGGAGCTTTAGCTCTCAGGGCTAACAGTTGCTCCTCATTATCCCCATGCTGAGCTGCACTAATGAGTCACCATTTGGGCTGGCCTGAGCCATCTTCCACAGTGACTTAAGTCAATACAGCTGGTTTGCCCTGAAACAGAGTGGGAGGACTCCCACATGCTGTTACTGGGCTTCAGCTGTGGGGGCTGTAATGATTACCTGGAGAAGCAGCAATAAGCAGCTGTGAAAAGTAAATTCCAACTGTTCTAGCTAGATCTTGTTTGTTTCTGCACTACTTAATCAGCATCATCCTAAGCACAGATGAGTTCTTAGGATTTCATTCATCCAAAGACTGGGGAGGCTGGCCTGACCTTTCTTGGTTTATAGAACACAATGAGATCACAGTCTATTGCTTCAGGGGAAAAATAGCAAAAGATTACTTTTATGATGGAGACTTAATAGATTTGACATGGCCAGAGGGCATACCAGGTTTCTAACTTTCATCTCCTAGCATGTGTTTTTTCTTTACCTTAATAGTGGGCCACTATAAAAGTAGATTCTTGCTTTTTACAGTAATGGAAGATGTGACTCTGCAATAGGAACAAGTTGCTGGAAGTCCATGGAGAAGATTTTGGAAAGAAACATGAATTCCTTAATTCACACCCTAGAGAAATCCCAAACCTCAAAGTTTGAAGACCTTATTTGTTAAAAGCACAGAGAAACAACAAACCTCAGCAGGGAGGAAGGAACAAGTTGTGAAACTTTAACAAGATCTCCAAGGAAGCTTAGACAAAAAGGTAAGAATCAATGTTGCTAAGACTTAAAAAATATCAGATATAAAGTTTCATTTTTATGAGCTACATCTGAACCCTGGATAACCTGGCCAGATTTTGTTGAGTTCTCAACAAAATACCGTTCTTTAATTGGACAGTTAAAAAAACTGTTTTAATAGACATACTATTAATCAGAACTCGAAAGAGCAGAAATAGAACAAAATACCATATAAATTGAAATTACTGAATTCTGTATAGCTCTATATGTTCTTTTATTGTTACTGCAGTGGTTGGTTTTTTTTTTTTTTAGTTATCTGCTGTTCCTACTATGATTATCTATTAGTTTATGAAGACTGTAAGGCTTTCATTTACAAGATAATGTATGAATCCACCATGCAACTACCCCTATATGCTATGCATACTTGCTGAGGTGAAAGAGTTAATCCAGAAGGTTTAACCATTTCATCATTTCACTGAAAGAAATCTTTTAATTGTTTAAAATAACTTGAAAAAAAAATTAAATGTGTAAGTTCTGAGAATAAACATTTTTCTCCTTCCCACAACCCTCCCCAAACCAAACTTCTCAATGTCTGTTAATTTGTTGACATTAGTGCAGCTAGAAGGACCAGGATGTTTAAATGAGAGAAACCAAAGACAAAAATATGTATTTCTTGTAACAGTATTTTATGTGCATTTAAGCTCTTGGAGTTTTCCTGGAAATAAAAAGAGCAATGTGTTCAAAACCAAACTTACAAAAAAGTAAAAAAATCATGTTGTACTACTAATGTAGGATTTACTAAATATTTTGTGACAGGAGCTTGGAAAAAAATACCTTTGTGCTGAGCTGGCAAATCACATCAAAAAATGGAAAATCTATTTGTACTGAGTATTTCATAAACTTTTGATCAAGGAAAAATATACTTCATGTTGGAAGTAAGATCTAATTAAAAAATTAACTCTAAATTTCAGTTAATAAAAAATGAAAGGAATTTAAATGAAAAATGATCTTGGAACAAAGACTGAAAATAATTCAAACCAAAAAAGTTCAGTTCAGGACCAGCCCACAATTCTAAGTCAATTTAATGGTGTATTATCTATAAAGAAGAGAACTAAGTCAAATCCATTCTGCCATGCATGCTTAGGATGAATGACAACTAATTAAAAAAAATTAGTTTTATTTAGTTTTATTTTGTTTGTTAAGATGCTTTTCCTGAAACTGGGTATAGAAAATCCTAGTTACTCAGACAGGAAGATTGGTTTAGTAAACTTTTGACCACGTTTCCATCCAAATTCCCATAGGTACAAGGAGGACTTCTGGATGCATTCGAATTTTAGATGGGTAGAGGGTATTTAAACTCTTTCTTTACTCTTTCTCCCATTTTTCTTCTTGCTTTTAGATCTGTAAGGAAGTCCCACTAGCTTATGAAGAGTTAAAACAAATTTTAACATAAGGCAATCAATACAGTGTGTCCTGGTCTGCTCAGGCTGAAGGACAGCGGCTCTGATTTCCATAGCCTCACTAACATTTTCAGACAGAAGAAAGGATCTGCCACTCCCTGTGGTGGTGGGTAGCCTCATCTTTGGGATTCAGCAATAAGTAAATGTTAAAAACACATCTTTTCCCTTCTTAGTCACCTCTGGCTGCTTACAGCACCTGCGGAAATGTAACAGGGGTCCAAAACAGTAATGCCCACACCTGCAAATGGATTTCCTTGTGTAAGACTGAAACTTAGGGAGCACAAGAAACAACATTTGGGAGACTTTTCCTCTTGCATTTGCTTCTTGAGAATTGGCTGAATCAATATTGCTTACTGCACTGTCAAAATGTGTATCCTCATGCACATTAGACATTCCCAGAATACTGGATTTCTTGATTTATATGTCATTTTAAAAACTTGAAATGATGGTATTTAAATGCAGAGAGACTCAACAGCAAGAAAATACATTACTGGAGCTGTAACAAGTTTTGTATATTTTTCTTTAAAAATCGTCTTCCAGGCAACCTATTTTTAGGCAACTCTCTTATCATTTTTTAAGCCAGGAAAATCATGTTTCTCTTTTCAGTGTTAGACATCTGCCTTCTAAACAGAACAAATAACATTTTTTCCCATATATTAGACCTTAATCAACCCAGTATTTTAGACTGTTATTTAGAAAACACTTTTCAGCTACTCTGTAAGGAAAGCAGAGGAATGCACTATTTTCTTTCCCTTCATGGTCTTGCACTGATGACTGTAGAAGACTTCTATCCTTCCTCATTTCACCTCCTCCTGTGCCAATGTTTTTGTGACTCAGAGCAATTCTAGATGATGTTTCTAAGCTCAACTATCCAGCCAATGTCCTAAGTGGGTGAAAGATTAATTATTCCCACTGAGCTCAACTATGTCAGGATATCAAAGGCCAATTACAGACAAAAGCTATCATGGAGTGGTCACTTCCAAACTCCTGCCAACGCCAATCCCAAATGCAAAGGAAATCAGCTTCCTGCTGAACTGAGTAAGCTCTGGTTTTAGTACATCCCATGTAGCCAGCATGCTGGTATGGCTTTTATTCATTTCCACAGCTGAAGAATATGCTTTGCTGAGCTGCATGACTCATCTTGCAATGTGTGGTGCCCAGAGCTGCGACACTGCTGGGTGGGAGGGCCACAGACGGCACATCAAACGCGTCTCTGCTATGCAACGCGAGCAGAGGTTGTTGACTAATGGTGACTTCAAAAAGAAAACCTTTTTTGCACACTGCTTGTTGACAGCTGTTATTATGACATTTAATCTATATTCATTATTCGGGGAAGCAGCTCAGCCAGGATCCAGCAGTCAGTCTGCTAAACCCACTTAGTAGATTACTTCGAGCTTTAGTTCCCAAAATTCAAGTTCTTTCATATTTTGTTGCGTGAGAGCAGAGAAAAAATCTTGATCAATGGGTGTCAGCAAAAATGCCTCAATCTGTTAAGAAAGGAAGGCTGGGAAATAAAGTTGGGGGCAAAATACATGGCAGCAATCCTTATTAGAGCAGTCATTGCTGAAGGCTGAAAAGGCATTGCGTAGGAATCCTGATTAAGTGGACTAATTTTGAACAGTGTCAAATTAGGTTGAGTTTAATTTTTTGCTATCTCAGGTGTCATACAGTATTATCTTCACTTGAGTTAACTTCTCTGCTTCAGTCCTACTGCCATCATCACTGCTTTGATGTGCTGTTTCCAGCCATCAGTATGATCTGAATAATACCAATGCTTCCTGCTGCCTCTGGCTGGCCCAAGTCCAGTTTTGTTTTCCCATTCAGAGATGTTCTGTTTGATGAAGTTATGGGATTTGGATCTATTTTATTTATACTGTCTATTCCTTTTTGAAAAACTTATACTTATAAACGTATTAAGGATAAATTCAGTAGGCAGGGGAGTTATTTGGCACATTGATGATTCTGACTCAAAAAATAGTATCTGATGAGGCACATGAAGTAGAACGGTTTCAGCAGGAAAACCTGGAAAAACAAATCCAGAATAACAAATATGTTCATCATGGCATTCTCTTCTCATGTTGGAGACCACAATCCTCCACACAGAATTCATAGAATGACTAGGTTGGAAGAGACCTTCAAGATCATTGAGTCCAACTCATGCCCTAACACCTCAACTAAACCATGGCACTGAGTGCCACATCCAGTCTTTTCTTAAACATACCCAGGGATGGTGACTCCACCACGTTTCCAGGCAGGCCATCCCAGAACTTTATCACCTTTTCTGTAAAAATCTTCTTCCTAATATCCAACCTACATTTCTCTTGGCACAGCTTGAGACTGAAATACGGTTTCTCTCTCATTACTCATCCTGGTTTTGACCAGGAATTCCACTGTGGAGCTGAGAAGGCTGTGCCAGGAAAAGCCTTTTTATAATGGCACAAACCAATAATGAGTTTCTGTTTTGATTAATTTGATTTTCCAGCTAAAATAAACAAACAAAACTTTTTCATGAAGACCCTTCTAATATTCACAAAACAATTTCTGGATCAATTCCATCTCAAATACTAAGACTAGATACAGGTTAATATATTAAAGTTTACTGTGTTGATTTGAGCATTAATTCACAAATTTCTGTAGTAGGTTTGAAAGGTACATTGCCCAGTCATGCTGTAACATTTCCTAATAACTGTGTCACTGCAAGTATCTATCTTAGCAGTAATTGTCACGCCCCTTGATGAGATTTGGAATAATTTATCTTTCTATTCTGGGTCCAGGGAAGAGATAGAAAATAATCTAAAATTCCTTTTCAAACTTGACCAGTTCTTTTTCACATCAAGACTTGGAATGCAAAACCTACTTGATTAAGGATTCTTCAGCATTGCAAGTCAGGTCATTCACTGAATAAAAATTAGCTGAAGAAAACTCAGTTTCTGTACAGATTAACCTTAAGAAACCACTACTAAAATAGAGTTTCAAGATGCAAATGCTGTATTGTAATGGCTGATCTCAAAAAAAACCCTAATCACAAGATCTTGCACAGCTGCAGGCTCTCTCTTCTGTAACTAATATGGGGTTTGCTGAACATGAAATCTGTGACCTTACAACCTTGATTTTCTCGAAGACTGCCCAAGTGAGATTTTTAATATATGTCTAATAGAATGTAAGATGACTGCAGGGTAAATTAACAATAGTCAATTTTTAATGCTTATCATAATGTGCAATAATTTGTCCAAGAATCATGTAAGATTTAGACTCAAGCCCTGTGGAAGAGCTTGTAAACATTGATTCACAAATATTTACAAGTATCAGTATGATGGGACCAGGTAAACAAATGAAAAGCAAACAGAATTATGTCCATTGGCAACTGGACTGATAGATTGTGAGAAGCAAGTATGTGCAGTTTAGGGAATAACCCTTTGATTGGAACTAATTACTAGAAATAGTGCCTCTATTTTACAATATTGCTGTGGTGAATTTATATCAGCTGTATAATGGAAACCCAAGCCTCATGTCAATTCAGAGAATAATTAGACAAGCTCCCTATTGATAGGCACAGCAGTGACTCAAACACAAGTCAGGAAACAGAATTACTGTTATTCCTCCACAAGAACAAATGCCAAGCCTGATGCTATGAGTATACTCATGTATGCCATCTTAACTTTGAACATAGCTGTTTTATTCACTGCATAAGGTTCTACAGAGTCACATCATAAAGGAAAATTCAATTTCAAGAAGTGTAAATATTTTAAACGTATGTGACACTTGGTTTGATGTGAAATGGACAAAATGGCAAGTGGCCTGTAAATAAGGTTAGTATTTCTGGGGTATATCTTGGTAGAAACTGGCAACAAAATGACAAATATTTGGATGTGTAATTCAAGCCAAACAATGGCTTGATCCAGCAAGCACTTCAGCCAATACAGAATTTGTATGTGTGACTTGCTGAGCTGAATTCAATTAAATGTTTTTGGGCACTAGAGATTACACACATTGAAGTCTGAAGGACAGATGTCACCATTTGCAATATAATACTGCTATTTTAGGGTAGCTTTTAAAATTAATCACAATTTGCAAAGCTTAATACTTTATTCAATTGATGAAACAATATGGATAGAATATATTGGGAGTCAGATCCTCTTAATACACATATATTTGTCCTGGTTTATCTTAGTGGCAAAATCTGTGCAATTTTTAATGTCACAAAGCATGTAATTGATTTTTAAAGATGATAATACTGGTCTAGATGCTAAAGTGATGCAGAATATCATACTTCTGATGTTTCGAACTCCCAGATGAAAATGATTTCATATTTCACAAATATGTGTGTGTTCATAAATTACTGACACATAACACATTAATTACACAATACTACTAAAATACACTATTTGAAAGAATGTTTTTTCAGTGTGTTGAATGGAGACAATAGTCTTATATTGGAGATTTTTTATATTATTTCTGTCTCTAGCATGTTGTGGTACATGTGATATGAAGTCAACACCAAGACACCATCCTTCAACAAAACCAAAACCAAGCCAGACCAAACCAGCAACAAAAAAGCAAAGAAATATAATTATAGCTGTGAGCAACTACACATGAATACAACTAGCATGCATTGATACTGAAATGTGTGAAAAGATACTGCCCTACACCAGTCATGCACAATACAATTGTCTCAAAGAAATAACAGAAGTATTAAAAATCTTGAGGTTTGTTTTCCATCTATTTATAACACTGAAAAAGCATCCAATAATTTTTTTTACATCTTTGGAAAGTTTTGAAAATTTATAATGAAAAGTAAATTAGCATTACGGTTGTTAGAATTCTGTCAAAATTGTGAGGCCTTTACAAGTACAAAAATATAGCCTTGCTGTGAAAGAAGATATAAGTTGAGACTACTATGCTAAACTAAAGCTATGCAAAACATATTTGTTTTATTTTTCTTTGCTTTGTTATATTTCTGAGTGTTAATCACTTCCAGCAGAAGGTTGTCTAGTGCTGAGATGGTTTGTTCTCATCAAAAGTGTCACAGAAAAAGGTGATCTCTTCCAAGCTAAACCAAGAAATTAATTATAATTTCATTTATTAATGGACACAGAATATACAGCTTTTCCAGTGGCTCTTAGAGAAAAATGAATAAGCTATTACTAATTTTTACTTTTTTCCCTAAAATGTTTCTATATGTTTACTGAGGTAATAAACCTTGGAGCCAGAGATTCAATTATTTCATTCATTTCTCAGAAAGCAGAAAATTTGGAATTACTATTTACTTTAAGGATAAACCTTTTTCTCTATGGCCTGGCTTGTGTCTCTTTAATTCTTGACCCTGTGCATTTTCAATTTTTTAATTCTTTAATTTTTTAAAAAATAGAGGTCTTTTTCTCCATCAAATCAATCTTTTAAATAAACAGTTAGACATACTTATTTATCCTTGGACTTCACCATGAATCTCTGCTTATAGACTTCTCCTTATTGTCCACAAATCTTACATGTCTCTATAAAACAGAAGGAGTCAGATTGATACCTTAATGACATGGCATTTCAAGTTGTTGAGATTTAAGGCAGTGATGCACAGAAAAATAGAAGGACAGGGTGCTTCATTGGAGTGAAACATGGATGATGCATCTTTGCATGCTTCCTTTATCATTATTGATTTTACAAAGGGAATTTAATACTGCTTGCAGCTGGAGACATAATATTAAGGAGAGCATAAAGATCAAGTGCACTCCTAAGCAAGTCTCAGGCTTGGGTAGAGAGGGATTTGATCAATTTGGGTTTCAAACACAACAGGCCTAGGGTGTGTTTTGGGAAGAGCTAAAAGCTGCATTTAATTCCCAGCAGACTGTTAGTCTGAAGAGGTTCTTAAAACGGTCATGAAACATCCTGTCCAGAAATAATTGACTTTATAAAAATAATATGTACTAACCCAATGACAAGGAGTATTATATATACCCAAGACTCATTGTGTAAAGTGTTTACAACTAATAGAAACAAGAATTCAAAACGTCAAAATAATTTAAAGAAATAAATAAAGGATGCTGATGTTCAATTTCAGACTCTCTCACTATTAGTTGGAGTGGAATAACAAAACATTTCTTCTATACTATAATTTCAATCCTCCCTCTGATAGTTCTTTTATAACTCCTGCAGGTTTCTAATAGCTTTTTTCTTCTCTGTAAATAGTAGTCTATCCCTTCTCTACATTTTAGCAAGTGCTCTGGACTTGCTTGCAAATAACCTCTCTGGGGACCTATGAGTTAAGAAGTAACATATCACTTTATATATAAACATATAAAGTAACTAAAAACTTTTCCATCAGTCTACCTCTCTCCAGGTGACAAAGGGCCTTCTCTCACATGATTTGATGAGAATTCCCTGCTATTTTCAGTAGAGGGATTATAATGGCAGTTATTTTTCCTGGACTTTTCACCTGTTGAATCAGCAAGACCTCCCTCAGGACTTGGTGGCTTGGTGCTTCGGAGTACAGGCAGAATATTCTTCTAGGTGTCTTCTCCCCTCTCAGTTTTAGCAAGCATTCTTCCGTTGGCATACTTTTCTGTCTTGAATCCAATACCTAGGGGCTGTCATTATGTTGGGTTTCTGTCAATTTTACATTGACCTAATTATAATGCTAAACTTGGGTTTATTCTTTGTTAAGTAGTTTTATCTTGCATGTGGTTGGATTATTTCCCAGTCTTTCAGAGAGACTACAGAGGAAATGGTGTCTACTCTAACTGTATTCAAATGAAACTGTAGAGAAATTCACAGCAGAGAACTAAAGGAGACTATATTTTTGAAAAATTCTTTTAGTTGTCCGAAATAACAAAAATCCCCAACTCATCTACTTGCATGAAGTAATTTATAAAGTCAGTTAGCAATCGCAATACGAAACCCAAGCCAAATTTTTGACATCTATCACCAAATAGCTATGAAATGAGTTTATATTTACTTTAAATTTATAAAAAATATAGGATCTAACGAGTGAACAAAGGAGGAGGGAGTGTACCAGTCATCAGGTTTTATAATCTGACAGTAAAGCAATGAGAATGCCCAGAGATCCTGCCACCTCCTGAAGTTTCTTCTATCTTTTCTCCTACCCAACCTAACACCACTCTTCCTCACCCTTACACTTAGAAACGACCTGATCAGACCAAAACCAAAAAAGCACATAGAGGATTGCTTCTCTTTGCCTGCCTCAGTCAGATCTCCAGCTTTATGTGAAATGTGACACTTAGGTTCCTAACTTCACTTGCTTTCCTGTATCCTTTTCATATTTACTTCATATTTCTCATCTTCAAACCTTTCCAGCTGCAGAGTCACACCAGCAACCCTGAACATGTATGCATTCAGCATGAAAAACACTGCAGTGGAAAATACATGTAAAATTACGTGCAAGTAAAACAAGGGAGAAAGAGTTGACCAGAGCTCTGTACAACTGCAATCACCAACCCAGTGTCTTATTGATGTGATAAACAGCACAATAACAAAAGAGTACAGGTTTTCTTCATAGACTTGGGTGCTAGAAACACTCAGCACAGTGGGTTTTGTTTCTTGCTAATGGCCAAAATATCTCTTTTTCAGCTACCACAGCTACATGCTGAGTGGTCACACTTTGTTAACAGGCAATGTCAAAACAGACGTGTACAGCAGATTATGAGTTCTAATCCGTTTCATTGCGAGACTGCTAGCCTTAGCCTCTCAAAATGTTCTATTTTTGTTCAGTTGCAATAAGCTTATCACTAGAAAGGCAGCTAATGATAATATCTCAAAAAGCTTGACACTACCACAAGTTTGTCAAGTGTCAGACTAGCTGACTAGATTGTGTGTAATACCTGTCTTTCTTTCAAAAGCAATGATGCACAATTCAGCCCTCACCACTTATGCCGTATTTTCCGCTCTATCTGTTTCTCTCACTTCTGCATCTGTTTGATTTATTTAGTCTTCTAGGAAACTAGACAGAACTGGAGTAGTGAATGTTGCTGTCCTTCTCAGCTAACCTTTTACAGTAATGACTATCAGCATTACTACCCAAAAAATGTGGAGTAGAAAGGATTTTTTATTCTAGAAAATCTGTAGAACACCAGAATGAAAGAGATTTTTTTCTTTTGTCATGTTTAATTAAAGGAGAAAGGTAGTTTCTATGATGGCAGCTTATCACAAGAGACTTGGGTCTTAGTGTTTGAATCTGAAGTGGCTGTAGCTGCTCAGTTGTGTGGGCACAGCTGTGTGAAAAGTGGTTTGATGCTGTGCCCATTCCTGCTATCACAAACTGTATGGCATCTTCTCATATACTGGGGACTTTGCTCTGTGTCTAACAAGTATGCTGCCTATAAAGCTGTTAAGTGTTTTGCAGTATATTAGCATGATGAGGGCTGTAAGTGCCTTAGGAAAATCCCCACCAGCTGCACTGGGTTTAGTCTTTTTATGTTAAGACCCTACAGCCTTACACAGACTGGTTTGTGCCTGCAGTCAAGTTATGCCCCTGTATTTGTGGTGGCTCAGGAAGAAAAGAAAAGAAAGCAAACCTCATCAGGCAAATGCAGATTCACAAGATGTGTTTTGAAAGATTGGCACACTGTTACCTAGATATTTCATTAGACAGATCAACCAATGTTCTCAATTTCTTCTGTCAAGTAGATGTGAAAAGAGAAAGTCATAGCTTAATTTGGAAAAAATAATATTTAATAAGACTAGTTTCAAAGCCAAACCAGACCAAACAAAGGAATAAAACTAGGACACTGAGATATGTGGAAAACACTTGAAGGCTGGAATGCTTTCTGTGCAATGTACCAAGACAGTACAGCAATTAAGAAATCAAATACTTTAGCCTGACATACACTAACTAGTGTGTTTTGTTGTTGCGGCATTCTTCAGAGGAGAACTCTAAAGGCAGAAGTGCAGGAGGTAGGATCCATCTTCCATTTGTGATCTGATTATAACAAAGGCAGTGAAAATATTTATACTTACATAAAATCCTATCACACCTACTAGAATCAGAGGCCATCTGCACTGAGCTTTTGCAGCTCATGCTTCTACACATGCTTTTGAATTCATCTACTTGTCTTCAAAATAAAAAATTAAAGATATTTTACTTGGTGGATTTGGGGATTCTAAAATGTTTTAGGAGGGAAACTAAGATGAGGAAACTGCTAGTTGCAGGTGAGAATGGACTGTGTGATCACTTGTGTTGGGCGGTGGGTTGAAAACAATATCTGCAGGGTTTAACATGCAAGAATGTCAACAGTGTGTTGGCTGATGCAGAACAACTGTTCACCAACCTATGGCAAAAGGCAGATAATTCAGTATCCTTCTTCTGGTATCACTGAGAGCAAAGTGCATTCAACCTTGAAGAGGCAAATCATGTATTAGCAGTGAGACGTTGGTCCTGATTGTTTCTTTGTAATTTTATAAGTTTTTATAAGAAATATTCCAAATAGTTATAATGCTGATTTCTCTCCTTCTGTTTGACAGTGTTTCTCCAGACTGGTTGTATGAACTGACAACTAAAAATTGCCAGATAAGCAGCAAGGTCTAAAGAATGGAATTTTTTCTGTCTCATTTTTCTTCAAGGTTTGCTACCGGGGCACACAAAGTGCACATTTTAATACCTTTTTCCTGCAAACACTTATGCACATATTTAACCTTTTATGTGAGAATAATCTGCAGTATCTTACTGGAAATAAGTATCAGGTGCTATGGATATGATGATCTAGAAAGATCTTTAAGGTCCCTTCTAATCCAAACCATTCAATGATTCTATCATATGCAGGTCACTTTAACAGCTAATGGTCTCAAATTTCTTCTTATGGAGGAAATGAAATGGAAAATGTGAAGAAGTGTCATTACTTTCTTATTTCATTTTTCCCTGCATTTCATGAAACCATTAAAATATTCTGAAGTTGTATTGGCTTACCACCACTATCAGTTAAAAATTCAAAGGCTGAAAATTCAAAGTATAACTGGTAGGGGTTTTTTTTCTCCCCCAAATGTATCTCATAAATGGTGATGCAATTAATTGTATAAATAAAATGTTTAAAAACATTTATTACTAAATATATGGTTTAATCTACCATACACCAAAATGGTGCAGTTGGTCTGTGAATATTTGCAGGTTTTCACATATAAGGAAGACTGCATTTGATCATAATAAATATATTTCTCAGATGAACATAGCCATAGGGTAAGATTTTCTTTTGCCTTAGTGCATGAAGAACATGACAAAATCATGTTCTCTCTACTTTCATATTTCTACCTTATCCACTTCTTGCTGACATTCAACACAGTTTCTAAATTCAGCTTATCTATCTGCATGCTTAAATGTACTGCTCTTCATTTTCTGCTGAGACTCAAGAAATATGATGAGATGACTCTTATCTCAAAGGATCTGCTCTGCATTCTGTCTCTGATGCACAACATCCCAGTGGAGTATTGGATTGTTTATCTGCTTGCACTCAGGCTTATCTTTCCCATCTCATAATGTAGTACATTAAAACAAGGCTGTTGCCCCATTTGTTTGTTACTGTTTTACCACTGGCAGTGCCCTAGTCATTTGCAACGGTTGCACTGTGCTTTCTCAAGCACACATCTTCTATAATTACCATGAATAACTGTATAAATTCTCCCGGTGCTTAAACACCTCTGGAACAGGGGCCACGACTGTTATAGGCACTGTACAAATGATGACAACTCAAATATTAGTAAAATCATTTGGTGGGGAAAAGACCTTTAGGATCATTTAGTCTGTGTTAACCAGGGACTGACAAGTCCATCACTAAACCATGTCGGCAAGTGCCACATCCACACATCTTGAAACACCTCCAGAGATGGTGACTCAACCAGTTCCCTGGGCAGTCTGTTCCAGTGCTTGACAACTCTTGAAGAAATTTTTCCTAACGTTCAAGTCTAAACCTTCCCTGGTGCCACCTGATGTCAACAGTTGAGAAAGAAGAAATTAAGGATTAGGTCACTGTCATAATTAGATTTCTTTCAGAAAGAAGCCTGTATTTTAACTGTAGCAATTAAATTGCATTAGCTCACATACTGTAAAAAAATACAATTTTAAGTGGGTATTGTGGATCTTTGAAGTGTATGAACATTTTTGTAACTTTAAAATGCAAATGTATACATATAAATACATATCCTTGAGTACAGTGTGTTGTTCTGACCCTTACTTGTTGGCAGCCAGGTGGATTTCTAAGTTTCCAAGGCAGCATAATTATTGCATGCCTATACAACCCTTCACATATTTTGAAGGTATTATGTTAATGTCCTTTAGGTATTGGCTATAGTATGTCCCCTTATCAAAAACAGTCAATATGTATTTTTATTTATTTTATTTATGTTTAACAGGAGTACAGAAAAACTGTTTTCTGAAGTGCAATTTTGTGGAAATTTTGTCCTTCAAAATAATCATCTAGGATATAAGTGACTTCTTACAGGCTTTACTTAATAAAGAATAACACAAGCATGAGCTCTAATTCTCTCCCAATTAAAAACTTTTATGGAAAAAAAATAAGCCTCAAAACCACTTTCCCTTTTTAATCATCAGTAATACCCTACAAGCTCTAGAAAGATAATTTAGAGAGCTTTTTATAGAAGGTCATATTTTCCTACAATCTCCTAACACTTTATGACAATAGTAGGACCAGCACACCTAGAATTTCATTAAGGTGGCTATATTGGATTAGACCACTTCTGAAAAGTAAGTGACCCATTCCCCATGTTTGCACATCATATGTAAATCCCAAAGTGTGATTAGGAAAAGACAAAGCTGCAGTGCACCCAGGCAGTGCAGGGGGTGGTTTATCTAGGAGATCACTGAGAGGCGTGAAACTTTTCAGAGTACAGGTGCTGCCCACACCAGAAAGCTGAAAGCTGCAGGGAGTTGTTAATTGTTAGAGATTAACATAATTTCATATCCTTCCTTTCTCATCAAGCCCAAGATGTTTGATCTATGGGACAGCATGAAATAAGTGAAAGGAGTCATGGTTTAACTTTGAATGACAAGTTAGAATTTGCTTTGGTGTTGGGAAGTACTTTGTCTCTGTATTATGGCCACTCATACTAGGTGCTAACTGATAGGTTCAGGTGTGTGCAGCTAACACAGCACGAGCTGTGCACTGCTCTAGCTGGAGATTAGGACTAGGAACACCAGTCATGGGGCAAGTGAGCTGTGACAGCATGAATGTGGAGGATGGCTCCCCTCCGAGTACATAAATAAAATAACAAGCTCACCAAAGAAACTGTTTTACTACAGAGCAGTTGCATAAACAAAACTATAGCAGGGCAGGTGTGCTCTAGAGCCACTGAGGGCCCACCAGGCAGGGAACTTCAGCAAGGCTGAGGGATTCCTTTGCCCAAAGAATGGAATTTTCCTCTCAGCAGAATGGACACATTTTCTGAAAAAAAGAGAAACTGTTTCATGGAGTCAAAATTCAGCAGTTGTCATGATATACAACTATGAATACCAGAACTGTTAGATTCAAGTTATAGCTCAATCCCTCTCTAAACTAAAAAGAAATTAATTACAGCCCTACAAAAGAGCAAAAAAGAAATCTTTACAAATGTCCCCTTACATAAGGTACAAACATGTTTCCCCAATCAGCCACAGCATTCCGTGGTTCAAACATCAGAAAGCATATAATTTTTTGTATCCCTCTGTTACACATGCACTATCTACAGGAAAAGTATTAACATCAAGGGATAAAAATAGTTTGCTGAAATCCAACTGTGATTTATTTTTTTTTTAAACTCCTGCTAAAATGACTATTATTTCATCCACATTGTGCAAGTTTTTACACTTCTAGAGCTGGGCACCTCATGGAAATTCAACCCTGACTGTGTTTGCAGTTGCAGAACTCTCCTCCTCTCCTTACTACTTCTCCTTCTCCTTTTGAAGGCACCAGCAAAGCACACTGGCAAATTTTTCAGTGACAGGGAGAACCACTGCATAGACATGGCTTCTGCTTTACCGGCTCCTTTTTACAATAGTGCTACTCTTCCAGAGCTGGAGGCATTTGTGTGGAATAAAGGATAGTATGATATTTGTTTATTCTCTACATAGTAGATTATGACTAATTTATGCTTTAAGATTACTACAAAAACTTATCAGAGAGCAAATGACAGGTTGCTGGCTTGTTAACATTCCCGTTATATAGTCTCCTGTCTAACTGTGATTCCCTTACACTTGTTTTAACAAGCTGTATAAAAATCTCCCCTATGCAAATTGCTGTAGCAGTAGACAGCAGTAAATTGTGACAGGAGTGACCCACATGAAATCCAACTCCTCAAAAGCTGTTCTCTGTACAAGAGCACTCATCTGCTCTGCTCTGTAAAGGCTATCACTTCCATCTTTCTACCAGTAGATTGTGGCAATCAGGAGAGGTGAAGCAAAGTAGAGGTCAGTGATTTGACTCCTTATGCAAGTTAATTGTCCTAATCCAATCCTGGCAGTGTCATTTTCTAAAGCCCATTTATCCCATCCAGAGATAAATTGTAGTAATGTCATGGAAGTGAATTAATTCTATCAAATTTTCTAGATCTCTTGGCAGCTAACAGTTAAGCAAACAAGAGATGTCTTTCAAAAGCTCATCTTTAGTATTTTTATGTTGTACTGCTCGAAATAAAGTGTAAACAAAAATAACTGGGTATTAGAATTAAACATGTAATTTCAAACTTCAGTCTTTTTGAGGGCACCACTTTTTTCCCCCCCTCTAGTTTAATAAGACCACTTAGAATTTTTGAAATTGACCTCTAGGAATTTTACATATAAAAATCTGGAAACAGATTAGTATACATTTCTGTTTGTACCTTGCTTGATTCAAAGTAAAGACTGAACCTCTGATCTCTACATGGAGAAAGAACACTTTATCATTGGAGCTTTTGGCTACTGCCCTTGTCATTCAGATATTTGTTCCTTGTGTGATACAAGGAAACAAGAGTCTCGATTTCAATGCATCAGCACTTTTGGTAAAGAAACAAACAAACCATGATGGGCTCTCTTTCTGGGGTGGCAGAATACCTGTGGTATTGGGGGCTGTATTTGTCCCCTTCCTGAGAAATGTCAAGCAAAGTGTGCAGCAGAAGAGCCACACAGGACAAGAACAACCCTTGCAAAGAAGAAGAAAATCCTGTTTCAAGGTCAGAACTCTCTTCTTTAATGGAAATAAAGTTACTGCTACTTTCAGCATCTCAGTGTTGTATGAGCAGAATGCACTCCAAACACTTAGTAAAGTTAAAGGCTCTCTCCTCTCTCAAAGCCTATCCTCATGGCAATGGGTATTTTGAATTGCAGAAAATATTTTTTATATATAGTCTTTTTTCTATTCCTTCACTCTTCATTTGAAGGACATATGATTTAGCAAAAAGGCTGGTGAGAGCAGAAGTAACACATTACAGGACACTTAAATAGTTTAATAAAAATGCATGCTATTGATAGGACATTTTCAGAGTGGGAAGTGTACTCAGAACAGATGTGAGGAAAGCATTGCAGCAAATCTTTGAGTAAATACATCTGCTTTTTAATTCTTACAGCCTTGAAAATTTCTGGGTGAACACCAGAAAAAGATCTTCAATGTAGCGGCATTTGCTGAAAAGCCAACATACAGTGTAGGGAGGAAAAAAGACAAAACTATTTCCCTTTAACAACTACTTGTTTTCTCTAAAAATATAAACCTTTTAATATGAGAAATGGTGAAATTAAGGATAAGTAGAGTTTTGTTTTCTCTTGCTGGTTTTCTGTGGTCTCACGACAAATTGCTTCTACGTATTTGCATAAAATACAATGAAGCTCATTCACCAGACAAATAACATTAAGGAGTGGTGTTTCATAAAAAAATAGACATGTAGCTAGAATGTATTTATTAGAAAGCTGTTTTCACTTTCTTCTACCCTATCTTCTTGCATATACATCTGTACACTGAGGCATACCTTGTTAACCATCTATTAAAATTATAACTGGTGTGATTGCCTCAACATTGGGGAGATAATGACTTAATTAGACTGTTGGCAATAACAGAGTCATCTTTTTAAATCATGCCAATTAGCATTAGTGTTTCTTCCCTCAGGTGTCCCAGGGATCCCTTTTGGCTGCCTTTATTGCTTGAGATAAACAAAATCATTGTTTTTACCTATATCTCTTATAATTACTTGTGGTTTTTTTTTATTATTCTTATTCTTATTGTTGTTGTCATAATGAGCTGGAGCAGTTGACTGCAGTGTGAACTGGTTTTGACTGGGATGATTTTCTGCACAGTTGCTTGTATGGTGCTGTGTTTTGGAGTTGTGCTGGAAACTGCTGATAACGAGGGGATGCTTTAGTTATTGCTGGGCAACGTTTGCACAAAGTCAAGGCCTTTCCTCTCCTCACCCCACCCATGAGGAGGCTGAGGGTGCATAGGGACATGGGAGGTGACACAGCTGGGACAGCTGACCCCAAATGACCAAAGGGATATCCCACACCATATGACATCATGTTCAGCATATAAAGCTGGGGGAAGAAGAAGGAATAGGGGATGTTTGGAGTGATGGAGTTTGTCTTCCCAATTCAGCATGAGCTGTGATGGAACTCCGCTTTCCTAGACATGGCCAATCACCTGCCTCTCCAGGCAAAGTGGTCAAAGAATTTGTTGTTTTTCTTTGCTTGTGCACAGCTTTTGCTTTACCTATTAAACTGTCTTTATCTCACCCCATGAGTCTTCTCACTTTGACCCCTCTGACTGTCTTCCCCATCCCACTGGTGGGGGAGTGAGCGAGCGGCTCTTAGGGCTTAGTTGCAGGCTGGGGTTAAGCCACAACACATTACCAGCTGCAAACACTCTTAGAAAAGAGACTCTTATCCCAGCAGTATGCCAAAATACTGTGTTCCTAAGCCTGTAAAGTACTGCTACCCTTCCTCCTGACCTCAATTTACAACAGCATACTGCCAGGATATTTAATAAAGTGTTCTGGAGTGTGTTAAAACACTGTGCTGTACTTTCTTCTTTGATATTAAAACCTGACAGTAAAAATTATTAATAGTAAAGTTTCTGAGACATAAATTTGAAGTATAGTTTGGCTTGATCACTGACCCTCTATCCACACATTGCAGGCAGTTCTTTGTGTAACTGGCTTTTTTGCAATAGGAGGCAGAGACTGTTTTCTAAACAACTGGCGCTTCACCCAGCATGACAAATCAAAGGGTCTCAGAAACAGCATATTTGCCATACTACAAATAACACAACCATGTGCATGTTTTTAACAAAGATAAGGGAACATTATTGATTGATAATTGATGATTCAGTTAGCTGTGGGTTATTAAAAATGGAAAGCAGTGTACTGAGACCAGTGTTTTGGAAACTGTGAAACAACAGTAAATATCAACAGACAAAGCCTTTGAAAATATGTGAGGAATGGATTTTGGGTAAGGATAGGAAAGGACACCATGTCACTCTTATTCCCTCCACCACCTGAGATTAGAATGGATAGTGACTCAGTTTTGCCAGCTAATATGGATATTTCCTCAATATAAATACTCCATCCATGTCAACAAATTATTGTCTATGTTCTACGTTAAAAAAAACAAACCCTGTTAAGGACAAAGGACCATTTTAAATTTACAGGATCATGATGAGAATTCAGAAGGATTAGTATCTGATCCACTGTTCTATCTGCCAAAGTTTACTTAGACATATGGTAAACTTACATGAACTTTGAAATACATTCAAGTGGAAAGAATAGAAACAAACATTAAGTAGTACAGTGTTGTTACTATAGGTTGTTGTTTAAGCTTCTGCCTTTCTAACTCAAGGGGGATATCCAGCAATGAGAAAGAGCCTACTGAAGATAAATCCCAAGAGGGAAAATTTCCCATTCTAGGGAAAAAGAAAAAAAAAACAACTCCCCACAGTAGCAGATCTCCACTGTGCTGAAACCTATTTCCTTTGAATGTCTCTAGATGGTCAGATCCATGAGACTATGCAAACCTCATGAAGAGCAGGATACCCAGCTATCAGGTTGGTGCTCTAAAAAACAGAAGAAAATTAATACATGTATCAATTGTCAAAAGATAAATTCTAGTTTTTTATAAGAATTTCCATAAAGTCAGAGGTACGACCAGGATATAAATGCAAGATGCCAGTAGCCATGAAATAAAATATTTATGTCACCCACCATCTAAGTAAATGTTGGATTTTGATTATTTCTCCTATTCCTTTAATAATCTCTTCTCAGAGAAACACATGCAATGTCTCTGCTAAACCTTTCATATCAGCTTTATTTGATAGAGCAGAAAGTCCAACAGTATTGTGTATAAAGCCTCACCTCAGCCCATGTGTAGTCTGATCTCCAGTTTAATCCCATTAGAAAACAGAAATACACCCACCAAGCCCAGCTGGTTGCAAAGAACAGTTTGCTTGTTGCATGCTGGTTTTCTACAGGAACACAGTGGTGTCTTGTTAAACCAAAATTGTACTAGTAAAAAAGACTGAAAGAAACCAAATGAAAAACTTTTTCATCTAACTGCATTATACTTATACTTTCTACCTCACTTTCACTTTTTAAGATAAAAAAGCTTTTTTTAAAAGATAAAAAATGACAAAGGGAAGTGCTAAAAGCTGCTCTACAGATTTTAAGCCTGGTTATTTTAAGCCCCTGTAGCTAATTGAAATTTATTGATCTATACTGTAAGTGCTGGCTGCTACAGAAAAAAAGTAGGAGAGATTCATGCACCACCACAGGATCCTTATGTGGGTTGGAGAATCTTCACATGAGATCCATGAAGTGACTTTTTGAAGTCATCCCTATCCCAACAAAACCCTCTAATCCCCACGGGGATGGGGACCAAATACCTTGCCTGAAGGGAGCGTGCAGACCAGTGGTTTCTGTTGCCTGTTGCTCTTTCTTGGTCTGCTCTCTGAAGAGCTACCAAACAACCAGGAGTTAGGAGGCTGCTCAGGCTGCATATTCCAAATCCAGAGGGCTTTCAATGAAAGTCACTGTGCCTCCTCTCCATGGGTAGGGGAAGGCAAAAGAGAGAAACTGGGGAAGGCAGAAGGACACAGTTGCCAGATCTGCACATGGAAAATGAGGAAAACTAGAGGTGGTAGGAGAAAACCTTGTTTGGGCTGGTGCAGCTGTGCCAGAAGAAACATTAAAGAGAATCTGCGCTGAAGATTAATTTTGTCATTAATTGTATTCACCTCCTGTTATCTTGCTCTTTATTGAGGAAAAAAAAAATCGTTAAATCTTGCTGTGAAGCCAACCTCTTCAAGGTCAATGCCCCAACACAGGTTTCTTGCTAGCTGCCACCAGGGTTTTAAGTTAATTGGACCTGACCCTGAAAGTCTGTTAAGTGTTAAACAGGCACGGGTTCTTTGCAGACTAATATCCATATTGTCCTGATGCACTCATAGAATATCTAATGAACAGGATAGGGTAACCAAGCTGGGCAGTCAGCTGCTCAGTGCCTGAACAAGGCACGCTCCAACTGGGGGAGCTACAGCATCCAAACTTCTCCCTTTAGGAAAAAGAAGCTTCCAGCTGGCCACAACTGTATGGCCATGATCTGGACTGTGCTTATGCACTGTATTTACAGTCCTGTCAGGATTACTGAAATATCAAATATAATGCTAAATATATAAGACATGCTAAAAATATATAAGACATGCTAAAAATTAGAGCATTTCAATTATTTTTCTGTATGCAGGGTTGTCCCACAACAGTTCCACTTAAGTAACCAGACAACAGACAGGAGGTCAGATTTTACTTTGGTCCATTCACAAGATGACAAATACTAACATCTATGTTTTTCACATCAGTATTCAGCTGTACGCTTTCAACATGAGTGGAAATCACAAAGTGAATGCAAGTTATAAATATTTCATGTAAGTGAAATCAAAGGAGGCAACCGTATTGCATTCTGTTTTTCTCTTTTAGCTCTTCTAAATATACTCTCTTTGGTGTAAACAAAATCAGATACTGCTCTCTGCTTTTACTTGGACAACTGAGGATTGATGATAAAGTTGAGATTTATCAGAGTCAGCCTATTTTTTTCCCTGGTAGCTTCTCAGATGCTTTACAGTCCTTCACTGAAGAACAAACAGATCCTGATACAAGTATTCACCCCTAAATGAGTTCAAACTCTGGATAAAGTTTTGCAAGCAACATGCTACAGCAACTGGCAGTGCATGCATGCCCTGGTGCAGGAACATTTTTGTTCCTTTAACTTCTCCTTTATTTTACTTTCTGGAGTATGCTACTGTACTGGCAGTCTCTTTGTACTGATTTCTGTAGCAACTTTCACAGGCAGAATTTTCTTCCTAGATTGACAGGCTGCAGTTTTGCACTGTGAACTGCTCATTCAAATGGGGGCACTAGGTCTTTTTCTTTGTCTTCCTGTCTGTGAAAAGACCTTGAAAAAGAGCCTGGATCTAGTTATTCACCCTCAGACAGCCGACTTTTAAGCTAGCTTTCCTATACAGGCAGGAGGTGAAATCATCTTTTAAATACAAAGGGCAGCATCCTCATCTGCTGAAACTTCACAGAGTGTCACGAGAGCTTCTTCTCAGTTCCCTATTGACACAGTGCAAGTCAGGCTGAGAAACAGAGAGCACAGCCTTGACTCCAGAGGTTCCCTGGATTTCCTTATTATGGATTAGCTCTGCCTTAAGCTTGAAGAGTTCAGAAAATAATCACAAATTAATACAAAAAAGTTCTAAGAATTAAGGGAAGGAAAAGTATTAGGCGTGTTGTTCAATATTTTAATGTGTGCATTCACCCACAGAGACCATCACAGACTTCATTAAATAAATAAGCTTATGTACACTGTGTGCCAATTAATGCATTAATCTGCAGAAAGGATATGGTATTTGGGCTGCAGTCTCTAGGCTTCTAGGGTTTGGATGATGCAAGCTAATGATAAATTTATACCCAATGTAAACTCATCTACACTCATTACAAAAATGTTATGCATAACTTCTTGAACCTTCACAGATAAAACATATTTTACAATTATTATGGAAGCAATCCATTAATTATAATTTGATTTTAATTTCCTGATCTTCTTAAAATCAATTTGAAAGTATGCACTACAGGTACCCAGAATAGTTTCTGAGCCATCCTCTAGTTTCAGCTTGCACAACAATTTTCTGTCTTCATTAGGAAACATTTTAGTTGTAATTAAATAATATGCTTATTTAATGCAGGAGAGGTTCTACAATAAGACAAAGAAGTTCCACTATTATGGTTATATAACAATAAAATATAATGCATTCTCCATTATCCCTATTTTAAATATTCATTTACTACACACAATATTATGCTAATAATACATGTATGTAATTGTCATATGCATGCAACTTCTAATAGAAAGCAGCACAAAAACATTGGTACGTAGGGAGATTCGGGAGGTGTCTAGTCGAATTTCCTACTCAAAGTAAGGTCATCCAAGAAGTCAGGTAAGGTTATGGACTCTGAGCTTTATCCAGTCTTTATCTAGGTTTTGAAAATCTCCACAGATGGAGATGAAGATTTATGTAATTTCATTTAAGTTAGACTGAAGAAGAATGATGGAAATAGGTCTAATTTTTTGGCAATTCAAAGTATGTTGATATACATTTGAATTTGCAGGAGATTATTGGAAAAGCAGGAAACATTCTCACATCAAGAATGTGCCACAGTACTATCTTTTTATGATGGGAATAAACAGTGCTACAAAGAAGCCTTTGTTCAAATCTTGCCCTATAAGTTATTACATCTCAAAATATTATGCCCTTTGGAGACAACCACCAGGCCCCTCTGCACCTGAACTTCTTCCATCAATACTGTAGAATTAAGTTATCTTATTAACATGCAGGGGTGTTGGGACTTGCACTTCATTAGCATCTTCAAGGCATTTTGTCACCTTCAGGAGGAAAGCACTGGTACTGGCAGCAGCAGCAGCACCCTCTCAATATACAAATGAGGTCACACTGTTAGGGAGAATTAGTGGCACACTTTTACTTTTGCAAATGGTAGTAAATATCTCTGAATGAGACTTGGCACTGCAGGTAAGAATGGCCCCAAAAGATGATACAGAAGACAAAATATAGAGGGCAGAAATAATTTTAGAAGCTCGAAGAAAAGTTGAAACTGGAAATACAGATCCCACTTCCAGCCTAGTGCAAGGACATGGAGAGGAATCTGCATAGTCTCTGTGTCAGTGAGGAATTTCTGTCACTGCTAACATAGATCTGCCCACATTCAGTTAAAATTACAGAGTTATGAAAAATATTTTTTTGTCCATTTAGTAAATACTTAAATTCTTGACTCCTAAATTCTTAGGTGATTTTATCTATACGGGCATGGCACAATGCAGAGTTCCTCAGGAATTCTTCAACTTCCAGCTCAAATTTGTGGTTGCTGTGGGTAGGTGGGGGTGACTTTGGAGGTCTCCTCTGGGTTATGCTCTCCAGCAGGCAGTAGCAAGCTGGTTTTGTCTCTTCACATGGTACAATAATCATTAAATGTGCAAGAACACAATATTTCACACAATCCTTGCACCAAAAAGGAATAGCTATGAGAGTGAAAGGGTCCCATGGAGAATCTGTTATGATCTGCACTGCAGACATCCATTGCTCTTTGCTCTGAGGGTTCAGGAGCTGAAAGGCAATCTTGCTATCTGCATACAGTGCTACCAAGTCAGGATTCCAGAGACATCACTTCATGGCCCCATATAACTTACATTTCTGATAACAGAAGGCTCAACTTCAAGAAGAATTTCCTCCAGACCTGGGAAATATGAAATTAAATTCTCATAGAATATGCAGGTAAGAGGATCCAGGTCTGCCACTTTTCGTCACACACCCTTAAATGCTGGAATTTTTGACTTAATGATCTTAAGGATTCATTTCAACCTAAATGCTCCTATGATTCTATGATAAATAGAATGATAAAAGACATGATAAAGGATATCAGATGCCTTCTCTAGTGGCTTTTTCAAATAAAAGAGTGAGGCAGTCATTTTGAAAGGCACAGATTATGTGAAATCAAATTATTTCAAGCCTGTGATCTTTGGAAGATGTCTGTAGTCAGTTTGCATGCACTTTAAAGAAAATGTAATTCCACATGTTGTTTTAATGCTACCTTGGTTAAAAGTTAATAATTACCACCTAACTATGATTTTAGAAAAAACTCAGGACAAACAAAAATTGCATTTCACAAAACTGAAGAAATTTAATGTAGATTCTCAGTCTGCCTGCACATGAACAAGGAAACATGAATTTCCAAGAAATAGCTAAATCAAATGTTTTAAGTAAAGCAACAAAATATTAGGTTTCTGTTAATTTCAGTCTCATGTTGAAGTTTCATTTTGCTCAACGAAGATATTTTTCTGGATAGGCAGTAGACCTATTCACAATGACTCAAAAAGAAAATAAAAATCTCTGATATCCTTTTCTCTGATATTCTGTTTGGTACTAGTTTTTTTGCTTTACCATGAAACCTTGTGGGTCCTGTGAGATATGCAATATGTGAATGTGGTGCCTCCACTGATAATTATCTTGATTCTTTCCTCTACTTTTCCAAAACCATAACCATGGACAGGTCATAACCCTGCTTTCAATGCCCTGGAATATCCTGAGAGGCAAGGGACCCTTAAGGATCATGGAAGTTCAGCTCCTGACTTTGCCTTTGAAAACTACTCATGAGAGATCATTTTCCATAGGAAAGTGAGCCTGTATGTCAGCTGTGCTCTTCTGTCCCTTATTTAACCCCAACTACAGCATGAGAAGGAAACACACAATAAAGGGCATATAATGAGAAAAAATATACTCAAGCCTTTCCATCGTCCCCTTATAGGCACCAAGT
This sequence comes from Passer montanus, assembly GCF_014805655.1. Classification (NCBI taxonomy): domain Eukaryota; kingdom Metazoa; phylum Chordata; class Aves; order Passeriformes; family Passeridae; genus Passer; species Passer montanus. Next base: position 355,899 of record NW_024374590.1, read on the forward strand.
TGAGGAAATGGTGAAACCAAGAACTGAGAAGAGGATGTAAGTAGTAAGAGAAGGGACATGAGGAAAGCCAGAAGTATCTTTATGGATGAAGGTATCATTTCCTACGGAAAACGCTTTCTACAAAGTGCTATCTTCATGTTTTCCTACTGCAACCAAAACCACATTTTTTTTCCCAGGCTTGAAACTATGTGCCAAAATCAGTGCATTCTAAAACAGTAGTGAGTAAGAAACATATAGGAACACTTCAAAGATGGAAAAAAAAAGAATCAACAAATTAGGAATTTCAAGTGTATTTCCCCTACAGAAATTAGAACAATAAGAGAAGTTCAGGTTCAGGTTTGAAATGCTTTGTTAAAATGCTTTAATTTTAACTCACTTACCCTTCTTGAAAAATTCCAGCCTAAATTTTAAATCACTTAGAATTTCATAATGAAGTGTTATTTTATTTTATACCCAACAAGGCTTTCCAGTGAAAACTGGCCCCACTGTGAAGGAAATATGCAAATATTCTGAAGTTGAGATATGGCGATTGGCATTAAACTGCTGATAAGTTAACTTTCTGTATAACTAAATGCAGTTGTTTCCATCATACAGCTGATTGCTATTCCCCCTGTTGCAAACAGGAAATGACTTCATGGAATCAATCCGTGACTGCTGACAACTTAATGGAGACGACTATAATGTAATTCTGTCTCTACACAGCACAACTGTTCCCTGAAGTATATATTCTATTGATATTTTGTAAAAATGCCTTCCATCCAGTACATTTCTGGATCTGCAAAGCGTGCTTTTTCACCTGACAGCTTCATGATGAAGTTGTATGGTGTGTGACTAAATATTTCTTAATGTTTATGGGGCAACACGTGCAAACAGCAAAATGAAACCTGATCTTTTAATGAATGTCTCTTGCTAGCATGCCACTAGCTCCAACAGTAGTACTTGCTGGTTTCATTTCTTGTAGCTTCATTTCTTACAGCTTCTTAATTATCTCAATACTTCATGTGGAATCTACTTAGAAGTAGATACATGTAGTACTTAGAAGTAGTACTTAGAAGTGAATACATGTTTGACCAAAGGATATAAATATGAAGCAAACAATAATAAGTCTGACTCTGGAGAATATTATATTACCTGTGCAAAAATACTATGTAACAACAGTAGTTGGATAGGGAGTCTCATTTAGATACACACATACATACACACACGCACACACACAAATATATATATATAAGTAATTCTGTGTAGAATTGGGAGCCAAAATATAGCCAGAAAAGAAAGAGAAAACTGCTTCAACACTGTAATTTCAAAAGAAGCAAACAAAGATGCTCCTGAAGATGTCTCCTGAAAATCTTATCAATGTAATCGGCTTTTGGATTCACTTAGAAAAATTCTCCTCTGTCCATTACTAGTACTTTTAGTAAGTATGAATAGCACAGGAAAAGAAGGTCAAGGAGCAAGTTTCCATGATATTCAGGATAAATTTCAAATCATCACAGAACACTTACAAGAGATACCAGTTTTTGCTAGAAATAAGAATAATAAAAATAAAGGTTCCTTTTATTTTACTTTAAGATCAAAGCAAATGTACTGTGAAAAAGGACTTCAGTACAGTAATATATTAAAGGACATTTACCTTTCCAATCTTCATTTTACAGGCTGTTTAATATTTTGTTAAATGAAAACTGATCCTAGGGAAAAAACACCTAAAAACAACATGTCCTAAACTAAATTAAGATGGATGTAACATAGCATAAACCCCTGTTCCTGTTATCTCAAGTTACCATGGAAATAATACATAAAGCATATATTAATCCCATGGGCAATTGCTGAAGAACATCTTTTGAGCACTGCTAAAAGCATTTAAAGAGACTGAAAATAAAAACTTATTTTCAAAAATGAACTATAAGTGAAACAAAGAGTGATGAGATGATAATTACTTAATTGACTGGATGGGTTCTCTATCTGTCAAGAATTCCTGCAAGCCATCATGATTGCTGTGTAGAGCCAAATGGAACAGTATCAAATTTAGAAGAAGGGGTAATTACTTTGCTCTCTGAACTTCTCCCTAGCAGTTCTGATTCAATAAAACACTTAAGGCATTTTTAACATTAAGATCCAAACACTTTCAAAGGAAAGCTTCCAATTTTGAATACATTTTGCCTCTATCCTATGTGTAATTCCATAGAGTCATTCTTAGTTTTATCCCTGACTTAAGTGCTTTGTAGAACTGTAGATATACGGTGGAGTAAAAAAAAAAAAAAAAAAAAAAGAGCTGATCTGGATAGCACAATCAGGTTTCATGCCAGGCAGATGAGAGCATTTCAGTATTTATGCATTTATGCATATGTATTTATATTTTACTTAAGAGGCAATATACATTGAGGTGGTGATGAAAGACAACATGTGAACCATTACCCGACAACACTTGGCCATCTGTGCAAAGCTATGGTTTTTTTTAGTTAATTTTATGCTTGTTACTTGTAGTGATAGATGACAAGAATTAAGTTTTCTGAAATTCTGTTATGTATGGATGAAATTAAAGAACAATAAACGATAAATGGGTTAGCTATGGCCTAAATGACAACCATATGGATAATAAGATTTAGCATATGATAAGGAAAATTTTCAGTGGGGTGAAATGTAGTCTGATGTCTATCAACAAGGTATATTTTTTTCACTCTCTAATTTCCAAAACAAGATAAGGAAGCTTAAATGAGATTCACTCACAGTGTGAGCTGGTCTCCAACTGCTAAGCTCTGTGGGGCATATGCGGGGCTAAAGTGTCTTCTAATTACTTTTGTTCTATTCTGGTTTTTTAGAGATTTTTTTTTTGTTGTTGTTTTTGTTTGGGTTTTTTGGGTATTTTTGTGGCTTTTCGGTTTTTTATTTTTTGCTACAACTTCTTACCCATGCCCATAAGTAATTTAATGAAGTTTAGTAAATTATATAGCAAACATATTTCCTGGCTTGAAGGCATGATATGTATTTTTGATTTGCTTCTGACCAGATTTCTGAACTGTTTGCCTGAAATGGGACCAATGATTCAAAGAACCATGAAGTTTTGCCACGTTAACTGACACTGATCTAATTATAAATTAGCTTTAACAGTTTTCTTACTGAGGAATTTCTGTGAGCTGGAAAGTATTCGGTTTTCATTTTTTTAAAATATGCAGTGTCTTAGAAATAATACTTGTATTAGGAATCAAGGTTTTTTTCATTCAGTGAAATGTAAATCAGACCTCAGACAGCTGGAATTAGACCATGACACTGGTAAAAGAAATGTAGGAAATCAGTTAAAGGAAAAGTATGCTCTAATGCCTAATTGGTTAATTATATGGCTAACTGATATAATCTTCATATAATTCTAATAATTAATGACTAGAACATGATTTTATTATCAAGTATGGCAGACAACTCCCATGAAAAGATAAAATTTATTTATGAATTTGTATTATTGTTACATAGCATTTACTATTATTTTCTGCTTATTACATTTGAAAATGCCTTGAGTAATATGAACAAAGTATGAAAAGGCAAACTAAGAAATATGATTAAAGGCATATTCAAGGAAGTTCCCTAGTCAAAGAGGGACAATACATGTGCATTTTTTCCTCTTATAGACCCTCATGCCAAAAGAACCCAGAGCTCAGGAGAGCTTTGAATTGTACATATTTAAGAGGTATGGTTTAGGAATGTTAAATTCTGATTGAATTATAAAATAAATATGAACTAGAAGGAATTTCTTAAAAGCCATGAGTAAGGTAGTAGACAAGTTTTATATCCTGAACAATTTCAGTAAGAAAATGCAGTTTCAGAAAACTCTGTAGTAACAATTCCAACTTGCTCAAAATTTCCGGAAGTGTGAAAGCAACAAAGGAAGACCTTCATGAGTTCAGCGAGGCACCCAGAAATTCATGCTATTTTATCTTCCTCCTTGAAATTGTGCTTCAAAGTCAGAAGTTAAATACTATGGTATTTGCTGTGTAGTCAAGTTGTTTTCACTCACTTTAGCACACAAGGCCATTTGAACATACAAAGCAATCTGTTTCCAAACGAAGCCATGCTGCAGCCACACTTCTCAGGTTTCTGAAACTCAAAATGAGCTTAGAAGTCCTTGGAATTGGGTCTTGCTTTCCACTAAATTCCAAGGACTGCTTTGAGGCCTTACCACAGCAAACCCCTTGATGGCAGATGCCTTTTAGGAAGGGGCAGTCAAAGGGTGATACAGGGTGAAAATTTTTTTGTCAGAGCACCACTTGTGTACTGGCTTAGGTGAGGAAAGCTATTTAATGCCTATTCTTTTGTTTTAGGGAATTTTCATTAGGAAGACAAGCCATATGAGGATCTATCATCAATATCTTCTAGAGAAAACTGGAATTTCCTTTGCTATTGCTTGGAAAACTCTGTTTCCAGTTGTGAAGATATAGCATTTGTTTTTCTAGTCAAACTGTGTTTGCCATATGGTGTAAATAGGATTAAGGAAACTGGAAAGATCACCTTGCTATTCTGATATTATGAATAATGTTATTGGACCCATGGGGAAAAACACTTATGTGAATAATATTAAGTAGTTTAAAGCTGATTATCTGTCTGATTACAAAAGGGACTAAAACACTGCAGAGTAATTTAACTGCAAAGATAATTGTAAATAAAAATTGTATGAACAATATTTCTGTTATCAGAAAAATAAACAGGTGTGTTTTCTCGACTCTGAGCTGTCTTAGCAAACAAGAGCTAATTTTTATCCTGCTACTTCCAGTCACACAAAGACCATCTGTTCATTCTTTTAAATTCCAATTAGTGCTATTGACTGATCTTCTACAAATGCTTCTTCTAAGCTTTGCCTGCATGAGTGTTCTCCTTTGATAAAATAAACCTGGAGAAAACATGGCTGCCTCCTTGAAGAAGCTAACTGCTTTCCCCACTCAGGTGTCCTTTTCAGCATCCCAAAGCATACAATATTAAGATATTGTTCTGAAACTTGTGTACTCCTTCTGCAAATATATTGTAGCTGTTCTTAAACATTCTTAAAAGGTGCATCAATAAAATGAATGGGTTGTTCGGTGCACAGCTAAGCACACAGATAAATAATTTACAAAATTAAAAGAGCAGTATACTTCTTCAGGGAAGAAGAAACTGTACTTTTAGTTTAAATTCTTCTTCCAAAAGCCCCCTTTCTTATAGAACCAAAATAAATAAATAAAGAACGCCCAGGAAAAGATCATGTTAACATGAAAAGAATGGTATACATACAGTGAGGAATGTGCTAAGGAAAGATACAGGGAAAAATTAGCTGCAGGAGGATTGCCTTTCTTTTAAAGCACATGTCCAAAACTGGTTAGTTTGATCCACAGTTTAGAAAATATCTGTCTGCTCCTCGGTAAAGAAAATTTTAAAAATTAATGAAAATATCACCGACATTGATGAGAAGAATATACTCTGTTCTTGATAGATGATGATCTGACACTGTCTGCTTGTCCTAAAATTATCTCCCCACTGTAATAAGGCAACATCTTTGTGGACAAGCCTCTGTCACTAAAGCAAGTCCATCAAGAATGAAAAAGTGGTTGGTCATGCCTACAAAATTTGTGTTGCTCTGTTACACTGGAGTGATAATGTACATTACTGATCTATAATCCTGATGTACAACAGTTGCAGAGGTTGAAAACAAAACTTGTGCAACTCCTCAGCTGCCTTCTGGCAACAGGTGCATGGCAGGAAGACGGTTTATTTTGATGACTGGAGACTGATGTTATTCTGCAGTTTGACAATTAAAAAATCACCTCTTTTTATGTAAAAGACCAACTTGTCTAAAAGAACCAAACAGACATGAAAACTGCTGAATTCCCTTATGCATTTTTTAGGAAACTACTGTTCAATCTATATCCTCTCTTTACACAACTGAAGATTTGGTTGCTCTTCAGCAATTCATGCTGTCATATCGCCAGGCTAGAAGGATGTCTTGCTTCATCAGACATTAGAAATCTGCCAAATAATTCCCTGTAGCCAAGAATATTTTAAAGAAAGAATTAGCACTCAAAAGAATGCTATTTAAGAATTGAGGTTATCAATATTTGTTAGAGTGTAGCTATGTTTTCTGTAATAAGGCACACAATAACATTATGTTAAAAGTTTTAAAACTTGTGTTTTACCTCCTACAATAGTTTTGCTCTGGATTTATATACCACCACTGACATAGCACAAGTATTAGAAAATCTTTTACTTTTTGCACCAGATTCAGTACTGAATTTTTTGAATTGCTGCATAATTTAAATTTCATAATAAAGCTGTATATTTTTCAGTATTTATTCAGATTAAGAAAAGAACAGAGGATATTTTAGTTACTAAGTCAAATACTTATGAATAAAAATGTACATAATATACAAAAGTAAAGTATAATAAGAAAAATATAGTTAAAATATTACATGTATGTAAAGATATATAGTACGTAAACCTGAAGATTGTTAGCATTTTTGCTTACAGGATATCTGCTTCATAAACCTCTTATTTTAAAATAACTTTTCAAAAGACCCTTTTATTTTCAAGTGCTAGATCCAACTGTTAATCATCTCTGTGTGAGCCAGTCCAACCCAGTGTGTCTTCAGACTGCAAAACTGTTCGAACTATGTTTGTTAAAATGAGGCGGACATTAGCATATCTCTCAGGTGCATTGCTTAACCTTAATAACTAAGCTGTTTGCTGAACCCGAGACCACACCATAGGGGTTTATCAGTACATTTGTTCCAATAAGATAAGATTCAACACCTGAGACAGTGCAATTGGAAATTTGTTTTTGGAATTTCCCATTCTCAAGCAAGGGCAAACTTTCTTCTGTGCAAACAGAGAAATACGGCAGTTACCAGCAGACTCGCAGTATATAATGTACTTTCCAAAGGAACACTTCTGAAAAAGCACAGTTCTCCCAACAGGAGAAATCCAAATGGCTATTGTAAAGGACTGTGTAAAAGCCCTTAGGAGTCCTACCTCCGTACAAAACAAAAAACACAAAAAAACATATAGCAAGAGAACCAGAGCACCTGGAGTGGGACTGACCTCAACCAAACTCAGCTAATAGCCTCCCCTGCAGCAGAATTCAGCTAATCCAAATTAGGCTTTTACAGTACAATAGGATTAATTCCACTGAGCACAAAGAGGCAATACCTACAATGCTGAATAAAACAAGGTTACAGAGAGTCCTCTGCCCTTAAAGACAAATGGCATAAACTGACATACTGCATAAACCCATCGACTGGTTGTTATCTGGTTGCTGCTCTTTTACATTATACTGCCATTTGTAAGGGTGGGGCTTTTCATTTCAAACTGTATGATAGAGCACTGAGGTTCCATCATCTAGAGTGACATTTTTATAGCAAAGACTTAATCTGAGGATTGTCTAGTGGAAGGAGTCCTGGTCCATATCAGGTGGGCTGGAGCTAGAGATCTCTAGTGTCCCTTCTAACCCAACCATGCTATGTTTTTGATTTGTTTTCCAAGTGCCAGAGGGCAGCATGAGGACGGGTGGGACACTACTGGTGTTGCTGTGGGAGTGTGTAGGCTGCAGAAAGCCAGGACTGGTGCAATCCTTCTCACACCATGCACTGGGAACTGCCCTTCAGGCATTCTCCACAAACAGCTCTGGGACACTGTCTTGCAAAGAAAGGACTAGGTGGTAGGGGCAGGAACCATGCCAGGAATGAGCAGCACTCCAGTTCTCGCATCCACCCTACGGCCATGCTTTATACAGTACAGACATAGTCAAAAGTAGAGACTTGGGTAAACCTGGTGGGTAAATCAGTAAAAAACAGATGCAGGAAGAAGTTAGAACTTTTCTAAGAAAGAAGTAGATACGGGATGCTTGAAGAAATAGAGTGAAATAAAAAGACACAGATACTTCGGAAAATATATGCAAAGCCAATAAATCAACTCCCAACATTAATCAAACTCTCTAAATCAATTTACGTCTTCTATGAAAGTCTCACATGTGCAACACATAATAAAGAGGGGTGCAACTAAGCCCTTTACTTGAAACTGATACAAGGTCCACATGTGCACCACCACTAGCATTTGTAATGTTTAGAAATGCAGACAATTGTTCAGATCAGACCTTGTTATTTTTATACACACTTTGTCTTTCCTATTTCCTATTTCTATCCTTTTCTATCCTTTTATCCAGTTGTTTGAAGACAGATAAGTTAAGGCTGATATCAGTGTTCTTCTGTTCTACATTCTGAAAAATCTGGAAACTGATAAGACATTATAGACTATTGCCCTTTTTTGATTAAAAGGAAATCTTCCTAGATTGAACATGCTTCTTTTATTTTTTTTTTTAATTTGTTTTTTATTTGTTTTTATTTGATTTTTTTATGGTTCAAATAGTAATGAGAATCTTGCAGTTGGAACACAACTGATTGCACGTTTTCAAATATAAAGAAACAAGACAAGATCCAAAATATGAAAATAAATAAAAAGATAAGGGTTATTTTTATTTTCAGTTTTAAGCATTGTTGACTGTTTTCTTAGCAATACTCTTCTCTATTGCAATCATAGACCTGCACAGAGCAGTCTTAAAGTCCCCTTTGAATTTAAATCCTAATAAAAATTATAAAGTGTGAATTATCAAGGCAAGAGCAGCTTAAAAAATTGATGGTTTGCTTGTTGGTTTTGTCTTTTTTTTTTTTTTTTAGCAGGAAATACTGATGCTTCTGTAGTCTCTATGCAGTTAATACCTTCAAAGGCTCCTGTCAGAAAGAGAAGGGGTGAGAGACATTGCTTCTGTTAATTCTGTTAAATTAACAATTTATTCTCTATGCAGTTAATATCTTCAAAGGCTCCTGTCAGAAAGAGAAGGGGTGAGAGACATACACAAAGTGCTAAAATGAAATGCATAGCGGGACACCTAGCGGGACACATTCATGTGCTCATATGTGCATGCACATGTGTACACCTCTCTCTACCAGTCTGTCTGTCATCTATCCATCACCAGACTTGCTCAACTCTTGCCAATCATGCCTTAATTTATTTATTTTTTATATAGATTAGTTTTATAGTGCTGGTACCATACTGGGTAGATCAATTTCTAGAAGATTTTGTAGTGGCACTTGAGAAACCTTAAATGCTCTCTGCTAAATGTTAACAACCCCCTTTTATGACGTCTTCATACTTGAAGTCTTGATTGCTATTTTCAAAACAATGTATAATTAAATTCAAGTTTCAAATGACAAAGGAGAGAAAGGGATCCAAAAGCCTCCCAAATGCTACTCTGCATTGATGCAGCAGCAAAGGGGTAAACCATCTGATGAGCACAGTCAAAGCCAGTGTATGTGGTACCAGCTCCATAAAATGTCACATTCTGAACAAGCTGTCTTGATAAGTACAGATTTCACTTCTCAAAAATCTGTTTATTTAGTAGCTTTCAAAGCTGGTCTAAGAAAAAAAAAATCTTCTCTTTAACGAGGATTTCTTGTCCCATCATATATATTAAAAATTTTTCAAGGCTGTCAGGACAGCTACAATTTGGGAGCAATATTTGCAGGTATAAAAATTTTAAAAAGTCAAGTGACCCTCCAGAATTAATAAGGCAGTAACATCTTTTCTGTAGGGTTCCCTAATCAAAGCATCAGGATGGGAAAAGGAAATGGATCAAGTTTTGTCAAGGAAAAGAAAAACTTTTCTTAAATCATGAAATGTCCTCTGATGGCACAACATGGTTTGGAACTGAGTTTAGTGCTACCCTGTTGAAAGTTTCATCTGAGAGCTTTACACTTTTTGGAAAGTTAGTTCCTTCTCATGCATGGTGTCATTCCCTAAAAAAAGCAAAATAAATTTAGTTCATTTATGTGTATTAGGCATAAAAAATTGTGTGTCATGGATAGCAGTCCCTGGTTTAGGCATGTGATTGTTCACATATATTTAGGAAAAAAATTAACATATACTTGAGTGTAAAGCAGAGGTGTACAAGCTTCCCTAAACCAAAGAATTTACTGGCATGCTTTCAGTTAAGTTACTTCTAGCTGAACTTCAAGTCAGTTTACTTTAAGCATCTTTGCATATGTTTTCTTCAGTGGAAATATCTTTCTAAATCAGAATATTTATCAATACTGTGTTTCAAGCTCATATGGTAAATGGTCATCATAATTTAAACTTCTAACTTCTAAAAGTGTCTTTTCCATAAAGTCATTCCAGGTAGTTAATGAGTTAAGCTGTGTGTAACAGAAGAGTTTATGACTTTCCCATCTATTCCATTAATCCCCAATTATTCAGAATTTTCCAAGTCTCAGCAAGAGAAACATTTATGTCTCTGGGAAATAATGATTTCTATCCTTTCAAGTACACTCACCATATTCAGGAGGTTACAAAACTGTATTAAAGAACCCATGCTTAAGAATGAGTAATTTTCCTGGATTACATGTTCATTACAGACTGTTCAGAAACTCTTATACCTTAAGCCTAGCAGCAAACTACTGCATGCTTTTGAATACATTTTCATAGACAAAAATACCTCAGCCTCAGCTATTAGAATATTAACAGCATAAGCTTAACATTTTTAATATACATTTTAATAAATAAACTTTTTTCTTAAACTTGCCCTTTTTAGTAAAATAGTACCAAACCCACCAATACCTACATCATAAAGAAAAATAATTGTGTAATGAATATATAAAGAACCTTAATTGTATTGTAGTGTGCATACAGATGACTGACCCAGTAAATTAAGAAAAAAAAAGTAGATTGTTAGATGGAATATCTAAAAGACTCTGCTCCCAGAGTTGTATTTTTAGAGACAACAAAGAAGGCACACAAAAGGCTCCTTCCTGGTAAAAATGTCCAATATATCTACAGCTGGTCTGCAGCCTTGCAGTGCATTCCTGCACACAAAAATGGTTTCTTCAAGTGAAGAATTTCACCCTGGTGGTGAAAATCCAGGCTGAGGCCCTGTGAGACCCTGCTGCAAGGTGGCTGCAGGGTGCCTGGCAGGGGGGCTCTGTGCTGGTGCAAGGTGTGTGTCAAGGAGCAGCAAAGGGGGCAAATGCCACCTCTCAAAGCACAGATGAGGATGTCCAGTCCTGAGGCTACCAGGGCAAACCAAATCCCAGGCCTTCCCTTCAGGCTCCCAGGTGTTTAATAGAAAAGTGAATCTACACTTCCATATAAATAATACATTATGGAGAACATATTTCTTCATGAGTATGTTGTCATACATGGTCCACAGTGGTTCACAATGATGACATCAGGAAGAATGAGTTCATCATGGTAACACTTTTCATGTTTATGTGTAAAAGAAACAGGAGCAAATAACTTCCAACACAACCTGATGAAGGTATTTATAGCTATAAATATTTTGGGGTTCATGGATAGAATAAATGTAATTTTAAAATAACTCAGATTTTAAATAACTAATAATATTAATACTTATTTAATATTTAAATGCTTCAAGAATTTTCACAAATATTTAATAATTTAAATAATTTAAATATTTTAATAATTTTTAAATAACTCAAATTTTTCAAAATAAGGTCTTTTTTGCCTGTACACAGATGAGCAAAATTTTCTTAAAACAGAAATAAGAAACCAATTCAGCTCAGGAATGATTGAAGTAGGCAGCAAAAAGAAAAGCTGGGGACTCAGCTATTGACTTTTCTTTATTATTCTGATTACTGTTAAAGCTCCCCTGAAAACATAAAGAGAAATCAATATCAACTGATATATAGATTTATGCAAATGCCTCTTTTATTCTTTTATATATTTATAATACACTGTGCTTTTGTACATATTTAAAGTTTTCTCTTAAGATTTAAAAATCCAAGGACTATTCAAAGAGCCAGCAAGCACGCTTTGGGTTTGGGTTTGGTTTTATGGCTTTTTTTTTGGGAGAGTTATTGAAATAAGAATTGAAAATACTACAACATTCCACATCTACTGATGGTGAGCCCAAGCATTTTTCCTTTGTGGACATGGGAAGAAAGAAAGAAAGGGAAGGGGAAAATAATATGCCCATGCACAGACATAAAAACTGTAACTATGAAGCAGGAAATTTTATCAGTTTCCCACTCATGTAAAATATTTTCAGTTCACATGCAATTTCAGTGAATAAAGGTGATCTACTGTTAAAGCATTTTCATTTAAAATTAACAATTTATTGGATAAATTTTACTTCTCTTTCACTTTTCATTTATCTGCAAAGAAAGTTCATAGTTTTAAGCTGACATAAGTCTGTGTGTGGACATTTATGGAAAAAAAAATCTCTCCCTATTAGATTATGACCTTTATTCTGTGGCAACAAAAGTGTGCTGTTCTTTCTACTTGTGTGATGATGAATGCCACTAGACTTTGCTACAGTTCCCAGGCTGGTAAACAAAAGAGACAGAGAGAATAATAATTTGGGTAAACCACTGCCAGTGTGAGGATTTCTGCAAGCATATACACACATTTCTTGCAGTTTTAAATTCAATTTCCCTGGGACAACTGAAAGAAAATGTACCTATATAGTTTCTAGGTTGAGACAATCTTTATTTTTTTGCTTCAAACAAATGTTACTATTTTTTAAGCTTGCAACTTCTAAAGTATAGAACAGATAATTGTGTCTTATCCGCAGTTTCTGAAAATTTCTGTATTCCTGTATTCTACCTGTCTTTATTACTTCTTCCCTTCCCTTTGCAGAATTTTAATCCTTTCATTTGTATGGGAGTAGCTCTTTTTTTTAATTTTTAATTTTAATAGCTTTATCAGCTCTAGTCCATTCCATTATTCTCTCTGATTTCTTCAACATAAGTTATTAGGTCTTTTGGTCTCCTCTTTTTACTAAATCTAGAGCAATAAAGTTTGAGCCAGTTAAACACCTCACATATTCTTTAAGCAGATTCCCTAGCATTTCTCAGCAGTGAACTTATCTGAAACCATGGTTCCATTTCCTTAATCTGTCTAGCTTTCTTTGAGGTTCTACCCTTTTTTTTTTTTTTTTTTTTTTACATAGAATCAATAATTTTTTATCACATTCAAGTATGGAAATCTTTCTTCTCAATTACTAGTCTGACATTACTGAAGTTATTTCTGAACCTTATGCTTGATATCCTACTGCTACCAGCCACTTATGTAGTATCTCATTGGAGTCTCTTGTCTCTCTCAAAGTGAAAATGGATTATGACATCGAATTTCTCCTCATCCACCACTTTAATCTATTAAATCTTTTTTTTATTATAGAAAACATCTATACACATGCAAAATAGAAAAAAAATAGTTATATAAATATATATGTTGTAGTTAGTCGGCTCAGGAAGTTGTTTATTTTGTGAATTCATGCTCTGTCTACTGAAATTTAAAGATAAATAAGTTAAGGCACTAAGCTATGCATAAGTACATGTGCAGAAACATAAAGTTATGAAGGCAAAAGAGTGACAACTGCAAATTATATCACCTCAACAATCAGAACAAGGCAGCCACTGTCCTAGACATGTTCCAAGGAAGGTTCTCTGCAGCCTTTCCCTCATTGTTTGCTTTCTAATCAAAATCTTTTCTATACAATGTTTTTAAATTGTTAGTACAGAATTTTAAAGCAGTTTTATGGTAATCAGTGGTGATATATAGCACTGTTGCTTAGCACTGTGTTTAAGGAGCACTATTAATAGTCTGCTAAGAATAACTGGCTAATTTTAGCCCTACATACTTAAAAAGAAGTATATGTTTCTACATGAATTTCTAAGCTTTTGCCAAAAACCTGCCATTCTTGATCCATTGATGAGACCAGTGTTATTACTTCCAGATAAACTATTTTCTCTCTGGATGTCTAAGGGTTGGTTCTGGCCCAGCTTCTATAGATAAAACAAGTGTATCATCATAAGTTAATTAAGTTAATGAATCTGGTGAAACATTCATTGTTACCTCTGATAAGCAAATGAACCTTACTAACAGCAAAATCACAGGTGGAAGGGAAAACATCTAAAAGTTCTCTAAAAATGTAAGTCACATTTACATTATCACGAATTTTTTAGATGCCTATGAAACTGATATTTCACTCTTAACGCAAGAAAAAGAACTATTCAGTTCTTCATGCCTGCCTCATTTCTACAATTTTAAAACCAAGCTTTGCCCTTCTGTCTATAAGCATATACATATATATAGGTATATGTACATATTTGGGTCGTGTGATTCCTGTGATATGCTCCAGGGAGTGACCCTTCCCCTAACCAAATGAGTGCTGAATGATTCAAGCCCATCCTGCTCTTTCTGAATTAGTCTGCATGCATCTCCAGGCTATATATAATTTGGCTGTAATAGGTATTCCACTAGCCTTTTCAGGATACTCAGCACACCATGGACAGCATTTCTCTTGCTGTGTGACACCAGCTGTCATAAAGGACTTATCTGAGGTCAATTTAATTTCAGGGTATGAAGCATTGTAGCAGTATTTTTACAATTCTTTAAAAATTAATATTTCTATATGGAAGGAACATGCTAAATGGCTTCCTTGGTACCTGTCAAGTTTTTGATTTGGTGTCTGGAAGCTGAAAGTAACAGCTGTATACCAAAAAGCATGGCAGCCCTCCTGGCCTGCTGGAGCCATCCATGGGCCAGCCTGCAGAGAGACCTTTCTGATGCTTATCTGCAGGCAGACACGGTTGGTCCTCTCCAAAAGGGATTCCAGGAGTGATTCTGCATGCATGAAGTGTGAACAACCAGGAAGAACAGGTTTCTGGACTGAAAAATTGAATGATTCAAGCTGACAGTGTAGATGCAGCTTCTGTGACAGCAGCATAAATCCACAGCTCTGGCATAATTGATTCCTCTCGTCACACATCCCTCCTGCCTGATCTTGAAGGAAGGCTAAAATGTGTGACTCCAATCATAATTAAAATCTTACTAAGTCATCCTCAAAACTTCATTACAACATGCAATAAAATATGTATTTGTCTACAATTTTCTTGCTGTTTAGAGGAACAATTACAAGATCTCCTACGCAATTTACACAATATCTAAAAATTTGCTATTCATCTTTTAAAGATAAGGTCTTAAAATTATAACAATATATTATATTCATTAATCTTATACATGAAGGTTAATATTTAATTTATAGCAAAGTTTTATTAATTCAGTTATGGTTATTGAAAGGACATTAATGTCCACATCTGTTCAGCACTTTACACCTTTTTAAATGCTTCCCTCTCAGAAGAAGGATAATGACAAATTGGACCTCTGAGGGCAACAATTAAGAAGAAATTCAGTCCTCTGCTGTAGAAATACCTATCAACCACTCTGAAGAGCTGAGAAGTTCATATTACGTGAAAGACAGGCAACTAAAATGAAATATTTTCAACTTTGTGAGGGCAACAATTAAGAAGAAAGAGAAATTCAGTCCTCTGCTGTAGAAATCCCTATCAACCACTCTGAAGAGCTGATAAGTTCATATTACGTGAAAGACAGGCAACTAAAATGAAATATTTTCAACTTTTTTAAAATTTTCAAGTGTTTTTATGGTTTGTAGGAAAATTATTGATAAGGCAGACTGAAATATGTGTAAGAAACAAAACATAGGATTGTCCTGACAGCTTCTTTAGCTTAAAAGTAGATGCAGATTAGAAAGAGATACTTACATCTCTCATTTTTCTCTTAGTCTCCAAAATCTTTATAGACATCTTGGAGCACGTACAAATTTTTGCACATCAAAATAAACAAGGCATTTAAAAATCACCAGGAAAAAAAAAGTTTATTCAAGCATAGAACTGAAAATGTGTCCTCAAACTATTGACTTAAAAAAAAATCAATACTATTAACTGGATTTAAGTGAACAAAAGGGTATCAAAGCAATCGAAAGAAAACTGAGCACACAAAATTAGTTTTGAAGTCACTGAAGTGCACAATGTATACTGTCAATGTATGGGAAAGTTACGTGCTGTAAAACTTTAAAAGTACAATTTCGTGGAACTCTGGGACTAAAAGAATACAGAAAATTGAAAGCAACTAACACAATAAAAATATTTTATTGTATTGACCAACTGACATAGCTTGCTTTGTTTCTGTAGGATCTCATGGATCAGAAATGAGGAACTTTTGAAGACTTAAGAGAAATGCTAAATGAACAATCAAAAATGAAATCCTGCCAAAGAAGACAGAATGAAATACTTATTTTCTATTCAGTTAAAAACTGAAGAATATCCTTTTAAAAACCACATGTCTGGAATGAATATGACAAGCCTATAATTCAGAACGATTTTTAAAAGAAGTTTTAAAGGAATTTTAAAATATCTTCCTGTAATTAAATTAACTTTCTGCCAAGTTGGCAACAGAAGGCTATTGGCCTTTTTCATGTTAATTTTGGATATATAAATCATCTAAGTATGAAATGGTACTATTTCTTACAGCAACAGGATCCTGAATGTTGTTGCAGTGTGGAAAAGTTGGAACAGTTCCTTTTTGTGTCAACAGGGCACAAACATAGATCCTTACTCAGGGGTCCTGAACACAGTCCATGTCTTTACATTAGTACCTTCAATGGCACTTCTGATTTTACTTTAGGGGATAACATATGCTCCACATATATGCAATAATTTACAACAACAGCAAAAACTAAAATGGGTCTCCAGGAGGATTGTGGCAGTCAAATTTTCTGGAAAAATCCTTTTGCCCAGGATACTTCTCCTGGGAAGCTGAGAAGTCTCAGAGAAAAAGGAAAACAATATTATCTCATTTGCTTCTCCTGTGTTTTGCTGCTTTGGAATGTGGTTGGAGATTATTTATCCAACTGGTGATTGTTTCATTGGTTTCATGTGAATTGTTTTGACTTACTGGCCAATTATGGACAAGCTGTGTCAGGGCTCTGGAAAAAGTCACGAATCTTCATTATTATCTTTTTAGCCTTCTGTAAGTATCCTTTCTGTATTCTTTAGTATAGTTTAGTATAGTGTAGTTCAGTATTCTTTAAACATAATATAGTATCATAAAATAATGAATTAGCCTTCTAAGAACATGGAGTCAGATTCATCACTGCTTCCTTCGTCTGGGAGCCCTGCAAATACAATAGTGGGTTACATAAAAACTAGTGGATTCTGAAAGACACTTAGCTGTTTTGGAGAAATTAAGAAGCATATGTTTCTGGTGTCATCAGGAAATTGAGAACAGATCATTTGTGTGCACTTTGTGCATCACCAGTGGGTTGCTAAGCACAAACACAGAAGGCAATGCTGTCATACTGACCCTGGATGGCCTGGGAGCATAATTTTTAATCAGTCCCAAATTTCACAGTAAATGTAAGGAGCTACTTACAAGAGCTACTTTGTAAATGCAGTGTCTCCCACTGGATGTGAAGAAAACAGGGAAGAGTGGTATTCAGCAAGCCCTGTGGGTTCCATCACACAGGAGCTCTCTCCCTCTCAAACAAGGGTGCAGAGACACCTACAAATTCTGCAGGATTATCTGTTTATTATTTTTATTTTGTGATCAGCCTGACAACTTAGTGATTCAGGGTCAGTTAATTTCTCTTTCAGTCTTCAGGGTCTCTGAAGCAAAATCTGAGCAGCTTTCAGTCCTAAGCTATGACAAACCCAGAATGTAGAAAAAATCTGAACTGCTAGCAGCAAAGGTAACTGAATGGTGTAGATGGTCACACCAGTGGTGGTGACGTCAATAAATCTGTTTCTCTTTCTGACTTCAGAGCACCCAATATACTTACAAAGCACACCTTCAAAGCAAAGGCAGATATTGAAAACCAGTCTTACATTGCCCCTTACTTTTTTTCCTCTGCCTTTCCTCCCACAGATTTTCCATATCTGCCTCAGCTGCCATGTTTTCACAACAGCTTGGGACCCCAGTTTTTGGCATGTCAGAACTTCTTGGCTCCTAAACATAATCATGTTGAGCAGAGTTTGGTCTTACCTGAGCTGCAGCAGTTTGTAAATGTCAAAGGTATGAAAAATTCAGAGTGGTACAAAAATGGTATTTTTGGTAACATATTCCAATTGGTTTTCTGACATAAAGTCACTGAAAAATGTAAGTTGAGAACTGATGGTCAACTTGTTAGTTCTAAACTTGTCACATAGCAAACCAGTTAGTTGTGCTTATCTCTTTCTTATAAAAAGCACACATATGACTTTGTATTTTGGTATGCTAAATACTTAACATGACTATTTTAAGAGAGAAATACTATATTGAGTTAATTTGCCTGACACATGATACATTAAGTTTTTAGACTTAATTTTAATTTGGATATATGATTTTAAAATAATGTATAACTTATACAAGAATCTGAAATCTGTACCTAATGGGCTTCAGGAAAAATTGTGGTGTCTTCCCAAATCTGTTTCAGCAGCTGTCTACACAGCAGGAGGAACAAGCTTCCACATTCCAGTAACTGCTAATTACTACTGATGCACAGCCCTATCCTGTGGCACTGCCACCTCATTTCAAAGCAGTGCAAGAATGGCTGTGGGCAGGGCTCAAATGAGTGTTATCTCTGCATTTGGGGGACCACTGTGGGTCCATTGAGTCTAAACTGGGGACAGACCTTTTGCTGAAATTCAGGAGTTCTACCTAGTATGGGTAACAAGGTTTGCCTTCAGATTTCTACTGGATATTCTATGGATGTGTCATCACATGACTTTACAGCTATTTTTAACATACAGGTATTTTTTCACTATAATAAGCATTCTACCAGGGCTTCATGTTTAATACTTTACATTTAATATGTTTACTAGCAGTCACGTTCTTTGGTAGAAAGACTTCATTTGCAACCCAGAATGACACCATCAGCATGTAAAAGTCCATCCTGCACTGTCTTTCTCTTTTAACAGATCCAACATGGAGCAGTCAAAAGTTATTTAGCAATTGACATTGACATAACTTTGCCACAAGCAACTGAAGCAATTACAAGACGTGGGATGGGTGCAGCTGAAACACCTTGATAAGAAAGCAATGAAAAATGACACATCACACAAACAGAATGGTTTCATCAGTGCAACACTAAATCAACATGTATGTTTCTGGCACTCCCCATTCTTTTGATAATGGAATAATCAAAAGAAGAGGAGGACTGATATCCCCAATTTTTTTCTGACAGACTGGAAATGAACTAAAATAAAGCATGCCTGTGCACTGTCATTTGACTGTATTTTAGTGAAGACAGTTTCAATTTAGTGCTCCATAAAACACTTCATATTTTAGTCTGGCTTGCCTGTGGCTGGTATAAGAAGATAATCTGTTTGTGGAATTTTTCCTTCATTCCCTAACAAAAATCAGTATTTACCATGGCCACTGAAATCAGGCAGGATATCACAACGGCAACAGAAGAACAGATTAAATTTGGAAAACAGGTTACCCGATGTTCTGTCCCTTGTGCAGACAGTATATCTGAAGAGTGGCAAGAGTTAATGAGAGAAACACAATGCTCTGACCACTTGGGCAGAAAAGGCATTGCTACACCACAGAATGAGCTGTTTTCCCCTTCCTATTAAAAGAATGAGATTTATCCACAAGAAAGCATTTATTTCCTGGCAACTTCAGTTTACAGAATAATTTGGTATTTGTTAATTTCTCTTTCCAAAGTTAACCACATGTATCATTAGATGAGTAAGCTGATTTCTCTGAAGAGATTTAGTATTTTTAATACTTCACAGTATTTTTCCCTTTTCACTTATGGTGTCAGTAAAATCCCTTTGATAGCATATCCAGATGAAATGTCTTCTCATCCTTCAAATGTTACCACACATTACAATTACAGGAGCTTTTGTGAAGCAGTAAGGTGTTTTATTTTAACACAAAAGGCAAGCCTTACTTTTAATATTTCCATCTACTACCAGGCAAAGAGATCTTTTTATTTGTGCATTTCTATTAGTGTAACATTGTGCAGTGAAATATCAGCTACAATAAATAATGAAAACTCTTTATTAGAGAAGGTTTCCAAAGGTGTGAGTAGCAAAAGGAATGCAAAATGGCACCTGAAAAGTCACCCTTTCAAGCTGCAAGGGTGCTAAATGGAGGCAAAACTAAATAAGTAAGTCTATAGAATCTATTTACTGAAGATAAGCGTTTAAAGAGAGAGTGCAAGAGAGAGGCCAAGTATATTAAGTGATTTCAAATAAAAAAGTGAAAATTTGGTTCAGCACGTAAATTATGTTATAAGTCTTTAGAAAAGAATCCAGCAAAATATTCTGGCACTATAAATTTTTTTCATAATGACATTTTTACTTCTTTTTTTTTTTCTTTTGAAATCAAATGTTCATGTTTTTTAGGTATTTCAGTAGGAAAATGCACAGCAAACACTGCACATATTTTGATTGTTATCTATAATAAGGTATTTTCCCATTTATTGAAGTTTGCTGCTATTAAAATAAGAAAATAAGAAAACTTCGCCCTTCTCATAAGGAGAGTAATACTTCAAATTCAAGAAAGTAAGGCATGGAAAGGGCTATAAATAAAGCTTGATAAAACTTTCAAAAGGCTAATATCTGCCTTATCTGTCTCATAGCTACGCAACTTACTGAAAATCCTGATTGTAATAGGAGACTTTAGCACCACTGTCAGCACTGACTGACAGCAAATTCAGCCAGAAACCATATGAGTTCTAGTATTCACTTCATTTATTTGTAACCCTTTCTATATTTACCTCTGTATACAAAGCAGCTATTGATTTCTGCTGAAGATTCATTCAACTGACATGCTCTCTGCTTGGGCACTAAGCAATATAAATACTGGATCTTAAGACTGGACAAGACACAATCTCTATCATTGTTTATTACATTATTGGTTACAGCCAAAGACTTTTTCCTTTTAAAAATGCTGTCATTGCTCTAAACTAGGTATAGGATTTATGAGAAAGAATGTTAAAAGGGGATGTCTACTTAATATCAGAGATTAAAATCATTTTAGCTATCATTTATTCCCAAGGCTTCTTTTATTATCATTATCATCATTCTCTTTTATGCAATGATTATGAAAACACATTATAGTTTTAGTTCAACCCCCTGAGATTTACAATCACCAGAAGACAGCTTGTTTGTATTTTCAGTGTTAATTTCTCCAGTATGACAAGCAATGTCTAAAGCAGCCATTTGTGCTTTTTGTAAAACAAACAAACAAAACCTTCAAAAAATCCCAAAAAACCAAACACCACCCCCCCACCTCCCCCCAAAATCTCATGACAGACACTGATAAAAGAAGTTGAGGTATTTGAACTCATGTGCACAAAATCACTGCTGGACTGTATATAGAACAGCAATGTTTTCCTGTATAGAAAAGGATCCAGGAAATTATGTTAACTGCATTCAGCAAAAGAAAAGGAAAGCAGCTAAAAGTGAGATGTAGGTAGATAAGCTTGAAAAGAGTACTGGAAAAAGAAAGAATAAACTCTCCATCCTATGATAGAGAACCACTAAGAAACTCTCTAATATAAACAATTGCCTGAAGAGGTAGTTCATGCCCCATTCTGGATAATTTATAACCCTAAATTCTATAAGTCTGATCACTTTGCTCTTGGCATAATTTTCAAGGTTTCCCAACTCAGGCTTGGAGAGGAAAGTGATAATACATATGGAAATTAATGTGGTACTGACTCCTAGTAATTTGAATGGCCTTAAGACACCTAATCATGCCTTGGGCATGCTATTTCCAGTGAATAGGGATATTTATGCTACCCACTGCAAACTAGTAACCTAAACTCTCCTCATGCTCTCTGCAGACAAATAGATTGATCTAAAAGGAAATAATTTATTCTAAAATAAGAGTTCCAATAGGGAAAGGCTTTTAGACATACCTGCCTTAAACTTAAATTCTTTACCTGAATTCCATAAATTTGGAATAATACTTCCAAATCAGATAATCCTGCATACTGGAAATAAATAATCAATACACTCATAAACACTATTATTTGATCTGGAAACAGTCTTCCTCACTCTCTTTTGATGAACCATGCTGCTCTTCATAAAGATGATCCCATCCCTGAATCAACTACTTCAACACTGGGAAAGTATTTGTGAGAAAAAAAGGGATATGGCCTAGGTTACCTTAGCGTAGACAGAAATCTTTGTTAACAGAGAAGTCACCCTTTAGTCCAGATAGCAGGGAATAGAAAAATCACACAGTCCTTTACCACATTTTTATAACAATTCCTCTAATTTTGCTATGTATTACTGCTTTATAATGTTATTATTAATACTATTATGATCACAGGCACGCAGATTCACTCAAGCTGACCCACCTGAATTGTTTGAAAGCAATACCACATTGATACAGCATGGTACAGGTATTTTGCTTTGAAAACTTCTCAATACAATTTGAAGAAAACCTAACATACATTTTAAAAAAAAAGGTTAAAAGTAGTTAGCATTTTTATAAGCACTTCGGCAAATGCACAGCAGGCATGTTATCGTTATAGAGTTAATTAGTTATTTTGATGCCTACACTGATTATTCATTATGACATTATTTCCAGGGAAACTCAGACCCTTATAATATGTGCTAAGAGAGAATCTATTTTGGTGTTTTAGGATGGGATTTCTGACCTAAGATACGTGCAATGTAATTTATATCCGTGCTAGTCACTGTAGGATTCTTGTATGCTTTATGGGGAGAAACAGTCAGTGCAATCCTATAGTCAGATTTAGAAGACTATTTTGGGATGGGACTATTTAGTGAATCACACTAGAGAAGTTCTGTTGCTCTCCACAGATTCTAAGAGGAAGTAAGCATGATTAACTCAGATGCAGATATCTATATTTTAGATATCTCTGTTCAGCTACTGTGGGTGAAATTAATTCACCCACAAGTGGTGCATATACACATTTATACATCTGGGTGTTACTCCAGAGCTTCATAAATCAGCCAAAAGCATTTCACCTCTTAATTAATGAACAGAGGAACCCTGCTTATTTTTCTTAAAGCAGTATTTCATCATGCATTCACATTCTAATCTATGACAAACATATTTGTGAGCACTCAATCCCATTTCCTTTAGCATATCAGTATTTTTAAATGGTACAGAAGCATATAAAACATCCTTAAAGGAGACAGATAACATGAAGCTGGTGCAGCACCAGCTCAAAAAAAAAAATAAAATCTGAACACCTGAAGTCCCAAAGCACTCTAAATTCATTAGCATGGTCCTAGTTACCTTTGCTGCCTAGAAGTTGTTTTGATGAGTTTGGAGTTCAGTTCTATACCAAAACAACTGTAAAGCTTCAAGTTGTGGAACAAGTTAAGTGAGTTCTACATTGAAGTTCCCTGCTCCATTATTAATATGGCAGAAGAAAGCTTAATGACAAGCACAGCAAAACAGCCCACTGCACCAAAACCCAGCAAGAGACAGATAATTCATATTATTCAGTCTGTGCTCATAAAATCTTTCTACAATCCTAAACTAAAAACTAGCCATTCTAGACCTCTACTTTTATTTCTCCAATATTTATTTCATCTTGGAAAACACAGAATGCACTTTCAACTGTAAGTTCTTCTGCTGGAGAATTCTTATTGCTGTGAGTCGAGATCTGTCTGAAGAAAGTTAACCAAAAGGGAGAGAAATTTATGAAGCGATCAATTGGTATAACCTTAGTACAGCTCTAGAAGGCTTAGCTGTGGATTGATGGAGGATACAGGGTAAGATAGGATGATGCCACAGAAGAGGGAAGGGAATGGTTTGAGCAGCAGGAAGTAGCTACTCTGATCTGCTCTTCACTTCATCATGAAGGTAGGCATGCACTCTGCATTTATGTGGGTGCAGGCTGCAAAAGCCAGACATCACTCTGCTAAGTCTGACCTATCTCTCATTCTGATGCCATTTTCTCACCTCTTTAAATTGTCTTAAACCAACACAGACACAAAGTTATGCTCATTTTTATCACAACTGAAAAGCATGGAAGGAAAGAAACTATGAGATTTCCCTCAGTAAATGAAAAACTAAACTTTTTAAACACTAATAAAATTTAAGATGTTATAATGAGAAACATTAAAATGAAGAATAGCTTCACGTCAAACTGTTGATACAGACATATGGTATTTGTCTTTTTAGAGAGTATTTTCATGATTTTAAGTAGATCTGTACCTAACTTGCATCTGTTCTATTGTATTTGACAGGACCTCTGAAGTTTTCTCAATATTATACAAGTCCAAATTTAATCTGAAGAGAGAAATCCATATAAGCAGAGTTAGAGAGGTCTGTACTCCTCAAACTTAATAATAAGTTTGAAGCAATTAGGAAGACTATTTTCTCAGAATAAATAGCATAAAACAATTTTGTCAAATACGAATTAATTGAAATTCATAAACTCATGCTTTTATATTTTCTTAAATAGATTTTTCTTTCATGTTATTAAAGTAAAAAAGAAAAAAAAAAACTCCCCAAAACAACCCAAAACCCAAATCTACCTCCTACTGCAGTATTTAGTCTGACAATGCTCACAGAAGGATTGTATAATTAAAGCCTGCATGAACTTTATTATTTTCTGGTCTCTTGAAAACCTTATAAATATATTCAGACATTTCATGATTTAGTCTCTTTTCCTATACTTCTGGCATAAACAGTGTCATGACAGTCCCTTTGCCCACAGTGACTTTCTACATCAGCTCAAGATAAAAGGAAACCCAGAAGTATTTCCAAAGACCTTATTTTGGAAAAATTGATTGAGTGATAAAATTGCATGTTTTATATATAAAAGAAAAATCTTTATCTGCAGAAAGGCCAGGGAAAACCTCCTCTCTGTTTTTACCTCTGAGAACTCTTAGCTCAGAAAAGTGATTTGTCCCATTCTCCCTCTCTGTGATCACTGCATTTGTATTCTCAGTAACTAATGTCTTATGATTGGTGGTCCAATTTTAAATTCCCTTTGACTTCTTTTGCTTATTGAAATTTCACACAGTGCATTATGATTGAAATATTTCTTTATCTGCATTAGAGTTTCAAATGAGAGCCATGAAGATGAAAGGAGATATAAAGTAAAAGTGATTTACATAAGCATATTTTTTTTAAAAAGAAATTTGATGGTGAATAAGAAAAATTCCATTGTGCAAAAACCCCACTTGGTATGAAGTAAATTCTTTCAAGAATCATAATGTTTTCTATAATTTGGGCTGGAAAACAAATTATTAGATCAGTGGTGTGGTGTTTTCTGTTAGAAGCAGAGAAAAAAAAGCAAAAGTTATAAATTAAACGTCCTGAAATTTTGTCCAGAACAGGACAAAAAAAAAATATGACCCTGTGTAGTTTTTTCACTTATGTTACCCATTTCTTGCAATTGGCTTTGGAAGCATTTGTAGGGATCCTTTCTCCCACAATCAAATAGATGAGTCACTCTCTTAATTATAAGGCAGGCTTCCAGTGCCAATTGAGAAACCCTGCCATATCCTGAACAGTCACACAAGACTTTGGTTCAAGATCTATAAAAACACCCTGAAGAAATATCTGGTGTGAGAACAGGTATCAAAGAGCAGACCATATGGCATTTGACCTTGTGGTTAGGTAACTGAACCTTTTCTGGATTTTGATTAACTACGACATAATTTAGATTTGGCTAATTGAAAAGTGTGCATTTACCTTTAGATACCTCCATTTATCCAAGGTAGTGGCACGTTATGAGACTGCAGAAGTTGTCGCTTAGGTTTTTAGAAGCAGGCTGCATTGTCACAAAGGTGCACACTTAGATGACTTCTACTAGAGCATCAGAGCTCTATCAGTATGTTTAGCCCCTAAAAGATAGGGGGTTTGCTTGAATTATGCATATATCATGATATAACTCTCATGACATAATGAAGCTGACTGCAGTTTTCCTGTCTATCAAGATAGATTTTGAATGATGTTGGACTAAAAAAACACAAATCTCAAAATTCTGTCGTGAACAACATGTTTTTATATGTGTTTTGAAGTAAGATGAAGTCTTATATTTGTAATTTATTTTTAAGTTGGGTTTCAATAAAAGTCAAGACTTTAAAGTCAAGACATGGAAATTAATTTCCAAGGCATGTACTTTCTGCTGGGTTTATGAGAGATCTTGTATTGGGATATCAAACTTCTGATACCTGGCTTCACTCATAACTGACACACAGCATTTATGTTAAATAGTATACATATCATATACATATATATTCATATACATTGAAATTTGGTTTCATGAAATCAGGGTGGGCTATGATTTCATGTGAACAACAAATGATAGCATTAAAGGATAACAATGTAATTGATCTCCACAAACTAGGATTTGATTTGTATTATCAAAGCACATAATGACAACATTTACACTCCTATAATTTTTCTGTCTACAGTGTAACTGGATATAGCTGGAAAGGTCAAATATGGAGTCATTTACTGTTTGTAACAAGAATGATGTAGTAGCTGCAAGGTCCCATCAAACTAAATGCCCATGACATTTTCATTTGAGTCCTGGCAGTATAAAGACAAACACTGATTAAATTAAAAGCCTACTGTTATTTAGAGCACATGATTTTAATCTGAATAAAGAGGTCATTCAAACTGTCCCAAAACATACTTAGTGATATATTAATCATATATACATCATCATCTCCTTATCATAGTCAACATCTGTCTCTTATATTTCCCTCTCTGCAATCTGCAAACCAGCACACCTGTATCTCCCTCTGAAAAAAGGCACCACCTCTCACAAACCAGCAAGAGCTGCAGCATGATCGTTGTATATTAAGTGTACAATTTCAAACAGGTTCAGAAAGGAGACAGTTCTGTAGAGATGGTCTTATGTAACCAGATTAAAGGACCTTAAGTTGTACCTTTTAATGAAAGTGAATCCTACAGTGCCTATTTTAAGTAATTATTTGCTGTTTAAGAGAACTGACTGTTAAGCCAAAGATTATTCAAAATCTATTAAGAAAATACAATCTAATTTTCATTTTTTAAAAGAAATTCAAAACTCAACCTAATCCTGATTTTCATAAGGCAGCTACTTTTCCCATAGCTGTAAAATATGTTATGTTCAAACTTATCTCTGTGATCTAATTATAACTCCTTCTGTAAAATGTTGGTACCCTATGATGTTCATGAGTTCTGGCAGAGCCTCATAGACACTCTAATTTATGGACTGATGGAAAAGTCTGTCACTACAATAGATCATGTAATTCTTTAACATTCTGTGTTATTTTTCATAGTTAGAGAAAAAGGTCTGAGTTGCTGCATGACACTGTCTCACATTTCAGCTGGCTTAATTAGCAAAAACATCCCAAAGGAATTAAATTATATGCAACTGGGAATGTCTTTTTTCAGTCAAAAATATTCAAGCAGCTGAAATATCCAAATCAGAAATGTTTTTTTTGTAATACTATTAAAAGTTCTTACATTTTAAAATCTTTTCAAAACCAAATCTTTAAACTTAAGACTCTGTGCTCACTTCCTGCACTGGCTGAAAGCAAAACAGCAATAAATATTTTAAGACTTTAATAATTTCCAGACCCCTTACAGTTTCAATTAGCATATTAATGCAATGGTTCATTGGTCTTATTCAAGAAGTTAAACTTCTAAATGACTAAATCAAAAGCTTCTATTATATGACTATGGGAAGACTGGTATTAATTGCAAAGGAACAGGGACCAGAGTGGAAAAATGCAAACCCTGCATTTGATTAATTGTTCAGTCAAATGATTTCAAAGGTCTCTTGTCTTTCTCTAATTAGTCTAGCAATTAAAAATTGATCTATGTACTGAAAATTATATTTGACTTCATAATTATGTTTTAATCTGCTAGTATCCTATTCAGAAAGATAATTTAATTAATTTCTACATATACTCATTATTATGTGTGTCTAAAAATATTCAGTATGCTTTCAATGAGTTCCCTCAAGAAAAAAAAATCTAAGCAAACAACTGTATTTGTTCATATTTGGTGAGCAATAGATTTTCCTGGTACAAGAACTCAGTGCTGGAAAATAGTATGGCTGGAAGTAGGAGAGAACTGCTGGGTTTCTTGATTCACTGGCCATCACAAATTGGATACAATACCCATAAAAGTAGTACAGTGTTCCTAAAACCCCTGAGTTGTGGAAATCCATCATGAAACTGATGACTCTTTGGAGGAAGATTCTGAAACTTGGCTGTCTTTGGTTATATAAAATGCTCTACACGTCACCACTAACCCACAGGCAGGAAGAGTGCTGGCCAGTTTTCTGAGTGCACAGCTCTACCTTGGCCACATCTTGCAGGTCTTGCTGTCATTCAGGGCTACAAAGCTGTGCATAAGAGATGCTCTAAACCCTGCAGATTAATCCACTGCACTGTAACATTTTTGTCCAGAGCTACAGAGGAGAGATCAGGAACAGTGATGCTATCTGGAAAAAAATTTCTAAGAGTGTGTACTGTTCCAAGCACAGTACGTGGCACTTGCTATGATGAGTGTGTTAGCAACACAAAAGACTACAGGACAATGTCAATGTCTAAAGCTTAAAAGGTAATTTCCTGTAGCAAAGGAAGAGATGTAGTAGAGGAAGGAATTTTTCTTTACATTAGTGTAGCTGCAGGTTATGAGGCTAGTGCTGCTATTGAAGATGTAGAAGGTCCTTTTGCAGACAGAGCTACATAACAAGATTTCTTCCAAATGGAAACCACCAGGCTCTGCCCTGACCTTTTATTACAATAGTTTTGTTGATGATTGAGAAACCTTTACAAGACAAAGAAGGGTGCTCATACAGGTCTCCATTCTCAACACAGAGGTGAACATAAACTTGTAGCTGCAGAAAATGGTGATTTTCTTTTTAGTAAGAGAGATGGGAAAGGCTTAGTAGGTTACCAAATCTAGCCAGTTCTCTAATGTGATGAAGTACACTCTAGGTTCTACAAAGAGAGTCCTTAAGACATCATAGCCAAAAGTGTGCATGTAAGATGAAAAAGCATACCAGCACAGGTATGCACAGAAGCACAGAGGGTGAAATACATCTAGATACTATGGAGACTCACAAAATGAAATCAGAGTCAAGCTGTCATGGTAGCAACAGCCAAACTTCTTCTGTTGAAATGTGTCCAAGTACTTGAGGCAGGGGTATGCACTCTCAAGTGATGTGATTGGCAAAGAGACTACCTAGGAAGAAGAGAGGCTCTGAGAAGGCCTGAATAGATGAGTCAGCTGCAGCTGGGGATATAGACATTAGGGTCCCTCTGAGGCCAGGCATAAAGGCATAAATAAAATGTCAAGGAAGTCAAGTCATCAGACACCCAGATTGTCTTGTTATTAGTCTACTTTCTGATTCCATTTTGGACTGTTAAAAACAGTTTTTTGCAAGAAGGGAATGGTGTGGGAGGTAGTGAAGTCATAGGCAGTATAGCTGTGAGGCAGTCCATGTCACTTGTTCCCAGGGACAAGAAGTGCTTCTCTCTGATTCAGCTCTCTTGCTTTGTCTATAAGGCTCAGCCTTGCTCTCTCCCAGGCCAGGGTGGCACAGGATGGAAAATCCCTGTCATTTCTCACTGGTCTTCCACTCATCGAGCTCTGGCCTTGATGTTGTTCTGTCCATAAACCTGATAAAGAAGGGCCTCAGTTTGACAGAATTTGACTAAATTCTATTCTCTTTGAAGCAGTTGACCAACTGCTCTTGGGGTTGTCACTTCACAGTTTTAAGAAAACATCAGTCCATGATTGCTTAAGTTTCTAAAGAGGGAACACATGATTCACTGCTAGAAACCAAGGAACAAAGATGCTGAAATTGCTCTTCCTCCTCCTCTCCCCCACTAGCAACAATGAAGTTCAGAGTTTTTCACACATTCATTCCCTGCAATAAGCAAAGTATCAGTTCTGTCTTCATGTCCCTCCTAAGGATTTTTGTCTAAATGACCCATCTTCTTTTAAGTCAAAACCAGCCACAACTCTCTGGCCAGCACAATCTGTCTTAAAGGTTTCTCTGATTAAGAGTGGAGAATACCTGTGCTGGGGTAGAGTTGCATTACATGGATAAAATAATAAAAGAAAATATAAATACAAAAGTATATTTGCCTCTGTGACAGCTTAGTTTACCACAGAAGTTCAGCTCCCTGAAGCCTGTGACATAATAAAAATAACTGCTGGCAGATAAATAAATCAGACAAATAATTATGTGAAGAACAATTAATGAAAAGGGATCTATCCCAGGATAAGACATGAAACATGAAAACATGATAAAACATGAAAACTTTGTGACACAGCTAAACAGCAGTAGTTTCCAATATCTTTATGAAGTTACCAAATCTTTCAATTCATAGGAATTTCTAAGCTCTTTCTGCAAGAAAATTCAAATGAGACACAAATTACATTTTCTTTTTTCCTTATTTTTTTAATTCCCAAGTGCTTTTTTTGCCCCCCCACAAAACCATGAACCAGGTTCATTTCTTCAGATGCTACTTACAGAAATGGAGTCTTGGGGGAGCTGGCCAGTTTTCTGTTAGTATCTCATCCCAGTCTTTACTGGGTATTGGATGAGATCCTCATAGAATAGAGACAATTCAATACTGTTGCCAGAACTAACCAATTTAATGTACCCTGAAAAAGAATGCAGGGTTACATGTTTAAAAGAAACAAATGCCTGGTATAGAGAGAGTACCTGATTAGCCAGCACCAACTTATTCTCTGTTTCGAATGCCTGTTAATGTTAAACCTGCATAGAATTTTAAATGTATTTTCCAGTCTCTATCTTACTTAATCTACTTCAGAAACTGCACAGGAAAACATCATATCATAGTCAAATATGTTGAAACAAGAAATGATTTGTTCAAATATGCTAATAATCCTCAGAGTCTTGTCATATTCCTAACTTCAGTACACAATTTGCTTGTGTAGAATTTCTACAACAAGCATTGTTGGTTTCAAAGGAGTTTGGCATTTGGTGTTGTAAAGTACCTATAAGACAGAAACATCTGTACCAATCTATTTCAAGAAGAACACTAATTTTATCTCCCTTATATCCTGCAGGAATAACCAGCTACAGCTCAGTATACTTACTACACAAATACAACTCTGTTGGCCGAAAATCTGAGCTCTCTACTATGTTTGGTTGCCTCCTATTTCAGGAGTAGAGTAAAAAACAAAAGCAAAGGCAGAAGCAAGACATCTGTAAATGGCACTGGCTGTCACAAATCTTGACAGCTTCCACTGACCTATAACATTAATATATCAGCTTTTCACTTTTTAAGACCTGAAGTGTAAAGAGCAGTTTCCACACTCCCTTTTGCAAAATGATAAGTTCTAGTCAGCCCACAGGGGAAAAGGTGACAGGTACCCAAAATGAAGGTCAGTGCTTAACCCTGTAGCTTTTCATGCACACAGTTCAGCTGCTAAATATTGCCTATTTCTGTTTCGTTACCACTATAGCCAAAGCATATAAAAAACCCCAAAACTGGTGTAGATGTTTCAGTGTGCTATCTTTTGCCAACTATGCTTTTGACTGGCTGAGGCATTGCATTGATGTAACACACAACTGCACTGTGTCAAAGCTAGCAGTCTTCATTGAATTGATTCAACTGCATCTAATCCTGCTCACCCACCTGTGACATCTTTGGCTTTTCTTCTTCTCTCCAAATATCTGAGGAACTATGGACATCAGACGCAGTGGGAGATCACCTGCTACTAATAATATTAATCACAGACAGACTTGAGCCAGTTGGACCTATCTGAACCTTCATAACACAACCGGATTTTGGAGGTACTTCTGGGATACCCTGTGTAGCCACAGGAGACATGCTTTCTTCCTGTTTTTCTGACACCAGAAATATTCCAGATACTGAGTATGGTCTAAAGGGCATGTGGTGTAGTGGGATTAACACAAAAAAATATGTAGGTTTTATCCCAACTCATTTCACAAGGTCTGTAATCACCCAACTGGTATACACCAGCACACATCATGATGTCAGTCTGCTGCTGCAGTCCTCAGTCAGCAGGAAAAAAATATATAAGCTCACAGTTGCATTTAATTAAAGAGACCATGAAAATAAATGTAAAAAACTATTTTGGTTATTGGTGTGTGCATGTTGCACTAAGGGCAGAGGGGCAGCAATGGGAAAAAGGGACTGATTTAAGCCACTTAATTTTAAAATCTGAGGTCAGATAGCCCAGATTTCCAGAAACTTTGTGGTTCTTCTTTGTGTGTATAAGTCTCACTGAGCACCACATTTTCAGCACACCAACCCAGTGATTTTAGTTTCAGAGGGAAAAAAAGGCTGCACAAAAAGTTGTAATTTCTCATGAAGAACAGTTTAATATGTCAAAGACCTCTGGCCAAAGCTATCCTTCATTTCATGTTGTCTGGGCACAAGTAGGTCCCCATTTTCCACTAGGTGATATATTTTCAACGAAAACTGCATGATGCTATGTAAATTTACTCCATCTGCTTTGATATGTGTTCAAGGTCATGTTGGTTCTTTCTGACTCAAGGGACTATTGCTACAAAAAGGCTGAGTACAGGAAGAAAGAGATGCATTCAAAAGGGCAAGTTAAAATAGAAGAAAAAAATGTTAGGAATGATTTTAAAATTATGAGGTCTCATCTTCAATAAAAAATTGAATAAAATCTTTCTAGATGTCAGAATATGTAATTTGAAGATCTTTTATAACACAAATGAACAGGAACAGTGAACTCTTCATTAATCTTCAGCATCATTTGATTGAACAAGGACTTTCAATTCCATACTTTCCATCTGACTGTACATTGCATATATATATATATATATGCCTATACCAACAGCACAAAAGGGTGAGCAATCTCTTAGGTGAAACAGAATATAAACTGAGAATATGAACCTTATTTTTTTAAAGAGTAAACAGATAATCTATTTGCCATCAATATTTACTACTACGCAGAACTGAGTAAAAAGTGAGGAGGCTGAAAACTAAGCCAGGCATTTCCCAGTGACCACAATTTTGAAGATTTGAGATAATGAAGCAAAGCTCTATGCCACTGGGTGGGGGGGTGAAAAGGGTTTTTACATTGCCAAAACACACAAACATCCTGTAAAAAGAGTGTAGGGTGTGTTATTACATTTTCACAGAAGAAAATAAGACCAACAGAAAGCAAATTCAGCAACAAAAAGGTGCCATTGTTTCTGAATTTATTAAAAGTTGGTGGAAAGATTCAATTTTCAGCATCACTAAAGGATGCTTCTACCTGTTGTTATTTTGCCGTGGAAAGTAATATTTCACTGTATTTCTGTCAGTTAATATCTGAATCTGCTGATACTGATAACAACATAATCATACTTGCCCTTATGCATTGCAGAGCACAACAGTACCAGAGTGTGAGCTTTTGGTGACTGCTGCAGCTTTTACCTGGACACAGAGTGCACATCACTAATTGGCAGAACCAGTCAGAAGGGCTTTGGAAATGCAGGATGTGGACCTGACCTCATTTAGTCATGTCTGCCTTCTTTCCTCTCTTTCTTATTTTTTCATTCTTTTTTAAATTCAAAAATCTTCCAGAAGAGAGGGTGGAAGTTAAAATGTTGTGTGCCTTTGGAGATAACTTTAAAGCAACTTACTCTGGCCTTCATCAACCTGTTAAAAATCAGTACTTTTTTTAAAAAATTTTGATTTATCTATTTTGATTGGGTTTTGTTTGCATTGCGCTTTTTTATTTTGAATGAAGACGATAAGGTACTCTTAAAAAATCCCTTAAAGATTCCTTTTAAAAAGCTACATGATCACAATATAAACAGAGATACTGATTTCACTTTAAATTTCTCTTGTTTCCTCCATAGGCATGGAAGAAATCAAAGGATGCTCTCATCTTTCTGTTGAACTCCTGCTAATGGATAGTGCAGTGAAATTACATTTTCCCTCCCTCTTCCTTTTTCCTAAGTACTATTAACCGGTGCTTCATTTCTATGGTAGGGACAAAAAGGGCCACTATATGAATGCATTAAATTTTTATCCTCTGATTTGTTTTCTCCTTGTAAAGCTAAGGTTTTTGGCAATGATAAAACATTCCTAGCAGTAGAGCACAGTTAGGGAGCATTGCTATTCATTGGTAAATACAAAGTCGATTATCACAAGAATTTAGATGTGTTTCGTATACATAAACATAGATCAACATCACTTATTTTCCATATGCTTATTTACAATACTGATGCTTTTTAGACACCTTATGTGGACCTAAATTGTATGAACATGAAATGCATTATTCCAGCGTAGGACTTCTCAGAGAAAATAGTATTTACTCTTGTTTTGTTCGGCACATAAACACCCATTTTACTGAGAGAATTACACTGATCTGAAATCAACACAACAAAGGAGCACTATATTTAAGGTCCTATGGTGCTAAAATCTTTTGAACTTTTAATCTCCTTTAAACTTTCATCTGACTACAGCCAAAATGCAAACTAAACCTTCATTTTGTATTTGCCTGTACTTCATTTATGCTACTGCATAAATATGGCCTCTTGCTAGCAAAGGGGAAACTCAAAAATCATATACAAGATTGGCTAGTTAATTGCTACTTTTCACAGCTGAGAAAAATGTACATTAGTTAATGTTATGGGAAATTTGCTATATCAGTTACTCTCTGCAATTTTTATCACAACTCCGTTGATTATAGCATAAAGTTGGTATTTCAAAAAGTCATGAGAAGCAGCTAGCAGACTGCTTTAAAATTATTCAAATGTCAAATTTCAGATTTACTGTAATGCAGATGATAGTTTTAAAAGTTGGTAGGAGAGGGAATTTTGACGTGTTCACACATTAACAAGCAGTACTTCCTATGTCTATTAATGACATGTAGTCCTATATAGCATCTTGCAAACAGTACACTGCTGCCTTCAATGTTTCAAATATTGCCAATTCAATGTTGACAAGACAACATTTCAGAAGTCCTGCAAAAGCTATTAGTCTACAGATTTGGTAGGAACCCTTGTATATTCTGAAACCAGCTAGCAAGTGCTTCCAAGGGAGCCAATTGCACCCATGGGAAAAGAATTGGGGTTACACCATCACTGACCTCATTCATCACTTTCTGACAGTGGCCTAGATAAAGTTTGCAGTTTTTCCTGTAAATGCTGCTTTGGGAAGTATAAACGCACCAGGTGTGGTGGCTCAGTTTCAGACTAACCCCTTGTTTCAAACCAACAAGGAAGGTATATAGCTTTCACTAGTTGCACGCAGCCCATACGAACATATAAAAAATCAGACAAAGAAATCTGTGTATGTGATGATGATTACTTTGTTTTGGATCCCAAGCATATGATTATACGCTTCCATTATAAATTTTACCTGTATTATGTCCTAGATCAGTGCCCTCAGATCTTCTTTGAACTGTTTAATTAGAACACCCTTGGATGCTCTGATTTTCTGAGATACTAACACTAATTACTTGGATATACCAATAACTGAAGTATAAGACTTAGTAATGATATGTTTACAAATTACAATAGGAACAAAGTGTGTGTCTTCACTCAGTTCCCCAACTACAATGCTGACTGAAGAAAAAGAGCTTTCTCTTTTCTCTTACTTCTTTATTATCCTAGAAACTGTTAATAAATTAAACCAGAGTTTCTCATATAATGGAAGTGGAGTCCTTCCCACACTGATGGATTTTAATAGCAATTATATTTGTATTCTCAGACTAATGCCCATCACAATATTATCTAAGTGTTCTCCAAAGATTCAGAGTGACGTATGACAAGAAGTATAATTTCCACTTTTCTGACTCAGTATCTTCTTTGCTGATAAAGTATTTTTATCTTGCTTTCTATTTCCTTGTGCCTTTTTACTTCTATTTTTTTCTGTGCATTTATATATAGAATGTCTTAAAGGAATAAAAATAGAAGAGAACACTACTCATTTTACAAGGATATTTTTGTACATAAATGTTCTCTATGCACAACTAAAAACACTT
Source organism: Passer montanus (assembly GCF_014805655.1). Taxonomy (NCBI): domain Eukaryota; kingdom Metazoa; phylum Chordata; class Aves; order Passeriformes; family Passeridae; genus Passer; species Passer montanus. The sequence continues at coordinate 391,668 of NW_024374590.1, forward strand.
AAACCATAGAAAAAAAATGTGACTGCAAAGGATGTGAAGGCAGCTTGCCAAACAAAATGTATTCAGTTAGAGGTGAGACCATGCATGTTAAAATTTTAGCCAGTTTAGCCACTTGGTGCTAAAGGCAGATAAGAAGATAGAAACTTTTTGCTTCTGAAGAATTGTGAATACAGGGTTCAGTGTATGAAACGAGTTGAGACTTCTTCCTTGCATCCTTTCATGTCACTTTATAGACTACCTTGAAGTACAGAATCATAACCACCACAAAATTACATACTTCTCCTCCCTTGCTATCTCCTGCACTCCAGATAGTCCCAGAGTGAATGATAAAGTAAAATTCTAGCCATGTTTTAGTCAGGATTTCACCACAGAAGAAAATGAAGATAGAAACTATACTTCGACTGTACAGTTTCCTCTGTGGGAAATAGGAAAAAGTGTGATTTTTATCCAGCCTAAACCACATCCCTTCCACCACACGGTGCAAACATTTCTGACAGATGAAATGGCAGTGGAACATGGTTGCTGTTCCTGAAACATCCTACCCTGTAAATCAGCATAAATGGAGCATATATGAGCTATATTCTGAAAATGGTAAAAGAATGGCTTTTCCTGATAATTCCCAGCATATATTTAACCGTATTCTAGCCTGAATTTCAGTAAGATGCCACTAGGTTTGCTTATCTTTGCTTTATTTCAGGATTACAAAATGATTTTGTTTACAAGCTGTTTGATTCTGTTACCTTGTTAAAAGTTTTTGTTTATGTTTCTTTGTTGGTTTTCAGTTGCTTTCAAGTTAATTTTTTCCAGTTTCATGTGAATAAGGGGTAATTAAAAGAAACAAATGCCATGAAAATATTTTTCTTTTTAAATTTCATTTTGAAAAATATTATTTTAATAAGCACATCAATAAGTGAACACTTTTGCCTACATACTCACTATTCATGTGACATTTTTCATAGGAAACTACTATTTTTGTTTTGATTATTCTTTTAAATCAGCCTGATTTCACAACTGTTTGTCATTTTGTCTTTCTGAACTGATAATTATCTCTTTGTAGATTCATCTTTTGTATTGCAAGTTGGACCTTATATTTCTGTATTCTTTAAACATTCAGGAATTCATACAGCTATTTAACTCATCATGCGACAGCAAAGACTTTTTCTTGCTCTCATGTTTTTCTTTTACAAGATGTAAAACCTCGACTAAATATTGGAAGGCTACTTCTTTAATTTCCAGCATGATAATGAACCATTATACCTAAAATTAATGTGTGGCTCCATGAAAGGAAAAACAAATCTTGAGAAAAATATATCTGAAAAGAATTTTGAATTTTAGAAAGTCAAATGTGAACATTATCATAAATGAAAAATGGGAAATTATCATAAATGTTGGGAGAAAAACCTCTATATTTAAAAACAGTACCATAAAGTATTTTAATAGTATCTTAAGTAAAGGTGTCATATATGGCTATAAATCACTCTTTTGAAAACACCATTCCTATGTTTCAAGATTCCAGTTTCAAAAGAATGCATTGGTGCACATTGATTAATAACAGAGATTTGGATAAATTTGCTAATTATGCTTTTCCTATAATTGACACTAGTCACCCAAAACTGATCATGTAGGCTCAACACTGAGTCAAGAGAGAAAGACTGACACTATTGGCAGTATTAGAGAATCTGCTTTGGAGCAACAGAAAGGCTTTAACAATAATTAGTGTTTAGTTTTAAGGCAGGAGGTTGAAAGAATTCCCTGACATGTCAGATTAAAATGTTGTCTTGATTGTTTCCTACTGACTTACTTGATTAGATGTCCATGGCAATCTAATGCTAAAATGTTTCTTGTATAAATCTTAATCTGCAAATTTGAAGGTAAATATCCCCATCACCACAATTCTATACGAGGAAGGTTTGCAAAAGCTAACAGCCCCTGAAAGCATTCCATCAGGTTCCAACTATCCGCAGCCACACTAGCCACAATGCACTGCTGGGTTAAATCTTCCTTCCATTGCTTTGTCTCACTGCTCTTAGCAGGTACTGCAAAGGAGAGAAAGTAATTTCAATTATTGTGTTTTGCATGTTTTTTTCCTTCTGTGCTATAAGTATTTTTTAGCAAAATAGAAGACTTCATTCTTTAGGACTTTCATTTGAGGTCTCAGGGCCATAAAGTTCATCAAAATGTGTAAATGGGGAAAAAACAGAGTAATTAAATCACTATGAATTTTACTTCTAATGAGGCTACAATTCTATCCTGTTCATCTTTTTTCAATAATCATTGCCAATTTTAGTTGGAAAATAGATATGATGACATAGAATTAAAATAAAGAAATAAATAAATAAGAGGATAATGTTTCCTTATTAGATAATTAGATAATGATTAATCTATTAGATCTTAAAATGTGATCTGCATGTATTTTATGTAACAGTGGAGGAAATAGAGTTTTAAAAAACTGTCTTTTAATCAAAAAATCAAGATACAAAATTCATCAGTTGAATCCCGTTGTTCCTGCCCCAGTTCCTTTTTACCAGCTCAGGATTGTCAGGAACACACAAGTTGTGTCAGCCAGCAGCGAAGATCATAAAAGGGAAAGCATGAAAATTGAAGTATTGCTTACAAGAATGCCCTTCTCATTACAACATGATTTTCAATAATTTACAATCTATGCTAATAAGTAGATCATTTAAAAGTGTTGATAGTAGCAATGGAAATGTATGTCCAATACCAAATTATTGTTTTACCATCAGGTTGTTTGAAATTTCAGTTTGAAAGAATTGTGGAACAAGTTCAATGGCAAAAAAGCATGTATTATAAAGTAAAAACTAATTCAAAGTCTCAAACCTTTTCAGCAGAGACAGACATATATAAAAAAATTTATCTGCTTCCAGCTAGCAATGCTCATAAAAATATCACATGCTAAACTACTAGAGGTCATCTTCAAATGCCGGAAATAGTAATATTAGACCCTGATGACACCTTCTATGCTTCTCTTGGTATACATAACATTACAATACAATTCGTACTTGTTATTTCAGTGAGATGGATCTTGCTCTTCCTATTTGAATGGTACAAAAAGGCAAATAATAATGAATTGCATTTGAACAAGTTGTAGCTACTAACATTGATATTGCAAAAGACTTGTTTTAGTACTAGAGTAAAATGTCATTTTTGCAACAAGTTTCCTCTAAATTACCTAACTACTTGACTTTCAGAGGCAGTATTTTTTATACGTTCCAAGCTTTCAATAATTTGATAATTTCAAAAATTTCAATAATTTAATTTTTTTCTTGTTTTTCTGGATGCAAATCCTACATTTTATTCTGACTAAAAGAAGGAATATGACTAGTACAAAGAGACTGCAGAGAAAGAATGCAGCATCATTTATTTTTGGCTCCTGAGAAAAATTTCACCACTTCTTCATACTTCTTTTTCAAAAGCAAGGTCATAAGATTATTATCCGAACAGTAAAATAGCTATGAAGCCCATCTTCAAAACTATCTTCTCTGTCAGGGTGGTCAAAGAAGTTTTTGTAATCTTTGAAATCAGTGTAGTGGCACTAATTTGTAAATCCTTCCATACTTTTGGAGAATGATCTGGATGTTGAAAACAATGTAATATATGTATGAGGTTCTGCTTACTAGTATTCCATTAACTCAATGGGAGATTGTCTCTTTAAAACTAGAAAGTAAATTCAGAATAAATTCAGTATAATCAAGTTATCTTTGCACCTTCAAAAGTCAATATCACACCTTCAGCTCACTGGGAAGAAATATTTCACTTTCCTATCACCTCATCTCTCATCAACTGACAATTCATGGAAGGCAAGCAACTCCTGGGGGTTGTTTCACTGTTTTTAATCTCTGGATATTGTGGCAGTGTTATCTGTGAATTTTCCTACATTGCCTAGGTCCTCAAAAAGTTCAACATGATTTCAGCATTGATTTTGATTGATGTTTTAATTTCCTTTATTAAAATATATAAATGGAAAGGAATCTTTTAAGCTCCCAACCAAAAATGAAATTATACCCACATCGTCATAGGGAGCTAACTTCCTATTAATACAATTGTATTTGACATTTCCATTAAAAAATCTTCTAGTGTTATATTATTATGTCTGTGACAGCTCACTGTGGGTTCTATAGTTACATACTGATTTTAGATTATCACTTTACTGCATGTCTTTTAACATACATAGATGTTCACTTTAGAGAAACATTAATTTGTTTTTGCTCTAAAGAAGTAATGAAAAGATATTTACTGAATTCAATTAAACTTTTGCATAATAAGTGTGGTGCTGTTAATTTAAAGAAATTTAAAGAACCTCATGCTTAAGGGAAAATTGAAATTAGGCTCTAAAGTGGTATAAAATCTTTTTGCTAATTTTATTAGCCAGTTAAATGTAGGCTTTTGGACAATGTAAAGGAATACCTCTCAAGAGACACTATGTAACACAGAAAGCCAGGCGCAAGTGAAAAGGGAATGTGCCAGGAAAGACATGAGACTGGCCAGATAAAATCCCAGAAGCAGCTAAATTTTGCTTACATTCTCAAGAATATGATTTCTGTCATGTTCCCATCATAAGACACTTTTAAGCACACAGACCAGCACAGAAAACAAAGTCTTAGGTTTCAAAATCATGAGACCTTTATAGATGTGTAACAATATAATTTTTTACTTTAGTAGCAGCATATGATTTCAAGTAGTACCTTATAAAGCGACTCAAACAACAATTAAAAAAAAGTGTTCAAAAATTTTAAAGAGTGTTAACAGTAACATTACAAGGTCAAGTAGGTACCTCAATAGCAAAAATTAGTTTTCATAGAGTATCATTAATACACAAATTATTTATTCAGCTACATGATATATTCTGTCTGGAAGCTTGACCTCTGCATTGCCATCTGGTGATTGCAAATTTTGCAAAAAACACTGTGCCAGCCTCAGATTTTTGCTTGTTCAGAAGATTATCCTTTCTACATTATTTAACTACCTGCCATTTGACCTTGTCTTGAAAATCATTGTATGCTTCTCATGTCACTGCATTCACTGTTGACAGGTGGTGTTTATCATTAGAAGCTGTGGGGGGAAAATTACTCAGTCCAACTTACAAAAGCAGATCATATAAAAAATAAATAGAAATGAGGAGTCCCTAAATACCAGCAGCTAACACTTTGCCAAACAGGGGGACTGTACAGTGGTTAGATCAGGTTTCAGTGTACAGCTGCTGTCAGCATTCCTACTGCTCAAGAAAAAAGCTGAAGTGGTACCTGTGGTTTCTAAAGCACTAGCTTTAAAATATGTCAAAATGTAGTATGTTAGTCTGCAGTACAGCTATTTTCTGTGGTGGGCTAAAACCTAAACAAGGTGGTGAGTGATCACTGTTTGTCCCACACTTGTAATCATCCATTACTGGCAACTGTCAAGACAAATTCTGGGCTAGACAGACCTCTGTGCCCAGCCGTATGGCTTCTCCTCTGTTGTGATAAAACACCTGTCAGATGCAGAAAGCAGCATCAGGACGGTGATGTGGGGGACGTCTTATTTCAGGTGTGAAATACAATCCCAGAGCTGGCCAAGCTTACTTAAATAAAACTGCACTACATGTTTTCATTTAAAGGCATCAGCTCTTGTATCATTGACAAATACAGGAATTTAGCCTTTGGTAACTGCAAATACATTTGGTTGCTGCTCAAAGGGGTATTGAGTTGATTTCCTGCCAATCTTTTCATACTGATGACATGAGCTGCTGGAATAGCCACATTTCATTGAAGGTAATATAGATGATTATATTTCGTTTTCATATTTATATGTTCAGTTTATTTTGAAAGTTCACTAGTGTTGTGTAGGAACAGAAGGGAAAACTTTTAAAACAGTTTCCCTAAATTCTCCTTCCTATACTTGGGAGGTCCTTTTCCTTCATTTGCACTTCTTTAGAACCTGTTGACCCAATTTTACCTGTCTATCATCAAAAAGAGCCCTATGGGTGGAAATAAAAATCTACTAAGTGACTTAATACAAAGACAATACTCTTATGCAGTACCTGATTATGGATCAGAGGATTGTTGGGAAACAGTGTGAAGTACTGCAAAAGCTTGATCTAAAAGAGTAGAAAACAACTTCTATTCTTCCATGAATGCCCATTCATGACGGCTATATAGCTCTTTCTTTTGACACAATAAAGTTTTTGACACATTAAAGAGAATGTGAAATTATATTCTCTCCAATAAGCTTTAGTTCCACTTTCTTGACACATCTTATTTGTTTATATTACACCTGATTTAGAATTACAAACTGTTTCTGACACCATGAAGCCGGCCTTGTTTCTACAGAACAACAAAAGACTAACTCTATATCCAACCATAAAATTAATTAGGCTTTATGAAAAATTATTGGATTATCACACAAATAATTAAGCTGGGAGGGGCAGACATTACTTTGAACATGAAAAGCTGCAAAACTACAGAAGGCTGTGCATTGCATTGCTTTCATATAGCAGTACTAACTCTGAGGGGCTCAGCCACTGAAACAGGTAATCCTGTGTATAACAATACTCATGCAGCACTTGCTCCTAGGTGGTAAAACTAGAACAAAGAAGGGATAAAGAAATGATTGATGAGTATTCTTGCACATTAAAGGCTAGTGGGTTCACTCACATGTGACTTTCAATAGATTTTTCAATCTTGTGGACTGTGGGCTTGTGGAAAGTAAACAAGTGGCATAGGTTGCAATTCCTGTTGTAGGAGATAAATAGCAGTTTGTTTTTTTTTTAAATATGCTCATCTGAATAGCATGATCTTTAGAATTATCTTATGTATCTGGTTATGTCATTAAGTATGCTGTAAGTATTCCATAAAAGAGAAAATAGCTATTAATTAACAAGATTTTTAAAATATCATTGGCAAAAGCATCCCACTGCCTTTTCATTTGCTTACAGAAAAGAAGTTTTGGAAACCTGCGTCACTAGCAAAAAATTTGCACTTCATACAATGTTTCAAACACACTTTTAAAGGAGGAAATAACACTTGTGTATTTCCTTGAAATGAATTTAAGTCTTCTCAAATAACATTTTGATTAATTACATGTAAATGAATTCTAACTTTATAAAAGAATTTTTTCAGTTGTCAAGGTGATTTTAATTAGCATAAAATGGGAGTCTCTTTCCTGGTTTACATCAGTACTTCTGCTACTACTGGAGAAACTACGCTCATCAAATTAGGAAAATAAACACTACTGAACTTGTCTCTTTTTATGTAAGAAACACTAATTCACTGTATCTACATTAATGTTGGATGGATCATGAGCAACATAGTAAAAATTTAGTTATTGTTCATGTATAAACCATGGCTAGACACAGCAGCAACACCATCTGAAAGGTGCAAGTTTGACCAGACAGCCTCAGCTTCCTGACAAAAACTTCAAATGTCTCAGCTCATCTTTCTAAGAAATTTTCAACAGGAAATTATTTAATTCAACCAAAAAAATTCCACAAATCCATCTGACATCTGATAATTGTGATTTTTTTTACAAATATGAATCATTTTTTGATTTTAGCTAACACAAGTAATAAAGGCAGATCTAGAAGCAAATTTAATTAAATGACTACATGCTGTTGAGCTCTGCTGATCAGCAAAAAGCAGTCATTTTTTTCTATGTATTTGAGCTATAATTAAAAAGCTTGGGCATGTGGGATGAAATTAGCAAATACAAGTGATTTTTTGTCTTTTTCAGCAGACCAATAATTCATTCACTTTTTTTTCATGGGGTTTAGATTTCCATGTCAGTTCCAAAATCTGTGAACTCTCCTTTCAGTGTCCTCTTCACAGAGGTTTAAGATTTAAAGGCCAGGAGGAACTCTTACAGTCATCTGGTCTTTTCATAACACAGGCTATAAAAAAGTCATGCAGTAATTCAGGAATTAAGAGCTTCATTCCTTAGGGTTATTGTATGTGTCTGAGAGAAATGTCGTGGCTGAAGTCATGGAGTAACTACAATATCACTGAACACATTTTCCCACAGACTTCATGTGGAAGTATATTGCCTTTATCTAGACTGATTTTTTATCAAAGTTTCAGTTTCCATGTACATGCTATTTTACTTCTGCTGTATTACAGAACTGTTTATTGCCCAAAATAATTTGGATCAAATTCTTTTTGAGCCTTAGAATGAGACACCCTTCACTTTTCATTTGTTAAACTAGAGAACTATTTTAAATTCATAATATGAGAGATAAATCTGAATTTAACCATTCTTTTAATCCTCTCATAATTCACCTCCATCAACAGCTTTTACAGCATCATCACCATAACTGCATCTAGTGACCCACAATATCACTGATGCTGAATACTAAGTAATACTCCTTCTGTAGTCCTACATTGGTAACATCAACAGCTTTTACAGCATCATTACATAACTGAATCTAGCACTTTACCCACAATGTCACTGATGCTGAATACTAAGTAATACTCCTTCTGTAGTCCTACATTGGTAACTAATTTTCAAGGTTGACCTCAAGATCCTTTTCACTGTCATTACATATGAGGATGCATCTAGCAGTAACAATATTTAGTGTTTATTTTAAGGAATTTTAAAAATATATTTAATTAAAGTATAGCAGATTCTCCTCAAATAAAACTTCAGTTCTAAGATCAAAGATAACTAATCATTCCATGGTTATTTTTTATCTTTATTTTGTATCTCCATTTTTTTTTCTTTCCTGCTTCTTTTTACCTTTTAAATTTTCTCCCAGGTTAGGAAAAGGTACTGAATAATGTAGAATCATATGCCCCATTTTATAATACATTACTCTTATAACACCTAAGTCATCCAAATGCTATTTCAGAATTTATTAGTATTAAAAAAATGTTTTTTAAACAACGTTTTTAGGAGCACCACCATAGCCCTTCTGCTTGTCTTCTCCTTGGAAGGAATTTTACAGAACTCTCCATCTCTGCTTTTTTCTTGGTCACAGCAACCTTCATGCTGAAACCCTCCTGCTACTGCAGCAGCTTCTTCTCCCTTGGAGATAAGTCACAAGCCACAGTGACCTCAACCCCCTATGCTGTCTGAGCAAGAGAAGTTTAGAAGCACATCCCTTGCCCCAAAATTCAGTGAAAGAATATATTTTTCCTACATGATGGGTCGAGAGATATTTTGAGAGACCAGATAAAGATGAATAAGATTCAAAATGAATGTAATTTACTAAGTACACCAGTCTGCAATTAATCTGGTTTAAATATCAGTAATTTCTTTTTACAGGAACTAAGCCTGTGGCCATACACAGTATGACTGACTTCAGTTATTTAAAGAACTGGGCAACATTTCAGGTTTTAGAGAACTATCTTATGATTTTTATTTGATTTTTGTAAGTCATCTCAATAGCATTAAGATGCATTTTGTTACATTCAATCACTTTGTCTAATTAGGGAGAAACTTTGTTTGTTTAAAAAACACCCTGATGCCTTTTAAAGTTGTATCATGACAAATTGCCATTTGTACAGCAGGATCTCTATAGGGACACCTATGTAGCCGTGAAAATCTGACTGCTGGATTACAGTCCAATTCCACTATTTATTAATTATTTTTTAATATTTTCTTGCCATTATTTATTTTTTTAATCCCCTGATCTCAACATTTTTGAAGACCCTTCCACAAAGGGAAATAAAAGAAGTAATTATGTTTTGTAGGCATAGGTTTTTAGATATGTCACCTGCTCTAGGAAATGTTACCTGTCAAACAACGGTAAGATGACAGCCTAGCAGAAGATTTTGTACCTATATATTAGATGTCATTATATATTATTTCCTAAGAACAATTTAATGAGCTTTAATTGCTGTTATTAGAACATTAAAAGACAAGGAGATACAGGCAAACCAGCATGCTGAAGCTCAGTCTGAGCCAGGCTGTGGGAAACATTGTGCAGTGGGCATCTCTACAGTATTTTCTTATCCTTGCTTTTATGGAACTTGAATGGATACTATACTCTGGACTTTGGGAAAAACTCTTTGTTCACTTGCTTCCATCAGTATACACATAAATCCTTGGCAAACCTTTCAGAGAACTTATTTTTCTTTTAAACTGGTTAGAAATAGTTATTGATTGTTATATTTTCTGCCATGACTGTTTTATATAATATACAAAAGTTAATTCTTCCATCAAGCACCACTAGAAGTCCTTTATTATAGATTCTTTCCTTAATTACTGTGTCACAGCTTCATGTTTCCTTTTATACTCTTTCTTTAGCTTAACAGCACTTGAATACATTTTTTTAACAATGAAAGTTCTCTAAGAGAAGGTGTGAAAATTTTCCACACCCTGCCTACATCCCAGTCAGGTTTTGTTCCCTCTTCTGACACCCTCATTCCTGCTAAGCTTCACTTTTGTATAAAAGGTGCTGCCACACATTTATGCATCACCAATCATACCTTTCTGTGTCTGTAAAACATTCTGAAAATTTCCAAGGGTAGAAGAAGTATAGAGTCTCTGGAAAACATTTTGTTTCTCCATTAGACATCAAGGTGTATTTATGGAGTGTAGATAAGGAGGAGATACGTGCCTATAAAGATCCTGCTCTGCACAGGCTGTAAGGAACTAAAGCAGACTGAACAGTTTCAGACTAGGGAGCCAGTTGAAAGAAGGCTCTCTGCTCTTTGACACTGAGATTCCTTCAACTTGCTGTATGTAGTTGGTAGCTCTCCCATGTGTCTAAAATACCAAAACCAGCTGAACCTCTCAGGAAACTGGAGCTCAGAAAATTACTCGATAAATCTTCCAAAAACTCATCTTCCTTTTTGAAAATACAAGAAGCATAATTTTCTATACCTTTAGGATGACTGGAGAAAAACAAATCCTTTCAGTGATGTATTTATGTATTAAGAAGAAGAGAAAACAGAACATAAATAAAAAATATTTTATTGAACTTTGTTTCAAGTACTAGAATATCTGTATGTTAGAGTCAATAAGCACAGTAGCTCATTTCAGAAGCTATTTTCAAATACATCTATGGTGCAGTTGAGCAATAGGTTCTATACATTAAAGGAGAGGAAATAAAATTTTCAGTAAAGGGACTGCTAATGCCTATCCTTTTAAATAGATAAAAAATATATAGATAGAAAGAATGCAGATACTGAACAACATTCATTCCTCAAAATTATATTTAGAATATTTGTCTTAGAGTTAAGATGACATTTAACTGTAAAATACAACACAAAGAGGTACCTCTGGTAGTTTTCATGGAAGGAATGGAGTTTCCAAATATTTTACAGCTTTTGGGAAAAGAAAAAAGAGATGACAAGCACATAAAATAGTGGGATATTTTTATTTGAAAATTCCCGTCCTTTCCCTTCCCTTTCCCCCTTCCATTCCCTTTTCTTTCCTCTTCCTTTTCCCCTTCCCCTTCCTTTTTGTCCATAGAAGAAAACAGATATTTCACTGCTCTCACAAGCAAAAAGACCTCATGGGACTTAAAAAGGTTTGATAAATCAAACTGCATAAGATGCTTGGGAAAATATAGTATTTCAATAGACAATTATGCCTTCTGAAGTTTGGAAGTTACAATTATGGCTTCCAAAAGTCAGTGTTAAGACTAAACCACAGGAAAATTAAATAGAGAAAACCAAAGGGTTGTGGGGTTGTGGTTTTGGTTTTTGGGGTTTTTCTTTATTTTTGGTTTTGTTTTTTTGTTTTTGTTGTTTGCTTCTTTCTTTCTTTCTTTCTTTCTTTCTTTCTTTCTTTCTTTCTTTCTTTCTTTCTTTCTTTCTTTCTTTCTTTTCTTTTAAATTGAAAGCTCACAGGGCAGTCTATGTGGAATCATATAGATAATTTAAAGCAAGAAAACAAAAAAGGTAATCCAATTCAGTCTTCTGGAAATAAAAATGTCCTTGTGCTCCTCTGGATTTCCCAATTAAGTTTTGAAGGCTGTATCTTTATTGTTATTAAAACAACTAAAGAAAAATGTATTATGTATCACCCCCATTTTTGTTTTGAGTTCCCATGAACTGAATCTGACTTACTGAGCGTAGCAGTGCATTATCTTTAATCCATTTTTAAACATAAAGACTCTTAAGGTCATTGTTAATTAGAGAAAGGTCCCAGTTCTTCCTAACTTGAGGCTGTGGATGCATCAGTGTGGTTAAACAAATTTACCTGTTTGGATTAATATAAACATTTGAGAATTAGACTAGCTTACCCCACTGGGTTTCCATCATTTAACTAACATGTATTTTCTGGACAGGAAGCAAGATAAACATCTTTCATCCAAATAATAAGCAGTGCTGCTAATAAAACATAATACTGCATTAAACTGAGAGAGGCAACCTGTTAACCTGTTACTTTCTTCACAGAATTATAAAACTACCAAAGGTAATAAAATAAATGTCAGAGAAGGAACAATCAACAGTAGCATTATAAGGACAGAATCAAGGAGAAAGAAAATGTCAAGGGAATGTTGCACCTAATATACTCCTTTTTAAATTGCTTCACTACTGGAAATTAGGCAATTGAACAATAACCTTAAATGATTTGAAAGAAAACTGACTGCGGGGAATTTTGGTCTTCATAAGCTACACACTAGATATTCAGCACAATTTGAAGAGTAGTGTTCTGTTCTGAATCTATAACCTCACAGATAAGAGACTGTCACCTAGCCACTGCCTTTCCACCCTGTGAAGTCACAAAATACTGTGGAGTCTGTCCTCTCTTCGATGAACTCCATTTGGTTTGTGATAAGGCATTTTATGGTTCCTTATTCCTCAGTGTCATGGCTTAGCAAATTGCAAAGTCATTTATATTGGACAGAGCTACCCAGCCACAGAGAATGGGTTTTACCTTTATTTTGCTCTCAGTACTAGTGAAAACAGACATATATCTTAGCAAATATTTTCCTGTGTAACCTCATTTTCAATGCTCAGTGGTAAGATTTACTTCATATTAAAAATCAAAATTCAAACTTAATAGGAAATGACTGGTTCAGTTGTGGTTCCAAAGACTTTCTTTCAAATATTCACCCAGCCTAGCACATATCTCTGTGTGAATTTCGCACTAGTCCTTGTCATTGCTACTTGCTGGAAAATAAAAATGATTAAAAGTGGGGTTATGCAATAGAGGAAGACAGCAAGACTAAACATACTTCTCTAGCTGTTGTGCTCAAAATGGAAGATTCAATGACTCTCACAGCCTTACTCCTAAGAGGTCTTGAGCCAGTACCCATTTAACAGCAAGAGCTTAAAATACAAGAAATACAAGAAAATGTCAGCTGGAAGTCTGTGGTGCTAAATCCTAACAGAGAAGGAAGGTCAATATAATATTCTTACCCCAGATATTTCTCATGGATGGCAGACCTATATATTCTGCTCCTCTGAATGATTGCACATTTTTGCTTTGACATTTTTACACTTTTGAAAATACAGTTCTACAGTTCCCCTTAGTTTAATAAGGCATATATGGAAACTGGATTTTATCTAACCACACTAAAACTTGCATTAATTTGCAGGGACAAATGTCAGGTAGATTTTCCTCTCTGAGCCATTCCACAAATTAAGAAATTTGGATCAACTTCAACAGAGGATTGATGAGTGACATTCCTTCCAGGTACTACGCATAAGTTAAAAGCAAATGTTTTGTGTTGAAGAAATAAACAAAGAACATTTTAAAAATACAGTGTGCATTTCTTTTCTTTCTGAAACTTCAGAAAGATTCTTTAAATATTCATTACCATGGATACTAAACCATGCAATTTAATATCTTTCTTTCAACAGAAAGAATATGCTGCTTCTTTGCTATGGCCTAGTCTTCTCAACAGTGGTCGTGCTTCTGAAAAAGTTGATTGCTACAGTCTGTACCTTCCATTACTGAGAAGGAAGTGAACCAGGTAGCCAGGAAAATGTTTGCATTAATGTTATACAACTCTGGCAAAAAGTGGAATTCTGTAGAGAAGAGTAAGTTCCAAGATATCCCTTACTGCTCCACAGTGTTTTAAGACACGCTGCTGGTTTCTTCACATTCCAGTAAAAGCCAAGCCAAGAAGTAAAATTATTATGCTTCAGTAACCAGATTTTTCTAGTTTCTTCAAGTATATGTTCAGCTTCTCAGTAGCATTATTTTTCATACAGCATTAAAATGCTACCTTTCTCTTAACTACATGTACAATAAAATGGACAGTTCTTATTTAAATAAAAACTACCTTCAAAGGAGACATGCTAAGAATGAAATACCTTTAAAATAAAGTGCTCCCTGAAATCACTTTCTATGAACACCTAGAGACCAAGTCATAAACCACAGTTCCCACAGTCAATCTGAATTTGTTTTTATGTTCAGCATTGTTCAGTAAAAGTAGAAATCTACAAGAACAGTTTAATCCATTATATTTTTCCCCACTCTGCTGTATAACTTGCTTTCAGAAATCATTATTATTTTACAGAAAGTATCAATTATCATCATTATTTGATAAGGAATCTTTCTGAATCAGACATACCAGTTTTTCATCAATCAAAATTTCATTTTTATCCATCTGACCTCTTTAGATAGTTGTGAAATACTATTAAAATAATCCTTTTCCCAGATTTATTTGTATCTTTTTATGTGAACAACAGTTAATGTAGTTCAACTAGCAAAGTTTTATGGACAGAAGCCTATTTTGTGTGAAAGGATATTTAAGAAAAAGAAGAGGTTTAGCTTTAATAGGAACAAGGATAAGCAGTAAAACTCTAAGCCTTTTCTATCTTAAATCCCAGGAAATTCACTAAGAGCACTGGTTCTGACAGCCAAGGTATAGCTTCAACTGCATTGACTTGTAGTACACTTCATATCCAAAGGCAAAACTAAGATTTTGAGTTTACATGTTCGGTAGAAATGACTAGCAAAAAACCCAAACCAAAACAAAACAAAAACAAACCAACCAACCAACCAACCAACAAAAACCAAACCAAACCAAAACAAACCAAACAAACAACAACAACAAAAAAACCAAACACCCCCCCCAAAAAACCCAAAAAAACAACAAAAAGAAACACCCAAAAAAACCAAAAAAACCCCCAAAAAACCCAAAAAACCAAAAAACCAAACCATACTCCCTGTTCCAAGACCATAAAAAAAAGGATCCCTATTGCCTTACCTCTAGGATTCCAAAGCAATGTCACCAGCAGCACCACTGGGACATCAGTGGGCTCTATGTTATAAATGTGTTGTGGAATTTTCACTGAAGCAGTGCTAGCCTTGCCAAAATTAATATAGGAGCATATGGTTGCCCAGCCCGCTGGCATTGCCAGAATACACACAGGAGGAGGAACTGAACGAATCCCAGACATTGTCAAAAGTCTGGATGAGCCAACATACACTAGCACATTTACACCTGGATTCAGAGACCATAGCAATAAATGTCAGGGGTTTGGAAATCTTCCTGAAACCTCATCAGGCTTACCCAACTTTACAGTTCTGAAATGAAATGAAAACATGAAAGGTTCATAAGGGTACTGAAGAGCACTGTTAAATCACATTTGTAACCTTCTTTGCTTAATTGTCCATCACATACAAGTTCCCTGAAGAGCTACTTTCAAATTTGGAGCAGCATTTTTAAAAGTCCCTCTCTTACTGAGTAACTATGATCCCCAATAAGATTGATTTCACCCAGCAGTACATCATGGTATGTGAAAATGAGTGCAACATGGAGGACAGGAAAGAGCATGCAGATTTAATGCATGTCTGCAATTTATATTCCCTTTTATAATTATATTTTCAGAATATTGCTACCACCTACTCTTCATGCTAGATACACAGAGGGAATCATGAAGCCACCTCAGCTTTTGGAAATATTGGGTGGCTTTTACCAGCAACTGCCAGAAGAAGAGTTTTTTCCATACAGTATTTTTGGCTTATCATAACTAGAATGCTTGACACTTCACATCAATGCCCCCCAAAAATTCAAGATCATACCGGTTGCTAATTTGGGATCTGAAAGAAATCTCTTCCCCTCCCTAGGCAAAGAATCTGAAATTCTTTTCCCCCTGTTTTTCTTCCAAAAGGCAGTATTTGCCAAAATGACATCTTGCACATCTCATCTAAATAATCTTCCTTTGATGCATTTCTGACTGCACACCGTTTCCTTCCTTTGGCATGCTGCCTAGTCTTCCAAATGTTTCTATCCAGCTAATGTCTTGCACAAGTCTTATGGTGTCACATACAGCTTTATAGACAAATATTTGCACTGCATTGGAGGTCTTGAGATCTACTGAAGGCTCAGATATTGCCAAGAGAGAGACCTAAAGGCCAGATTGGATATTTAACTGAATTTTGTGGGCTTAAGCTCTGTGATCTTTAGTAGATACACTGTGCTGTAACAGGTAATATTTTCCACTGCTTTTTCTACCAAAACTTACACATCTGATGCTAGCAGCACATCTTTGTTCCATAATAGAGATAACTCTCTTGCGTCATGGTTCAGCAACTTTAGAGATTTGTGGCACTTTGCTAAGCTGATGGAAATAGACTGATTTAGGAGTCCGTTAAGCAGCCTTTAATAATGTCTTTATGTTGCCTCCTTAACAAAAGAAATAACAGTTTATTTAACAGTGGATTTGTAACACAATTGTTACTTTATTTATTTATTTATTAAATTTCAATACAATATTCCAGTTGGTTACTTCCCCTTTTTATAATATTGTTTGAATCGAGACTGTAACATTGAAGAAGATGAAACTCAAACATGACAACAATTTGGATATTACTTTAGGCAATTGATATATTTAATAATTCTCTGAATTAAACTCTGTCTCATTGCATTGTGACTTACATTTTAACATGCAGGGTACATAGAACACAAAATAATAAATGCATTAAAAAATTTCCTGTTTGCATATAGCAAAGTAAAACAAATACAAATTGGATTTAAAGGGATTGGGAAGAGGCTTCCCTCCTTCCATAAAATAACCCAAATAAAATACTGATATCTCACCCATTAAGAGGGGTGAGAGTGATGGATTATATGATTAAAGAGGGGGAAAAAAGATTTCCCAGAACAATTGGCTAGTACCAAACATAATGCAAAATAATTTCAGTTTTCCAAGACTTTTGAAAGAAACATTCTAATACAACTTGTAATTATGAGTCAAAGATCAGAGCTTTAGAGAGAGATTTTAGTCTACAAGGTTTTAAGCACAATGAATGTTCATCACAGGACATGGGATTAATGCAATGAAGTATCTGATTTTGACTGACAAAAGGTGTGAAGTGCATAAAAACATTATATGGGCAGAAGTGCCCTAATCAGTAAAGTACATTTCCTTAAGGAAATTGTAACTGAACTTCAAAAATCATTATTATCTTTATATTCTGGATTCCTTATGTCACATTATCCATACAGCTGGTGCATAGTCTACTACTTCTACTTCTTACTCTACTGCCTGAAGCTGAAGCAGTCTGTGGCACTGATTGGAAAAATGGTGATGATCCTAATTCATTACCAACACAGTTATAGCTGATCAGATGGCAGAATGTTTTCTAAGAAGTTAGAAATATGCAGAATTCTATTAATCTGCAGTATGCACACCCCTTTGTGAGCAGAATGTCACAGTTATGTATTCAAGCACTCAGAAGTTTGCCAGAAAAATTGCCTATACATATGCAACTTTACAGCCTCTTTGAAACATCCATCATAATATTTCAGTTAACTGACTCATTATATTTCTTCCTCTAAATCTTTAGTTGTATATATTGCTATTCAAGGTAGTATTTTTTGTTCTTTTCTTTATTTGGTGTCTGTTTGACCCCATACCTTCTTTAGCAGACATTATTCAAAGCTTGAATGGAAAGTAAAATTATTTTCTTCAGGACTGTTTCTATGGTGGGTTAGCTATAGTGAATGAAAGGTGAATGAAAACTCCATAAATAGAAATTCATAAGACTCAATTAGTTACAGCCGTTTTTCAGCTTGTAAATTAACAGTTTTACTAAGATGCCTACTAGGTTTGGGTATATAGTTTTGATCACTTGAGACCTGACTTGTTCATACACTAATTTATAACATTGTCATCATCAGAGCAGTTCTAATTGAGTTTCTCTACAACTGGAAATACAACAGTTCTTCAAATCTGACCCCATATTTTTCATGGTGTACCCAGAAAGATAGAAATATCACACTTTAGATGAAAGATATCTTTTTGAAATTTAGGTGTAGGTTCCAGGAATTTCCTTTTTCTTCCCTCCAGACTCTGCCATGTTTTCATCTTTCTTTCTCTCTTTCCCCTAAGAGACAACTAGTTTACTACCTCTTGTGGCTCTCTGCTCTGCAGGCCTCCTCTTCCTACAGAGATGGTCTGAGAGATATCTGAGAAATTGTACATTCTCAGAAGGTACACATCTCTCAGAAGTTGTACAAATAGTACAAATTCAACAGGAGTATTCAACTTTAAAACCTTCTGCTTCAATTTAAGAATGGAAAAAGGGCATATCTTCCTGAAAGCTTGTCTAATTTTTCTACTTATATAGATACTACTTTTAACATAGCTGCATTAATAGTGGTATCATTCTGTTTCACAGTCATCAGTTCCATCTCTAGTGTTACACATCTTCTAACCAGAAATAAATGAATCAGACATCCTACAGAGAGCATTTTCTTTCAATGCAGCCTGAGAGAACAAGGCATTCGATAAAGGCTTCTGTTAAAAATGTATATGATCATAAAAGCAAAGACTGTATTATCATTCATGTGTGCAGATCTTAATTTTAGCATTCCTTAATGCTAGGTATTCTCAAACCTAATTCCAAATAAAAATCCTTAATGTCCACAGCTATAGTTTTATTAGAGCGTTTTCACATTTATATGTAAAAATTCATATCACAAACTATAAACAGACCTATACTCTCATTTGTATGTTTATATTGACTAGCTATAAACATAAGCAAATCTCATTGAATCACCTTGAAGTATATTTGTATACATATTTTGGTATTACCATTCTTATTGATTAGCATGAAACACATTGTCTTTTGAATTAATAAATAAATAGCAAATGAATTAAGTTGAAAAGGAAGTCAGAATACACTGACAAGTAGAAAGGGAACTGCTGTGTCAAAGAAAACATAACTGCCTACATGTACCAGCTACTTGTATTTCAGCTAAAGAAGAACTAACCAGACCAGCTGACAGACAACCTTCTGTTAGCCCTCTCCTGAATTTATGTTATTTGTTACCTACCACCTGTTATTGCCCACCATCATCTTCCCCCCAACACTTCTGATTTTGATTTATATATGGCTGTCTGGGTTTCTTTGACTTCTGAAGATATACAGACCTGGTAGATTCAATATACTCTTCTATATTTCTCATTTAGTCATAAGTAGATCCTTGTTTTTCCCCATAGCTATGCATCTACTTTTCCCAATAGTGCCCCAGCTACTGCCAGGGGGAAGGAAAAGCTGCTGTCTTCCAAGTGAGAGCTTTCTACTAGCAAGTGCCACAGGAAATCCCCTCTCTCTCCATGTCACAGGCTGCTAATGTGATTGCTTTTTGACAGATGCAATTCTTATGTCAGAATAAATAGATCAGAACTTGAGTAAAAGGAAAGAAGGGAAAACAGTAACTAAAATACTGTAAAGGCTAAAGAGGAGAAAATGTTTTTTCATAAAATGTTGCTCTCTGTGTCCTGCAATATTCACATAAATACTATCTGCAGGGCTGAAGTTTGGCAGAAACCTGAGCCCTGATGAACTCCATGACTCCAAGTGTGTATAGCTGTTGATATTTATCAAGTAGGATAGCAACCAGGGGTGAAAGGGCTGTAAATACCACTGCATTCCTTCTGTACATGTGGCAGTGATGGCTGATGAGGCTGGGAAAGACTGTGCTGCTCTGTGAAAGCTGAGCAAGCCAGAGGATGAAGAGGAGACTGAACAAGAGCAAGCTATCTAGTTCATCAAATCCTAGTTAAGCAAAGCCAGAATGCTACATTTGAAATTTGCATAGGTGTCTGCAGGCAGCTTGTGCCCATTCTGGTGGTGAAACTCTGCTAGGAGGAGTCAGAATTTGGCTGAACTTGTTCGATAGGAAAAAAAATAATGTTGCCATACCTGCAGTCCAGTGCAAAACCAAGACAGACAATGAGCAAGACAGACAATGAGAGAAATTAAAAAAAAAAACAAAAAAAGACATAGGAAGCTCATCAGCTGTCTAGCTGGGAAAACCTTCAGATCATTGTAACTGTTGCATATTTTAAATGATCCTATATTTTGAGACAATAATACTAGATGATCAATCAATCTTTTCAATTTCCCATATCTCAGATAGCAGAAAAATTCCATGATTTACTGAAACTGCACGTTTTACGAACCAACCCAAAACATGTCATGTGATTTTGTCTGATTACTATTACATCATAAATTAAATCTTAGATATTCTCAGTACTAAGATCACAGACTTCAATGGCTTTCTTCACAGTAGACACTTTGTACTTGGCAGGCTAAAAACTCATTAAAAATCTCCAGCATATTTTTCATACATGCAGGTTGGAAAGACAGGATAGTGTCAGTTTGCTAAATTTGGATCATAGGCTAACTCTACAGTCAAAGTTACAGCTGCAAAAAACTAAATCCAGCTGATAATGAGGACATTTAAAAGAACAGTCTTATGCATACATGCCTGTATGGAAACTAGTCACATGTGGTAAAAAGTGGTCAGAGAGCCCCAGCATACCTGGAGCACTATTGTGGAAGCATTTCTAAGGGGGAAAAAGAGCCACTTTTAAGTCTGTAAGAAATTTTACAGAAAGCTAATACAGAGATTTTTTTAACAGATGTAATGTAATGAGAGATTAATAGGACAGGATTTAAGCTGCTGCATTTGTTATTAACTGATTCTCAATATGGCAATATTTTGAAGGTGAGAAAATGAGACTTAAAATACCTGATTCTCAGAGCACCTGATTCTCAAAAATAGATTAAAACCCATAGCTTTCAGAAGGAATTTTTCACACCTAGAACCTGGAAATGGTATATTGAGAGGCTATTGAAAGTTATTGTATGGGAGTGAACAAAGCTGCTGCACATGCAATGGACAAAAAACTGTTTGAAGCTGAGCAATGATTTCCAACAATGATTTCAAATCTGGAACCAGGTGACAGGTAGGAAAGACAAACAACTAGAATGAAAGAGGTGTTAGTAGCTGCATTCATCACTTATAATCAGAAAACCTGGATCACTTGCATAGGGGACAATTTATGTCACAGTTCAGGATTTGAGATAAAAAAATAGAAGGCTGAGTTCACTTATGCATTTGCTGTGGAAGCGCATATTATAATACAGGTTTTAGAATTCAGATTGGTACATGATGACAGGACCCTTTGCAATAAATGAGCTAAAGCTGCCCTTAATATTGGCTCAGCTTTATGTCAGCTTTAGCTGAAGTTGCTGGATTCAGTTACTGAGTGAAATGTAATATGTAGAAATTCAGACTTAACCGTCTAACACTGCCTTCTGCTTTATATGATGGGACAGATTAGTTAGCCCTAGTTTACACATCTCTACATTGGGTTTTTAAGTCTCAACAAGTCATTCTAGTCTCACTTTACAATCAACAACAAAGGGAAATTAATCTCATGCTAATAAAGGCATCTAAGAAGAGTAAGATAAATTACTCTCTGGAATGTTTATCTCTGCTGACTTTAAAAGAAACCATGGGAACTGGCTGATATTTACACACCTATACTTTGGATGTTGTCAAGCCTAGGCAGATTAATTTCTCTTTCAAAGTTTTTTGTTTTCTTGTTTTTGGGTTTTTCTTCCCCTTTTTGTTTAAAACACATGGAAGTATATCCATTCTTGCTACTAAATGCTTTGGATGTTGTCAAGCCCAGGCAGATTAATTTCTCTTTCAGTTTTGTTTTCTTGTTTTTGGGTTTTTCTTCCCCTGACTTTTTGTTTAAAACACATGGAAGTATATCCATTCTTGCTACTAAATTCTCTACACCCTTAGAAACAAGTGAAACACACATTCATTTTTCCTGTTCTTTGAAAAATCACTGTTTTTCTGTGTCTTTCTTTCCATCATTAAAATAGATATAAATTGTAAATATAATTGCAGTAGCTGAGAGAATACAGTATTATTTTCACACATAAGTATGTCAAAAGGATAAACCACAACAATGAAAATTTAAGAGGTCAATATAGGAAATGAAGAGGAGGATTGGAGAGAGAAAACTCCTTTTACATATGTCTTGTGATGAGCCTGGAACTCATCATGGGAAGGCAGAATGTGATTTGCATGGTGTCAGCAATACCTGAATCAGAAGCTTCATAGTGAGGGGTTATATCCGTACCACTTGAAATTATCTTTTTTTTGTTTTGTTTTTAATTATTTTTAAGTAAGTTTTAATATATGCTTATATAACTTATACAGATAAAAGTTTAACTGGGATGTCTTTCACCCAGAAAATGACCAAACATCCTGAAAATGCACACACATCACATGCTAACAAGTAATGTTCACCTGCCTACATTTGGAAGTAAATAATTCCAAGGAAGAAAGATTTGTGATGGCATCTTCTTTTGTCCAGTCTTTTGAAAATGCAGTAATAAAACAGACTTACAAGGGAAAAGAATGCCCCAGCAAGGGCCTGATTACACAAAAGCTCCCTGTTCACTGCTGTCATTCATCTGTCAGTCAACAGACTCTACAGCTCACTGGGTGAGCTGGACATGGGTTTCAGTCTGAATTGTCACGTTCTGTATCCTCTCACACTACTGCTACATGTCACTTTGGTAGAAGGACTAACTAAAAATACATACTGCTTTTCAAAATAGATATGGCATAATTTAAATTCCTCTTGCTGGTTTTGTGACCATCAAAACAAAAACTCCCATCTTTTACAAGAGATGGTCATTACTGTACATTGATACTTTTAACACTGATATAATTACCTAAATATAATTTTACAGTAATAAAAGCAAATACGTGTAGCATAACTGTGCTTGAAGGTGTAAAAGGGGACTAGAGAATTACTGGATAAATATCCAAAACTGAGACTCAAGTACAAGATGCCAGTGCTATTGAAGTGAGTGCTATGGGTAATTAATAAAAGAAGGGATCTGTACAGATCAGCAATGGGTACATACCACTCTTTACGCCTAGACACACTGTGAACAATTTTTCCATAGCAACCAACTAATGTAACAGTAATAGTTCTAACAGATGGAGGCTTATTAACTCATCAAAAACAGGGACCCCATATTAAAGTTAGTCTCGCAATCAAAACTGATGAAAAGAAAATTATTTTTAAGTATGTAAATCAAGTTGGCAAAACATAAAGTAAGACAGCAGATACAAAAGATGATACTTCGGATAAAGTGCTCCTCCAGTCACCATTCTGTCTCATCTTCTGAGATCCCCCTGGAAGCCAGTTGTCTAAATAACATAGATAACATATATATCTGGACTGTTTTTCTATTATTTGATAGTTTATAATTATTATTTTAAACCTTAGACAGCTCTTGATATAAGGTTAAGTTACATGAACAGAACCTTGTAAGGAGACCGAAAACCCACATCTGTTTCTTAAACAAAATCTTATCTTGAACATACATTCACTTTTTTTTTTTTTTTTTCCCCTGCATCTACACCCTAATCAAGTTGGCTGCACATCCAGCACTTACTGATGCCTATAAAGAAGCAAACTATTGTACAGTGAGTTTCCTTAAAAAAAATTACTGTAGTTTCATTCTGTAATGAGATAAGCTTGTGTAAGTCCTTATTTGCACACCCAGATAATTTGTAATTAATGGACTTTGTGGAAATTATTACAGAAAACAAACTTAATGAATGAAACTAAATTACTGAAGTGTAGCAAAAAAAACCCCTCAGATATTTTTATGCAACTTGAGATCACTTGTCTCTTTGTTTATCTGAAGAATTATCAGGACATGCAAAAAAATCAGATTATTACTGAAAATATTCTGAAATGTTAGATAGTAAGGCACATTTTGGATGCATTTTTATTACAAAATGGGGAAAAAAACATACAAAATTCCAGCAACACACATCACAGGCATCTCAGTTGTAAAAGTCTTTTTGTCTTTTGTATTAATTACATAAATCAAGTAATATTTAATTACATTTCATTTTAAATACTGTAAAGACTCAGAATTGTTTTCAGTATTGTCACATTTCAAATATTAATCTTTTTACTCTATAAATAAAATACTGCATCTGTGTGGTTACTACACAGCACTTTCAGAAATAAAAGTCAGCACTTTTATTATAAGTTTGTGGGTTTATTTTTCAAGCACTTATTATATTAGTATGTATGGGTGACTGTCAGACTTTATGGCATTTCATTACATCCAAACAAGGGGAGAGAAAGAGAGATTCTGAAATGTAAATTTGACAACTCACTGAAAATTACCAGTACAGCTTTGATTTTTCAAAGTATGTTTCTTGTTGCAAATGAAATTCAAGAATATTTGAAAACCACTATAGAGAACACCTGTGTGCTTTTAACATTTGAATTCTGCCCAGTCAAGTATAAAGGTACCACCCCACGCCTTATTGTTGTCTGCTTAAATCTTTCATAAAAGATTAACTTGCAGTGTCAAGGCCACTGGCTAACATCCATTTTGACACTGATGAAATTACCTGGAGTGATGCAGCCTCCTGAGGCACACTGTCACAATTAATGAAATATGAAGGGACCAAAGAAAATTTCCTGGCTCTGCATAACAGAGCAGAGGAAGAAAAAGGTAAACGGAAAAGGCAAAGTAAAAAAGAAATAGAAAAACCCTTTGAAAAATATGAGTGAAGACACATTTGCCTCCAAAGTAATCTTCAAATTCCACAAAAGCAAAACAGATTTGCCAACAGTCATGGTCTAGAACAATATGCATACAGCCTTTTGGCACTTCAGTCACGGTATCATATTCTAGAAAGGCAGTAGACGGTAAATGATCCTGGCTGAGTTAAAGAAGGAAAAGAATAAGGTTCAAGCCCACTTCTCCTTGCCAGTACTTAGATCCACCTGGCTTTCTCAAATCTCTCTCCCAAAGCAGTCTTCCTTTTTATTGAAACTGAATTTGACAACAGTCATCACACTTAAAAAAAATGAAAAGTAACTGTTTGTTCTAATTTCTTTACACAAGAGCTTATAACAGCATATGAGTCAAATGGAAATTACACTAAAGGCTTCCAGTAACTCCAGAGGACTTCAGATCAAAGAGTATGAAGCAGTGTCCTTGTGAGTCCTGAAACCACAGGCTCAGGCGACTTTCATTATTAAGGAATTTAAGTAACTTTCCCAACAAGAAGAGTTGTGTTCATACAAAAGCAGATACAGATATAAACTTTTACAATGATACTGGCAAAATCTCAATGCTATGGGCAACTCTAATCTGGTTTCACAATCTTGTTTTTAATGAAATTATTGAGGCAAGAATGCAGTGTTAAACTCATCCTTGTTAAAGGGGATTAGAAGGTGTGAATCCTGTCAAATTGGCTAAGATTTTCCAAGGCAAGAATGAGTGAATTGGTGCTGTTGACCTTCAGTTCAACTGCTAAAAATTCTTCCCAGCCATCATCTTACACACACACTTATATATATGTAAAAGAATGCAGTGAAGAAACTAAAAATACAATGTACTTTTTTCCTGCCTTTTCCCTAGCCATTTATCTATGACATTTAAAAGATTATTATCATTATAACTTCAAAGGCCTATATCAGGCCTTTATCACCACTTTAATCATTTACAGAGATCCAGAGTCTGAAGTACTAGATGTAGTTAAGTGAACATGCATCTCTCTGTAACCTCCTTGAGCTTGCCTTGAAGCTCCTCATTTGTTTGGTTACTTCTGAGCACTGCATTGCCTCTCTTAATTTCCAGAAGCTTCACCGCAGTAGATTTGTCATATTGAAATGATAATTTTGGTAATTTTAAAATTCAGATGGATGGTGAGTTTTTCAATTATCACTTTAAACAAGTAAACTACTTCTCATGCTTTTGTTACTAATATTCATTCCCTTAAATCCTTTAAAGCATTTGTGGGTAATGGGAAAGGTAACAACTGTAAAGGAGAGCAAGTCTTCAGCTGCTGGGTACAGGCCAATTCAGACACATACTAAGAACAGTGTGAGATTACTAAAAAATTAGTTTCACTTTTTATAATCACAAGCCTTACAGGAAACAGATTTTATGCTATCATTTTAGAAACAGGAACAAAGAATATTCAAAGTGACTAATGAACAGGCTTAAAAGCAACTTCTGCCTCATTCTAGTTGGAAATATTATTCCCAGCATAACAACTATGAATCAGGGCTGAAAAATACAGCTAAACTAAATAGAAAGTTACAACCCAATAATTTATGTCTAGCATTAACAGATTTTAGGTACCACCAATCATCATGAATTAAAAACAAACAAACAAAAAAACAAACAAACAACAAAACCCCCCCCCCCAAAAAAAAAAAAAAAAAAACCCCCCCCCCCCCAAAAAAAAAAAAAAAAAAACCCCCCCCCCCCCAAAAAAAAAAAAAAGCTTCTGATAATCTTCCTTCTATTGTAGTATTTCCTGATCTATAGCACTTATACCAAACCTAGGTGGAAAACTGAATATAACTTCTGGGTTCTTTTTATCTATTGTGCTTATGAATACAGGTATTGCATTACCAGTGCTTCAAAGAGCTCTGCTAATTCCAGTGGTTAATTAAAACACCCAGTGAGACATAGCACTACCCCAAGTGTATTATTTTATCCAGAGCTGCCAGCATCATTATCAGAGACAGTTCAGTAACGAGAATATATTTTTTACCACTATTTCAAAACTTTCAGCATTTCACACAAAGAGTATTTAATTTTTTTTTTAAATGTAAGTGATGTTGATTTCTATCAAATGAAAAAAATACAAGAAAATTTAGAAGACAAAATAAGAATTTCACAATTTCTATATACTAAGTTCTAAATAAACTTCAGTGCATTAATGATTACTAAGCTGCTATGTTTCAAAGAGGACTGATCATTTCCGATGCATTCATTTTAACTATTTAAGTATTTGCCCTGAGGTCTTTCTGCAGCATTAATAGGATATTTCTTAAATTTCAGTGCACAGCTGAACACCTGTAAGCCTCTCGGAATATTATGCAGTTATAGTACCAGTAACCACACCAACAAAACCAAGAAAAAGCAACATAAGAGCATTTGATTTTATGAAAACACTACCTTATTAGAACAGACAGGATTTGGGGAATTATCGACCTGTCAGCCTCACCTCTGTGCTTGAGAAGGTCATGAAACAGATCCTCCTAGAAGCTGTGCCATGGAGGGACAGGGTGGTGATCTGAGACAGCAGCATGGCTTCTCCAAGGGCAAGTCCTGCTTAACCCAGCTAGTGAGCTTCTGTAATTGAGTGATCGCATCAGTGGACAAGGGAAGCACTACAGAAGTAATTTACCTGGATTTCTGTAAAGCCTTTGACACAATTCCCCATAACAACCTTCCCTCTAAACTGGTGACAGGTGGTTTTGATTGGTGGACAGTTTGGTAAGGATCGGTTGGAGAGTCACATTCAGAGGGTAGAGGTCCGTGGCTCAGAGTCTTGGTGAACAGCGGTGACAAATGGTGTCTGTCAGGGTCCATGCTGACACCAGCGCTATTTAATCCTTAATGACAAAGACAAAGGGATCAAGTGCACCCTCAGCAAGGTTGCAGAGGACACTGAACTGATCAATGCAGTTGCCATACCTTAGGGATAGGATGCCATCCAGTGGGACCTGGACAAGGTCAAGAAATGGGCCCATGGGAATCTCAGGAGGTTTAACAAGATCAAGGGCAAGGTGCTGCACCTGGACTGGGACAACCCCTGGTATCAGCACAGGCTGGGGATGAACGGATCCAGAGCAGCCCTGCCAAAAAGGACTTGGGGGAGCTGGTGGGTGAGAGGCTGCACATTGCCCAGCAATTTGCACTCACAGCCCAGAAAGCCAAACATGTTCTGGGCTGCATCCAAAGCAGCAAGGACAGCAGGGACAGGGAGGGGATTCTGCCCCTCTGCTCTGGCTCCATCCAGCTCTGGGGTCCCAGCACAAGAAGGACATGGACCTGTTGGAGCAAGTCCAGGGGAGGCCACCAAGTTAATCAGAGGGGTGGAGCACCTCTCCTATGAGGAAAGATGCCATTGCTCTGGCTGGAGAAGACTTTGAGGTGGCCTTCCAGTACCTGAAGAGAGACTACAGACAGAGGGGCACTTTTTTCAAGGGCATGTACTGACTGGACAAGGGCAAAGGGCTTAAATTGTAGGTTTAGATTAGGTATCAGGAAGCTATTCTTTCCTGTGAAGGTGCTGAGGGGCTGGAACACATTGTCCAGAGAAGTTGTGTATGCCCTATTCCTGAAAGGGTCCAAGGCCAGGTTGGATGGGTCTTTGAGCAACCTGATTTAGTGTCCTTGATCATGGCAGGGTGGTTGGATCTAGATGATCTTTAAGGTCCTTTATAACTCAAGCCATTTTATGATTCCATGATTCTAATAACTACAATATGACCTTCAGCCAGTACTCCCCTGGCAAAACAGGTTTGTATCTTAGAACATCTTTGTATCTAAATTATACATTAATTCTATATAGCCTTATACTACTGCCCTCTGCTATGAAAAAACTTTCTTAGCAAATTTAACTGAGCATTTTTAGTGTTACCTATTACTCTTCTCTGAAATCTATTTTTAAGAAAGTAATTAAGCTGTACCAACTGATCCAGAAAAGTTTCATGCATCACAAGAAAATTTCCTGCATTCTGCCCTTTCCTAGACTAAAAAGCATCTTTTAACTTTACGCAACACGATCAGAGGGATAATTGCCCAAAACTAACAAATATCAATGACACGAGACCATTATGGAATAAAACTTTTCAATTTACACTCTAAGCTAACATTTAAATAGTTGGACACCTGAGTCATCAAAAGCTACATGCCCTACAGCCATTCATCCCAGACTGTAACACATTTCAGTCACTGTGCAGAATGTCATTGTAGAAGCCATACACTTGAAACCAAATGAACACTACATCGTAGAGGGAAAAGCCAACTGGCAGAGGACAGAAACATCCAATTGTCATCAGAAACCATTTTTTCATGAAACAGTCTATCACTGTTCTCTCTGTCCCTTAAGTGAGACCTATAAAATACCTTTAACATATGAGCCTGGAAGCTAAAACTCATTTTTTATATTGGACAGTAAAAGTTATGGACTGAATAAAGATATTGCACATTCCATTTTTCCCAGTGACACCCAGCCAGATAGCCCTGAATGTTGCATAGGCATTCACCGCCTGCTTCTGTCAGCTCCATGCAGAATAATGATCTTCCCACCTCTGCTTTATTAACCTGCCCTTCTTTCATCAACTGCCGTACACCCTTTTCTCTCAAATTACTTTACTGGTTAGCAGAATGACACAACCAAACGCAACTAGCTAATTTTTCACTTTCCTCTTTCTGGTTCACATCTAAACATGTTCAAGCACCCACTCAAACATGTCAGCTAAGTCAGTCAATCTAACAAAAGACACATATTTTCTTCTTCTTCTTTTCTTTTTTTTTTCTTTTTCCTGATTAAATTGTGATGACATATGGGCACACAGTCCCAGAAAATCTTCCTGAATTGATTTAATAATTATTAATTTGCAGTTAGCTCTGTTCAGGGTAAGAAGTTAAATAGGAGTTGAAATATGATATGAAGTACCATAAAGGATGTACAGAAGAATTTAATTTTCAGTATTTCAATATACAAAAAAAAAATCTCCTTTGCCAAATATATATTTTGCATTATGCCTAATTATGTTTATACTGATTAGTCTGGACTCAGGAGCAAATTCAGAAAAAATACTTGGAACAAAATGCTTTCACTCTATTTTTTTATTTGTTTGAGGTACTCCAAAACAAAAAACATACTGAAATCACTGCGAGTTGTGGAAGTGTTCAAGGCCAAGCTGGATAAGTTGGATGAGGTCCTGGTCTAATGGAAGGTGTCTCTATCCATGGCAGAGGTGGGTAGAACTAGATGTCATTTAAGGTTCCTTCCAACCTAAAACATGGTATGATTCTGAGAATCTACAATACTTGGCAACTCTGCAACTTAGCAAATCAAGTCCTTTCCTATTTATTACAGTTGATAACATCCTCAGAGTCATTTAACTATATTTTAAAAGTGACATATCAGATGAAAATAAATAAAATGTCTGAATCCCCATTATCAACAAGACACCAAAAAGTTGTAGCACCAGCTGTCTCCAGACAAAGTCAGGTACAAAGTAATAACTTTCTCTTTGCAGCACCTGTATTCAATTTCTAAAGTACATCTGTCATTTTATTTTAACAAAGTCTAACAAGATCAGTTCACAGCCATCTGTGTCTCTCTACCTTGAAAGCAATTCAGATTAAGGCATTGCTTTAAAAAATACCATTCAAAGCAAAGCAACACAGAGCAGAACAAAACAATTGCACAAGATTAGAGATGACATTTTGAAGTTTGTTACAGCCAACAATAGATATCTCCATGCACTTACAAATGTAAGACACGCAATGCAGAGCTTGCAGAGGACACCCCAGTCTCTTTTCAGCAGCAGCTCTATTGCATCACCAAAGAGTTAAACCTTCTGGAAGGGCTTACACATTTTTAACACCTCATGGCACTCACATACTCTTTTATTTAGTCATCCCCTGCTATGAAAGAGATTGAGAAGGCTTAGTATAATCAATGCTTCCATTTCCTGAGAATCCCTGTAGTGGAAAGTGAGCTGACAGAGGAGTCAGGCTTTCTATAGCAATGTGGCAGAAGTCTCCAAACAATGAGACTCCAGCCACAGGCAACTGGGCTATAGATTGCTCCTATGCAGAGCAGGCAACGAAAAAGCAGAAAATGTACATGCTATTAAGTCATTTAGGCACGATTTTCTAATTCCCACTTAAGAATAAAGAATCTTAAAGACTGTGTATCAAAACATAATTATTTAACTAAAACTAAATGAATAAGGATAAGCCTCTGAGTCTCACTGGATATAGTCTCCCCGCCTTGTATAAATAAAAGTCTACTTTGATCCAAGTCCTTCACACATGGTATCAAATCACATCTGCCAGAATAGCAGGAGTTTGGAAATACAACAATGTGTGGCATTAGAAACAGAATTTCTGATGCAGAAATTAGGACCAAGGGAGAGACAGCCCATTAATTCAGTATTAAAAAGAGCCAATTTAAGGAAATGAAAACAAAACACAAATGGAAAATTATCAGATCAGCGCCAAACACTGTGGATTTATTTTAGTCCCTCTGTAGTCAAACAGAGGATTTATTTTTCCTCATTTTTACCAAAAAAGCTTTGCTATAAGTAATGAAAATAAGTTGTAGTCTAATTATAAAAGTGATACTTTTTGTCTAAAGACAGATGTACAGCTTGCAAATCAGGCAGTATATTACAAATGCCAGTCAGGGTCTAAAGTCACCTACAGATAAGCAGCTAAGTATAGCTGAATCCTGTCTTTACAATGGAGGGAGCTGCTGCTGGGAGCCAAGCTTTTGTACCAAGCTAAATGCTGCATGCCAGAAACCTCAGGACACACGGGAAAGATGTCAAGTCCAAATCATTGCCATAGAGTCCATCTGTGAGACTATGACAGACTCAAAGGAACAAAACCAACAGGGACATGGGAGCATGGAAAACACTTAGCCAATCAATCAAAGTCAATAAATGTGGCAAAGGCAAGGGACTGTTGAGAACTTAAGGCACTTTCTGCCAGGTTAACTGCAGTGAAATAGGCAGCAATTTGAAATTACTAGTAATGGATGGGTTATAATGCATTCCAGTAGCTCTGTGCTGGAATGTAATGAAACCATAGACTCTTCCAAGTAGCAGCAAAAGGAAAAGAACGTCTGAGGTTAGAATTCATGCTGCCAGAGACTTGGAATCTTGACAGGTACTTATGGCGGCAAGTATTTGTGAAGTAAAAGACACAGACCGCTGAACCCAGAAAAAGCAATGTCCTTATACTCAAATCTATTTTTATGCATATCAATATCTGATTTTCTTTTTCTCCCTTCACAAATTCTCTATCTTTATTTAAAATTTTAACGTCTCTGGCTAGGTAAAAAAATATATTCTCAGTTAGTCGATACCATGCCAATAACAATGCATGTTATGTAATAAATAAATAATAAAGGCCCAACTCTATCAGCAAACATGAAAATCAGCATGTGCGCTAAATAGTGTACCCAGGTATCAACATTTTATTCAAACACAAACTCTTTTCTTCTCTCTAGAAAAATCACTGGTATCAGTGCTCTTTCTTTCCAATACCTTCTAGGAAAGTCACAGTTCATTTCTCGTATGTTGCCAGATAAGATTCAAGTCTTTTCTTAAGTACTTTGACAGAGAATGCTACAGCAAATACAGCCAAGAGTGAAGCTGGCAGCACTGAACCCCTCATTTAGTGGGAAAACTATTACCTGTCCTTATACTCCTCAGTTTGTGCTCTTTAAGTATTCCAGATTATCACTCAACTTTTTAAATAGTAACACTTCTGTAAGGAATAGTAGTCTCGTTCCTTTTGGGTCTTTAGTGTTTTGATTTGATTATTTCTCAGGTAATAGAATCTTGAGTTGTTTACAAAGTAAGCAAATATGTGAATTTCACATATATTGTGTATGATGGTTTGCTTATTTTTGTTGCGAAAATCTTAGTAAATTCTACCTAGGGGACACCTGACTTACCTAATTTTTTGAAAAGATAACACTTTTAAGAATTGCAATTACTATTTTTTAAGTATAGGTATGTAACACTGATTTTATTTTTTTTTCTCCCCATAAAAAATTTAGGGTTTCTAAATACCCTGAGGTTTTAACAAGCTTACTAATACTTACAAACTATTTCCTTTATACTTCAATTCAGGATCACTTTCAGATTGTGAAGCTCCTGAAATATTATCACTTCTTTGACATATATATTTAAAGATTTCCCTCAGTTGCCTGAAGTGTCTAGGGCCCTTCAATATGCCCCTTTATCTGAGATATTGGCATGATCCTGGTTGAAGCAATGCAAGATCTCTGAGAGATTCATGTCCTTTTGGGCTGGCAGCTAAAGGACAGGCAGTGTCATAGAGCAAAATAATCCAGACATGAAGGATGAAATCCAACTCTCACATAAAGATACCCATATTTATTTACATGCCCTGACTCCTACTTTCATCAACAGGGATGAAAATTTTAATAAATTTGCCTGAACCTAAGTAATCACACCATATGAAATATAGTAATGTGTCCCACCTGCCCTTCAGCTGCTACTCCAGAAGTGATATAAATGCTGTCTTTTATCTGGCAGCCCTGGAAAAATGTCCCAGAAAGCCTACAGTGGCTTAAGCAACACCAAACACCTCTGTACAGGAACCAGAAGGTGTCTTTGGCCAATTCAGTCAGGGCCTTGACAGCTAATTCCTGTTTCAACTACCAAAGCAGTGTCTACTACCTTCTGAGATGTCAAGTAGGGGCACTGATTTGACACTAATAAATAGGTTGTTGGAATCTATTGCCTGTATTTGCTAGATGTCTTCTGACTGGGATGGGAAGTCAGAACTTGTCTTGCTTGCAAGCACCTGTGTAGTACACAACTAAATTTGAGCCTTCTAGTTTACAACTAGAATCTCACGCGAAGAATAACATTCCCTATACATAAGCAACTCTATCCTTCTCCAAGAGTGTAATATAACTTTGGTGTCAATTCAGGTGACTAAATAAAGATGTCTAGTGTTATTTGCAATGTTCTGTGATAGTCAAGACATGAGACCTTACATCATGGGTTATAACAAGGACTATGCTTTTCTGAAGTAAGAGCTGGAAGCTGAAAAAGTTTTTTGTAATTCAAACGGTACTAGGTTGCAACATATAGGTTTTCTAATTAAGCCATCTACATTTTATTATTCAATGTGATCACAGAATTTTTAGTTTTGAAGCTCCCAAAAATCATGCATGGCTAGATGCCAAGAAGTGAAATGTTCCAAAATAAAGGCAGAAAGCCTATAGAGAAGACCAGCAAATAAGTTTATATTTATCTTGACTTCCAAACACAACTATTAAGAACATAAGCTCTATTTATTAAAATACAAGACACAGAACCTCAAAAATTCTCATTTATTATGAATTAATTCATTTAGAATTATTGCTTATCCATTCTGAATGACATGTTAGGACCTCAAACATCTCTCGAGATTAAATCTACAACTGGATGAGCTCTCTCCAACTAACACCCTGCACATTTGCTACCTTGTATCACTTTAAACAGACGCATTTTCTTCAGACACTCTAAAATTGCCTCTTTTGGAAAACATAGGTTAATTAGTTTATTGCATGCTCTAGCTGAGCTGAAGAGTCATGCCTAGTCAACAAGGAACCCATTCAAAGCTCTGTGAAACAATTTATAACTACTACTTTTGAACTGCCTTACAGAATTAAAATAAAAGAGCACTAATAATAAGAATTTTGCTAGTAATAAAATATATTCTATTAAAAAAAAAAACCAAACAAACAATAAAACATCTACCAGCTAAAATGAAACTGCAGCGAAGTTCTTGATACACTTTATGTCAAGGTAATATTTTACTGAGAGAATAGTTTTTCCTTTGGTCATGCATTTTACTGGCTCTCAATGTTACAGCCTTCTAAGAAATTAAAGGGTCTGCATAATGGACACTTCTTGATTTCTTATCCTATTTCACCCCATTTTAAAGAGAAATCACCCAACCAAGGGTGTCAAATGTGGCAGAAACACTAGCTCCCTCCATTCCCAGAGGCTTCAAGAACTTTCTCAATTTCATGCTTCTGTGCACAACTTTATTTACACTAAAACCATTCTGTTTTGTGCTTCAGAGAAAATACTTCGTCTTGATCTCCCAGCAAATCTTGGCTATATTATCTGAATACTCTGTGAAGCTTTGACCCTTTACTACAGACTGCAGCTGATGTGTCAGGTGAAACACAAGTGAACTGCATAATAGAAGTTAATGTCCCATCAAAATGGGGTCAACAGGATACAATCAAACGTGTATATCATCTACTCACAGTGTGCAAGCTTTTCTTCAAAACAGTATTTAGATTTGAAGTGGATGCACTAACACAAATATTTAATATACACTGATGGGGCTCTGCTAATTATCTTTTTGAAATACAAGCGGTGTCTCAAAGAGACTCAACAATGGTCATATTAATAATAATTAAACGTAACCAATTTTTAAAAAAATATATTTTTTAAAAATTTTAAAATCTAAATTGGTGTCTCAAAGAGACTCTTTCAACAATGGTCATATTAATAATAATTAAACTTAACCAATTTTTAAAAATATATATTTTTTAAAAATTTTAAAATCTAAATTTAAAATCTTGTGGATTCTCAGCAACCTTCATTTCCATGAATAAACACAGTTACAAAAATAAAGCCAAATATTACCGGAGCTGCTTTTGACATGCTTAATTACACAGCCTTTTAAAAATTACTTTTATACTGTTTGTCTTTGTAAATTATCAACTCAAATTCAACCATTCAGCATAGTGTTTCTATAATAAATCTTCAGGCATATATGTGAAGAAATAGATTTTCTTCTTGAAAGATACTTTCTTTAATTCAGTAAACACTGCTGAATACCTATCTTTTATGCAGAATTTTGAGCCTCTCTTCAAAGCTCTTATTTAAATAAGTTAACTACTTAGACACTTTTCTAATGCAAATTGGCATGAATTGAAAGACACACTGAAAGGCATTTTTGCTGCATGACATTCAAAGTTAAATGTACCTACTTTGTACTTCTATAGAAGTACATCTATTCCTTGCTCGCCTGGAACTTTTCTCACAAGAATTTAAATTATAAGATGAAAGAGAATACTTGTATTTCACAGTGTGATGGAAGGGACCTGCTTCAATTTCTGACTTTGCTTGTTCTGACCCAGCAACAGCCGTTTCATTCAAATTAATCAGACAAAAATCTCTGCTATATAGAACAACAGCACAAAATTACAATTGTAGTACAAAATACTGCTGAGAAATTTTGATTACTGTCCATACAACTGCATTTTCTGAAGCTCTTTGTCCAAACTAAAAGTGCTGATGGAAGTTGTACTCAGTCTTCTGAGTACCGAAAGATCACCAGATGACTACACACTTCCATCTATGGGCAGCTGTACATCCTGGAATTCTGGATCTCTTACAGCAACTTCATTTTGTACCTTTGCTATCACAGAACATTCTAGTAAGCAAAAAAAAAACCAAAAAACCCGCATTGGTGGAGATAATAATATTTTACCTTTAAAGTTCCTTCATAATAAAATACTTTCTAGTTTCTTGCTGTGATGTGGAAATTTTATTCAAGTGTCAACAGTTGTCAAAGACTTCCTATAAAAAGCCTTTTAAAAACTCTTCAGAAATTTTACTCTTTTTTCTCTCATTACATAAGAGACAGTTGCACAAATCACCAACATCAAGGCACTATGATCACAACATCAGAGAATAGCTGAGGTTTAAATGGACTGCTCAAGG
Source organism: Passer montanus (assembly GCF_014805655.1). NCBI lineage: Eukaryota > Metazoa > Chordata > Aves > Passeriformes > Passeridae > Passer > Passer montanus. The sequence continues at coordinate 428,183 of NW_024374590.1, forward strand.
TCAACTGGACCAACCTTTCTATTCAAGTGGGGCCATCTAGAGCAGGTTGCCCATGACTGTGTCCAGACAAATTTTAAGTGTCTCCAAGCATGGACACTCTACTCCATGGGCACCCAGTGACAGTGCTTGGTTACCCTCACAGTCAAAAAGTGTTTCCTAATATCCAGAGGGAACCTCTTTTCTTTCAGTTTGCACCCATTGCCTCTAGTCCTGGTGCTAAGAGGAGCTTGGCTTCATCCTCTTTGCACCCTCCCTTCAACTTTGTACAAGTTGATACAATCCTCCCCCTGGACACAACCTTCTCTGCTCCATGCCAAAGCTGTCCCAGCTCTCTCAGCTTCTTCACATATCTCTAATGCTCCAGCCTTTTAATCATCTTACTAATTATTTGCTGGACTTGGTCCAGTGTGATGATGTGTTACAGGTCCAGGTGCTTTTCTGCAAAGTTGGTTTCCATTCAGTCCTTTCTCAACCTATACTCATCCATGGCGTTGTTATTCCCAGGGCACAGGGCTTTACACCTGTGTTTGTTGAACTGCATGAGATGCTTGTTTTTCTTTATCCTTCTTAAAACAAATTACAGTGGGATAACACTCTGGAGAAATATAACCAAAAGGTCAAAACTATCAGAAAGCTTTAACTTCTTGGAGTTTAAGGTACTATGGCCCTTTGAAATGGCTTAAGGGATTTTACTTTGTAAACTTTCTATGTTTGTGAAATTTCTTCCTTCAATATCAAATCCATGCCTTCTTCCTCCTCTTATCCAAAGGTGAGACTGTCTAAATATGAAACCTATATAATGAAAAACTTGAGTTAAGCAATGGAAAAGGAACCAAAATCCCCTATGTGCAACAGCATAAGTATTTTTTTCATTTTGACTTATACCTTTTTTTTAAAGAAAAAACTTTTCTCTATAAAACAATGTGATATGTTTAAAAACACTCCATATCTGTAGATTTTCAATTTTATTTTTTGCTTTCTGTATGAGGCCAAGTGGTCATCATTTTATTGTCATATAATCCCTTATGACAATATAAATATGGAATATTAATGATGTAACGGATTTGCACACAATTATATGAAAGAGAAAGAAGACACACTACAGATCTTCAATATTTATATAAGCGGTGTGCTAAATTGTTATATTCTTTAAAATCTTCCTTACAACAGTCTAACTCCATGATCTGATTTCACTGCCTTGATCTACAGCTCTCTCTACATCTCGGAAAGCATTTTTCCAGCATTTGCTGTTAGTTGCCCATTGAACATCTGCTAATTTGACATTTATTAGTGCAATTTTTAAAAATCTTTTCCATCTCTCTGTCCTGAGACCGAAAATACCAAAATGAGATACATTCTTCTTTAGAGGAGTCAAAACTGGACAAGGTCTCTTATCTTGTTTTTTTAGAAGCCCAGGATTAGATTACAATTAACATTTTAATTTCTTCATTTAGCAAAGTGATTGTGACATTATTCCATTTGATAGGGGATTACCTTTCCAGCCTTGACCTTGATTTGGTTTATCTCTAGCTAGCTTTAGATCTGTGGTGGCACAGAAAAATTTATCATAATGTTGACTCATACATGCACACACACACACACACACACCTGTGATTAAAGGATAGTAAGAGCAAGCAGTAAGTTTTGTATTGAATTAACATTATCCATGGTTTTAAAACATAAATGGCACAGAAAAAAAGGTATCTTTGACTCTAGAATAAAGCATTGTGTAGAGTGGTGCAAGCACAGGATGGTGGCATAGACTGTGAAGGTGCTGATATAGGAGGAGGATAAGACAGGCCCTAGACTTACAAATAAATCACCAGTGGTTTGCTCCTGGTCACAACAGGGATTCAGACTCAGGAACTAGGTAAAGCTGACTTCAGTTCAAGAGCAACAACAAGCAAAGGTCAGGAATACTTATGTATTTGTCTTGGGACCTAGTGAAGGAAGAAAAAGCAAGTAAACTCAACAGAAGATTTAGGAAAACTTGCAAGCAAATACCCTCCCAAGAAAAAGCAGGACCATGGAGGAAGCATTGCCCAGCACCTGCAGCAGCCCTCTGCAGTACAAAGCTGCAATGCTGATGTCACTCTTGAGGAAGATGAGTGCTGATTGCCCTTAGAACCAGAGGAGCAGAGGAAGGGTAAGCATATCCCCAGGGAAAAGAGGCACATTTACACATGAACCCCTACTGGGAGAGTAGCATTTTAAATTGTATTAGTATTGGGCTATTTTTCTATGATTGTGTTCTTTTCTGTACCTGGAAGAGCAACAATTATTTGGTTAACTGGTAACCCTTGCACCATGCTCACAATATATTTCTGGCTTGGTACGAAAGGTTTGGATTTGCCCATTAAAAAAATTTGCATGAAACACCAAATCTGTTTAAGCGGAGTAAAAGTTCTCAGCTGCCTTTCTTTGAAAGGCTGTAAGAATAATGTTGGCCACATAGGTTTTGAGGTGGACAGGGTATCCTTCCACAGCCTCTTTCCTTCACATATTTTCTTGCTCTAAACATCTATCTACTATGATTTTCTGCACCTGGTGTTCATCTTTGTCTTCTATATCAATATTTGGAAATGTTTTACATTCAATGACAACACTAATTTTCAGATTTTTTTATCTTTCCCAGAGAAGCTCTGAATTCCCTTCCAGTGTCTTATTGCCCAAATATCTGGAAAATTGACTTTGAGATTCAATCCCTGACATATTTGAAACACTGACCCATCAAATTGGCAAACTAGTTCAGCATGCTAAAACTGGCAAAATGTAAGCACTGGATTAATCTTTATTTTGTGAGAAATACAAAGTTTATCTAAAGCAAAACATTCCTTGAATTCAAGGCAAAGTAAATGACTTGACTCAGAAAGAAAAGAAAAAAAAATAAAACAAAATAAAGTGATATATTTTTATTTTAAGTTGAGATTATTTAGTGCTTTGTAATTTCTCAGAAAAACTATTTTAAACATTTTAAAATAACCAAATTCCCCACAAAATATTTAATTCAAAATTTTCAATTTAAAGCTATTAATTTTCAAATTCATTAAAAATTTGCAGAAAAAAATACACTACTCAACTGATGCATCCTCCCCACACATATTTTGTCTAATCACCTTTCAAATAAAGGGAAAACTATAAATGTGATTAGAATAGGACAGGACAGGCTAGGCCAGAATTCCACCTTTCATCTTCAAGGAATGCATGCAAGTAATACTTTAATCATCTTTCCATAGGCCACTGATTCCTGTGAGATAAAAGTGCATGCTTAAGCAACACAGCATCCTGCCCTAGATGTTTTTGTCCCTGCACAATCAAAACATCTTTAAGCTTTGTCATTTCCCCAACTCTGAAATCTATCTGGATGTCTATACAACATATTCTACATCTATGGAGTAAAACAAAATATAAGAAAAAAGATCATAATAATATTCACATCATTATGATAACATTAAAAATAATCCTGGTAAAAATACCATAGCAAAATAAAAAATTTCCATTAATTTCCGTTCCACTCTTCATGAAATGGAAGCATGTCCTCTCCCGGTGATGAAAATAAAAACCAGGCCATCAGTGTTTTCAAACAGTAGGCCAGAAAATTATTTTAATAAATGCCTCCATCAGATTCCACTTCTTCTAATTTTCTGTGAAAAGTTTATTTAATACATCTATGTATCATAATTTCATAGCCAGTGGGTTAGTTGTGGGAAAAATTTAATTTGTCAATATTTTAAGCTGCACATATTTGGGTATTACACAGGCAAGTTTATAAAACAATAAACAAATAATATATTAATTATTGCTATTCTCAGTGAAAATGTAATCATAATCACTGGCACTTTGTGCCATATTCCCAGACCCTTCTTTTAACAGACAAAACAGTACTCCTCTGTCAAGTAAAAAATGTCTGTAGAGATATTTCATGAATAGTTAGAGGAATGTCAGCTACATCAAGTACCAGTTGCATTCTGAATATACTGTTTTGAACATATTTTTTAAGATTTGCCTGTTCATTTTTGTCACACTGAAATATTTTCATTTTCTTCTTTGCCAGTACTTCTTACTGTGACATTTTGGTTTTAAAATACAGTGTTCTTCAGAAAAAAAAAAAAAAAAAAAGGAGGAAAAATCTTTATTCCTTCCTGCAACTATTTTCAATAAGCATAACTGTACAATTAATTTATCAATGTTGCTCCAAAATTAGGATTTCCAAACACAATTTTTCAGAGTTTCAGGTTTAAGCTGGACAAAGTTCTAGTGACTTCACTAGGACTGCACTAATCATAGAACTAGCATATGGAGGAATAATGACCTGTAGAGGACCCAGCTGCCCAAACTCAGCACTATTTCAGGCAGCATGGTATTCTTCCTGGCCTACAGCTAACTTCCAGAAAAAGGCAACTCTCCTGGAGCCCTTGTACTCACTTTTGTAATCCTGAGCCCAGGCAGACTGCTCTCTATAAGACAAGACTGGTTTGCCCCAGCCTGATGGAGAAATGTTCATTAGCTAGAACATGCAATATAAGGAAAGCAAAACCAGAGACAGCTGAGCAATTAATAAGCAATTGTTTAGCTGATGAAGGACTTGAGAAGAAGAAAATCTGACATAGGAAGGTATAAATCACAAAGGCAAAAAGCAGAAATGGTAACCCAGCAGTGCTGAGCATCAGCCTGTCCCACATCTACAGGCTGAGTGTTCACCCAGCTGAGATACCCAGCCTAGGATATCTCATTGCAGAATCATGTTAGTGTCTAGCCTAGCAGCTCATTAGTGCCAGTTATCTGTTGTGTGTATCAGTCAGCAGATAACGGCTTTGCACTCATAAATTGCACCATTCTTTGGGGCGTCTCTCTGGGACAACAGAATTTACAGATTCATAGAAAGGCTTGGGCTGGAAGGGGAAATTTTTACATGTGAGAGGAAAGAATGCCTGGACATAGTGTCTGTCAAGTGTTTCTAGTGTCTTGACACCCCTCAAAATGTTATGCCTGGCTTCTAGCTACCATGTCAGAATACTGTAGATTTCCAGTGTACCTGGGGTTTATCTGTCAGTCCCATAACGATGTCACAGATAATCTAGGGAATTTCGAAGACTCCAGCTGGACAAATGACTCTGCTCATCTTAGCTCCAGGTTTTCTGCATAATATGCAAAAAATATCTATTTAATATGTCTAGTCTGAAATTCTCTTTGTAAGATCTTATTTTCCTCATTGACTACAGTGAGTTTTAGGGAACATCAAGCTCTGAATATATCAAATTAAATCACCGAATGCATCTCTTGGTGCTCACACCAATATTAGCCTTAGACAAGAAAAATATAAATGTAGATGCCGCCACAGCAAGTGTCTAATAAAAGGTCTAATTCAAAACGCCCCAACACACTTGTGACATCGTCTGGGAATGTGGAAGCCTCCTGTTATATTAAATGAAGATCTGGGAAATTTATGGGTCTCAATTTAGTTGCTGATAACCAGTTGCTAAAACCATTGAGATAATGGAGAATGTATCCTGGAACACTCAGGCCATCTCAGACAGAATTTGACACAGGCAGGTAGATGACTGTCCAACATTTCTATGTGTGTTTAGCTAAGTTATGCTCAGGCAAGAAAAGCAGTGGATGTGGAGAGCTAGTTTATCTCACTGTATAGCTGAAAAAATGACAACATCCACCGATGATTTTGGCTAAATTGCAAGCACTCAGTTCAACTTCTTTATCACAGGCAACTACTGTCATTTGAAATGCATTACTGTAATCTTCCTAGCCTCAAACTGTCACACCAGAAGAATGTGGGTCTCCAAAATGTCCTGTGTCTTATCTTTCCATTGCAATTAATGGACCAATTCCTGTCAATTGCAACAAGCCTGGATTGGGGACCTCATGAAAAAAACCAACATGAAACAAATCAGACTCATCAATGTCTGTAACATGTCTTGTGTCATACCTACTATTCTGATAAGTTTTGGGTATTCTGGAGGGTCTCTTTTCCCAATGAAACTGGACACTGATGCTTACAGAACAAATTTGTGCCTCCTTTGACTTCATTGGAAGTTCAGATAGTAAAAGCACTACTGGTTGTGCCATTGAATAAGAAGGCTTTTTACAATTAATGTCGTTTCCTCAAATTATGTGATAAAATATTTTTCCAGGGAGGTGGGGAGTGTGGGGATGGGACAAAACCAAAATACTTCACCATAACCCAATCTGCAAAGTATTTTGATAGTCCAGTTGAATAGAAAACCAGCATTGCACATTGTATGCTTTCTAAAAAATAGCTGTATCATTTCTTTGCAAATTCCTCTCTAAAAAAAGTCTAGCCTATATACAGACTCATGGAAAAGAAAATTTCTGAGAACAGGAAACAATTTAGTTCCTTCCATCTTTGAAGGAACTTGTGCCTACAATCACAACATCAGCAACTAGAAAAAGCAGATTTCTTCACACTCCAAGGAGAACAAAGACTTATAAGGCTTGGTTATGAAGCTGGAAAATTTTATTTTGCATGAATTGTTCTCCTCTGTCTTTCTTACTTCCCATAGCCTTGTACACATTTCCACAGTATTTCTACAGAAGAAACTACCTACATAAAATTAATCTTGATGACATCATGTGGTGCTAGTTAGTCAGAACATTTAAGGAGGATAAAGCACTATAGCCTTAAGGACTCTTAAAATGAGAATCATTTATTCTCTGTTGTCTTCTGTGAAATGGATTCTTGCTGTTACTAATGCAAAAACCTGCTGCTAAATGTTTTGACTGTACATATTAGCCAGCTGGTGGTTCAGTTCTCACTATTGAGATGCCCAGAACTGAAATAATTAATTTAGCTAAGAAAAGTATATTGTGCTGTACCTTTTGGATTTGTGACTGTAATCTGTAATCACCAGGGAGTTTATTTGGATTTGCAATAATACTGGAGTTGGTAATTTATAACAGAACAGGAGCTCACTAAGTAGAGCTTATGAAGCTTGAAGTTTTTCGATAAGTTGCAGAACTTTCTATAATACAGATGCTGTTAGCAGCTTACAGTTGGCTCAAACATTAATCTGTGTTATCCTAATAAACTGAAAGCAAAACCCATGGATTTGAAAGGTCCCCTCCTAAGCACAGGTATTTCTAATATCGTCTCTTCATGCCTGTACAGCAAGAAATAATTCAAAGATATAAGTATAAAGACTGCTGTTTACTGTAAAAAGATTGGACTCAAATTCTCAAGACCAAGACTGTTTACACCAAAGACATTCATTAATGACAATTTTTATAACTTTTTACAGCATAATTGTTATCTCCTTTTGCTTCTGCTTGCTCCTTTTATTGCAATAGGTTTCTGAGAAATGTCATGTGTCAAGATTACCTGACACTTGAAAACTGTAGTCATTGCTACTCAAATATATTCATTCATTATTTGATTCAAGCACTGATTTAGATTTTCTAAAGAAATAAAGAAAAAAATGACACACAAACAGGAGATAATCATATATACTGCAGTTCTCCAAAAGACTGCTAGAACAAAGAATATTTGTCACACAATATTCATTATGACAGACACTGTTGGTCTAGCGTTATTTTCTTGTTTGTTTGGTTGGTTTATTTTGTCTTGTAAAGCTTCCCTTATGGTCCAACAAGATATTTATTTATCTTTCTTACATAAGGATTGGACCCTCTCAGATATCTAATGGAGTCAGATGCTGAACCACCCATCCTTGAAGAATTCAAAAGAAATGGAGGATACTCTTACAAGGCTCTCAAAGCCATCTACTGAAGGCTTTGTTTTCTAAACCAAATGTGTCTCTACTCACAGGAATGGGTGGCAGACCTGGTGATTTATTGATTTTACATTAAAGGTATGTGCATTTATAAGACTTGGCATATGATAAATCCAGTAATGGTGCCAGATGAAGAGTTAATAGGAGTAGACCATCATATGCCACTGCAAAACACAGAAAGTGAGAAAGCTGTAATGACATCAACACTAATCCCTCTGAAAGGCAGCTGTTTTTTGTTATTGTTATTTTACAACAATGAAGAATTTTATAGTTGTGCATCGCTACACTTTGTGTTTTAATGACACTGTTCTATTTTTTGTTTAAATTCGATGCTAGTCTGTTAATGTACACTTATTCACAGATGTTTAATTACTGTTTACAGATGTAAAGCATCACATTTTAGCAACTTCATTCTTTTTAGTACCAAAAAGTGGTTCTTGAATCATTAAAGACAGGAAAAAGGCATTGGCAGTACTCAGCAGTCTCTTTCAGCCCAGGTGTGTCATGGGTTTAATAAAGTTACTAAATACTATCCCAATTTAAAAATGACAAATAGAAAACACCAGGTATGACTGTGAGCAGCACACTGAAGAAGTGTCATAATTAAGACTAGAACCACAGAATCATTTAACTTGGGTAAGATCCTTAACAGAGCCCAACCATCAACTCAGCACTGCCAAGCTCACCACTGAGCCATGTCCCTAAGTACCACATCTGCATGTCTTATAAATATCTCCAGGGATGGTGACTCCAGTGTTTCCCTGGACAGACTGGACACGTGGCTTGACAATCCTTTTAATGAAGAAATGTTTTCTAATATCCAACATAAACCTACCCTGGCACAACTTGAGGTAATTTCTTCCTGTCCTGTCCCTTGTTACCTGGGAGAAGAGACCAACCCACCTTGCTGCAGCTTTATTTCAGGCAGTTATAGAGACTCTCCCCAGCCCCCTTTTCTCCAGGCTAAACACCCCCAGCTCCCTCTGCCAATCCTCATAAGACTTGTGCTCCAGACCCTTCACCAGATTTGTGAGTATTGGAAAAAGTACAGAATGAAGAAACGAGTACTGAAAGTGGTACATTACTTTAATTACTTTAATTTTAGTATACCAGAAACTATTACTGAAGCACCTTTTTTAATTAAAAAAAAATTAGAAAAAAGTGGAGCACTACTATTTTATTGCTCTTGGATGAGTCCTCATTTGGGTTCAACAAGTCAAAATACTTCTTTCTTTAAATAAAAATGCATGAAAAAACCCCACAAAATCAACCAACTAACACACAAAAATTGTTTTCTAGCTCAGAATATTAACTCCAACATCAAGTAAACAATATCAGGTGCCAAGAACAAGGAAAATATGTAGTAATAATCAGTGGGAGGGAAATTGGGATTAAGACAAGCAATGTCCTTGCACCATTCTGGCAGATATACCAATGGCAATTTCCTTGATAAATATCTCATATACAAGGGCACCGAACATTCATACTTTTATTTCTCAAACAGAATCCAAAATGAAATTAAATACTTACAGAATTATGTTCTGTTCAAAAATTGCTTCTCATAAATAAAGATATTTTGACTAGTTTAGCTTTTAGACTAGTTCAAAAAATTTATGATAAAAAAAAAATATATATATATGTAGAGAGAGAGAGAAGCTGAATTATTGTTTGGTGAAGTGTTTATCCATTTTACCCAATAACAGCATTTTGATACTAAATGAATTCGGAGATACTGTTGCAGTCATTTTTTAAAATTTGCATTTAAATAAAATATTCTGGTTTATACTTCATTCAGTATTAAGTGTATGTAATAATATCATCCTTGGATGAGAAAATGAAATTTTCCTGTGATGATGTTGAAAGGCTGCCATTTACGTGCATATTCTGGCTTTTACATCAGTGAAAATGCATTATTTCAAATCTGAGCAGGAAAATAAACACTGCTTTTAAAAAAAAATCCCTCCAAAAAAACTCAGGAAGAAAAAATGTCAGGTATAATCAAGCACAAATTAGCTTCCTACTGATGAGCAACCCCACCTTCTCAAGAAGATTTATTTTATTGCCATTTTTTTTTACTGACGAAAAAAATCTCAAAACATCCAATTTGTCTTCTTCTCATTACTTTCCTTCCGCCTTATCCCTACTGCTTATTGCTCTAAGTTATTAATCCTCCTGACCTCCACGGCTCAGGACTCTGAGATCATACTTTACTCTCTCTAGCTTGAAAAGTAGTATCTAACTTCCACCTCTCCATCTTCCACAACATGAAGAATGGCATGCAGACAAATGTCCTTGGATGCTGCAGCTCTTTAATGTAGCTTAGACAACTCCAGTTTGGATTCACTGCAGCATCCTCAGCATGGGACTCCTTGGTATTAATGTAACTATTCCACAGACATCAGCTGAAACTTTCATACCTTCCATACTCACCAATCCAAAACAGAAATGTCAATCCATTTCTGCTGTGCTGTGTTTGCCATGTGCTGGTAAATCCATGTGGCACACCTGACTACTCCACAGACACCTCAAAAACCTTGTCTGCTGTGTTTTGGGCTGATGTATCCTTTCTTTAGCCATTTGATCACAGAGAAACTGCCTTTTCCATTTTTGCTGAAGATAACCATAATTCCTAGGTTTTCAGTCCCTATCTCTTATTCTACATTGAAAAAGCTGATCCTCACTTCAGTTATTAATGTAGAGGAGTCTGGTGCCATTTGAGGTTTTTTAGCACATTTAAGTTGTCCCCACAGAGCTAATGAGGCTTACATGGGACAACTGTCTCAACCATGTCCTTTTGAAGAGGTATCTGGTGGCATTTCAGAGGGCATGAGGAGTATTTATCAAAAAATGTTCCTCATAAGCAGACATTCAGCATATGAATCAGTTGCTGAAATATAAAGATATGCTATTATTTTCAACAATATGAAATTGTTCCTTCCACTTGTATCATATTTGCCTAACCTCTGCATGTGTCTTGGGAATGCTGAAACATCTCAAATGGCACACATGTCTATTGTAAGGTGAGTGAATTCCCCCCCTTGTAATTCAGTGTGTGTAATCTGCAGGGAAAATAACATCCTGAGAATCTGAAAGAATAAAAAGCTAACCATGGGAACATTTTTCTCAACAACACAGTTTAAACATATTTGATTAACTTTGATAACCATTTAGCATAACAGCAAACAGCAGATAACAAGACAATTTAATTACAGTGTATTTTCCTAAATCCAAATTTTCATTAAAAAAAAAAAAACCAACAACAACAGAATTTTCCTATTTTCCTTTAAGGCCAAAATGCAAATGTCCTTGCAAATATTCTGTCACTTTAACAGAATCTTGTAGTTGATCAGGAGTGAACTTCCAAATCAGTGAAGCAAGAATTTTCCCAAAAACTTGCTCATTTTCCCCCACATTCCATGACAATTGTGATTATGTGTAATGTAGAGGGATGGGAAACGTGTAAGTACCTCAAGGGGATTTGATTTTTGTGTGAGAAAAGTCTGTAATGTTGAATTTTATAATATTGGTTGCTGAATGACACTGCCACTGTATGCCATAAGTACTGTGGACAATGAGCATGGATAGCTCCAGCCAGGACAGAGCTTCTTGTTTTTTACATTATGCTTCCCAGGGGTAAGAGATTAAAGTACCATTTTCAAAAATATGTTAACCCCTCTGTTTTTGTGTCCTGCAGAAGAACACCTTGCTGTGGTTAAGCATTAACTTCCAGTCAAACTACTTACAACAATATATAACAATAAGAAAGGCAAGGGAAAATGGCCTTCAGACTAGGATGTTATTCATAGAAAGCACCCCAGCTATTTCAGAAGTTGTAAGGAAGCAGAGGCTTGGTTGATTTAAGTCATAAAAGCAGTGTTATAAACACTGACTGACCACCTTGCCTCTCATGAAATACTCATCATATTGTCAGTTATGGTATGGACTTCAAAATATTCAGTGTCTCTTCTGGTGCACGAGGCTTGTGCAGGATTGTTCTGCCATTCCCACAGGGCAGACCACCCTTACAATGAATAAAGGCCCTTCCTTGCTCAGGAAGAGCGGAATCTTCCTGACAGGATGGGCTGGAGAAGCCACAGCAGTAATGTTTAAGCTCTGCAATACTTGCCACCAGCACTGCTTGGGGGCATAAAATTTGACTGAAAGTAGAAACATTAAAATACCATAGAATAGACTTATTCTATGCATTCTGTGTAAAATGCCTTCTATGCATTTTACACAGAATACACATTTATTAAAAAAAAGCAACTAAAAAACAAACTACAAAACCCAGAAATTATTCATCCAGACAACACTGCTACGCAGAAGAGATAAACATAGATTCATATATGCATTCTTCAAAAAAGGACTAAGAGATATTTTTCTCTGTAGTGAAAATCTAAGTCAATATGAATGTAGACACTTCCTGAGTCCAAAAAATGGGGCTAACCCAAATACATACCTGCATCATTGTTTCTGAGAAAGATAAATATCAAGTACCTCCAGTGTAGCATCCAGCATTACTCTACAGCAGCATTACAGCATCAAATTCCTTCTACTTTCACACTCTAACATTTTACCAAGAAGCCAAATGCAAAATAGACAGCCTTGTAGCCTTTCGTTCTATATCTCAATGAGTTAAATGGGAATGAACCATTGAGAATTGTGTTACCTTAGAGGTAAAGTTATTACTGTTTACCAAAAGAGATGAGAAATTTTCCTTTTTTGAGAGATTTTCCTGTATTTTCTGTGACTTGCAACCATCTCTGAATGTGTTGCTTACATGATATTCATAAAAGGTAGAACAAAACTGCTTTTATCAGGCTGTTTGTAAAATGCAATGTGAAAAGAGCTGAGTTGCTCTTTCACATTTAACTTTGTTTACACTGTCACTGAAAATGGCTTTTATTTCAATGATCTAAAACATGCAATAACTTGCAGGCCAGGAATTGCTCTAAGTTTACTTTTTCAATTCCATACTCTTCAATAAAAGTGAAAGACAAATGTGTTCATATTTATACAATGTTATTTCACAATAGACCTAAGCTTGTGCCCACACATGCATGCAAATCTGTATTTTGTGCAGTAAGGATGATTTAAAAAGGGTTTAAACACCTACAATAAAAAAGTCAAAAAACAGTCACCAAATTAATAAACAAATTCTAGGTCAAATTCTCCTCTTTCAAATTGTAGTTCTAATAAAATCTGAAAGAATAGGAAACCTGATACCTGATGATCTATTACATCTCTAAAGCAGATGGCTTCATTATCATTTGTGATTGAAAAAGCTCAATGATCAGAGATTTCATGAATATCTGGAGAGAAAAAATTTGAAGGTTTGCTGCTATATCTATAAAATTAGCCTAATATCAATTTTCTGTTACATTAAAATCTGAAGTGAGCCAAGTTTAAATCCAAGGAGCTTGAAAATAGTGCTTGAAAATAGCCAATAGTGGCATTGGCTATTCTATTGTAGATCAAAATAATCTTATTATATGTCCCATGTATTTGGGTTCCTTCACTGTCCTCAGTCACATATAAGGAGAATGTGTCTGAAGTCTTGATGCACTTATTACTGGAGTCCAGCTGTGATAAAGAGCCATTAAAATCTCATTGGCTGCATAATGTTATACTTAAAACACAGCAGAAGCATTTTGTACCAGCCAGATGCATTATAATATCTCTCAGACTGGGGAGCATTGATAGTATTCAACATAACAGAGGCTAATGTGTTAACTGCAATGTAAAAGACTATAAGAAAATAACCAGAAAATTAGTATTTAATCTATTCTGTTCCTGCATCTGGAAATCCAACAGTGAGATATCCAGTACTGTCATCCTTCAACCATTTTTTTGAGTATGAGAAGCAATTTTAGGACCTGAAATCTTCTGATATATGCACAAATAGAAGCAGAGTAATGTCCCCATATACTGTGTCCATAAGTTAGAAAAAAAAACCAAAAAACAAAAACAAAAACATGAAAAAACAAAAGCCCTCACAGAAATTTAGGTAGAGGATTCTGAACATGGAAGGAATGACATGTCCTTAAAATATGAAGAAGAAATAGCTTCTATTATCATGGGATAGTGGCAACATCATTCTTTCTGGTTGTGATAATTCTGATATATTGTGATATCACTGTACCTAACTTTAGATACCTGTGTCATGCATTTGATAAGCTTCATCTTCATTTCTTGCACAGTCAATAGAGGAAAGGAGCCACTTGTAAGATGTATTCATCTAACCTGTTCTAAATTAGGAAATATGCTGTACCCCGGGACTTCCTATTTCCCTCCACTATCAAGGGAGTTGAGACAATTTGCTCAGATGAAGCCAGCCACACACTGGCTGACATCCCCATTCAGAATAAAAAAAAGAGAGGGAGAGAGAAGAGAGGGAGAAAAGGAGAGAGAAGGAGAGGAACCAAAGGTACAGAGGACAAGGAACTAAGATAAATGGAAAAGGTCTAGTGTGAGAAGGGTGACTGTGAGAGACTGGACTGCTAAATTACTCAAACATTTGACCACTTGTAGTAACCACTCAAGTTACCCCCTCTCTAGTACAGGGGCATCACACATAGGATGAGGGTGTTCATCTCATCTGGTTGGGTATTATGGGCCATGATCAACTCTACGCTGACATAAGAGATGGCCACAACATCTTAGCAGGGCTCAAAGACTCATGGGGATATTTTCCACCTACTCTCAGGATAATATAAACCCTATGGACCTGGTGTTTGGTGGACCTTCTATTACTTCATGCCCAGTCTGAAAGACCAATAGGATGTTGCCAGATTCATGGAGTGTGATGTTTTCTTTTCTACTTGATCTGTTTCTCTGTCGCTCTCTTTCTTTCTCACTTCTTGTCTCTCTTTTCCCCACATACCTCTCTACCTCACATTCACAGTTAAAAAAACCTGTACTACTGACTTTGGCATATGGTCTTGTTTGTACCTTAATTTGGGCACAGACATCTCTCCCATAATTTTAATAATTGGATCTTAACACTAACCTTTAACATTTAAGTCCCATGTAAAGAAGAAAGAGAATCATCAGGAAAGGGGAACAAAAGCAGCCAACATAAATACCTTAATTAACAGAAAGTGATAGGCCAGTGATTGAACTGCTTCTGGAAAAAGCATGGACAGGTTTGCTGTAATAAGCCTTTGGACCGAAGTTCAAATGCCTAATGACAGCCACTTCCCTTAACTTTGTGCCATGTAAAAAGTGTGTTCTGTGTCACCACCTAGGTCACAGATGAACAGTAAGGGCTCCAGCACTCGTCCCCTGGAGTGCTGGGTACCCTCTCTTCAGCAGCTGCCTGCTGGCCATGGAACCACTGATCACTGCCCTTTGAGCCTGATAGCCCAGACCATTTTCTACTCACATAGCAATCAGATTAGGCAGCCAGGGTCTCCTCAGCTATCAAATGAGAACACTGTGGGAGACAGTGTCAAAACCCTTACCAAAGTCAAGGTATATTACTTCCACGCCTCTTTTCTCATCTGCAGAGCCAGTCATTTAGCTGTAGAGGCAATCAGGTTGCTCAAGCATGATTTGCCCTCGAATGCCTGCCGTGAACACTTGTGGTGCCTGAATGCAGCTGGCCTCACAGTCTTTTAAATTTAACACCTGCAAACTGACAATCTCAGTCCTGCAAGGCTGTTGAGCCCCAAACTGATGTTGAAATGACACAGCTAACACCTGCTGCACTTCAGGACATCCTAGATTTGTATTCTTTTTTTTTTTTTTTCACAGTGCTGTTTCTAGGGATAGCAAAAGACTCTGAATATCACACTTGCAAATTAACAAGCAGCAACAGAAATACTAAATTCTTTAATATCTACACATTCATTTTTTGGGAGTGTCTTTTTATTTCTAAAATCAAGCCTTCAAACTAAGTAAAACTAACTTGAAACTACTCAGTAATAAAGACAGAAAGTGTTTTTAGAGTCATTCAGATATTCTACACATTTGTTATGATGTCTGATTAAAAGCATTTCTTACTGCAATTTTGTGTGAATGATAACAACTGCTCATTCTTACAAGACTATAGAGCTATATGCAATACATTTACATCTGGGACAGTTTTCCAGGTCACATAAAAGTATATCCAAGTAATTACTGTTGGTATTTTTGTTAATGCCATCACTTTCATTAAGATATCCTTCATGGAACATTTTCAAATACCAGGTTTCATTGTTTCCATTTAAAATTGCAGGTTTTGAATTTGTGTCAGGGCTACTTTATAAGACATGGATGCATTTCTGTCTTTCAGAGGCAAAGAGAAACAGATCAGTAACTGAGCATTAAAGGTCAAAGCATAAATCAATCATTTCACTAATAAGCCATCTTCAGGCTGTACAAGGAATAGAAAAACATTTAGCTTTGTATTCTCTGCACAGACATTTAAAGAGAAAAGGCTGCAAATGACATCCGATTCCCATCAGTCCTCAGAAAACAAGGCTTTAAGATGCTGGATAGCTCAGAGTTAAGTGCTGTTAACAGGCAGGTGCTAGGCCAGCCAGCAAACTAATAACATGTATTTTATGGTGTCACTTGAGGAAATGGATGTTCATGTGTATTTGTAGTATCTGCAAAAAAATTTCCTATCATCTTCATCTGCTGAAGACATAGAATACATGCATTTTTCCATATTTCTGGAAATTTGTGCTGAAGATAACCATCTTCATAACCATACCTGTGCTTTGCTAGGTACACCTCTGCTTTTGCCTCTGGACTCACTAAGGGGATGAAATGGCTGATTTTTTCTTTTCTATTCTTTCTGTAAATATTTTTTGTTAACTGTTTTGTCTGTTTGTCTTACGTGGTATGTGGACATCCTGAGTATAAAATCACAACTATTTATACCACATCAAGGAAACAATTAATGTAATAGTTCTCTCAGATAGTGTCCTTATCATTCAAAAAATATTATTCAGCAACAGCTGCCACTTTTCTATACCTGTGGTATGGGAACACATTCCTAGAGTATATAATAACAAATAACATGTCATAGTTGGAGAGGAGGGAGAAAGAATAAATGCCAGAATCTTCTCTACTAAGTGCATGCGTTGATAAGCAATACCTTTCTTCCACCTCTGAAATTTATGGGCAAAGCTGGATCTTGGAAATCATGCACCTACCAGAAGACAGAACCATAAAATCTCTCTCCAGTTTAAAAGGCAGATCTCTCTTGCCTTTATGAAAAAGAAAATCTTAAGAGGAGTAATAATTAGGTCTGAACTTTTCACTGAACTTTTCACTGTTGTTAGATATAACTTTGGTTTTCCAGTTCTGGTAAATATTTTTACCACAATAAATTTTACCAGCAAAATTTTTAAAAGATAAACTGTATTTGAAGTCCTTACCTACAGAACTTATAGTCAGGAGGTTCTGCCTGGCAGATAAGAAGTGCTGAAAAATATGCTTAACTTCAATATTCCTAATTTACAGTTAGCTCACTACAGGATCATGTCTTGGTGCCTGGGGCAGAATCCATTGGTTAAAATCAAAACCCAACTAGTCCTAGCGAAAGAATGCATTTATTTGTTCATTTTGGAGAACGTTTGAGGTAATTAAGTATGAGTAGCCTTTTACTGTTTTAGAGATATACACTAGGCACTTTAATAACCAGAAAATAGAGTGGTCAATGCAGTAATGGTATTCCTGGAAACATTTTTAGTGACAGACAACCTTAAATGTTTTCATGAGAACTGAATCTAAAAAAGGCTGCAAGTCTACTGCAATTTGGTAACAGATCTGAAAAAAAAAGAAGCCTGCTTGGTTTGATAAATAACTGGGGTTCAATGATCCACTTCAGCTGTGGGAAGCTGTCATGAAGTTGAGGAGCAGAAATTTGATATGAGAGCAGTGTTGTTTTGAAAGATCAATGACAAGAGGAGATTATGGCAGAATTTCAGCAACCTAATTAGAGATTTTAGTAGTATATTCCAAAGAGCTTGTGTCAGATAAAGAATAGGGGTTTTATTACGCAAATGAATCATCTAATAATCACCTGAATGAGGGTCTAAGCAGCACAGTAATTAAATTTGTAAAGATTATTTGAAAATGGGAGGTGTTACAACAACTTATATAGAGAGAAAACAAAAAGCCTGTAATGACTGAGAATAAAAGCTGGCAGTCACTAGAGAAGTAGGTTCTATCTGGAGAAATGCAAGTGAATGCATTAAAGGCTAATGAGAAAAAATTCAACAGGAATACCTGTGGGACAATTACCTAAATGTAATGTGAAGTTGTAACACAGTAGCAACATGGAAAAAAATCAGTTTCATTTCATAAAGTAAAAAATATTGTACACAAGAAACCTATATTATTGCAACATGGTGCACTCACTGAATATTGTGTATAGGTCTGGACATTTCTACAGCAAAATTCTGACCTGAAAGTAATTTACTAAAAAGTAATAAAAAGTGCCTATGAAAGAAATTCAAACTTATAAGAGAAAAAAAAAAAAAAAGAATGTTTGTTTACAGCAAAAGCTTGGATCAATGAAAACTAAGAAAAACCATGTTTTCCCTAGAAATTTTATGGCATTAACATCAAGAAGGTTGGCGTATATATAAAGCCCGAGAAAATGCAGATGAAAAACACTGTTCCATTTGCAATTTTGTCACTACCAAATTTTGTGACATCAGTCAGATTGCCTCAGTTTCTTCATCACCTCTATAATTATATGAATATAAGTACAATATATATTGTAAGAATATATGCCATATATATAGTAAGAATTTTTTTCATTTCACAGAGAAGTTAGAAGACTTTAATTAACTAACCTTGATTTAGATTATTTTGAAAATCTAAGATAATATATAAATAGTAGAATAAAAATAAAGGGAGTGAAAAATATATCTGAGATACTTTTATATACAAAAGATCTGTCAATATCTGGGTAGGTTTCACTGTTTAAAAGTTAGCATCTTCAACGTTCAAAGATTTAGAGATCTGTGATTTATGTTCTTATTTAACACACATGATTTCCATCTCAGTCATTCTGGGAAAATGATCTTTTGCATATTCATCCTTCTGTGAATAATCTGTATGAAGTCTTCCTATGTGACTAAAGAGAATTATGTATTTGGTTAAAATATGACAATGCATCACAGCTCTGAAAAATCTGACTATAAATTTTCTTTTCAACAAAATGTTTTGAGTCCAAATCTCAAAAAGGTTGAAGTGGATGCAGAGTTGAAAGTAAATCCTGTTGTTCAGAAAATGGATCTAAAAATCATAATGGCCTTCTTAGATAATGGATAGGTAGGGGATAGCAATTTTCAGACCATGTTTATTTAGCTGTCGAATTATAATTGCTAAACCTGTTTTCATCCTTCCTTCATATGTCACCAAAGAAGACACGAAGGCATTAACAGGAAATCCTGACAATCCATAAGTGTGTTCTATACTCAACAGTTAAAATATTACAGATAGATTTACAGCAGCATCAGAAATAGTTCTGTTTCTTCACTATCAGTGTGAATAATCTCAGAAGCATGCTTTCACAAGGAACATGGCCTTGGAAGTGCTCTACTATCTAGACATTTCTAAACTGATCTCTAAATTCCTTCCCAAATGACAATGAACTCTTTGGAAACAAATCAGGTTATTTTCTTTCCCCTAGTCACACAAACTGGCATCATTACTCAAAATCTTGAGCTGCCCTGACCCTGGTTTACTTGGTACTTAAGCTGGCAAACAAAGAGAAATGAGACTTATATGAAAGATAACTGCCCTCCAAGAAGGAACAGCATAGTAAATAGCAATAATTATAACAAATAACACTATTGTCTTATTAGAAAATGTGGCTATTCCCATTGTAAAGCACAGTACATCTGCATAAAACCTAGATCTATTTCCTGAAGAGACTCCAGGTCAATGCACCATGTGAATGTGATACTCCATTAACTCACACATGTTTTGCAAACAGAAGCTGAGAAGAAACCTTTTAGCTGTTGCAGAACTTGCTGCACTTGTTCACAGATGGTCTATTAGAGAATTTGATAGTGTGCTGTTTTTCTGGGTAGTCTAATGAAGTCTTTTAAACAGACTAAGTGCTAAGGCATTGTGGGAGTAGTGTCTGGCCCTTTCCTAGGAGCTTGAAATCTGCTATTCCTATGTCACAGATGAACATAAGCACCTATCTCCTTCTCAAAATTTTGATCTCCTAGTTTTGTTACTCCCTTGACAGTGTTTTGCTCTCATGTCCAAGAGTTACTTGCCATACTACATGGACAGATCACTCAATTTTCACCATTGTCGTTTCATCTCTTCCACCCCATTCTTTTATATGAAGGAGCCACAGTGCATTTTTTTTTTTTTTGCTGATTTTACAAGCTAAGCCAGTTTAGTTGGTTTAAAGTTGATTGGTGGTATGCATGACCATCACTAAACTAAGGTGGTCTTGTGGTTGACCCTAAGCTTCAGCACCTACAATCTTGAACAACAAGAGTTTAACTATAACCAGACTACACATGTTTATCATGAAGGAAATTTCAAGTAGGGACAATATCAGGCCTGAGCAGCAAAAGGAGATGTTAAATAGAATTTTCAGAAACTCTACACAAGTCTTAGGCAAAGAAAACAAAGGTCATTGGCTCAAACGAGTAACTTCAGGCAGTAGCTCATAAACCTTTGCAAGCAAAAATAATTTTAACTTTTCATTGGAAGCTTGTTATTTTAAATTAATTCTAACATTTTGATCTAAAAATGTTCTTCTTACAAGATGACTTGTTTTTCCCTTTATCTGTGCAGCCTTTAGCCATCAGAAAATTATCTTACTACCTGTAGGTCTAGTAATGATGCAACAATTAAAATGAAAGATCAATATTTATCTCTTTATGTAAAATTAAAAGCACTGCACAAGCTCACAAGCAATATTATCACCTGAATCTTAATTTGAGAACTGCAAATCCCTGATCTGGGGATACCTTGTTTTGCACAGCTATACTAGGGATTTTGCACTACTTTGCACTAGGGATGCACAGATCATCCCTGTAAATGGTAACTGGTTCTGTCCTTCCCCCCATAATAGAATATGTTGTATATGTTTTTATTCCAGAGATTACCTAAAAAGCCTCTCATATCATTGCTATTCCAAAATAAAATATGGATTATAGCTTTCCTGGCTATGCTTAAAATAGCAAAAAATAAACACATAAAATGCAGAGTATCAATAAGGGCATTGTCAATCTGCATATTAACACAGTTTCTATTTAGGGAATTTGCAAAAAGCATCATTAGAGATGCAAATTAAGGAGATTAAGACATTTAGAAATTTTAGTCAAACCAGGGAAGTGCTATTGTCTTTATGCTGTGCTAAGATTGTTTCCTTTCAAGCTGTGCATTTGAAGGCCTAATTACAGATACTTGCATTCTGCAGTCTCTTCCAAGTTGAAGAGGAAAAGCAGGTGCCAGGAGGGGGGCAGATTTATGTCCTAGATAATATTCCATAACAACTACAACTCCCTGCTGGTAAACAATCCTCAGGCAACAGCCGCCTACTCCTGCTCATACCTTTAGACAATTCACCAGATCCTGACAATTTAAACAAATAAATCCCTAGGCTGCAAGAGTAGTTAAGCCCTGTGAATTGCTCAGTGAGAGACCTTTGCAGAGGTGGCCTTTGGGTTTCAACATTTAGCCATCCTTTCATGGGGCTAAGGCCACCATAAAAGTATAGTCAGGTCTCATCTGTCCTTTTCTCACCTCTGAACTTCCCTTCCTCTTCTGCATTGCTCTTCTTCCATGCACCAGATGAACAAAACCATTTCCTCCTAGGCACAGCACTGCAACAGTGATAAAGTTTCAGCAAGCAACTTACTGATGCGTAAGTAGAAAACCAGATCACACTTGAGAAATGCATCTCTCAGCAGCACAGCTACATAAATCACAAGCACAGCCCAGGTGAAGGTGAGGATAAGGACTTTCATTTCAAAGGGCTTTTTTTTGTAAATGGTGGGCACAACACTGCTTTGGCTTGTTGCATTTTATTTCAAGCATTAGCTGAAAATGTAGTTGATCCCCATGCAAAGTCCTGGCATTAAGCCTGTGTATACTTAGGCCCAGCACAGGCTTATCCTTGGGCTAAGAACAGAACAAGGATATCTCTAGTTTTATGTAGCCGTAGATTTCCATGCATGCGAAAGAAAGCAGTTCAAAAAGCCAGTCACATTAAGGAAGAGAATGTAGGAATGTAAGATGCCAGAAAATCCAAATAAATCACTATGCTTTTAGTGTTCCCTTTGAACAGTTGAGCACGATATTATCCTGGCATGTATAGTACTTTCTCTCTGGCTCTGTTGTTAGAACTGGTTGATTATTACTTTAACAAACAACAATATTTCTTTATTTTCAAAGAATTATGTAAAATTTAAAAAAAAGAGAATTCAGGTACACTCAGACTCCTGACACCAGTAGTGCCTTCCTTCCCACAACAAGGAGAATTGGTGATGAGCCATTTAGAAACTTCTTTCTAGATCTCTGTCATTTTCTAAAATCTCTTATTTTCATCATATTTTGTTTTGGCATAAAAAGAAGTTGTTGTACAAGGATATGCAGACAGGTCGTGATTCAATGACTCCATCTGTATGGAGATTACATGACACTTAGACTGCTAAAAATATTAAAGATATGCCCATATTTATTCAAGAAGTGTGATGCTACTAATGTGGTGGGGGGGTGTCGGTAGAAAAGTCTTTTGTAGGGTAATTTCTAATTTAAGCTGTATAAGTTCTTAATTTAAATTTCCTTAATGTTCACTTTCTATTTAACTTCTCATTGATATACAATTAGACTAGAATGGTTCAGCCTCTATGTCTTTATTTAGACTTAAAATTCAATCTGTAAATGAATAAATCACAACTTTTAGAAGCTGAATACAAATATGCTTACAAGTACACAGTGGACTTTTAAAATGTCGTATCATGTATTCTTTGTTATGAAAAGAGGAAGCTGAATTCCAAATATCAACCACATGTAGGAAAAAGATGTCTCTGGGCATTGAACTAAGAAGCAGAGTAATTTCAAAGCTGTAGCTCCCCACTAGCTGTAGCTCACTAGGCAGCAGATCCCACCTAGCCAGGTTTGGGTAGAGCCCAAAAATGATCCCAAGATATCTGAGGCTCTGGGATCCATTCCTCATAGCCTAAATGCATCTTCAGCTCATGGCCTGTACTGAAACTTCTTTATCTACTCTAGAAGGTGGGACAAGCTTCCCCCTGCAAGTTATTTAACGAGATATTAAATTAATTTATTATTTACTTGTAGGAGTCCCAGGAAATTTATGGAGATTCATACAACAGTAGACACTGAAAAAAGCACTGCTTTTTTGGGAGTGTTTCAGATTTGCTTGTAAAGCTGACCAAGTGTTAATATCAGAAACTTGTAAAAATTAAAAAATGCAGTGCTGATGTTTTTTCACATCTCACAACTCACAGAACTTCACTGTACCACAAAACATACTGTTGGAAAAGATTTGATAATAATTTGTTTTTTCACATTTAATTGGAACATGATAGGTTTTTCAGCTGAAAATAACCTTTAGCATTCATTTGAAATCTTTCAAAATACCTGATTTTACTGAAATTCAAAATTAAATCTGTATAGTATTTTGTAGACATGAAATACATATTTCAGCTTCAAATCTTGCTTCTTGCTTTGTGGTGCTTGAAAAAGGTGCTTTCTCCAATTTTTTCCAGCCTTTGAAAATCAAACAGCCCAGATTGTCTATATTTGCTTAGCTTCAATAGCTACAGTAGATTTCCTAGTCTGCATACCTTCACATACATTCATTTCTTGTTATGCTTTGAAAGCTTATTGCATTTTTCCCTTAAGAGGTTTTACATGCTCCAAAAACTAGTTCACATCAAGCAGAAATCACCTTGTCTTCCACCTACCAAACTTTGGTTCAACTTTTATACAACAAGCTTGTATAAATTGATGCCTTTCTTAAGCTGCATATCCCCTGTGAAACTGCTTCAATGTCAGAAAAAGGGAAAAGGAGATAACAACAGAATTGATTTCCTCAGCACAGTTTTAGCACCTGTGCAAACCAGTTGCTCTTATCAGAGTAAAAATTAATTCGCATACGTTGTACCCACTCACTGATGTTAGCATTCAACAAGTACCTGCTGCTGCCTTCTCCTGGACATGATCTTGCTGAGATTGCATTGACTGAAGGTGTCCTACATTTCTGGAATGAGTTGTTTTCACCTCCTTCCTGCTTTATATATGCCTAATGTTTTCACTATGAGTATAGCTCTTCAAGAGCAAGGACAGCCTTTTAGCTGTGAGTTGATGAATTTCCTAACTCAGGAATGGTGAATGGCTTCTAGATGCTCCCATAATAACACAAGAGGAGTATCAATTTGCAGTAAATAATTTCACCCAGGAATGTTAAATTAAGAATCTGCCATATATTAAAGAACATATATTTCAGGGCTTAAGGTTTGGTTTTCTTTTTATTAAGAGTCTTTGTAGGGATTCAAAGCAGATTTCAAGCAGCAATGGCGTCCACCATCTGTCTCTCCACCAGTGTGAAGACTCTTCCACAGAAGCTGTATTGTTACCACTCAGATTGTTCCTGCAAGCCATATACTGTTCTTTACATGACTACAGTTTAACAGATAGCTCATGACACTGTATTTTTGGTCCTTTCTCTCTGTCCCCCTCCCCACCAGCTTTTGTCAGCTCATCTCCTGCTCTATGCTTTGCCCTTCCAGTGTCTGCTGTTAATGACAGGTAACTGACCTGTGCACTGCTGAAACACTTGACATTTTAGTGCTGTGTCATTCTGAATGCATAAAGTACATGGGTTACAACTAGAAGAAAATTAAAGGCTTTATTTTTGATAAAGCTTAAAAAACAATATATATGTATCCCAGAGTAAACATGTGATCCATATGCAATAAACACACTAAGCAAAAGCATTTCAGTATAACTTTGAAAAGATGAGAAAGTTGAAAATAAAGATTCCTGTTTATGTAAAAATCTTAAGAATTGAATGAGTGGGAACTGTATCAGAAATATTCAGTAAAATAATCCACAAAAAAAAAAAACTACATTGTGGAGAATCAGTGAAATTTAGAGTTTCAAGGTATTTAGGAAAACAGGAATATTTCAATAATACAGGTGCCATGCATTGCTTTAAGTTCAAAGTTTTCAGAAACAATATCTGAATGTTCATGCACAGTAAAACAGGCAAGAAACACTGTAGTATATGTTTGTGGGTTTGTGTCTTTGTGATCTGTGGGGTTTGTGTCTTTGTGATCTGTGTTTATTTTACCTGTGACAGCCTGGCCAGCAGAAACTGCACTCCTTATGGTGATGCCACATTTAACACCAACTTGGTGGTGACCATCGTGTGGCACTAACCAGCTTTGTCAGCCCTCACCAGCACCCAGCAGGGCTGTCCATGAAGAGAAGGGTGGCTGCTACTTTCTACCAGTACCCACACAGACAAGATTACACTTGGGGAGTCAAGGCAGCATATATTCATTTTTACCTCTCAGATGTTAGTATGGAATGAGAGCTGATGTAATGCAAGCAAGGAAGACTTGAGAAGCGATGCGTCTTTGCCACATCTTCCCTATCTCCTTCCTGAAGTCTGGTAGCTCTGATTTATGTATGCAATTTTCGTAGTTGCCACTAAGTATAGGACAAGTGGACATTCCTATGCCTCTTTTAAGTTATCTCTAGAAGTATTCCTATGGCACACAAGCATTTAGGCATACAGCTCACTTTGGTACCTATCTTACTGCTGAAAGTGACTGTCCTCCCAGAAAAAGTGACAGTCATCACAGATACTGCCCCCCAGAAAAAGATCCACTTCCATCTTTTTCTTGTAAAATATAACATAAAGGTAAAAGGAAAAAAAAAACATAAAAAAACCCAAACTATTTTAAATAAACTCTAAAAAGTATTTTAGGTAAGCAGAGAAACAGAGACAGAGAGTCATTAAATCATTTTTCAGTATTACAGGAACCTTTTCATGATACACTAAGTTTCCTTTTAATTTCCCAGTTGTTTGGATGCACAGGCAAAAGAATTAGGGAAAGAAGGTCAGCAAAAAGATAACAATGCCTGTTTATAACAGCCATGAGATTAATCTAAAAAACAGTATTTCTGTATTTAATGAGGGTTGAGGACAACAAATGAGAAATTATAAGGCTACAGTTCCTATTATCCAAAGTGCTGACAATATGTATGTATAGCATTTTTTCATAGCTTGGGTTTTATGTACAGCGGCTATTTTTGATTCTCACAGCATGGTTTTGTCCTTGCTGTGTGTCAGGTAAGCAGCTACCATCAGAGAAAGAATCACGTAGGGGTAAGACTGTCTCCTTTGGACAATTGCAAGAAGACATCAGTATTATGGAGCATGTAAATTCTATTCTTGTCCACATGCATCTGAAGCATCTTTAATCGCAGGGGGTTTAGTATTTGTAAATCAGTAATTTTACTTATGGGTTGATATTTTAAAGGATTGGACATTTAAAGAACAATTTTCGTAATAAAATATTAAAAATTATACACTGTTCAGAGCTTTGCTGAAGATTAAATGTCATTTGAATTCAACAGGATAGTGGTTTTTTTAAACCAGCATAAGATAATGACTGACCTCTATAGTGCCTACCTGTCTCAGTATTTTAAATGTCTTTTTCCTTACAGGATACTAAACAAAAACAAAGCAAAACAAAACAAAACAAGCCAAAAACCCAAAAAAGACAGGATGACTTTTGCAAAAGAGGCAAAAAAACCCACAGAGGAGCATCTCAGAAGTGTTTTAGATGTTTCACTCCTTTATTCTGTTCCTTGGGGTGGAATTTATCTGAACAAATGCATAAGTCCAAAGTATAGGCATCTATGTCATAACTAAATACCCTTTCTAATCCATACACAGAAATATGTACTCCAGGGAAAGATTTTTCCAGACTTATTTGAGGTGTAAACTTTACACTAATGTGACTTGCACCCCTTCACTCCCTGTTGACTGCCGAGGGAACCCACAGGAACGCTTTATATTCTGGATATCTAACCACCAGCAAGGCAAATTCTGCTTTCTCAAATTCTGGCCTCTCAAAGCCTGTTTGGATTTGGCTACACCTGCACAGTGTTTTCCAATGAGATCTATTTGAGAGTGGGTGATGCCCACCTACTCCAGCTCAGGGTAGCAGCTTGTTCTTTGCTTTGCAGCTTCATAAATTTGATGCAGCTGGTTCAAATATTACTGTTCCTCTGACCAGCTGCACTTAGCAAATGAAACTGAGGAAGAGCAGAGCCCATCCAAATGCTCAAAGTGCATTTCCAACTGCAGGGAGTGTGCGGAAGACACACAATCTCAGAATGTTGCCTTTCAGTACTGGACTTGGCCAGGTGACAGGAATTAGCATCCCTGACTGAAAACTGTTCTTATAACTAGGCAAATCATTCCTATCCAAGTTTTGTAGGTTTGCCACTTCTCCTCTTTTGGTTAATTAAAAACATGAAAATATTGGTTTAATGTAGTTCACAAATTTTGACATAACATGTGAAACTGATAAACAGTAATCTCAAGGCAAATCTTACAGGATTAGAGCCAAAATTGTTTGTCGGCAATAGAGGTTTCCCTTAGACTACCATCAGCTCTGATAGGATTTTGATCAGGTGTACAATATTTTATTTTCGAATTTGTGTTTCCTGTCAAATTTAAGGTATGGCATCTCTTATTAAGAATCTCTTTAATGCTTAGAAACTTGTGCCAGATGTCCAATGAAGGCTTGCATGCCGTTACATGCTACAAGTCAACAGATGTTGCATTTCTTTAAGTTTTCTATTTGCTCTATGGTCTGTATTTTGGCAAACACAGAAGTTATGCAGTGTGTTAAACCAATAGATGAATTGTAAACTGTAGCCCTGCTAGCATTGTTAAAGCAGAGTAGTTGTGGATTTAAAAAATCCACCTATCCTGCAGTGGATTTTGCATTTGAAACATGTTGCAAAGCAACACTGAAATATTGCCAAAGAAACAAAGTAAAACAAACAAACAAACCACAAATGTCTTGCCCAGAAGGAAGCCCCAAAATATCTAGTAATCCAGCTTTGGTATGGTGTAGCCTATATGCTGCCTCGGGCATGGTAGCACTAGAATAATGTAAGTATTTATTTATTTGACTTTCCCACACCCAGGAGAAGCCTCCTGCCTCCCAAACAGGTCTGTTGAAAAGGCAGTCCTTCATGACTTCCTGCTTCCAGAAACCAAACAATCAAGCCAAAAATCTTCATGTGGAAACCCTGCCCTTTCACTTTGGATGCATGGAAAGCAGATCATTAAAAAATACCCTGCTGGAAGGCCATCCTTTACCTGCTGACCACAACAGCACCAGTGTACAAGTGTCCTTCTGCGTTGCTGTATTTCCCCTCCTCTGCAGAAATCCACAGAGGTCAGTGAGCCCGTAGGCATGAGCTGTAGCTCAAGGTAGGCTGGCAGGCTGGACGGCAAGAGTAGCAGGAAGAGGAAGCAAAAGGCAGAAGACTTACACTGATCATGAAGCTGAACTTCAGTGTATTGCAATTTCAAGCACCTCCCTTATTTCACTTTTCACGCTTTTTTTTTTTTTTTGCCAAGTTTAATTAGAGACAGTTATACCTGGCTATAATAGTTCATCCATTTGAAAAGTTCTTACATTTTTGGAAACCAACTTCAAAAAACATATTTTTTTCAGCTCTAGTATCAAGGA
Organism: Passer montanus; assembly: GCF_014805655.1. NCBI lineage: Eukaryota > Metazoa > Chordata > Aves > Passeriformes > Passeridae > Passer > Passer montanus. Next base: position 456,678 of record NW_024374590.1, read on the forward strand.
AAGATTCAAACTTTCCATTTTTCTCCATGTTCTTTCATAAAGTGTGCAAGAAAAGGGAATACAGGGTGTCTGGGATGTTAGCTATTCTTTTAGGTATTATTATGGGAGATCATCTGTGAAACTTTCTTTGCTGCCCTGTAATTTACACCAGTGCTGCTGGTAATGACTGTAAGATATATGTGAGCAGCACTAATGGGTATGGATCACTGTTCTCCTAGACTGCAAATAAAAGGAGCACAGGGAATGATGACACTGTATGATAGATCAATGCAGCTGCAGATTGGTCCTTAGGCTATTCAGGTTATTTTCCTTAAAAGGCATCATGCCTCACACATTCTGCTGAAGGCTATCCATATCCATTCAAGTTCATGATAGCTATTCTTACATTCCTTCATTTTTAACACCACTGCTAAGACTGCTAGTGTAATTTTTAATGAGAATGAAGAGACAGTGTGTCTTTTATCAGGTTCTGATCTATCTAGCTTAAATTAAAACTCTTTGTTATATTTTTCCCTATGCTTATTCAAAGGATTAGTGAGAAAATGTCACACAGCAGCTACTTGCGTCCTCATTAACATTCATGGCAAAACCTTCCGGCTGGGCTGGTTTCAGTTGCTGATGGAGCAATACTTAAAAGAAATTGGCTTGTGTGTGAAACAGCTGCTCAGCAATGTCACTATGCAAGGGAATTGGTGATAATAAGATGATACTGTTACAGCTACACTGGGAGCATAATATATTTTAAGCTGCTTTGAGGTATACGGTGGAGGTCCAAGAAGTGGAGCATGATTACTTGTCTGTTGTTAGGAATAGGAAACAGCTGATCATTAAGTGTCTGCTCATATGGGTTAGTATTACACAAAACTTTGAGGTAAGAGAAAAATTCACATCTGCTGGAATTTTTCATTTTCGGTGTGTTTCCTATCTGCTGGAAAGGCTTTTTGTTTCTTTTCCTAGTGTTTGGACAGGTATGTGTGTCCCACTGCTGAAACAGGTATTGCGCTCTCTGCCAGGACCATTTGTTGTTTCATAGTAACTTTCCTCATTTCAAGGCTTTATTTATTTGGCAAGATTCTTAGGAGAAGATTCTGTGGATCCTCACACACCTATTAGTGAAATCCCAGAAACTGATTTTGCTTGAAATGACCATCCTGTATGTCAATGCAATGACAAACATGCAATATGATGGTGGCAATACAGATGTAAACATCTGCACATAAGGCTCAGCCAAGAAAAAACTGGCAGCTGGCATTGTGTTGTGTAGTGACTTATGCTAATGTACACCACTTGTCTAGAACATGGAAACTGAAGGAAGAATTATATTATCAGATCTTTGGTTCTGAGACATCTTTGAATCTCATGTACCATGAGGAATAAATGCATCTAGAAGAATGGAGCAGTCAAAAGTCCCAATACAGTTACAGATCTTTAGAAATGTGGAGTACAAATGAGTAGGAAATGAAAGATTATGAAGGGCTTAAGGATGCAAGAACTGATAGGCAATTAAAAGAAAGGTATAATTTTTCTGATCATAAATGGCACCAAATTTGTTCGTAACTTCTGAAGATCTCTGTTACAAATTTAATCTTGAGCTACTTCTGCTTTTAATAATTACAAACATTTATTTCTTGTATAGATTTGGAAGTATCACACTTTAGGTGAAACAAAATATAAAACTGACACAGAAATTATACAGGTAGCCAGCAGGCTGAGGGAAGGGAATCTTCATCTCAGGTCAGCATTGATAAAGCCACACATGGAGAGTTAGGTCCAGGTGTGCACTCCCCAGTACAAGAGAGATATGGACACTGGTGCAATCCAAGCAAGGGGCAGTAAGATGATGAAGGGACTGAACTACCTAATCTAAAAGCAGAGGCAGAGAGAATTGGGACCGTTCAAACCAAAGAAAATATCTAGTGGGGGGATATATAGCCCAGTGACAGCAATGGGTAAAAACTAAGAAAAACAAAACAAAACAAATCAGGAAATTCAATGTAAACACAAGAAAACACTTTATTGTGAAGATAGTCAAACACTGACACAAGCTGCTCAAAGATGCTGTGCATTCTCTATCCATAGAGATATTAAAAATACAGCTGCACATGATTTTGGATGATCTGTGATAGCTGAGCCTGCTTGGAGCAGGAGGGTTGACAAAGCCACCCCCATCATGTCTCAGCCATGCTCAGATTCTGTGATTCTGTGTAAAAATGTTTGTCTCATCAGAGGCTAAAGAGACATTGTTCAAGTTACAGTAGATTGAATTTCCTTTTAGATTAGATCATGAATAGGAATCTGGGAAAAATCCTGAAAAGGAAAACAGATCTCAAATTGCCTCTCAAAATGGAAATCTTAACATCATATCTATGCTTAAGTTATCATATCTAAGCTCTGTGGTTGTGGGGCAGAAAACAAATTAAGAAAGATAAGGCTTATGAAGGTCAGATCAAAAATCTGAAGAGCACACCTCTAAAAAGTCTTATGTTGCAAAACTTAGTATTACCCTAAGACATCTAGTACAGCATTAAAAAAAAACACTGTAAAATCTACAAGATATTCCTTTGATGTACTTTCATGAGTTCTCAAAATTATATGAACATCTGAACAAAAAGAGAGCTTGGCAGCAGCTATAGTTGAAATTAACTCCTCAAGGGACCAACACTGATATCTATCTCAGCATTACTTAGATATTCATATATTTATTTGTTGCACAGGTAATAAACAAAACTTCCATAAAATCATCACAATTGGCTGTATCTGTTTTGCTATTTGTGGTGTACGAGCATTAAATGGCAGAATTGTGTATCAGAATTCCTTTGTGCAATCACAGTACCAAATTAAAAAACAACAAAAAATGGATTATGCTCAAACAGCTAAAAAATGGACATTAGCTATTGCTTTATATGGAAAAGCATCTTAGCATTTTAAACTGCAAGAAATCTAGCTGATTTTACACTGGAAGTCTATTAGGTGAATATATTTTTCCATTAATGTCTTTGCCCTTCTGGAAATAAGCAGTTTTTCCATACAAGTGAACAAATTTTGAATAGCTTTAAAATAGCATTGAAATTCTGAAAGCATACACAAAGTTCAAATGCTCTCTGATAAGACATCACATTGCAAATTCTCTTTAAAACATCAATAATAAGATAGAAGAAACAACTTAATCTTTTATTCCAATTTTCTGTGGAGCAGATCCCAGAAGGGAGTATTTACACCCAGTCAGGAACTTTAAGCCATACCTTACCATCAGTATTAAAACACAGAACTTCAGATTACTGAAAAAGCCATAATGTCTTTAAACTCAGTACAATACAGAAAGGCCTGAAGTTGGCAAAGAATTAGCAAAGTGCTGTCTGAGCTCTGTGGTCAATGAGCCCAGTGTTTTCAGTGTGCTGCATGGTCACTGAACACCAGCAATCACCCCGGTTTCCTTCTAGGAAAAAAAAAGCCCTGTGCATGCTCTAGATGGTTTGAAATGTCTGTTCTGTTTGCACACTCATCCTGTAATACTACATACAAATTCTCGATTTTTTAAAGATCCTTTGAAAACAACTAGTTTTTTTTTAAATCCACTACTTTAAAAGATTACACTTTTACATTAAAAATGGAAGTCATCACATCAGAGCAGTGCACGATCATCCCCACCTTCCAAGGACATTCTCTAAATTACATTAGCATCTGATCTGCTAGAGACTTTCCTTCAGCTCATCTTCATACTACACTTTTCCCATTCCCTTTTCTTATAATTCATTTTTTCCTCTGTGTCACATTGAGAGAATCAATATTAGAAAAAAAAATCTTTAATTGGATAATAATACAGAATTACCCTAAGGAGTTTTCACTTCTTTCTGAATTGGACTGAAGAGTTTTGAAGCAAGCTTCCAAGTTCAGAAATAACACTTCCACAATTCTCCTATATGTGTGCAGCATATGATCCATTACCTGGGGTTAGCCAGCTTTACCCACCTATTTTCAGGCTTTCCACCCACATGCAGCTCTGCAATTCCCTTTGCAATGCTGATTTACACCTCTTAATGCCATACTCTTTTCAACTTACACATATGCAGAAATGCTCAGGGTGACACTTCCAATACAAATACAGATTTTATATTTAGATAAAACCATAATTTGAAAACATGGACACAACCATAAAAACAGTTTAATGTTCAGTATCAAAGACAAACACTTAGCAAATTGTCACACCATAACCTTGATCTTGAAAAGATCTTATAAAGGCTGATCACAAGGAAATAAAACCCTCAAATTGTTCTTTTCTGTTCTTTATAGGTAGAGTAGATGTGTTCAGTACTGCTTAAGTGGTTTGTATGATAATCTCTCTCAAACACAACTTGAGGCCTTAGTGTTTGGAAGCCAGAAGCCCTCTTAGAGCCTCTGTACATGACAAGAAAATCATGCAGGAAAAAACAACAGCCTTAAGGCTATAAAAAGGCAGAGTACACAAATACTGCTCTGCAATAACAAAAATCAGGGGAGATCCACCGTTCATCTTGCAACAGTGAACATAATTACAAACCTAAATTTTGCATTTGAAACTAGGAGACAAAAATTATAAACCTCTCTATGCATATCTAATCTCTTTTTTCAACATTAGCCAAGCCTGCAGGCACTTAACAGTCTGATTCTTGATGTCATTGTAATTAAAGGCAATACTCACAAGGCTGATAAGCATACCAGCTGTATATTAACCCTTATCTTAGCAAAACTGACAACTGCAAATGTGATATCTAATTGTAAAGAAAAGAACATTGGAATTTATTATGGATATTATGGCTTTTAAATCCAATAACCTTGAAAATAAGTAAATTATATCCAGCCTACCGTCAAACTTTTTGTGCCGGGATACGAAAGTCGTGCGTACAAAGTGACTTGTCTCCTCCACTAAGTTTTCAAACTCCAGTTTGCTCTGTTGGCTTAACTTGTCCTCCATTTCTGAGGTGCAGCATGTATATTCCTGAGGGCAGATTCTCAAATGTTCCCCTGGAATCACAAGAAAATAAGAAATTAGAAATGTTTGATTACAGATAGAAAAGAAACAGAACCAAAAACACACATGATGGGTCTTCAGTTTTTGTGGGCTACCCAGGGAGCTCTTTAAGGCTTGACTTAAAGAGCTTGACAGGAGACATCTCGAATTTGTATCAACAACTTTGCTATGGCTGGGTATTCCTCACAGGGGAGAGGAGACACACGTTGCAGAGTTGTTTTTATACTTCAAAAAGTAAAATTGCCTCACACCAAAAGTGTTCTCCACCCTGAAGAAGCCTTCCACATTTACTGAAGCATAGTTAAAATTTGAAAAAAACAATTGCTTGCTTTCTGTTTGTATTCAAATTGCCTGGAGAAATATCTAGTGAGATGACCTATTACAAGCCACTGGATCTGTCAAAAATTGCAAAACAAAAATTATGCATTTGTTGTCAAAACCTGTAGAAAAGAAATTATGCATTTTTGTAGCCAGGTCCCACTTGCCCAAGTGCACCAAAACATTTTTTCCTTCTCCCCTTCCTTCCCCTCTTCTTAAGTGTATTTTAATGATTGTGTTTGGGTTTTCTTGGGCAGCATTTCTTGTCAGACTGAGCAAGTACTCTGCTGAATAGGAGAAAGCAGTGAAGAGTTTAATTAATGCTTATATTATATGGAAATGCAATGTAAAAAGTAATGAAAGCCTCTTATTTAATTCAATAGATTTATCTCTTGAAGCACTCTGCCATTTCTTCTGACAATATTGCTTTCTTTAGTACAATTTGCACGTGGAAACCAATTCTTCAGCTCATGAAATTAAAATGGTCTGTTATTACATAAAATGTGAATTTCCAATTGACACTGTACTAAGGGTGTCAGAAACATTTAGCTTGGTTTGTACAAAGGCAGAAAATTTTACCATTTCCTCTTGAGAAATAAAGAGTATGATCTGCCTGTATGATTAAAGTTACTTGTAAGGCAATGAAAACATTTAGCTTTCTGTACACCGAATCCTGATTAAAAATCCCTCTGCAAATCTCTTAAAGGTGCAAATAAAATGATATACAAAGCCCAAGGGTTAAATAAATACCGGGGACCTGATTCTCATTTCTATTGAGGCTCCTTTCTACCACTGCTGAGCCATAAAGAAGACTTAAATGCAATTTATATCTACTTTAAGGCTGCTTTTCACCATTCTTATTATGTAGTGAGGAGAAGCAGGCCCTAAGTTTTATGCTTCCCAGGGGTATAATACATTTAGCTGCTGCATCATTTTGAAGACAGCATCAAAAAGAGGTCTGCACATGCTTAGAATAAACACTGTCTTGAGTTTGCCCTCACCTTATTCGAATTTATGTTTCTGTTCTCGAATGAAGTCTTTTAAGTCTTGAAATTTAGTCATTCCTCAACCCTGACTCCTCACCCCATCTTAATTTGCTTTTTCTGCAAGAGTTCGTAATATATGAATTACAATGCCATGAGATTTCTTTTAGCAGCCTCAAGACTTTTTAAAAGCTCACAGCTATACATCTTCAGAAAGGATCATTTTATTATTATCAGTTACTGTTGGGCAGTACTACCTACAAATCCCAGTCATGTCCAAATGAACCATGATATAAAACTTTGTATAAAAGTGGGAAAAAAAATATATCCCATGACCATCAAAATATTGTAAGGATTGCTTCCCATGTCTGCTACATCCTCCCACCACAAGAAATTAATTCCTCTCTATCCTCAAAGTCACACACCTAAGCCATAAACAGCACATACAGGGACTGGTGAGCCAGCTGCTGTCAAACATAAAAGATAGTGGCAGACTAATGTTTGCCTTACCCTCTACATCTCTGTCACATTAAACTGCAACTATTCAACAGGTAAGGGAGGCGCCATAATAAGAAACAATAAAGGTTATTTCAGTAACAGTAATGTGAGTTTTTATTAGATGTCAGAAAGACAAGTAAAGTTGAAATATTGTATCATTAGAAGCAGTGCTGTGTGCTTGATTAAATAAAAAAATACCCCATCCATAATGTCTGCAACCCCCTTTCCTCAATAAATCCAGGGGTTTTTCCCTTATTGAAAATACCTACTTTCCCAGCTCCAGTCAGAGCGATAGTTTATGCTTTTTGTTATGATAATAACGTCTGGTGCCATTGCAACCGAGAATTTTTATAAAATTCACTTTTCTTTTCTCTCTTCATCTGAAGTTCTTATGCTTTTTTGTCTGGCTCTGTTTGTTTCTCAGAATTGTCAGGTTATAAGCTGGTAATAGTAATCATCATTGCACTGTGCTTAGTAAGTAACAGCCATGAGTCCAAATTTTCTAAGACACTATATTAGGCTGAGTATTATGACAAATTAAATTGTATTGAATGGTCATTTTTGAAGGAATAGTAATTTTTTCTTCCTCTGATTTATTTAGAGTCTTAGTTTTGCTTTGCTACAAAAATTATTTCTCACTTTGCCTGCTACAAAATCATTCAGACTCCTAGTGCATTGCTTTCTTTTACATGTATTTTCATTAAGTTTCTTCCCTTTAGTTCACTGATTATTCCTTCATTCATGAGGCTCTTGACTGTAGAAACTCACATTTATCAGAAACACTCACAACTCCTACATTATCTCATTGACTTTTTCTCCTGACAAAATGTCTTCCTAAATCATCTAGCCAACTGCCCTCATCACAAAAAATTTGCTGTAGAATGATGAAATGTCTTTCTACAAAAGACATTTCTAATTCCTCTCTCTTCCCTGTCCATATATTTTCTGTTAATTTTCTGTAGAAAGAAATAATAATGGAAATATTTTGCTACTTTTCATATTCTGTTTCAAGATTTTTGCTTCCTTCTCTCTCCTACACTGGAGGATCAGGTCTGATGATAGATAAAGTAAAAGAAAAAGCATTTTCCATTGATCCACACCAATGGAATATTTATATGCTTAAGATGCTCAAGTAAATTTTGTAAAAATAAAGCTTTTGAAACTTTTGCTCATAAGCCCTGCGATGTTTTTGCTGGCCATGACTGACTGCAGTTTCCAGAAGTTCATAACTTGGACAAAAGATCATGGGCGTTCCTGGGAAGGGCAAAGGGAAACTCTGACAAAGTAATTTCTGTATGCTTAATCTTTTCTTTTCCTTTTTAAAAGCATGATTCTCATTTTGTGCTTGTTATTATCAAACCACCAACTAATGTTAGAATTGCCAGGTCATTAGTTCACTCCCTGTTAAAAAAAAAAAATGGACACACTTTTCTTAACATAAAAGTAGGGGGTTTGTTTGTTGTGTTTTTACGTTGTGTTTTGCTGGGGGGGGGTGTATTGGTTTTTTGTTTGGTTTTTTGGTTTGTTGTTGTTGTTAGCTTGGATATTTTTAATTAAGGGGTGTGTGCTTCATTTCGGAATTTTTTTCTTCTTTTGTGCAAATCTGTGACCTAAGGGGCTGTTTGGATTGGAAATAACTCTGCAGGACAATTTGATTGTGCTTCCTCTGATTTTTTGAATTGGATCATTTACCATTTGCATTTTGTAAAACATTGTTCTATTACCATAGAAAGTGTTTAATCACTAATTTGTGTATTTACACACCTCAAGTATTTTGCAGGCTGAAAATGTGCTCATAACTAATGTACCAGTTCTTGCCCTGGGAAACTCCATATGGTCTAGGTTCTTATGCTAATTTTAGCAACGATTTTTATGGCACAAGTGGCATTGGTTATAACTGACTAGATTTACCTTGTTGCAAATGGTGTCTCCCCAAACAAGTTTGACACAAATGTAGTTACACTGCACCAGCATTCTGCCAGGATGAACAGCTACTAACTCAATATTTCCAGCGACCTACCACAACTCTTCTATCCACTGTTTCCAGCCGAAGATGCTGACCTACATATCTCTCCTCATGTGGCTTATGTTATATAAATCAAATCAATTGCCTACTACAAATTCAGCTACCAGTATTCAATTTCAGTTTTATTACAGCTGTAATCTCACACCTGCCTTCACATGATCCAAATTGGCAAGTTTTGCAGTTGAATTTGGCAATCCTGCTGGCAATGCTGCTTTGAAGTGTGATAAAGCAATTTATAAAGCACTTGTTTTATATTCAGATATATTACTGTTTGGTGTCCTTAAAATGCGCTACAAAACTCAGAAGTCTTTAAAAAATTGCAACTTACAGCTCTGAAGCTGAATAAATGCTTTTACTGCATATCAAAATGCCAGAACTGATCTGAGAGTGGTAACTGCTTGAGGAAGAACAGTCTGAAGGATCAGTAAACCCTATGGAATATAACATTACCCTCAACAATTTAACCACCAGATTTCCTGAACACCTTGGTTATATCATTAGAAATGGAAGTATTATCACATAACATATTTATTATCAGGCAGAATTTTTTATAGGTCATGTTGCAAGTTTAGCAATTTTGGAAGCAATTCTTTCTTAGGCAGTCAAAATTTTATAGTTCCTATTCTAATCATAAATTTAAAGCCATGATAGTGGTCTGTTCACAGAATGGTAGGACTAACTGTGTGACTGGGGAGAATAGAAACAGAGTAACCACCCTGCTTCATAAATCCAGCAAGGAATAAAAATTATTAAATAAAAGGGGTAAATTAAAGATGCGCTTTCAAACTTGATCACCTTGTATGCATCAACAGAGCCTAAAAGAAGAAAAGGTATCTATACATTCTTCATATTGCAGGTTACATTGATGTGATTTGGCTTTGTCATTAGCTGTGCTCTTTGAAACTTGAAATACTTGCTTCAGACCTGCACATATTCAGCCACTTGTGGATAAAGCAGTGGAATTTATTAACAGTATGAGCTTTAACAAAGACAAGTATCTAGTCCTGCACATGGAACAGAACAGTAAAAGAGCCCAGTACATGCTGACACCTGTGTGGCTGGGGAGCTGCCTTGCTGAAAAGGATGGGGTCTCCTGGGGGACACCCAGCCAACGTGAGACAACAACACCCGGCAGCAGCAGCAGATGCAAATCTGATACTGGGTTGCATCCCCAGGGGCATTTCTAGCAGAGGTAGAGACATGATCATCCCGCTATACTCAGTGCTTGTCACACTGCACCTGGAGCACCGTGCCCCATTCTGATCCCCACAACACAAGAAAGATGCAGACTGGAGAGGGTCCAAAGGAACATCAAGAAGATTATCAAAAGACTGGAGTGTAAGGAAAGACTGAAAGAGTCAGGTTTATTTTTTCCCCTGGAGAAAGAGAAGGCTCAGGTGGGACCCAATCAAGGTATTACAGTACTTAAAGGGAAGGTAGATAGAGGATGGGGCATCTTTCTTCACAAGGACCCACATGGAGAAGGCCAGCGGCAAAAGATACAAATTGTACCAGGAGAAGTTTCGTCTTGGCATAGGAAAGAAACTTCTTAGAGTGAGAACTGACTGACTAGTCACTGGGACAACCTCCCCGGGGACATGGTGGATGCCTCATTGCTGGAAGTTTTCAAGATTTGATTGGACAGGGGGCTCCCTTTCCCTCAGTACCTGAGACCAGATGACCTGCCAGCATTCCTTTCAAAGTGGGTTCTTCTGTGGTTCTGTGACCACCCGTTTTCTGTGTTTTTTATTATTGTAAAAGATGATTTTAAAGGAATGATAATTAGAGTTGAAAGAAAAACCTCATTCAACTTTAACCCTTGCCCACTGTTTTGAGATTTGGATCATTTTCAGTATGGGTGATGAAGTTTCTGAATGCCAACTTTTTGAAGTTTTCAATTTAAGTTCTCTGATGAAATCAGGAGCATAGGAAACTCTTAATGATCACATTATAAATTTTCTATTAGTGAAAGCTATAGTTCTCCAATACACTTACAACATTCCGTCACACATCTGCAAACAGGAAACAGTGCTGTAGAAGAATTTGACTGACAATCATCTTTAATTTGAAAAAAAACCCAAGCAGCACTATCATGTTTTCTGCATTAACTTTTTTAGCAATTAAAAATAAATTAGAAACATGAATTTTAGCATTTCAGGCAATATTCAAACAGCAAAAATTAAAATATCATTTTGTTGGACAAAAGCCTGTTCTCTAACCAAAAAGTCCTAAGGCTCCTTCTGACTTTGTAATTATCTTCTCTGTGGGGTATAACAGCCCTGCAAGCAGCCTCTGTAAAACTGCACCTGACATTCAAGTCACAGATTGAACTTTCCTTCTCAAACTAAAAGGAAACAGATTATGTTTTAAATTAATTCCATCGTAATATTGGCCTGACAAGTGATGACAGGAGCAATATTTGCACAGAAAATGACAGCTGGAGGAAGGGAGGGAAACCTGTCTGTAACACACAGATCGTGCCATCAGACACAGCTCTCCTAATTTTAATCAAAGGAATATTGAACTTGAAAACCTTTTATGTCTGGTGGGCTCCAATAAACCTGTGCATCTACCCCAAGAATAAAACAGACTCATTTTTTTGCCTCAGAACTCAAATCATCTTTGCTCAGATTCCTTTTGTTCCTTGATTTCTTTGAGGTCAATTAAAAGATGAATGCCTTCCAAACAGACTGATAATTAGTTAACAGTCTCTTCATTACAGGTCCCACAGGGAACATTCATTTACAAGAAGCCCTGACCCTGTTGTCCTTGGGAAGATTTCAGTAATAAGTTACCGAAGCTGAGGCCAAGGCAAACTTGTTCAGACTAAGACTACACAGATGCTAAAGAAAGAACTGAAGTCCCTTGAGTATTCCCAACTAAACTACTAGAAGCAGTACCACTACTCCAACGCTCAGGATCATTTTATTTTCCAAGCATACACAGTCAGACAAATTGTTTTTTGATAACACAGTTTGTGAGAAGAATCTCTAGTTACTTCTTGGAGAGTGTATTACTGGCTTTGTGCTCAGTGCCTTGTGGAAAGCAAACAGCAAGGCTGTGATTCAGCACCAATAGTTTCATCATCTCATGGACTACATGGCTGCAATTTTCTGATTTCAAAGCATGCTTCCACCTGGGAACAGCAACCAAATCCCCCTCCCCCTGAACTGATTTTTGCTGTTTATTATGTTCCCTGCTATAACAGCAGAAATATCTCATATAGCATTACAGTGAGAAGTAGAACACAAGCAGCACATTTCTTTACCATGACCAAAAAACACAATGCAAGGCAGGCTTTAAATTTAATCAGCCCTCAGAACAATTTAATGATTAAGATAGCAGGATAAGACTGTACACATTCATGTATTTATAAATATTTTAATCAACATTCTTCATGTAAAACTGAAACCCAAAAATGTGGCTGCAGCACACGGTGGATCAGAGACAGATTTACGCCACTTAGGTCATATACCCCCTGAAATGCTGTTGCAGTAGGTGAGTGTGCTGGACTTAGCTTCCTGAGATTAACTGGGTATGCTGTACTGCCTAAACCAGTCCTTAAGATAGTTATAACATTACTAATATACATTCATCAAAGTTTAAAGCTGACTGGGATACAGTCATGCCATTTGATGGAATTGTCAAGGGCATTTTAAAGCTGTGCAGATCCCTTGCCAATCACTGTATTGTCATGCATAAAATCCATGCTTCTAAAATACTAAACTTAACAACAACTGTTTAAGAGTCATTAATCCAAGTGCTCTCCTCTTATTCTCTTATATTGATGCCTTCAATCAGCCCAATGAAACCTTTTTGTGCTACCGTTAAATAGATTAATCTACGTTTTTGTCTTCTGATTAATAATGGCATGCTTTCCTGCAATGCCAGTCACAGAAACAGCTCAGGAAGACAAACATGATAATGTTGAGTTGGTCATAAGTCATAGGCTGTAATGGATACACCAGTGGTTAATGCTTTGGTACCTCCGCCATAAACTCTTTATTGAAATATTTTTCAGCCTAATCTCTTTCTTAGCTCCTTCAGGAAAAACACAGCCCAAAAAGAGAAGCTACAATTTGTAAAGATCTGAGAGTCCTGTTATCATACCAACTCAAGGTCTACCCATGAAATTTAAGGCCAGAAATACTAGCATTTGTCCTTTAATTTCTGTTTGGAGCCAACCACTGTGAAAAGCAAAATGCTTCCTTAGCATTAAACTTACTGTGACACAAGTTGTAAGGCAAGAAGCAAAGCACTTTCTCCAAGTTTCTGTATCTTTGACTTTATATGCTGCTACAATGTGGGAAAGTCCCTGCTAAAGCCAAATAAGGTACTGGAAGCAAGGCACACAGAATTGTGGGAGATTCAAGAAGAAAACTACTGATGTGGGAAGGTGTAAAACCCTACAGGAAAAACGTGACAAACTGGAGGGTGGCGATGAAAAAACAAGGAAAATCAGCTAATTCCTGACCTAAATGATGACTGAGAGTCAGTCCCACTAACCTGAGAGTTATCAGGTGATTTGTCACTGATGGTAACAATGTATTGCTTAGCCTCATAGCTCATTGGTTCTAGTTGGAAATACTCTGCAGTGACTCTGGGAGCCTTGACTCCCAGGGGTCACGGGAAAAACTTCCCCAGATGCTCCACCTGATCAGACAAGTAGAAGATACCACAGTAGGTGGGTGACTTTTTCTGCATGTGGCCTCTCCTTCAGGTGGGAGAGTCTCAGAACTACAAAAATAAGTATTTAGGTCTTTCCTAACGGTGCAGAAGAGACTATGACTTCCCACAGTAAATCTTATGCAAGTAAGGAATTCAGACTATTTCTGCCCACTCTGATGAAAATCAACACTGCTGAAATGACTCTCCTTCAATAATAGAGGATACCAGCTGACACAGGAGAAAGAAATACAGTACAGACATCCAGAGACAATGTGCCAGAGGGAAGTCCTCTCATGAAAGATTTTTTTTTTCCTATTGACTACTTTCAGACTGTTTTGATTCACTTATGTGACAAATTTAACTTCATGGAACTGAAAATAACCATGTGTTAAAGCATGCATAAAAATACTCTGAATTACAAAGCTTCTAATTATCAATATGAAACAAAGGTTTCTCACTGAATATTGTCAGCTGTATAATGCAAATAGAAATTCTACATTATTAAAACCATGGATAGGCAAATGTTTTATGAATATGCAAGAAATTCTGAAACGTTTTCAATAAATTATATTTCCTTAGGAATCTCAGGGTTCAGCAGTGAGACCTGACATTCTTGAAATCCTGCTAATTACTGCTTTCAGATTCTCAGTTTCAATAACTTGCTGTCACATCTTGTAGAAACTGGGTGGGGGTGTCCAGATCCTCCCATCTTTCAGACAAGCTGGACTCATGGGCATGGGACGCAGCTGGTGTGTGTGCAACTAAAGTTGCATGGGATGGGTTTGGACCAAAGGTGGTTCAGAAAGCAGTGCTGTCATTCTTCAGCAGAAATTTGGAAAGTTTTGAAGGGTTCCTGAGCATGGACTACATGGTTTCTTTCCTGTTACAGGCCCAGTGCTGTCTTAGAGCTTGTGAATTTTCATAACCTCTGAGGTTTCCACATTACAGGAGATAGAAATTCTCTTAGCTGCTGGTTCAGGTCAAGTTCTTAAGTTTCTGTCTCTTTCCATGAGTCTGTCTCTTTCCAAGGGCTAAAGCTACATCCTTTAACAAAAAGGACCTAAGCACTGATATGTATGGTTAGAGGTGCTTGCTGCCATGCTTTGAAGGGAAAATCACCTAGAAATTTTGGGAGAGGTCTTGAGCTAATTTCTTAGCCCATTTTCAAACAAAAATCCTGACAGGAAGGATCGTTGCTTTGCTTGACTTTAGGATCCCTCTGCTCTAGAGTGGGATCTGGACAGGCTGGATGGATGGGAAAGGCCAGTGGTATTGAGGTTCAACAAGGCAAAGTTCCTGCACCTCGGTCCCAGCAATCCCACTCACTGCTACAGACTGGGGGCAGAGTGGCCAAAGAGCTGCCCACTGGAAAAGGACCTGGGGGTGCTGGTCAACAGTCAGATGAACATGAGCCAGTGTGTGCCCAGGTGGCCAAGAAGGCCAATGGCATCCTGGCCAGTATCAGCAATAGTGTGGCCAGCAGGAGCAGGGCACGGATTGTCTGCTTGTACTCAGCTCTGGTGAGACCACATCTTGAGTCCTGTGTCCAGTCCTGGGTCCCACACTGGGAGAAAGACTTTTAGATCCTGGAGTGTGTCCAGAGAAGGGCAACAGAACTGATGAAGGCTCTAGAGCACAAGTCCTGTGAGGAATGGCTGAGGGAGTGGCAGGTGTTTAGACTGGGGAAAAGAGGCTCAGGATAGACTCTACAACTGCCTGAAAGGAGGATATAACAAAGTGGAATTTGGTGTCTTCTCCTAGATAACAAGTATCAGGACAAGAGGAATGGCCTTAAGTTGTGCCAGCATAGGTTTAGACGGATATTAGGAAAAATTTCTCCATGGAAAGTGTTGTCAAGCCCCGTAACAGGCTGCCCCGGGAAATGCTTGAATTGCCATTTCAGGAGATACTTAAAACATGTGCAGATGTGGCTCTTAGCGACATGGATTTTGGTGGCCTTGGCAGTGCTGAGTTATCAGTTGGTCTCTCTTCATGGTCTTTTCCAATGATTCTCTAATTCTAACAATGAATTAGAGAGGGGTGCTTCAGAGGCGCTGGCAGAGCAGGCATGACATCGTCCTTGACTTTAAGTGGTTTCCCAGCTTGAAGGAGGATACAGGGCAGGTGTGCCCTGCACTGCTGAGGCTGCCAGCTTGAGAATGTAGGCAGTGTAATGAATGCAGTGTAATAGAAAAACCTGTTTGCTACATCATGGTGTTTTTTCAATCAATATTTTCCAGCAGAATACTGTTTGCTCTGAAAAAACTCAAAGCTCACTCGAATTAACAGAAACTATGCTTCCATAATATCATCCAGCCACAGTAATCACTGCCAAAAGGAAAAAGAAAGCTTTTTAGAGGATAGCAGCTAGCCACAACAACTTCCCTTTTCCACTATTCCCAATAGTGTTTGAGATCTAATCTATTGTTAGCCCTACAGAGTGGGCATTTTGTTTTTTGTTCCTGTGGGACTTCTTGTTTGGGTTTGGTTTTCTTTTGGTTTTTTCCCCTGCATTTAGACACAAAATGAGTCTGAACAATTTCTTTTTAGCTTTTTTATTATTGTACTTCTATCAATACCCTCTATGGACTGAAATACTTGGTAAGATTCAGGGTCTTCAAAATCAATAACTGAATGTTTCTCGCTCTTCAAGTGTTTTAATGTTAAAGGTTTGACCTTTATGATTAAAGATCAGCTTGAAAGGAAATCTCTTTAGGTGTCTGAAGTCTTCTTTTATGTAATCACATTTTTGAATGGACATTTTTGACTGTGTAAATTAAAAGGGTTTGGTGCACTTTTACAGAGTTAATCAAAGCATTTAAATATAGAAGAATAAAGCAATAAGCTATACTTCTTTCTATCAGTCCTTTAGATAATTACTTTTACCTTCTTAATATACCTTTTTTGGGGCCCATTTCTTTAGTACAATCATAGCTTTTGACTGGCAGTGACCAGCCTCCTGTTAATTTGTGGTTATTTTATAAGCCACACTAAAAAACCCCAAAACTCCCAAAACAACAAGAAAACTTTAAAAAAAAAAATTTATTGAAAGAAAATCATCTTCAGGATATGATAGGCATCATATTTTCCTTGAAGAACCTTAATAATTCTGCATTATGATTAAACGGTCTGTTTCCTATAAAGAATATTAAGGCACTCTGTTACTATTTACTCTGTGTACTTTGGCTGAGATATACTACCCAAAGTGAGTACTTGTCTCTTGGAGAAAACTCTTTGCAGATCTCTGGCAGATTGAGCCAGAAAGAAATTTGGCAAACAGTATGTCAAAGTCCTTTGTGCTTTTTGCCTTTAGTGTAAATAAGACTCTGAGGCATCTGTCTGAACTCAGATCAGCTTGAGTACATTTGTCTCTTAGCTCCTTCTCTCAGAAGCTACTCAGAATAAAGTATTCCCTGTCCTACGTTGCATGGATGGAGCCAAATTAAGGTATAACAGTAATGACAGGCAAAAACGTAAGGAAGTCTCTGAGGATGTCTGTACAAACCTCAAATGACTGCCCACCTTATCCCAAAAACTGGTATAAACAGCTATAAAATTCATAAATCTGCAGATGTAGATATGATGATTCCAGGTTTTGTTATTGTCTTGAAGTCCTAAAAGTAAGCATTTCTCATTCGCTGTGGAAGGGCCCATTGCCTTCCCTGGATGCTTTGGGTTAAACTGTTTGAATTTGCCTTCCTTTACCCTCTTCCTCCCTTCTCCTGCTCTTTGGAGAGAGCCCTCTGGCCCTGCCAAGGGGCTCTGTGATTGTGCCATCTGGGCAAAAGTGGTGCTTATTTACACCCCTAATAGGGAGTGACTGTGATTATCTATAGAAATCCCTGCAAACAGCAAGAATAAATCTCTAAAATAAAAGCTAGGCAACATGCACATAATTCCAATATGAATCATGTATATTTAGGAAAAGAGCAATATTTTGAGATTTTTCAAAATAAACTGTGAACTATATTTCAACCCCGGGCCCAACAGCACTAGTAGTAATTATATTACAGCACTTTTTGGTGCTCTGTTGGACTAATATATGCCTAAAATCTTGGGTCTGGAATATTTCAGGTTTTTTCACCTTGGCAAAAAAATTGTAAAGAAGAAAATAGTTCTAGGCAATATATCATTCTTTAAATATTAGTTACTAGTAATTTCTAAAGTCTATAAAGTTGGCATTTTCAGCAATAGTATTGACTTTTACTGTCCTTACTATTATTTAAAATAGAAAATGTCCTAATAAAACTCATATTATCCTTTTCCTTATCACTGTCTGCATTGATTATCAAAAGTAAGTAACAGACACTGTATTTTCCTTGTATATCACAAATGGAGTTGTAAAAGATGACTGACAAGTTTCAGTTAAGGAATACACCCAGTAAACTATAGGTGGAAAAACATCAAACTGTCTTTCCTAGCCTTCACAGAGTACATGCAAGTAAAGGTAATGTCTGCAACTACCAAGGACAAAAAGAAAAGTTACGTGATAAAATGTGCAAAGCATCTAAAAGTACATTTCCACTCACTGTCATTTCTACATGTGTTATAAGTTACTGTAGAACTCCATTACAATCCTTTAACATCAGTCTGCAAAGTCTCTCTTTCCTGGTTTGACTCATGGGCAATAAGGAGACCCAGGAGATGGAACCTTGCTCTGAGGTGGTGATTTACACAATCAAACTGGAAATAGTATGGACAAGTTGTGAAGATTTACACAACAATGAGCATGCAATTAAAAGCATGCAGTGACAAAAAGATTTTTTTTCTTCTTTTGAAATTGCTGAAAGCCATTCTCTGAAAAATTGGAGTGGTTTGGCTGCTTCTGTGATAAAAAATATATCAAGATCAGTGTGCTCATAGAGGGCTTATGAGATAAGGCAACAAATTACATTCTGCAAAAGAAGTCATCAGCAAACAAGCCAGAATGCTTTATGAAAAAGTCATACACAAAATATACACATCTGCCAGTAAATAACCTCTTCACTGAGCTGGCACTTTTCTAAATTACAAATTAGGGATTCATGATCCTAATAAATACAATATACTACCAGTTGACAGGTTTCACAGCATTTTATGTTTCTGAAGGAGATTTATAGGTTTATAATGAGGAATAATATAATGCAGGTGCTATTAACTTCACTAAAAGTCTTGTGAAAAAAAGGAAAAGGAAATCCTTTACATCCTGATTAAACAGAAAATGCCAAAACTTTTGTAATTTGTTTTCTTGTCTACTGTTTTCTAAGGAAAAAAGTCGCTATTTCAAGGCAATTTCTAAGTAGTGTAATTAATGTGGTGCAGCTCACAAATTGCCCAATGAGTGCTGTGTTTAATGAATATTCTTTTAAAGTTTATGGCTATTTTCTACATCCATTCAGTGACAGCAGTTGCTCAACTGCAACAGTAGTTTTGAGCACTTGTTGCAGATGTTTCCAGCCATTTTCTGCCAAATGCAAACGCAACTACTTGAGTGATTGAATTATCAATGCCAATCTTAGCTGATACTACTGTTAAAAGATTAATGTCCTAAAGGGAGAATCAGATTACTACTAGCATTCTTTTAACATCACTTTAGGAACACTCTAAATCCCCTTCCACAGAGCAGAATGCTTTTTAAAATCTATATAGCACATTTAAATAGATTTAGCCTTCCTCACAATACGGTTGCAAAGTATCTAGAGCTGTGGTGGGTAGATCCTGGCTGGATGCCAGACACTCACCAAAGCTGCTCTATCACTCCTCTCTGCAAGTGGACAGGAGAGAGTTTATGAATTAAGGACAGGACTCACTGATTGCCAATATGGGCAAAACGGACTCAGTTTGGGGATATGAACTGAATTTATCATTAACAAAGTCAGAGCGGGTTAATGAGAAGTAAAATATATCTCAAAAACACCTTCCCCTAACCTCTCACTCCTTCCCAGCTCTGTCTCCTCCCCCATGAAGTGCAAGGAGATGGGTCCAGAGATCCCTGCCAGGACCCTGCTCCATCACAGACCTCCCACAGGCTCACAACCTTCTTTTGGGCAGCCATGGGCATCTTTTGGGCATTCCATGTGGGTCTCCTCCATGAACTGAGGGTGGATCTCTGTATCTACAGGGACCTCCATGGGCTGCAGGGGCACAGCTGCCTCCCCATGGGATGCACCAGGGGCTGCAGGGAATCTCAGCTCTGGCCCCTGCAGCACCTCCTGCCCCTCCTTCTGCGCTGACCTTGGTGTCTGCAGAGTTTTTCCTGGCACATGCTGTCACTCTGCTATTCTCTGGCACCCATTACAACTGCACAGCAACTTTTCTTCCCCATTGTTTAATATGTTATCACAGAGGTGCCACCACCATTCCTGATTAACTTGGCCTTGGCCAGCAGAGCTGTCCTGGAGCGAGCTGCCACTGGCTCTTCTGGACATGGGGGAAGCTTCTGGCAGCTTCTCACAGAAACCACCCCTGGAGCACTCCTGCTACCAAAACCTGGCCATGCAAACCCAACACAAAAGTTAAGTTCTATCTTAATGGAGTTGTCATACAAAATTAATGCTGCATGGTCTCAGACCAAGTTCTATAACTACACAAAAACTAATTAAAGACAAGACACAAAGCAGCTATCTAGGCTACTCCGTGCTGTCATTTAATAATTCACTAGTATCTGACAACTCATAAAGTAACTACCACAGGATAACATTACTTCCTAAAAAATGAAAGCTACCCACAACATCCAACATGAACTCTTAAATGATGATGATGATGACAATGACAGTAATAAATTCTGCAATAACTTTTTCATCTCAAAGTACCACTAAACTCTATGTGATAACTTACACACCTGGAGCCCTTCATCCATAAAAACTGCCAGCGTTAAAATTAATTAGGACAAGCTAGTGAAAAATATATTTTTAAATTTTATTTGGAGTTTAAATTTATAACTGCATTATTACTCATCATTTATTGATTATCAAATTATTGATTTTCCTTTTATACAGCTATAAAAATACAGGAAAATTTGGATATGATCATAAGCTCCACACTCATGATTTGTGCAAAGAGGAGCTAAAATGAACCAAACATGTTTGCTTATAGTTAAAGTTGTATTTGGCATACAATGAAGTAGAATGATTCACCTATCAAATGATTACAGCCCTTGATGCAACCTTTCCCTAATATAACATATAAATGTGTGACTACTTACTCATAATCAGATGATAAATTCAGTTGAGCCAACCTTAATGTATTGATATCTAAGATATGTAAGAAAACAGCAAATAAAGCACCTTCACTGTCTTCTTCATTCAAGTGATACTTAAGAGCTTCCAGAGCAAGAAACTAGAAATCCAGTGTGATCAGCTTCCTGCTGAAGTTCCTATAACAATCTGAAATTATTATTATTATTATTGCCACTAACATAAAATTCTGTTTAAAAGATTAAAAAATGCAAGCCATATAATAATAAAGATTTAGGCACATATGCTAGTGACAGAATCTTGTAAGGTCCCACAATAATTCTAAGTTGATTTGCAATATAGTAGATCTATGAAGATGAAATAAGTAATAAAAAAAAAAGTTCAAAGCTTTAACCAATCTGTCTCCTTCAGGAAGGAATTCTAGAATGAAGAAGTGAGCTCCCTGCATTTTTAAAGGTAGATGCTGCATACTTCATGTCAAGCTGCAGATCTGTGAGTACAGACTGCAAAGAGAAGCAGCAAGCAGTGATTTAATGCTAATTTGAAACATCATTCAGAGTTGAGATAGCACGTAAGACTTGTTTGACAAGACACACTCAAAATACAAAATGATCAAACTGAAATTGTGTCAGTTATTTTATGAGCAAATCAGGTCTCTGAATGCTGCAGAATATCCTTTACAAGGGGCTGTATCATCAGAACAGGTTAATTAGATGAAAAGTAGAAGTACTACAGGGAATGACATCCACACCAGTGAAAGTGGGATTGATCAAAGAAATACAATGGTATCATGACGTTCCCCAAGTGACTACGTCTTACTTTATTAAATGTTCCTGTAGCATGGCATGATCATTTTTGTGCTTTATTTCTGCTGCTTAGAAATGAACAAAGTTCAGCCCTTTTGTTTCACAGAGTCAAGCTAATATAATCTTCAGTTCTGATGTGCCTAAATTGCTGTTCTGCAAGTTTGAATGATCCCACAATCCTCTAAAAAAAAGCAATAAAATTTTCTTTACTTACCCACTTACTCAATGCGTAAGTTTGCATAACTATGAGACTCAACTAAGATTGGACTGCAACCCTTAGATTGTCTCAGTTTGATTTTGGATAGTGTAATTAAATTGTCAAAGGTCTAGTACTTTTGAAATATGAGAAGGTAACAGCGACTGAAAGAAAGGGAAATGAAAAGAGAGAGACAGTCAAAGTGTATTAATAATGAGGGTATAAATAATGTAACATTTGTCCAGAAAGAACCATATCATTGCTATTTTAATTTTCATAAGCTCTCAACTAAAATAGAATATAAAAGCAAATCACACTAATTATTTAGACAGAACAAAACCTCATATTATTTCAGATACTTTGAACTGAAATAATGTCACCTGAATAAATGCACCAATAATGCCACAGCATTAGCGTCTTATGGGATGGCAGAAGAATGAACGTTAAGGAACATGAAGTTTGGGATAAGAAGGCAGCTTCTGCTCCTAGAGAGGTAGAGTAATGTGAGTATGAGCTTGACTATGCCACATACTTTGGGGCTGCATATCAGCCCATTTGCCTAGCAGTTTTTTGGTTAAGCCAGGCAGACAAGCACAACATATCTCCTGGTCTTCTACACCTTCCTGATTCAGACATGGTTCTTAAGAAAGTTTGATCCAGGGTCAGGATGAAGGGTTTGGATCTTAAAGAAGCTTTTTATAGTTGGAGATCTCTAGGAAGTGTCAGCTGTCCTTCCTGCAGGTTCACTCTGCAACACCCACATCCACAAACACACTGTAGCTGGTAGTTATGCTTTCAAGATTTTGCTCAGTGTTGCACAGCTTTGCTGTGAATGCAATACATTGCTATTTTTCCACAGAACCCTTGTTTCTACAGCAACTTTTAAGAGGTTATGTCAATTAGCTTTTTTTTTTCATGCCAAAACACAGCCAAAAGAGGATAACAGCAAACTTGTATAGTGCATACGGGTGACAAATCAGACATATGGAGTGTGAAAAAGAGAAGTGAAATCATTGAAGAAGAGCTAGCAGATAACACTTCATACAAAATTTAGCCTTTTTTTTGAGACAATGAAAAGTGAAAAATTTGGTGATGTTTTTCTAGATGTAATCTGTAGCAGTCCAGATTTCTAGAATTCATTTAAACAATCTCATTCAAATATTTTGACTTTAGTGATTGATGCCTGTGCCCTCAGTTGCACATTCAGATCTGTGTTGTTATATATCAGTGTACCACAAGAACAGAACCAAATACATAGAACTTCAAAAATACAATAAAATCTTCATATACAGTCTTTCTTAATCTTATTGCCCTACATACATATCTGTTCAATCTTCAAAACTGACTCTCACTGAAATCTGTCACATTCTGCTAAGTTCAAGGACGATTAGTGTTTTGAAATTGTAAGTTACCTAATGGTAGCAAGATGAAACTTTAAAAATATGAATTAAAGCTCAATTTTAGACAGATACTCAAAAAAACCCAAATGTATCTCCACACATCCCCCAAGCAACTGAGCTGTTAAATTACAATTAAAGCAAGTAGGTCTTCATAAAAGCTGTGGATAAAAACACTACAGTTCATCATACGGTATTTTAAAATAATATACTTTAGTACTGCTGCAAACTAAAATTTCTTTTCCTTAATCACAATTTCATGCCTCTAAGAAATTAAAATAAAGACAGGAGTTTTCATGGTAAGGACAGTGTCTGAACAAGATGCAAAGATTTCCATGCTGCTGTCCTGATTTTGGTAGTGCTATTGCAGAAATCATCAGGGATAATGCTGCCTTGGACGCTTCACTCACAAACGAAATTAAAATGCTTTTAAATTTCCCCAAGAATTGATGGGAGAAAATAAAGAGGTATTTTTCTTCTCAGTGTACGAACTTTTTTTTACTGAGTAATATTTGATGCAAATAGAAAGAAAAGAGTTTTCTGGTCTGTATCTTCAGTTCCATTCTGTAGAACAGACTTTAGATACAATGATTGGCAGGACTCACTGGAAAAACTGAAAGACCTACAAGATTGCAAACCTTTTTCTCTTACCAGTTTTCAAGATCTTCAACTTTATGAAACCCCTTCTGCACAAATATTTTCCAAATGCATTTTTCTCCTTATGCCACCTTGGAAAAACTGCCTTTCTGGCTCATAGTACTGTTTCCATTTTTCTTTCAGAAAACAGCCAACAGTTTGTATATTCACTTGGGACTGGTCTGCAATTCATTCTAAGCAATACATTTAAATAAGAGGGAGATCTGAACATTTTCAATTCTTTTTAAACTTTTTTACATCTGACTAAAATGAGCTGTCTATTAAAGTGGTAGTCTACTGGGCTCACCTCTATCCATAGATACGTGTCTCATAAATATTCAGAAACTTGTTTTGATGTTGAAAATTATTGTATTGTTTTTGTTTTATCTCACTGTCCTTGAAACAAAAGAGTGCATCATACTTGCAAAGAAGTTTTCACATATTGTCTGCCTAAAGTTTTGCATCCACTACACATTAGAGGATCTGGATGATTTCAATTTAATTGACAGGTAATTCTCAGAAGTGTTTAGATAAAAGATTAGTTGGCTTTTTTTGGAAATAGTGTCTTAAACAGTAAGTTTATGAGGACTTGCATCTTCCCAGAGCCAAGTGCAAAGATTCATATCAAAGTATTTTTGTGAAGAAAACAAGTGCAAGAAAGTAAAAGCTAATACTGGTCCAAACTTATTTTTTAAAAAAATTAGAAAGTTGAAGATATTTTCAGTTTGCAATGTATTGAAATGTGTATTTAAATGATTTTTAATTCTAAAATAAAAAATAAAAACCTGCATAATTTTTCTACATAATTTCCTTCAGGCACTTAAATGCATTACAAAAAACTCTATTTACTTTGTATTTACTGCAAGTTCCTGCACTGGAAGGAGGAGTTTGCTAAGCATTCAGGAAGAAACAAATGGTAGAGAAAAAAAAAAAGAGCATATCAATAAACTAAAATAAACATTTTAAAACAAAAAACATACTATCAACAAGGAAGCAAATAAGAGACTACGTTCTCTTAAGACATATCTAAAAAGAAACCTATATTGCCCAGTTTGAATATACAGCACTTGAGAAGGTTATGATTTCATTTCATGGTGGTTTGTGAGCCCATACAATTTGTGAGGTACTCGAATATGTTTTTTCTGTGTGAACACTCTCAATCAATAAACACTCAAACAAATGCAAGTCCTGGTAGTTAGGAGAAGAACATCTCCCCAGGTGTAGTGCAAGAGTTCTGTGGGGAGCCCCACACAGTTTAGGAAGTTCCCAAAGCTTCCTTGACATTCTGTCCCTAGATTGGGAATCATGCTGGATCACCAGTTTCTGTCTAACTACTAAATTATGTCTCAGTCACTACAGAGAAAAAATACGCTTGTGTTATCATTTTGACAACCAGCTCTGTAAAAAATCTCGAGGTTAGGCAACATTTTTCATTTGTGTTAACCTTGATATAAAGCTCAGCAAAAAAATGAAGACTTGTTTTCAGAGTTACACAGCAATAAGGAATTTTTTTTCTGAGAATTTGCTCTTTCTCAGGAATTAGGTGATTGTTCATGTATTTATTTACATTGGCATGGTAAGAATACAGAATCACAAATGTCAAAAATCAAATGTGAGCAAATTTGCACTACAAATGCAAAATACTGGCAGCTGAGAGAAACCTACATATGTTCTTTCAGTTCATAAGTGTTTACATGCAAACCTGGATATTCTCAGAAGATCAGAAAGTTCTATCAGTGGTAAATTGTTGGCATTTCCTAGGCACAGTGGTGAATAGCTGGCTTGTCATCTAACACTACTCTAACAGTGAAGACCAAAAACCTGTTTATTCAGTAGATGACAAAGAAAGAAAAGAGACAACACCATAAGGCAAAGTCTTTGTGGCAATAAACAGCACACTACTGACATGTTTAAGTTTTGGTCTTGGAGGATGTACTCACGGTTTTGACAATATAGGATAAATTGTATAAATGAGTATGCTGAAAAGAAAGCAAGACACATGGGAAAAATGCTAAAAAAATCATTCCTCCTAAATAAATAAATTTAAGGTAAATGCTATTTACTGTGTACTAATCCAATGGAAATATAATTTCACATAGGTCTCAAGAATTTTTTTATATATTTGGATAGTCATAAAAATTGAGAGTAATATTTTGTTCTGATTCATCTGCTATAAGGACCACTATAAATAACTTTTTAAAATGTATTAAATTTATTTTGTTAAGTTAAACATTTAAATAAGTCAGTTAAGACAGTTTCACAGGCTGCCTCTGATGTTACATAACCCCCAAAATTTTTGTGTTTGCCTTGATTTTTTTTTTTAATAGGAAAAGTTCTGCTTGGTGCAACATTACTCCCAAGTCAGATTTCTTGATATTGTTTAATTTATTTTATTTAGCTTGCATTACCTTAACAGATGTGATGCCAACTTTGCTTCCATTAAAGTCAACAGTACTTTGGCATTAACTCCCAACATCAAAATAAAAGTTGCAGTGTAACTTACAGCAACTTTTGTGAACAATTTGAAATTATGTATATTTTGTAATTTATTGGTACATGGCAATTTCTTTTCCATTGAACATTTTATTTTATTTTAAAAAGCTTAAAAACTTCATCTTGATGCAAAATATGGTAAATTCCAGATGTTCACTGAGAGTATTACACAGACAAAAAAAGACAGCCCCATGAACACATAATTTTTTAAGTCCTGTTTTGAAATAATATGTATGATGATATATTAAAAGTATACATCATTGCTTGTAAGTACATCTCACTGTCAATACTGTTTAAATATAGAATTAAAACTGTAATTCTTTATATTAGACTACCTTATGGGAGATCAGTGCAGAGCAGTCTGCACATAGCACTTGATTGAAAATTAAATGTTCTTATCCTCAATTTGTACTATCCCAGCAAAAGCCAATGGCTCTCTGCTGTTATAGATTAGGACTTTGATTTGATGGTTGATGACGGAGCTTTACAGCCACATGACAAAGTGACGGAGGGACTATTTTTTTAACAGAATATTCTGAAAGTTTATGACTAATTGTATAAATAAATTCTGACTATTTAGGACTCTTCATTAAAAAGTTATGAAACATTTAGATTACTGCAACAATATTTTAAAATTAAAACCCATATATACATTCTAAAACTACTTTTATATAGCTATCAGTTATGTTCTAAAACCTTATTTTCCTCTGCCTGCCAGGAAATAAAATACCATCCATGTTAGCCAAAGGTATTGTGTAACAGTGTTGTTCCTGATTATTGATTATTAGTTACAAAAAAATCATAATATCATATATGATAAAAGAGTTTTAAACAATCCCACTGGATGAGGGAAAAAAGTTCTTTGGATAATATAGTAAACTGTAATTTAACACATTTTAGTACATATGTTGTGAACTGGCACTGGTTATTACAGAATAAATTATTTATTTTACTGCAAAAACAGTCTCTGGGAACCTGCATATTCAATACTTTCCTTGCAATATGGTATTTTCTCTATATAAAGCACACTTCTACATTGTCTTAAAAAAGTTAACTAAGAAAAAAAGTGTCATTTTATGTGGCATAAATATAGAAAGCATATTTTTACATCTCTCAGGTTTGTGCTTTGATTATTCAGGTAGAAGAGAATGTTCCACAGGCTTAGATGTTGAATCCTCTGTCTGGCACTTTGACCAATTTTGTACTGCATATAGAATTCACCAGTAAACAGTGCCATTAGGTTCATATGAAGGCATTAGAAACAAAAAAACATTACAAAATTGCAAAATACTATTTTCTCTTCCTGATCCAGTTCTAAGTGCATGTAGAAAAAAAAAAAAAAATAAAAAACCAACTGAAAATTCCTCTCTCGTAGCTACATCTGAACAATGCTTTCCTTCATGGTCTCTCATAAGGTTGCAGAATATACATGTATGGTTACCACATTAAGCTTCATCTACACTTTTAACAGATGCCTCTGATTATTTTTTATTTCATTATGAATCAACAAATACATTTTCCTGAAAAAAATGAGACATATTCTCTTCTCCAGAATATCATAATGGCCATATCAGTTGAGATTAGTCCAACAAAATTCTGTTTCTTTTTTTACCAAAAGAAATACTTTAATAATCTGTTGTCACAGTTTAACCCTAGCGGCATTCAAGCCCCACACAGCTGCTTGTTTGCTCCACCACCAGTGGGACCAGGGAGATAACAGGAACAGTAAAAGCAAGAGAATTCATGGGTTGAGATAGTTTAATAGGAAAAACAAAAGCCACATAGGCAAACAAAGCAAAACAAGGAATTTATTTGTCCCACAAAAGCAGGGCTCCATGATGTGTAACATGGTAAGACAAAATTCAATCACTCCAAATTCTTCCCATTCTTCCCTCTTCCCCCTACTTTATGTACTGATCACGATGTCCTATGGTCTGGAATATCCCCATGGTCAGTTTGGGCCACCTTTCCTGGCTGTATCTCCTCCCAGCCTCCCAAGCAGCCCCAGTCTCCACACCAGTGTGGCAGTAAGAAAATCAGAAAAGGCTTTGGCTCTGTGTAACCCCCTGCTCAGTAATAACAAAAATATCTCTACATTATCAACATTGTGTTCAGCACAAATAAATCCCATACCAGACATGATGACAAAAATTAACTCTACTCCAGCCAAAACCAGAACATTTCCCTAAATCCAAGAAGTACCTTCTACTTGTCTGCAAGTATCATGTATCTACAACTTTCTCTCTCTTGCTTTTTACACCCGTATTGAAGGGTGTAAGTTATCAACTCAGAGACATTTTTTAAAATCACAGTAGAGTAGCAGTTACAAATAAAGAAAATAAACAAAACCTTTTATGAACGGCAGTGAAATAGCCAGCAGCAGCAGCAGTTAAAACAGTGAAGAAGCAGCATTATCAAAACCATCACTATCTGTGCTGATGTCCTTGTTCTTGCAGAATCAGGGTCTGTCTCCAAAAAGAGGACTCTCCCTATTTGTTGGATAGACCTGTAGACAGCTAATACTTCTCCAATATGCTTTGTTCATGCTTTGAACAAAGGACATTGGTCCAGGAACAGGACAACTGAAGTTTAGTTGCAAGCCTTCTACTCTGAGCTCCACTCTTCAGAATTCCACAAAGTTGCATGTTTGCCGTTAATTAAACACCAAATTGTTGTTGCTTTTAACACTCACATCGCTTGTGGGATAAAGAGGTTAAGGAGAAGCCAAAATAAATGTGTAGGCATTCTCAAATGCATTTTTACATGGGTGGTTCTCTACCTCTGATGTGTATATTCTCCACTGACACAAACATAGCAGACTTCAACTTAATTTATTATTTTGATTTATAGTCAGGAAATTCTCATCTAGTTTTCATCCTGAGCTCCACACATACCCTAGACTGGTCTATGAAGAGATCTTGCACAGTGTTTTCAGCTTTTAAAAAATGTAGTTAATAAAGATATTGTACTGTGCAACTAATTCCCCATTGCAAAAGAGCAGTCCTTATTTATTGTTAACATTATTGTCTGCCACGCTAATAGTTACAAGCAGAGGAGGAATCTTAGGTTTTGGGGGTGTTTAGCAGAAGTTAAGCTAATGGTATTCAAACTTTATAGCATCTTTGAAATGTAGAGTTCATCTCAATTCTCAGTGCCTCAGATGGATTTCAGGGATTTAAGATACTGTAATGTTAATGATTTTCCTTTATTTCTAATTTTTCCAAGAGTTTTTCTACATGCATCTTCCTGCTTTGGGGATGCTGAACTAAACCAAATAGATTTTCAGTCACTTAAGTCTTCCCATCGATAAGTGCTCTTCTAAACAATGGGGATTTTGCTTTCATCAATATCCAAACCAGTCTGGATATTACACGTACTATTTCCTTTGCATGCAGTCTTTTATTATAGGCTTCAACTTCACATGATGATGATATCATAGATGTAATCTAAATTCCTCTTTGATCACAGAAATATGTGTTCCTTGAGGGGTGCATGGATGTACACATATATGCATGAGCCTGTGTGTCAGTATGTCTTTGACCATGTATATGTGTATATTCTCTAATTAAACTAGAATCTAAGCTTTACACTAGAATGTAAGCTTTTGGTCATTCTATCATTCTATCATCAAGGTTTTTAAAGCAGCCTTAAAGTAGTAAGTTTCCTAGTAGAAGGAGTCAGAAAACTGAAGCAAAACTGGTCCATTAAGCACTGTTTGCAGAAGGTAATCAGTTCACCAAATCATCAACTTCTTATTACAACTATTAAAAGCTTTTAGGTATAATTAGGGCAATAATAAGCACTTTGAAACATACTTGCTTATTATGTGATTTTCATTCATTACTAAAAGAAAAAAATTGTAATTCTATGACAGATTCAAGCTCATTGCCAATCATTTTTCTATACTAATACTGTCAGAAGTCGAATAACAGAATTTTGACTATCAGAAAGATCAAGTAATAGTATTAGAGACTCAAAAGTACTCAAGAGACAAACAGAATTATATGAAATATAATATCTTAAAAGGCTTGAGTGGTCATTACCAAAAACATTTTTTTGTACCCAAAAGAAAATTCTACTGGTAGCATTTTAGTACTCAGCTTAAATTGCAAAATTTGAATTATATAACCACTTTAACTCATCAGCTGTAGCTGCCAGCAGGGCAGGTTAAAGTAAGCAAAAACCAGGCTTCATACTACTGACATAGGGCTTACCTTTCAAAAGACTGATCAAAGCTTTCAGGGGTTTTTTTTTTGTTTTTTTGGTTTTTTTTTCAGTAAGATTCAACTGCATTAAATTTATAAAGAAGCTAAGCTAAAATAGAACAAAAAAGGTGTTTGCTAATTTAAAAAAACATCCTTCATCTTCAACTTTTTCTACAGAAAAATGAACTTCTCAAGGTACCAGATGTATCTTTCACTATTTTTTGATTTTGTATGTTTTGGCTTCTTTCCTCCAAATATATATTTCAAGCAGTGCAAAACAATTAGTGCAGATGATTGGTTTCTTTTACCATTCTCAACTGACAGTTCCAGCAATCTACTGTGAAGACTTTTGTTAAAGGTTTTTGTTTTTTTGGTTTTTTTTTCACTTAAAGGATTTGATTTCACTTTTTGTCTCCTTCATAGTTCTTTACACTTCCCTTGTAAGATCACTGAAAAAAACAGCTTTTCTCTTAAGAGAAAAACATGTTATTCAACATTTTCCCCTTCTTATTAGCACTGTGTTAACCAGTAACCTTCAGGGCAGGTTCCCAACTGGTCTAGATTCCATCTAAATGGAAAAAACCCATTTGTTGAGAGCATAAATTTTTTACTGTAGAGTGTCTACAGAATATCAAATACATCAGACAATGCTTTAATGCAGGAACACTGTATTTCTTTATTTGGCAGCCAAGCAAGTGAAATAATAGTTTTCCTTCATTCATTCATTTTATTTCTCTGGTGGGCTTTTTTGCACAGCATGAGTGATTCCCAGGTTAGATCAAATCTGTCATGAAGTTTTCACTGACCTACATACCTACTTTTACTGAAGTAAATGCTTGACAACAACAATTATAATCATAATCACACCTGAAATCATCATTCAGGTGTTGGACAAGTTGTTATCCAGCTTCTTTCAGTGAACCTTTGGCATTTTTGAACACTTACTTTCTCACTCTTTGGCACAAAAACTGGAAATACAGTTGCTCACCCACAGTAATATTGTGATCGTTTTTAGGCATCTCATCCACATAAACATGCATGAAAAAACAAAAAGCCTTAATTTCCAGTCACCAAAAATTTGTTATTAACTCTTCTCTTCATATCTGCAAATGATAATGTAATCTGCCCTGGGTCCTAGATGAAAGGTTTGTATTGGTATACAGAGAAATAGCAATATGGTAATTTTGTTTATTTTCCTTAATGAGGGGCTTTATCTCTTTGCACAATATGCCAAACAAGTTAATTCCCTCTGAAAGAGTCAAAGACTGAGATTACTCCTTGAAGTTTGTACAAAAATGTTCTTTCAAAATGATAGCTGAAGGCTACTATCCTGAAAATCACTATCAATAAAAACTGAGATTTTCATCACAGACAAATTAGTGTAACAATTAAAATATTACTATTACAGCTATTTTTTGGCCATTTGTACTTCAGTTTGAAACCATTCAAGTTATTACTTAGATTATAGATTTTTAAGACAGCAACCACCATTAAACTTTCAATTCTTGCTACTCCCACATTTAGAACAAAGCTACAACCCTGAATGCTTCAAAACTCATACATATTACAAAATGGGGATTTCAGTCCAAATGATTTCCTTTCAAATCTTTAACTAAAAAGTTTGCTTGAATCACCACAATGGAGATGTAATAAGGGTATGCAACAAAGTATTAAGAGTAGCAAACATTCATCAACACTAATCACTTGCTGTAAATTTTTTGTCAACTGTGAGCATGGTCTGAAATACAGTAGCCAGTAGGAACAAAACAAATTGTGACTGCAGGGGTTTGGGGAACTTCTGCACATCAAGTCAGGAAGCCCATCTGCTGGTGGGCTGGTTTGGACCTGCTCTTTGAAGCTGCTGAGAAGTATCCCCAGTTATAACTGCTCTGAGGATTGCAGTGCGCGGCTGCAGTGGCTGCATTTCAAAGCAGGGCTGGGAGAACAGACACACAGCTCTCCACTGGGTCCTGCAGCTCCGTGCCACTGCCTTTCTAAACAAAATGCCAGACACTATTTCATGATCTTGAGCGCTAGCTATACCTCAATTTTGCTGCAAACTTGACCCTCCTGAAAGACATTTTGAAAATAATTATAGAAAGTTAAAAGTTTGAAAAGGCAAAAAATTCTGACTCCTGTGTCAAGCATTTTTTTTTCTGTGGTAGGAAATCAAAATGAAACTCAACTATACAGTCCCATGTTGAGATTTTGTAAGCATTCTGTTATGTAAGGAAATGAAAAATATAATTTAGACTAATTATTCTTGACATTTTAAAATTATGAAAATACTGAACTTCAAAAGAAATTCTGCTTATGCATACACTGTGTGGTATTCTTAATGAGGATGAATGTAATTTTACACCACAATAACTTCATAATTATTTTGTAATTAAAAGGTCTACTTCTCTGATGACTTGTACTTACACTTAACACATAATTAGATGTAATATAATTGATTACATAAAATAACAGAAAATGAAAGAAATATTAATGTTGAGAAGTAGATAAAAATATGTATTTGGAACTACACTGTTTTTTTAAAAGAATAGTTTCAGTCGTTACTCTAAGATTTTCATTGATTGCATGCTGAAGCTTGTTTTTAAAGACTTTTTTTGTACAGTGAGATAATTCCTTCATCACATATGAACTTTCCTTCTTACTAGTAGATGGCATTAGGATATCCCCTCACTGAACCCCTTCTCTTTTGGCATACCCTGTCCCACAAAATGCCTGAGCTGTCCATTTAAGATGATAGCCTGACTATTACAAGTATATTTTTTCAGTTTTAAGTGTTGGGGGAAAAAAAGGGCAGCTGTTGTCCCCAGGCCCCCTTGAAACAGGGATTTCTGATCTCCACATAACTCTCTTACACGGACAATTTTCTGCTGTGACAGCAAACACTGCTCCTCTATGTGCACTTTTGGACAGTGAGCATGTGTCCATTGAGGAAGGGTTCTGTCCCTAAGGATGCACTATTCTATATCCTGAAGTGGTGACAGCTGTGGATGTCTCTATGGCAGCAGGGTAGCTGGAGCCTCTGTGGATCTTCTCTAAGACATCTATCTACTCTTACTGTTCCCTCAAATCTAAATTTTCTCACTTCTTTCTTCCTGGACACACTTTTTTTAGAAGTTACATAGTCACTTTTCTGAAAACAAATTAGGTCTCCCCTGAGATCTGGGGTACCACTCTCTTCCAGAATAGCAATATATTTGGGCCTAACTTGACCTCCTGATTTTCTGTTTTGGGGATGTTTTCCAGACTCAGAAAATAGCAGTTCTTCACCCAACAGACTGGAGAGCTACAGAATCTTTTAAACATAGATACAGATGATTCTGTCAACAGTATTAAAATACATTATTTATTTTATTGGCATTGGTTATATGAGAAAAAGCAATGCAAGCCAAAATATGGCATGGCTGGGGTGATATAATAATCACCTCTGCCAGGGTGTGTTGGTAAACTTTTGCATATATAGTTGTTGTGAAGATGAAGAGATTGATTTAGAATCACACATATTACAGAGTCACTCTGGGACTATATAGGGAATAATAAATTGCTGTTCAAGTGGAAACAAGTCCCTGGTGAGAGGCCGAATGGCCACACTCAGAGTATGAAAATTCTGGATTAAGAATGGACAACCTTGGAAAATACTTCGAGGCAATAACTTGGGGATATTTTGTTCCTTTTCAACTCACTTTTTTGCACAAACAAGAAAGCAGAGACATGGTATTAGAATTGCTTCAAGCGACAGGAAGATGAGAGAGGTTTTCCTGTTGTGTTTGCATAAGCAGATGGCTGTTCTTGATGTGTTTCAGTGGGAACATAATCAGTGCATTGCAGAGGCATGCAAAGACACAACAAAAGTGACAGAAGAGCAGCTGGGCTTTAGGACTGACATCACTGATGAAACTGGGGTGGCATGGCTTGAGATTTATGTGAAAGTCAAACTGTCAGGAGACTGTGAAGAACAGAGGCATGTAATTAAAAAAGCATGTGTTTTAACAAAACAGATTTAAATGGGAATTTCATGTTACAGGAGGTTTTCTAATCAGATATTTTTTAACAAATAAAGAAACACATCAAGACAAAAAACCAAAAGATAGAAAAGAGTTGTAAAAGAAAAAAAAAGTATGATGCTTGATATACCAAGTATTTCTGGTTAGAGTAAACTTCTTGTAGCATCTTGCTACAACATTATCTGGCACTTGGATTACGTATTGTTAGATGAATGGGTATAGCATATATTTTCCCACGAAGTTGATTTCCTTTCAATATGGATTGTTGAATTTGTTTACATAGTGGATTAAAATGGGAAGAAACACACAAAATCAAAATATGGGGTTCTTTTTAATTATTATAGCTGAACATTCACAGTGAAAGAGCAATTAAGATTTTTACATCTTAAAAAAACACCTTGATTCTTTGGCATGAGTGTGCTTACTAAAATGTTATCTTTATACCGCCTTATGAAAGCATTTCAGCCAATATGTCATGAAAAAAATCAAAGTGCTTATACCATCTGCAAACCCTCCTTTAGAGCAGGATAACAGTTTGAGCAGAAGTAACTATTATGCAAACCAGAAGCAAATAAAAGAGTCAATTTACTATGGCAAATTAAAATGAGATCACAGAAATTTCATCTCCACACAAAAAATATTTAGATGTCTTCTAATTGACTTACAAAAGTATTCAGAACAATTTGATTTGTAATTCTGTTCTGAAACTACATAAACAAAATATTAATTTAAACATCCTTTTTAGAAGTGTCTCTCTGAAAAATACATTATGTTTCTGTTTCCTGTTCAAAAATTCTGATTGAAGGCCCCTTCATAACCTGACATAGACTGTGCATTTTACTACTCCCAAAAACCACATTAGACCCAAATAATATTTAGATTAATTTGTGTGTGTATATTTTTAATTTGTGTCCACTACAGCAAAGTCCATCTTGGGAACATTAATACAAATTGCAAATTACAGACAAGAGGAGAAATGCATGCCAAAACTCTTGGCTCACTTTGCTGTGCTTAATCGTACTGCTAGGCAAAATTAAGAATTCCACAGTATGTCCATAAAGAGATTGAAAAATTGACATGATGATACTGTCAATTCAGATAATCTTAGTGCTGGAAAAAATATCAAGACATAATAGAGAATCTGAGAACGTCAGTCCCTTGCCCGTTTCTCTATTCTCTTCCCCTCATCTTAGCTAGAATATAAATACCACAGGAAGATCATATGTTTAAACATGGGTACAATGGGCTCACTTTGGGAGTCATGAATCAAAAAAAGGTGTTTTTTTAACTGAAAAATAAATGACAGGCTCAGGATGGGAAGTGCCAGTGGAGTCTGTGTTTGGTGGGGCTCAAGAACATCAAACCATAACCAAGCAGCAGTGCCCTCACAGCATTAGTGCACAATTCCATCAGGAGGGCAGACACGATCACATCAGCACAGCAGAACAACTTGGTTTTTATTTAGGGCTAGTCTCACTCCTGTGATAGCTTGGCTGTACTTCAAAAATGCTCATTGCAATTTGGTATAGATTACCCCATGACCAAGAATGTAAAACTCACAGAGCTATCTGTTTATGCCTATGCCACGGTATATACCCACTTCCCTGACACCAGACTTGCTCTGAAAGTGCTAGAGAACTAACAGCAATTAGCACTTTGCTAAAGAGAAAGGAAAAACATCCAGACTTTGCAGTACATTTTTTTCTTAATGCTATGCAGCACCTGAATTTTAAGAGCATTACACTTAATATGCGTCATATTGCTCTAATTGACTTGACTTGCAGCTGTGACTGCTGGGCACTTCTGCAGCTATAATGCTGACATTTCCTAACATTTGATGATGTGGCTTTCAAGCCTTTCCAGACCCTGTTTACAGGAGTCTAATGCTCTTTTAAAAGTCACTTTTTTTGCTGTATACAAACAAAAGAAAGTAAATGTCACATATGCTTTGTGAAACCATAATGAGCCCTGCACTAAATGTTAGATGCACTGGACGTTCAAGCTAATTATCAGTTGCTTTTGCAGGGTACATATATGCTAACAGGTAAATTGGAGCAACAGAACAGGATCAGCTAATCAAAACAGATAGCACTGTGGCCCCTGCAATGATTTATCTGGTACAGGAGTTTTATCTCAGATAAGATGAATCCAGTTCTCTAGACTGAGTGTTCACACCAACGACATGGAAAACGACTAATCCAAAGGACAGGTTATTGGTAACAGCCCTTGCTCCCCAAAAAGGGGCAGACTCTATTTGGCTATTTGCACCTGAGTCAGGCTTTTATGAAGGGGGTATGCTTTCAAGATTTTATTGCTTTCCTCTGAAAATACAAACAGCTCTGTGACTCAGCTCTCTGATGTGCAACACGTGGGGATGACCTGTGAGCTCTGCCCACAATTTCAGTTCTGCCTCAAAGCAAGCAGTAAACATAGGCACAACCTAACAGAATCAATTGTGCAAGCAGGATGCTATTTTGTAAGTCTGTTTGACAGATATTTTGCAGAGGAGTATTGTTTATTTCTATGACATTCTGAAAGAAATATGTGACTATAGACGTCCCTGCTCTCTCCTTTCCTTTTCCCTTACCTGTAACGTACTTAACTTTCCCTTGTCATTTTTGCTACTTTAGTCCTGCAAATTGCCAGTTACTTGACTGCCTCCTTCCACTTCTCCTCCACTTTGTCCTAATATTTGAACGAGGCTTTTACTCCACACTGATCAGGTACCAAGCTAAGGAACAAGAACAGGATAAACCTTCATTTTCAGGGACTAACTCCAGGTTCCCACAAGTGGGGCAACCCTTGTTCAACCCTGCTGCAGTCAGAGAGGCCTTGTAGTGGTGAAGGATTTGACATTTGCAGTTCAGCTCCCAAGGAGACAATACAATTAAGAAGGGGACAAAAAAATGTTAGAAGGAATGGAATATTTTCATACAGGGAGGAAATTGATAAACTAGGATTCTTCAGCTAGGAAAAGAGATTACTGAGGAAATTGTGAGGCAGATCTGGAAGATGACAAATAACAGAGAGAAGAGCAGGGAACTCTTACCAGCAATGTAAATATACATCAGTGTTTTGTTTTGATTTGGAGAGTACTTGAACCAAATATACTCTTTGGTTCACACTACAGAAGAGCTTCAATCCACATGAAATAGATTATTTGAAAGGAAAATAAACTGAAAGATGCACTCCATATACTCACCTAAAATGAGTCAACCACTAACAGGTGTGCATGTAACTAGACTACAGTTAGCTTGATGTAAAATCCCTTCAAATGCATATTGTAGGATATCAGGTCATCAGCCTGAATAATTTCATTCTACATATTCACTTTCATTCCACTGTACTACTTGCTATGGAAGTCACGTCCTATGTTGCAAAAACCAGAAAGCATCAAGTCAATCTGACTTTAAAAAGCAGATTTTCTGTATTTGGCTCATTGGTACCTTTCGTTTGAGTGGAAAAATTCTATAAGGGTTCAGGAGTTATTGGACAAATAAGATGTCTGCAGAACATATTGACACAGATGCAATTTCCTGCTCAGAAAGCACCCAGATTGCAGGCTATCAGCAAATCAAACCAGTGGACAGGTCATTCCATGCTTGTCACATTACTGTACCATTTTTGTCAAGCACGTCACAAACTCCTTTTCTCTTTCAAGCTGAGTACCCTGAATTCAGTTTCAATAGATCTGGGAGATTCAGAGTTCCTAGCTATGTGATTTGCATAATGACCATAACTTGAAAGATGGCTTTCCAGTGGTGCCTAGCAAACATTTCCTAGCATTCTCAAGGTGGAGCAAAACACCATCCACCAAGTACAGAGTTAAGCAAGTTTTTCAGTGCTGTTGCATGACTCTACACGCAGCTGAACAGCACCTTGAACACAGGCTGACATTTTGGAGTTGCTATGCTTTTATCAACAATCAGGGGACCTTTTTTCTTCTGAAAAAAGAGCATTTACTTCTCAGGTATTTTTGCCTTGTTGAGATCCTATACATGTTTAGTCCTTGAGTGTGCTCCTTTAGCATTTTGGTTTGGACCAGGAAGGAGCATTTTGAGGAGCATATTGCAGTCTCTGCACCTGTGATGCTTTGGTTCATGTCACGTATCAGACAACAGGCACAACTTGCATTTCCTTCCAGTTAAACTGCAGCAAGGGAAAAGTTGCACTCCAAGACTTTGCCATAAATATCTAAGACAAATACAGTCCACAGAACCATTACAGTACAAGTGAAATAAACACCCTGAAAATGCATATAATGTAGACATCAGATGCGCAGCAGCAGCTATTGCACTTTACAGATCCACTCTTACTGGACTGCACTTCTTGCTAACCAATAATGAGCTGTTTTGTTTCATTTTGACTTTGATAAAATTAAATGAAAGAAAAAAGAAGAAAAACCAGAAGGCTCAAAATGAAAGCAGTGATGGGAAAGTTAATGACGAATCTTCTCTTGGCTATGCTAGAAGTCACAAATTTAAAAGGCACCACGGACAACCAGGGCCAGCAATTACAAATTACAGACAAGACCCCAAGGGAGCAATTAAGGCATGTGTGAACAAGCTGGTTGCAACGACCAAACATTTCCTTAACTTAAATGAAAATTTGGTACACAGCTTAAGAAAGAATATATTTTATCTACACTAATTCAATTTATATTTATATTTATATTTATATTTATATTTATATTTATATTTATATTTATATTTATATTTATATTTATATTTATATTTATATTTATATTTAGGTTTGGCCTAGTCTTTTCATGTTGTTCCACCAGGAACTGATAAATCAAGATCTACTACATATTCAAGATATTACACATTCCAAATTAAAAGGAGCTCAGATTATTACTTCTCTGTAGGTGCTCCACAGCCAAACATGCTCCTAATAAAGGTGTGACAATATTACTTGACTGCCAATGCAGTCAATAAACTGAAATTTGTTCCACATTTTAGCTTCCTTGGTCAATTACACACAGATTTCATTAAAGAAGGCTGTTGAAATTTGAGGAAGGAAGATTGGTCACTATTGCTCCACGAGTATTAGAAATTTTACATTGGCTACATGCATTGGTAGGAAAGCTAAAGTTTGTTCCTCATAAATAAATCTTCCAGTCTCGTAATTTACACAGAAACTTGTAGAGATTTTTTAAGCCAGCACAGTCTGAAAGATGCAGATTTATAGTGATTAGGTGCTGCTACACAAACTCTAAGACTAGAAATACAGCCTTGCTCTGTGACCAGCAACAGAGGAGGGAGCCTAGCACAGCTTAAACTGCTATGATTTTCAGAAGTTTGTCTTTAATGCCTGGTCCAGAATATAAATTTGCACAGATGAAACACAGATGACTCATAACAGCCCCTTTCTCCCACATTTTTTAGATTCTGTCTCTTTCCAGCCTTCACATTTCATTTTGTCTTTGTATTCTCCGATCCCTGGGACTCATTCTTTGTGCGTGTCTGCAAAACATCTCCTACAGCTGGAGCTGAAGCTGCACTGACACAGAAGCAGGAAACTAACAGAGGTACAGAGGAGCAAAGATTCTGACAACCAAAGGGAACAAAGGAACAAGAAGAAGTTAACCTGACTGCAATGTAAATTCCTCCATGTTCCTCCATTCCTTTATTGTTCAGTGGATTGCTGAATACGATTCCTTCTCAAACAGAAAATGTAATATTCCTTTACAGTTGGAGGATGCAGTGTATTTAAAGCTGGATTCCATGTTAATTACACTTGATCAGTCAGTTCAGTTAAGTGTTAAAGGCTGTTACTGAAAGCTTTAATTCTCCAACATTTGTTTGCTAAGCTCACCTGATCAAACAAAACCTCAGACTTCATCTCCTCTTGACTTACCCATTTAGCCAAAGTAATGCACAGGACATCAACATGATTTACTTTCTATATACAAAGAAATGATATGCACTTGGGAGTCTGGATCTCAGGCTTCACAATTAGTGTGTGCACCTACTACAGAGAAACTGTAAGCGATGCTCTCAAGAATCTGATTGCTAGTTCTAATTTAGTAGCTTTATCTACTTCTCTTACTGTTTCAGCTCAACTGCTGCTTTTCCATGCATCAGAATCATTAGTGGTCACATAGAGATACTTGTCTCTGGGTTAAAATGTCTGCAAGCTGTCAAAGTGTTTTAGTGTAAACCTCTGTGACTGAATATCCAGTGGTGCTCTCAGCATACAAGAGATAGGCCTGCCAATATTATTTACATACTATGATAAATGAGCAACATTACTCATTTTAACCTAAAGTAAAAAGTGCTTTTGGGATGCTAATTAAGAAAATTTTTTCCCTATTGCAGTTTTCTATTAAAGTTCTATTTTCTAGTCTTACTTTCTTTTTTTTTTAAATTCTTTTTCATATTAATTTTAGGCTTATCACACATGAAGAAAACCATATGCTTTCTCAAAAAAGTCACTAACCTGAAAAAAGGGATTAAGAGAAAAATACTTTTGGATATTTTAATCTGCAGCAAGAGGAGAAAAATAATTCATGCCAGCAGCAACTGTAGCTCAGGGATTTTTTTGTATCACTTCAGAATATATATTAGAAAGACTTTTGTTCATTGTACTCTGTTTTGTTTCTTTTTATCTTATTAAAGATACATAAAATTATGGGGGGAAAAAAAGAGTCTGATGACGGCTGAAAAAAGAATCCTAAATCTTGGAGAAATTTGGAAAAATATATTCTTTTTAGAAAAATTGTGTTTTAATATTTATTCCTTACCAAGGATGTTAATGTTAAGTTAGAATATTTATTTCCAAGAATTTGTTTGTTTCTCCACCTGCTTCTGTACCTGAACTCTTAATCAGGTTTGTAACAGTGTAATTATTTCCACAGTAACTAGTTCAGGCACCACAAATACAGGAGTATGACTTTAGTGTACAAAAGAGCAGCAAGAAGATTAAGTTTCAGAAACAGCCTGGGGGAAGGGTGGTCTTACTTAATTTCCATAGTACTAAAGAATACAGGAAAATAATCAAATACATACAATCACAGAACAGTTTCTGAAGAAAAGGCATGCAAGCATTTTCACAAAAAGTAGGATTATTTCTAACCAGCAACAATGATATTATTATGAAATCTAGAGTGGGATTCAATTTATACATCAAACACCTAATTTACAGGCTATAGGGGCGTGTGTGTGTGTGTGTGTGTGTGTGTGTGTGTGTGTGTGTGTGTGAAATCAGATGCCTAAATGTAGGGGCTAGGCTTCATCTGAGACATTTTGTCATGCCTTGGATATCTTCATGAGCTGTCAAATAGGAGAGAAGACACAGGGGAGATGTGTGACCGTCTGAATTAGCAGCTGAAGTCAAGCAGGATGTAGTAGGACATTTCAGCTGGTACCAGGTACCTGAACTGAACAGACACTCAAAGACCAAAGTCCTGTGCTCTGAATTTTGCAGCAGGTATCAGAAAAAGCTGACCATTTATGTTAGGCAGGTGGATTGAGTACCTATAAGGAGGTGCTTGAATCACAGTCTTACTTTAATAACAATTTAGAAATTTAGAGATATGCTTAATTTCAGTGATTGAACTTCAGTAAAAAAAAAACCCAACCAAACAAAAATTCCCCAAAACCCAAATAAGAACAAAAAAAAAAAAAAAAAAAAAAAAAAAAAAAAAAAAAAAAAAAAAGTTAAACGATTGAACTTCAGTAAAAAAAAACCCAACCAACCAATAATTCCCCAAAAACCAAATAACAACAACAACAACAAAAAAATCAGCAAAATGAAACCAACAACATTTTATCAGGGACCTTGAGGAAGTTTCTGCCTGCTTTTAGAAATATCTTTGATGGCTCTCTGGAGGGAGATTAGTCCTATCTGAGCATGAAAAGCATCTGTAAGCAGGGGTTCAGATTTGGATTAAGGAGATACAAGAACACTGAAGATCAGTCTGTATTGATTTCCTAAGTGCCAGCCAATCCCTTTGGTACTGGAGAAATCTGAAGGGGTTACTGCATTTACCTGATATGTATGAGGCAGCTAACATTTTTAACAGAGGGACAAGCAATCAGGTGAGAACAGAGAAAGAACTGAGGAGGAAATATCTGGCTTAATTAGATGTTGCCAAATCAACTGAAACTCAGGAATTTTGCCTCAGAGTACATGAAACAGTGACTACCACAATGTCAGAAGCATTTGTAGTTATCTTTCAGAATTTTGAGAGAACAATGACATTTCATAAGATTTAAAAAGGTCAAGCACAACCTTAATCTCTAGAAAGTGGCAAAAGGAAGAGAAAAGGAATTATAAACTAACTACTTAATTTATGTTCAGTACCTGAAACGATACAGGAAGAAATTAAGAATTTTAGAAACCTGAAAGATAACATGAAGTTGAACAGCAGCCAACACATATTTATCAAGAACAAAACAAATTCAATTTTCCTTCTAAGAATAAGGCCTTATAAAAAAGCAGAAAATACACTAACTTAAAAAATACTTTTGTCATTGCTCCAAGAGACATTTTGCTAAGCAAAGAATGTTACAGACAAAGATATTCTTAGACCCATGCAATATCCTTTTCAGAACTGCACTCAGGGAGCAGTTATCAATAGTTCATTGCAGGACTGGAACATATATGACAGTCAACAGATATAGATACAGCACTACATCAATAGTCCTCATACTTAATTGACAACATAGTGACAGAGCAGAGAATATATCTATTGAATTCACAGGCATCAAAATGAAAAAATGTTTTAGAAAACAAAACCAAAGAACTGACAAAGTGGTCTGAATGAAAGAGGATGGGATTCATTACGAAAAAAATCCCTATGCAATGCTCTCCAGCGAGGCAAAAAAAAA
Source organism: Passer montanus (assembly GCF_014805655.1). Lineage (NCBI taxonomy): Eukaryota > Metazoa > Chordata > Aves > Passeriformes > Passeridae > Passer > Passer montanus. Next base: position 499,940 of record NW_024374590.1, read on the forward strand.
AGTTGCAAAAATACTAGTTGGGAAGCAAGTGTCAGGGCGGCAGCTGTAAAAGGAAAAATCTAAGGCATATAACGAATTCTCAGGTGACAGCAAGCTGTCAATGCCAGCTGAGTGGTAAAAGGCTATCATACTGAGACATATAAAGAGAAATATTTTTGCAAGCCACATGGAATAACTCTTTTGGATTGGCAAAGCCTGTTATCTCTACAGAGTAGTTTTGGCCCTCGCATTTAAAAAAAAATTGGCCACTTAGAGAGATCCTACAGGGTAGCACCCAGATGTCTTATAACCTACAGAAACAACTAGATTCGTTGTTCATAGAAGAAAAATCACTGGAATATAAAAATGATCTCCAGTATTAAGAAGCAGTTGTAAAGAGAAAGGAAATAAGCTACTTTCCATGCCCTCAGTGTATAAGAAATAATGTTACTACACTTCAGCAAGAAAAATTTAGTTAAGAAATATGAACATTCTCTAAGAGTAAAGCTATTTGAATACAGGAATAGATTGTCTGTGCAAATTGTAAAATCATAAAAGGTTACATGTGCAGTTTTACAAGTATAGGACTCTGTTGGATCAAAATGGGGAACATGAACCTTTGAAGTTCCTTCTAGAAGGCTGGGGTTTCCGGAGGGGGAGACTCTTTTCCTATTTATCTCTTCAGTTCAACAGCTCTAAAGCAAGGAACTGCACTTTTATAATCTAAGTTCCTTATTTTCAATTTGGGGAGCAATTTTGTCTATTCCAAATTTTATCTAGTAGGTCAGTTTATTATTATGTAATTTCTTGCTTATATCATCATTTTAGTTCATTCATAAAGCCTTACAAGAGTGTTTAGTGCATCGCTAAGCTTACATTAGGCTAAAAGACCTCTTAGAAACAAACCAGCTAGTATTTTCTGAAACATGGGACAGAGAGGAGATGAGCAGAATTTGATGGAGTTGTACTCATTCACTGAAAATGGGAAGGACACGTGAGAGTGAGAAGGACACAAACATTGCAGTCCCACTGACAGTTTGAGAAATTTAGATGACAACACCATGTTATATGCCAGGAACCCTATCATTTTTTCACTGTAAAAACTTATATTCTAAAACTTTGATTTATACCTAAAATGGACTCCAGCACTGGTTTTAAATCCAGCCACAAATGGTACTGGCATTTTCCTGAAATTCCTGGCATAATTGCTCTTTCCAGGCACTTCCTTCTTTAACATACAGGCTCCTAAATATCTTTTTCTTGAATATCTCAGGTTTCTTTTGAAAGCCCATCTTAAAGTAAGTTTTTACTCTATTAGATCACAGCTTTACAGACCGAGTTTCCATTAGTTATGGTACTATTGCAGTTAACAGGCATAGTTTTACCTTTCTTGTTACTTTGTTACCATTTTACTTCAGTGTTTTCACATTTCCCAGTTAGTTATAACTCACATGCTTCATTCAATATTTATTTGTTGCTTCTTATATACTGTCTTCTCTAGAAAATGGAAAAGTAAACCCTAGCTGTCTTTCATTCAAATGTCTATACATTTGTAAAGCTTTTAGTAGTGACTCAGCCCATAAATATCCAGAAAGTTTGAAAATCGTTGGGCATTTAATATCTACTTATTAAATTGTAAAGGAAGTTTTCCTTGGGGCAAGAAAGAAATCCACCCAATGCTTTTGCAAATGGTCTAGGAAGGGAAACATAATAGTTACAGACAAAATACTGTCAAAGCAGTTCTTTGCTCCATTTCAGTATCATCAGCTGTTTAATGATCTGAGAGAGAAGATAATGGCACCAAATATTGACATCTGAACTGCTCCACTAGATATTAGTTTTCTGTATGCTATTTTGTTCTTTATCATTCACCTTCCCGTACTTATTTTTTATTGTTATTGCTTACTAGGGTGTAGGACTAAAGAAAATGTAGCCAAGGAAAATAGTCCTTGGCATGGCAACTGAGAACAAAATTAATGTCAGAGATCAAGATTAGCTGGAGAATTGCTATCCTTCTGAATACTCAGTATGAAATTATTTGAGGGAAGAAACGAGGCTGTCAAAATATTCTGCAAATGTCGAGACAGGGGACCTATGTTAAGTGATGGTTCCCAGCCTCCCAAGACCCTCTCCAAAACCATCACTGAGGACTGAAGAGTAAGAGATGCAATCAGAAGCATTAAGCTGATGTGTTCCTAGTTTCAAGTGCACCATCCAAAATTAGTCCATTAGTTTTCCTGAACTCAGGGTGTAAAGATGACTGCATGAAGCACACACAAGTCTACAGTATAGGAAGTATATTAATACAATTTCAATGACTAAACTGTAATTGTTGATTTTAGTGGCCAAAGCAAAGAGCTGTCCCATTGTCTATTTCTTTGTTAAAGACATATTCAAATATACTTACAGTCTCTGGATGTATTTCCTTAACAAAAAAAACCAAACCAAAACAAAACAAAAAACCACCAAAAAACCAAACAAAACCAAACACCCCAAACCAATAACAAACAAAAAAACCCCAAAACACCAAAAAGCCCCAACAAAACAAGTCCCCCAAACAAAAAACCTCAAAACAACAAAAAATCCAACAAGAAGCAAAAAAAAAAACTGCCAAAAAACCTAACCCAAACCCAAAAAAGAGCCCAAACAAACAAAACCACCAAAAATATATACAAAAATAAAAACAGTAATTTTTTTTGATAGGGACTAAATAATACAGTTTCTTATGATCATCTTTCCAGAATGCAATAAGGTATGCCAAAAATCCCACCGCAAATAAATCAGAAATAATATGTCAAACAATGACTTTTTGTGCTCACTTGATTTAGGAAAGTGGTAGAACAAATTCAATTCATTAACACAGAGGGATGCAAATGTTCCAAATGGACATAAGCATTCAGGTGTCATTTTCTGAAATACCTAGATTGAAAACTAAGCTCCTCAAAACCCAGAGAGCAGTGCTGCCTAACAGCAGCAGTACATGACCTCCCCAGGGCTCTGGAGTCCCACGGGTGTGTTTCCAGCTGTGCAGCCTCCCATTCTGAGCACACTCAGACTGCAGGTTCTGAGCAAAGCAAGCAGGCAGGTTTCTGGCACAGGGATAACCACTGCTGGGCTCACAAGCTCAGTATTCCTCCCCTTGTGTTCCTTAAATGACTAAAGTGAGTATGTGCTTTAAGAAATGCTTCTTTGTCAGTATTTAACTGGACAGTTACTCCAGATGAAAGAGAAGTTTAGTTCTCTACCTCTGCGTGAGGGAACCTGGTCCAAATTCTTCTGGTAGTCACATTATTCATTCTGGATATATCTCGCCCATATTGTGAATTGTCAATGCCAACACCTACAACAGCAACATATTCTTGATGACCACTCCTCTGCGTGAGGGAACCTGATCCAAATTCTTCTGGTAGTCACATTATTAATTCTGGATATATCTCGCCCATATTCAGTGGTACAAATATTGTTAATTGTCAATGCCAACACCTACAACAGCAACATATTCTTGATGACCACTTTTGGATGGAGTCCTTTAACATAGGCTATTTCTATTTCTTTGCCATCAGCTAAGTCTTTCTATTAACTAAATTACTGCTGAAATCTTTAATGTCTGTTTATTGCCTAAAGTTTCATGAATTGAATTCCAGGCAGGATATTTAATGCCAAAGGTTCGTTCTCTATCAGTCTCTCCTCCTAAAACTATATTCTGTGGAATAGCTTGATATATGTAAGACATGTAAGATATATAAAACATCTTATGTAAGACAGATGATGACAGCATTCAAGCATTTGTGCTGCACCACAGTTTATAATACACAGGAAATCCTATGGAGAAAAAGCTAATGATTAGAAAATATTTAGACAATTTTATAAAATGAGAGCCTTTGTTTAAATGAGTGTTTATGGGCAATACTTGTAATTTTCTCTCATACTTAAAGTATTGTTTTATTTCTCCTACAGGTGCACACAAAAGACTGCTGTGAAACTAATTTTTACTGTTTACACATGAATATTTTTGCATGCTATTTCTGTGCCTACTGAATATCTTTTAAAATAATTGTAAAGCAAAAGAAACATTAACAATAAAGCCACATAACTAATTTTGATATTTCTTTTGAATAAAATGGGTAAAAAGGATTGTTAAACTCTGTTCTTTTTCATAATTGTTCTAGCAGCATAATACATACAGCTCATCTGAAATAATAGCTAAAAAAGTTCAAAATTTAGCTGTTTATACAATCTCTCATAATCAATTGCTTCCTTAATGGTTTACTTAAGAAGATAATGAAAGATGAACCTGTAAAGCAGCTGATCTCAGCAGAAAGGTTATAGCATACTTACAGTACAAATCAGGAGAGATAAGTACATTTATCCCTTAAGACCTCTACTAAGATCTGGATTAGTAGCTTTTGATACTTTTCCCAAAACGAAGAACAGTTCAAGTCTTTATAAGCCATGAGACAAATAAAACTGAATATGAGGGTAACACGTTTAAAAATCATGACAATCCTTCAGAATATTTCGCTAGAAAATACACAGTATTTTTTTAAGTGAGGGAGAGGGCCAAAAATCCAGGGATAATTATCTACTTTAACATTAGTCTTGAAAATTTTGTAGGTACTTGTTCAGCCTTGTTGTTTGGTTCCTTGTAGAAAAAACAAAGAGTGCAATGCCTGCACCATTCCCAAGAGAAAACCATAAGAAATTTATTGGTTTCCCCATTATCTACAACATGTATTTGATACAGCTGTGTGTTAGCTTCTGCCTGTGCCTGTGCAGATTTACACAAATTAATGAAATCAAAGGACCAGTGTTTAGATTTGAGTAAGGTGGATACTAAGTGGCAAAAAAATGAAAATAGATTATACACTTTAGTATGAAAATTACTATCATGAGAATATAATGAACCCACAAGAAATTCTTTAAAAAGGAAAGTCTGCTTGCATTATTTTTCATTATCTTCCGATGTGAATGCAAATAAACACAGGGCAATTTTGAAAATCAGAACTTGATAATAATGTTTAAAAACATCACTAGTAATTTAGAGTACTGTGAATCTTTCAACTCTGAAGACCCACTGATGACAGATATGCCTATTTATTTCTATTTTTTTGTGACAGCTATGGTTATATGATCACTTTCAATGACAAGGAAAACTGCACCTTTATGCAGAAGAAAAAATTATAGATGCTGTGAAATTCTCAATGTTGGCTGCTGCTTTTTCTTTTCCTCTCTTCCAAATGAGAAATTACATCATAGTCTTCTATGATCCAGATACTGTTCCTTCAGGGAGAGTGTGCATAAGATGCAATGCAGTTTGGGATATTAAGGAGGTAATATGGTGCTTTGAAGTATATGTAGCATTCAGGATTATTTTGAGTCTCTCTCTGAAAACAGAACTATTGGTAGCAGACTGAAGGATTATTATGACTTTGCTGTAGAAAAAAATAATGTGGTTTCAAGATAAATTAATACTAACTGAATGCCTAAAAATTCTTATCTTAAAAATGCATAGTTTTTGAATGGTGGGGTAAATATTCTGCATTAAAACAGTAAAAACATGTACTATAATCACGTTAGACTCTCTAAAAAGAAATGGGCAACATATTAGGGGGACTTGTTATTTGACAGAAAGGTATGAAAGTTAAAATGCTTTTCAATGTCCAAGGCATCCAAGGACGGATTTAGACTGGAAATGCTTAGATTTCTTCTTGTGTTTGCTGCTTATAGGCATATGAATAAAGACAAACAAAACATAATCTATTTAAAAAGACCAAAATGTAAGAGCCAAAATTAGTCTTGATGTCAAAGTTAATTAATGTCCAACACTATTAGGGAGCCAAAAGCAATGGCAAATATTTCTTAAAAGGAAATAAATATTCAAATATTATCTTGTTCCCCAATTATCACTCTTTCTAATACCAGCAGTTTTCAGGTGTTACCTTTGCTATTTATGTATCGTAAGAGCACTTACTGCTACTACAGTAAGATTTTCATCAGCATGAACATAGATTTCTGTTCCAACAGCTCTTCATATGTGTTTGAACTGGGAAATTAGGTTGCATTTGAGAAAAAAAAAATCCCTAAAGTATGCCTAAAAAGTTATGTTTGCTGCTTTTTATGAAAGCACTTATAATCTTGGATTAAAGTTGAAAACAACTTGAGGAAGAAAATGACGAAGGGCGATTAATCTGCATTTATACTTAGGCTATTTTAATGGATTGCTCTTTATAATACATTTTAAATAAAGAAACTACACAATGAAACAAAGCAGGAACACGCTGACAAATGATTTTCTGAACCCTTCATGCATTGTACAGGGATGGACATATCTTTGAAGCAATATATCTTCCTGTTACGTCTTGCAAAACCCATGCAGATCTAACTGAGTATCAAGGCCAGTATTTTTATAAAAACACTTCTATTTAACCAGTTAGGTTACTTACACGAATTCAATTTTGCATTATAGAGTAAGTAATCTCTAAAATTCAAGCTTCAGTTTCACTAGTAATCTGATAAATACACTACTGATTTCCAGTTTCAGCCACAAGGGCTTGAAAGTCTCATTCATGCTCAATTTAAAATCCTGGATTTAGGTGCTTTAGGGTGGCTTGCTGTGGTTACCTATCCTACCAACTACTGGTCTGTCCTTTTCTTTCTGAAATGCATTTTCCTCTTGGCTCTCTGCCCAAATACTGTTAAGAAGCATTAGCTCCCAAGGCAGGCCCATCCTTTTCCAGTTAAATAGAGTAAGAAGTGCTGATTCTACTATTTTACTGAAATTCTCACTATATTGCTCTTTATTTTATGACTTGTCTCTGAATGCTCCCTGACCTAAGAACTTGCTGTTCATAAAGTGACGTGATTGCTCCTTTCACACAATTATAAAAGAACCCAATAACCCTGTTACTTCCACTTCACTGTTTGAATGTAAATTTGATAAGCTGGTATTTTGTCAGAAAAACTAGCAAGATAATATTGTTTTAGCCACAAGGAAATGTTTTGATTTTTTTTTCAGGATTTCTTTATATGCGAAAACAGCATCTGGGAAGTGTAGTCAAAGCAATTCTCAAACATATTTTCAGTTTATTATCACTTACATGTTATTGCTGATTAATAATTCCAGAAAATAGAAGTGTAAATATTTTAATGCCAGGTGAGTTCTTCAAAATCATGATGTGTCTTAGTCTCTGACCTAAATGGTGAAACTCACCCTGAATTAATTAAGGACAAAATGCTATTGCTGGTATACCTGTACTGTTGCCATTTTGCTAGTACAGCCATGGGATGCCAAGTAATGTACATAGTTTGGTAAGTGTGGTTCAAGATCCTGTTAAATTTCAGGTGTTGATCTTCAGTGAGATATCCCAGGCATGCCTACAGACCTGAGATCTGCAACATACCACTTCTCTTCACCCCTGTGATCCTGCCTGCTCTGTGAGGCCAGTTAAACCAGTCCTAGCTTGGTACTGGGTGGAGTCTCAGTTTGTACCCAGCATCTGTGTAGCTACAAGCACAACACACTACTGTGCTGCACTTGTAGGCATCAGTGAGAAAAGCCTGACACTCACACACACTCTCTCCGTCCCCTAAACCTCCTCTGGGGTCTGACAAATAGGTGCATCCATCATGCAGGTTTAAAGAAGTTATAGTAGTTCTCAGTCTTTCAAGGTAAGTGAAAACAAGCCAAATTCCTCAACAGATCTGACTTGTCTGTTGACTGAGGGCAGATTTGCCTCCTCTTGCCAATGTTCACCGGGACAAGCTATCCCACTGATTTCTCCTACCCAATCCCAGATTTTCTTCAGGAAGAAACTTTGTAATTGTCTATCTTGCTTTTTTGTGATGGTCTCACTTGTCTAGCAAGAAATATCAGTATATTGGACAGTGTCTCACATGACTAGACATCATAAAACCTATGAGGAAGAGGAAGAAAGACTTGTAAGAATGTATATGCCTGGAGGATGAATGTTAAAAAAGTATGTTTTAGAGTAACTTTTGAAAGAAATAATCTTTTAAAAGAATGCTTGCAAGAAAAAATATTATAAAATTTATGGGCTAAGAATAGACGTCAGACTGGCTTTACATCTAAAAAATAAATTATTTAGAAAATATTAATATATTTTGGAAAATATAGATTTTTTTTTAAAATTTCCTTAAGCATTAGATATAACACTTTAAAAATTGTTAGTTTATGTGAATGGATGGATGGAATGTAGGAGAAAAGAGATAATGATGAAGGCAATGTCACCCCTAAGGAATTACAGCTGCACTAATTACCAAGAATTAGGAACAGGCCTGCCCTTAATAGCTAGGTCCAGTTAGGATGGATATTATAAAAGAGTAGGTTGGCTGGTTGAGAAGTTAGAGCTTCTTGGCTGTGCTATGAGGAAGAGGGATCAGTACTGCAAGGAGCTGCCCATGAGAACTCACCAAGAAGATATGGAACTTTTGCAATAAGATGACAACAAGTTTACATAAAAATGTTTAACTTATTTACGACAATAATTGAGATGGAGACAAAATTAATTCAAGGGAGAAAAGCAACATATTTTGCTGGATGGAAGTTACTCATAAGTTCCTTAAGAATATTTTAAATAGTGATTTTGGCAATAAGAGCAGAAATACGCTCAAGAATGTTTTTCAAGAAACAAGACAGGAAGATATGAATACCATAGAGTGAGATGTAAATCTTCAGAAATAACAGAATTAGGAAGAAAGGTAACACAATTAGGAAATAATATTACTGAGAGGAATTGCAAAATACATGACTGAAATAGGTTTACTCATGGAAGAGAGGATAGCTGAAAAAGGCCAGCATAATGAAGGCTGCAGCATGCATATATAACGTGTCACACTATGTATTTGCAGAATTGAAGGAAAGTATTATTGCAACTTTGTGAAGAATAATATTTAACCTTATCTAGAATACTCCATGCATAATTCATTATTTACAAAAAGAAAAAGATGAATGTAAGCTAGAATATGTCTGAAGCAGTGCTACCTGGATGAAAGAAGAGTTTTTAGAAGGGAATTTTTACTTTCATTTACATTTAATCTGAAAATATGAAAGCCTTGTGAAGTTTATGGAACAAGTCCCCACGGATCCATTTCCAAGACATTAAGGACAACAAGTGACTGTGAACAGCCATCACAGACCTACAAAGAGCAAGCTGCACTTGACCAACCTGATTGCTTTCTGTGAGGTGTTAACAGCCTTGTGGATCATGGAGCTGGTTGGGAAGAAGCATTGGAAAGTTGTTTTTTTTTATTATTTTAGTAGAGCTTTTGACAAGTCTCCTTGTGGCCAAACTGGGCGAAGATGGGCTGGATTAGTAAATTGCAGGGTGGACGAAAAACTGGCTGTGCAAATTAGAATCAAGTCTAACAGTTCAAAGTCTAACAGGCATCAAGTCTGGGGTACTGTTTCTCAAGAGTTGATTCTGAGGCTAATGACTCAGCTGAATGATTCAATGGGTCTTTGTCAGTGATGTGAATGATTGTTCAGAACAAACCTCCAGTACATTAACAAATGGCAGGTGGGGGAACATGTGATTGCTTCATTTCAGAGATATTATTCAGAAAGAGAGATGGAGAAAAGGCCATCACAAACTTCATTAAATTTGGCAAAGACAAATAACAAGCTCGTTCATCTTAGAGTGCAACAACAACATGCAACTGCAGCAATCCTGAAGATGACTTCAGGGTCCTGGTAGATGACATGTCAACATAACAATGTCTGTTTTACACTGGGTAGCCTAAAAGTGGACACAGTTTTCCTTATGGTTGCAGAGTAGAGGGAGTAATTATTTTCCACAGCTGATGCCATGCAACCCGTATTCTCTGTAGTATACCTGAAGAGCCTGGCAGATTACAATGCAGTCCTTGTTATTTCAGACACTCTTAGTAAATAAAAAAAGCATGCACACAGACACAAGATAAGAATTATGTGCTAGGGCCACAGGAGCACCACATGGGGCTGAGAAGAGACTTTGCCAATCTGCTCCGGAAGGACTAGTACAAAAATGGATAGGAGCTATGAGCTACTTAACCTTCAGAGCCTTAGGCCATTAGAGTAAACGGGAGATTACTTGGAGAAGCATAAGAGCAGGGGAAGTGTACAGCAATACTTTTCTTCAACACTTTTCCAACTGTGACAAATGTACCTGTGTTTCTACACTTGTGACTACTTCCAACTGTGACAAATGTACCTGTGTTTCTCTCCAACTTTATGCCCAACAATTTAATTGAATGTCAATAACTTTTCCTTGTACAATAAAACATGATGACCCACAATGACCTGGCTATTTTCTCCATCTATTACAGAGATCTCCAGCATCAACTTTGACCTGAATCAATAATTTCCTTTCAATGTTGAATACTCTTAATAATTCTGTTCACATAACAGTCTGTATTTCTAATGATCTTTTTCCAAGCACCTTTGCACATTTATGAGACATTTAGGGGTGTTTCTGTGTGGTTTTTTGGTTGTTGTTTTGGTTTTGAGCTTTTTTGTGGTGTTGGAGTGGTTTTGTTTTTTAGTTTTTTTTTTTTTTTTTTTTTTTAAATGTGGCTTGTTTTTTTTTTTTAACTTAGGTATGAGCAGAATTGAACGTAATGTTCAAGATGAAGGCAAAACATTTGTTTGGATACTAGAATAGTAATGCTTCTTTTTGAGGTGCCGTTCTTAAAAATCCCATAGATTTTGTCTTTTTAACAGCTGTTGAGAAGTGAGGTTTAATAACTGTCCTCTAATAAACTCTTTCCTGAAAAGTAATATCTAATCTATAGATCATAATTGTGTACTTTCTTATTGCTACATAATGTTATAAGTAAAATATAGATTAATTAGCTTTATTTTAATTCGTTATCCTTCATTTGAAAGGACTGATAATCACTTTAGTTTTATCTGCCTTCTGCTACCTTTTTTTGAAATTTTATTTTGGTCAGTTATAGAGACGCTAAAGAGCACAAGTTTCATAAGCTTATTTTTTTTTAACTTAGATATGAGCAGAATTGAACGTAATGTTCAAGATGAAGGCAAAACATTTGTTTGGATACTAGAATAGTAATGCTTCTTTTTGAGGTGCCGTTCTTAAAAATCCCATAGATTTTGTCTTTTTAACAGCTGTTGAGAAGTGAGGTTTAATAACTGTCCTCTAATAAACTCTTTCCTGAAAAGTAATATCTAATCTATAGATCATAATTGTGTACTTTCTTATTGCTACATAATGTTATAAGTAAAATATAGATTAATTAGCTTTATTTTAATTCGTTATCCTTCATTTGAAAGGACTGATAATCACTTTAGTTTTATCTGCCTTCTGCTACCTTTTTTTGAAATTTTATTTTGGTCAGTTATAGAGACGCTAAAGAGCACAAGTTTCATAAGCTTCAGCCTTTTAAGGTCATGTCTAAACATCAATTTTCCAGTTGCCATCACCCATTACACTAGAAATGGGGAAATGTAAGCAGGAGTGTATACAATTCCTATTAGTTTTTAACAGTACTTTTTGCTAGCATGTAAAGTTAAGGCAATTCCATCTAACTCCATCCAAGAAAACAAAACCAGTAAAATTAAATAAACAGGAAAGTAATTTAGCTATGAACTGCTGTTCTGGCATCACTCAACTGCAATTCAAATTTTCTCACTTTTGGTTGTATTTTCCTCTGGCATGTTTTTCAAAAGTGTGTAGGGAAATATTCCAAATCAGAACCTAACGAGGAAGTAGTAAAACTATAATGTACTAAATTCTAAACAAAAACTTATTCATCTTTTATTTCTTGTTTCATTCATAAAATCATTGAGTGGTTTGGGTTGGGAAAGACCCTAAGATCATCTTGTTCTAACCTCCTAACCATAGGCAGAGACACCTAGATCAGGTTGCTCAAAAGCCCCATCCAATCTGGCCTTGAACACTGCCAGGAATGGGGCACCCAAAATCATTATTTGCTCTTTTTCATCACTTGGGTCTCCTGAAGCTGGTACTCCCTGTTTATCAATCAGTGGAGATAAATGAGCTTCCTGCCCATCAAAGAGTTTGACCATACCCACAGATGAGGCAGGAGCATTGTGTTCTTGCAGTGACAGAGTATTTGCGAAACTACTTTCTTAGCCTGGAAGGCTGATTTATTTACAAAGAAAATTTCTTGAGTCAGCTGCATCTCATCTTACTGATGATGGCCATGTCATCTCTCCTTGATCCCAGCAGAGTACTCTGTTCCACTACATCAACTCCCAGGAACACAGGAGAATAAAGCTGAGTATCTGTTTACCTACCAGACTCCTTATTCTTTCTAAACAACTACTTATAGTTCAGATTTCCTAAGCCCTGCTGCCCCTGAATACAGCCTCTCAATCTGCATTAACCATACTCAGCTGTTTTCTCATGATTTTGATGCCATCCCTGTCTTCAGCACTCCTTTTGTAAATATTGTCCATGAGATACTTTCACTTATTTAGCAAAATTCAAACCAAAAAATAATCTTGTTACTGAGAAAGAAAAACATTTCAAAGCACAGACATTCTTTTTGATAATAGATATTTTTACTGCTGAAAACCTGAAGACTGTTAGTACATGTAGCTTTTAAATCAAATCTCTGCTTCAACACCGAGTGGCATTTGAATGGATTCCTTTCAATGAAATAAGACTTAGAAACATAAGAGGGAAGTTAATCAGCCCCTCTATAGGAACATATGTAGAAATGATCATTTTCAAATGGATAAACATAGGAATTATTAACTTTGACATATTAAATTATGGAATATTAATAGCATTTCCCCTCAAATACATAAATATTCAATTCTTCCCCCATCCCCTTACTCTTTGGAAAAGATAGTACTGTAGTTGCTACCTTATTTAAGTAACTTATTTTCTGAATTAAAAGTGTACCTGAGCTTATTGCCACAAAATAGTGGTTGCTGAAAAAAAATTTCCAGTCTAATGGGAAACATCTTTCCAATACTGAGATTGGTTTGCTTGAGGTTGACAAGTTTGTTTGATTATTGCTTCCAATTATAAGTCCTGAACCATAATTATATCTTGTATAGTATGTCTTGCTGGCATTGACTCTGCCAGACATGGGGGACGCTTCTGGCAGGTTCTCACAGAACTCACCCCATAGACCTGCCCGCCCCCACCAAAAACTGGCCATACAAACCCAATAGAGCATCTTTTGGTTCTCTTCTGCCAGATTTATATATATATATATATATACATATGGGCATCCATCACTGTAATCTCTCTGTAGTTAATGGGGATAACTTAGTTGCTTTCAGAAGTTCCTTACTGTCTCTCCTACTTACAAAAACATAGCTGACAACTTAGACTAAATGAGTAATTTAAATGGATTAGCGATTAGATGAACTGAAGCACAGTGCTCACTTCTAGAAAAGAGAAGAAAAATATGTCTTTTTGAACATATGCTAGTGTGCATTTGAATCATTCCTAACTGCTTTAGGCCCAAAGTCAATACTTCCACAGACAGTATGGACCTCTGCTGATCTCAGTCGTATTTGAACCAGTGATTTTTCCTGTGTAAAACAACATAAAAATTTTGTATTCAATTGCTGAGTAGAAGTTGTTCCCATGTTTATCACTGCTGCAACATTACTCTGAACTTTCACCAACCTTTCCTGTAGTGACTTAGACTGGGAAGAATCTAGTTTAAAGGATTCAAGAGCCTATTTTTAAGTAAAAGCTACCAGGACCAAGGTCTTAAATTGTTTTTTTTCCATTGACCTTCCTAATGAAGACTCAATTAATTCAGAATATCAAATTCAAATATTAATGCACTGAATTTAGTTTGGCCTGAAGAATAAAAATAATTATTCTCCATGATGTCACTAGAGCTTAGAAATAACTTGGAATGAACAATTTATTTGATTAATTTAGTCATTTTCTCTAGCCAAGAAGGCTTCATACCCTTCTTAAAGTCTGAGTTACAACAATCAAGTCTGAGCTACATAACATTTATGACATTTTTTGTTGTGTTATGAAAGATTTATTACTGATTTGATATTTTAGTATTTCTGTTTTTAACAGATTTTGACTAGAAATTTACATTATATTTTATGAGTGAAAGAAATAGCTTGTGAAAAATTAAAATTGTAGCGTTTCCTTTTCTGGAAATAATGTGTAACATTTGTACACAATTCACAAATTGCATTACACTTCTTTGCAGTTCAGTTGCAGCAATAGTTCAAAATGAGAAATATCTAGTTAGAAAAAAAATATTCTGGCTCTGTTTTTTTTTTTTTAAGAAACTTACTTAATAGTTACTACAAATACCATTATGTTTCCAATTATTAACAATATGAAATAAAAGTGATAATGGCAAGCAATTACCTTGCTCCTGTAACATAAAATGACCTGTTTCCTTTCATTCTTTCAAAGAATACAGAGACTCTTTTTTCCCCTGGGTAATTAAAAAAGTAGCACAAAGACATGGAAATTCATAATCAGACTTCTGAAAACTATTTCATCATGGAAGTGTAGCAATAAATTGTATTTAAAAATAAACAATATTCAGCAGCAGCATCAAAAGGAACTCTTATTCTATCCCATTCCATTGTACAGGTTTCAGGTAGACTATTCACAGGTTTCTTTGTTTTTTAATATTTTCAGTCTTTGGCAACTCAGTTGCAGACCAAAAAATCCAGCACAATCAGTATCAATATCCAGCAAGTACTGAATCTCAGTAGGCATGTACTGACAAATTTCTGGAAAGATAAATAAAATCATTGAGTATTCATAAAAGATGCCGATCAGAAGATGACATGATCACAATTTGCAGGACTTTCTAGCAACTAATAAATAAAAAAAAAAGGGAAAATAAAAACCAAATGTGTATAACAGCTTTCAAAAAAATCATGCAATATCATAAAATGGTAAATATTTTGACAATGTTTTAATAGAGTGCTTTTTTTATGAATAAACATATTCAAATTTTCTCACTTTTCTCAAAATGAAACACTGGCAAACTGAAAACATTTAATATATCTGAAAATACAAAATGAAAAAAAAATCTTTTACTCTCTGCACTATTTATGTGTGCTATTGGATTATAATCAATGGCAGATATACTGGCAACACTCTAATACACTCTAGAGTACAAAATCGCACTCATATAGGGACACAAACTCTCTATTTTGTGTGTTCCATAAATATAGTACCTAAACATATAAGGTGTTGACTAACTAGTTGTTGAGTTGCTGTTTCCACATTACAAATTGAATTACACCTATCTAAATTTCAAATTAATTCCATGGGTAAATCCCTTCTTGACACCTACTTTTCAAGGGCAGGAAGGTCACCTTTCAAGGACATGGTGTAGTTACTTCTTGCTACACCAGAAATCTGATGGCCAGTCAAAACTCAGGTCTTTTATCTGCACTAATTTTTCGGGTCTCTTTTAGCCCCCTGAAATCTGTGATATATGTAGAATTGACCAACATTTATTTTAATATTTGAATAGCCACTAGAATTTACCAATGTAAATATATACAGGTTCATATGCATATACAAACACTAATGCACATAAATATACACCCACGTATACACTAACATATTTTGCATAATTTTTTCTTCTAAAGATTTTAGCTGTTTTCAAATAAAGGTACAATTTTCTGGGAAACTCAAGACCCTCTCTGAAGCTGAATCTGAAAACTTGCAGGACAGGCTACAAGGACTTCTAGAGGTCTATCAACAGCAAATGAAAAAGTGTGGGCCCACTGCCAAATGGGAATGGGTACCTCGTGACATAGCACATGGCAGAAGCTGAGGTGTTCAACACCTTCCTAACCTTGACAAGGTGATCTTGGTAAGACCAGCCTTCATTAATCCCTACCTTGAGACCTATTGGAACAAGAAGATGAAAGGTTGGTGGAGGAGGATCAAGCCAGGGAACATTTAAACTCAATCTCTGTCCGGATGGGATGCAGCCATGAGTGCAGAGGGAGATGGCTGCCACCACTCAAAACCTCTCTCAAAAATCTTTTTAAAGTTAGGGCAACACAGAGGGGTTTCTGAGGCACAGAAGAAGCAAATGTCATTTCTACCTTGAAGAAGTGCAAGAAGGAGGACCCAGGGGTCCTCCAGTCTCACCTCAGTATCTGGGCAGGTGATAAAGCAAACAATCTTGAAAGCCACTTCTAAACATAGGAAGAACAAGAAGGTGACGGCGTAGTCAGCATAGATTTATGAAGGGAAAAGCATGCTTGATCAAACCAATAACTTTCAACAGTGAAAGTACTAGAACTCTGGATGTAGGAAGAACCATGATGTATTTTATCTTGACTTCAGCAAAGACATGACCTGGATGATGGGACAACCCTTTAGAAATGTGCAGATTACAAGAAGCAAAGAGGATTATCTGGTACACCAGATGGTTGTGCTGCCATCCAGAGGGACTTCAAAAGGATGAAGAAATGGACTAACAGGAACCTCATGAAGTTCATCAAAAGGAAATAAAGTCCTGTATGTGGGGAAGGACTGGGCTGACTGGCCAGAAGCTTTTCAGACAAGAAGTTGAATAAGAACCAGCAGTGTGCCATTGCAGGAAAAAAAAAAAAATCCCAACAGCTTCCCAGGGCATTATTCTGAGTGTTGCCAGCAAGCTGAGGGAAAGTGACCTTGCCCTCTGCTCAGCCCTGGTGAGTCCACACCTGGAGTGCTGTGTTGAGTTCTGATTATCCAGTGCAAGAGGAACATGGAAACAGAAGAGGGACTACAGCAAATGCCCACAAAGATGATTAAGGGATTGGAGCATCTGTCATATGAGGAGAGGCTGAGAGAGCCACAACTGTTTAATGGGAGAAGGAAGGTTCAGGGTGATCTTCCCAGGGGATTTTGACAGGAGTAAAGAAGACTGAGCCAAACACTTTTCAGCAGTGTCCATTTGTAGAACAAAAGGCAAAGAACACAAACTGATACACTTTGTTTAAACAGTAAAAAAACCTTCTACTGAAAGGGTGAGTGAAAGGAGTTGCCCAGAGAGGTTGTGGAGACTCCAACCTTGACATTACGCAAAGTCCAGCTGGACTCCATCCTTGGCAAATTGCTCTTGTTGACTGTTTTGAAGCAGAGACGTTGGACTAGACTCTCTTTAAAGACTCTGTCCAACCTCAGCCATTCTGAAATTCTGTAATATATTGAAGCCATCAGTAATTTAATGCAGGGAATTGCTGCTGCCATGAGAAGTATAATTTCTCTGGCTTGACTTTTTCTCCAGCAAGGAAAAAACCTTACATCTTGAAACAGAGTCCCTAGCACATGCTTATATGCACAGTAATGTGTATTTTTTTTCTTTTTCTGTGTGTCAACATGAGTAATCATCTGAATAAAATCTAACAATATTTTTTGTATAAAAGTTTTTAAAAGTTAGTGTTTTTCATGACCTAGGACTATCAGGACTTTAAAAAGTAGTTAACAAAATCATGGTAATTTACAACAGAAATCACTCAAAATTTCGTTTTGAAAGGACTTTAAAATATTTTCTGCATCGCTGAATTGTTGCGATTTTTTCAAAGATGCAAAATAATCCTTTCTTATTTCATTATAACTTAAGGCTATTTTTTTCTCCTTGTTAATCAAATATCCCCTGATCTAAAGCAGCAATCCTAACTAGCACTTTTAAACCTAATTATATTATTTTAATGGGATTCGATATATAGATGCTTCAGTAATTTAGTGTGATTTGCTCAGCTTGGTTAGGAAAAAAGAGGAAGAAACAAAGCTTACTTTTCAATTTCATTATGCTGTCTTGAAAAGAAAAAAAGAGAACGATCAAATTTATGTACAGTCTTGTTACAACTGAATATGTTAATTACTTTTTATCAAAACAACTTGATGTTACTAGGAAACAGAGTGACAAAGGCCACAGGTGGTAATGAAAGAAGGATGCTTTATCAGAAGTGACTAATACTGCTTGAGTTGCCAAAGTAACCAGATTGTCTCCTAAAAATGTATGCTTTGACATTCGCTTATCAATGCTACTGAAATGCAGGTCTTATCATGACTGCATAGCAAATTTCATTTCCATATAAGTGATGAATATGCAGATTTTTCCATTATTCGAACATTCCATTTATTTCTTTTTCATGCACAGAAGAAATGTTTCTTGTGGGTAGATTTCACCCTGATTTCTCTTTTGAACAGCTTTGCTTTTGGGTCTTGGGTGATTATGCAGTAGTTCTGCTTTGAATTGAGGGACTTCTCTCAGTTTCTCTCCTTTACCAATTTCTTTTTGCTGCATTTTCATACATCTCATGGCCTCTTTCAGCCACATACTGCTACCTAGATATGGGAAAACATCATGAATGTACTGTTTCACAGAGAATCAAAGACTTTAGTTTCTTTTTTTTTATATCTGTATTGCCATAAAATCTCAGAAAATTGTTTGGATCTGAGTCACTAGAGTCTTTGTTATACCTTTAGTTGCCATTTTCATCTCTGCAGTAAAGAGAAATGTACACTTTTCTTAGTTTTCTCCTACAATATTATAGCAAATTATTCACGTTATATATGTTATATATGTTCTATATGTTATTACAACATCTACACAACTGCACACAGGGCTCTAAAAAGGGGAAATGGCTTTTTGTCAGTCCCTTGAAACAAAACCAGGCTACAAGAAATGCCCTGGCAGCAGTATGGTACTTTATAATAATTTATTTCTCTATTGACTTATTTTGTATCTGCAGCTGGTCAGTAGATCCCTGACCAGGAAGTGCAGCATTTGTGCAGGGACTCATGGAATAGGAGAGAGACCACAGCAACACATGGCAAAAGCACAGATATAGTGGTAAAGAAGGACAGGAAAATAATCAAAACAGAAGGGCAGGACTCTCATGCTCAGTGCATGAGATTTGACAGATCTGAGCAGCATCAAGCCAACTGTTTCGACTTGCTAAAGTTCTGTTCTTGGCACACATGTAAATGACTACCAATTGAAAGAGTAGAAAATCAAATCCTACTTCCTTTGTTGATACAAAACAAAAATATGACTTTCTCATCTTTGGAAATTGGCCATGAAAAATTTTCATCAACACAGGCATACGATATAATCTTGGGAATAAGCGACTTCCAATAATTCAGAGCAGAAAATCAGAATGTTTGTCAGCTGTTGAATACTGCAGGTTCTTCTCAGTACAAGGTATGATTTCATCAGAAATTCAGCCAATGAGTAATGAAGCCACCAAGAAACACAGCTGAAATTACAGGTAAGGCTTTTTCTGTTAAATAAATAAATTTTTTTCTCTGTGTAGTACAGATTGTCTAAAGGGGTAAGTTTTTTTTTCTCTCATTTCGGACATCTAGAAATTAAATATCCACATTTGGTGTTTGGATACATACAACAATGAAGACAACTATACTTCTGAAGGAAATTTGTTTGACCCCCACAGATACCTATTTCAGGATGAGATTAATTACTCTCTGGAAATACCTCTTCCTTGACTGCAAAGGGAAGCTGGGACTTCAAGCTTGAACATTAAAATTATAGTTGCTTGAATTATGGTGCGAAGTTATTCATGGTGACTGCAAGATACAAGACTGTTCAAACAACTGGCACTTGATGTGAATGTAAAACCACCAAGCTGAAACAGTCTATAGTATGTGGCTATCACAGAAAGTAAACATTAATCTTGAGAGAAATTTTATTATATATTAAAAAGTTTGAGAGCAATTTGAATTATGAATGGCTGAAACAGTGAGCCTTTTTTAAAAAAAAACCTTGTACAAGTACCATCCAAATTTTAAAAGCAATATCAAAATGTTAGAAAAGAGATATATTTCCCCTAAGAAATCTGTCAGTTTTTGAAGACTTTAGTCAGAGTATGATCTGAAAACCTTCTTGCTTCATTACCACTTTGATATAGTCCTACTGAATGCAGTGTCAGTGGACCTATTTTGAGAACACAGGACTCCTCAGTCACTGTGTTTTCATTCAATTCAGAAAGGCTAGTTGAAGACTGAAATTGAACTTGCAGGTCAGCCCCTGTCTTCTTAATGAAAAATCGTGAGCAGATAGAAGGTGCAGCAGAAAACTGGACTAGGTGGAATATTAGATCTCCCTGTGCCGACACACTAGCAGTAGTAAATATTCAATCAACCATTAGTAAAGATCTCAGGCTTTCCATTCACCCCCATCCCATGTATCAGTATTACTAATTTTTGGAAAGAAACACATGAAAACAGACAGTATAATTGCAATTTATTCTTGTGGAATTTCTTCTCTTTCCTCCAAATGCTATATGCTACATAAAAGCCAAGATATTGATATAATTATTTTTATTATAGTTCAGATCCAATTAGAATTCTTTTCACAGAAGGTTAATACAATCTTATAAGCTTTAATATTCTTCTTGAATAGTTAATTCTAATGCTTTACAGTTCATGTACTGGTCAAGAATGCACCAGAATCCAGAATATTTTTGATACCTACATGTTGTCCTATCTGAAAATCCTGACTGTGACTCACAATAGGTTCCCAAGAGGGCCACTTAAATCAGCAAAACTGATTAGGTTGGAAGCATTAGTCTACTGAAATAATTCAGAAAAGCTACTCTACCTGAATATTATACTGAGGGAACTTTGTTAACCAAAAATTGTCTCAAGGGATTTCATCCCTTTCATGTGCAGGCAAATCTTCCCTTACAGTGCTTGCAAGTAATGGATCACTGCAAAATTTATGTTTACTATGAATTACAGACTTTAAAACCAATACATTATGAAACTATCACATTAGCATTTCTGATTCAGAACAAAAATGCATGCAAAATGTAAATATAAACCAGTATGTATAAAATGGTCTGGGAATGATATGTCTGCCTTCTTTGAGCTATCACACAATGTCCAGTGTTAACAGTTAAAGCATTAAGTTTGCATGTCAATTGAAATATATAGATGAAAAAGAGTTTTATAATGCTTTTATAATGCTAGAAGAGATGAAAGATAACAAGACTTGGATTACATAAGAAATAGATGCAGACTATTGGAGTCAGTATTACAAAAAATCTTATTCAGTTTCTTTTTATTGTTGTTGCTGTGAATAACACTGCAAGTGAAGAATATTAATATTTTAAAGGGAATAAGCAAAAACCAGATTCTGGCTGAATAGTACTAGTCTTTCACTGCAAGACCTCATGTTTAACCAGACTACATGTGTATTGCACCTTACAGCCTTTCCTTTTCTGCCTTACATTGTTTTTGTTATTAAATAATAATAGTTCCCTAGAGTACCCAGTGGAACAAGGGTGGTCATGCTGTTAAACATGCAGTGAGATGCATGTTTGCATCTTGCACTACTTTCTAAAGAGTTAGCCTAGGCAAAAAATTTTACTCTCAGTCAGTGACAAGTCAAGGGCAAAAAAAATAAAAATAAAAAAATCAGATCCTTTCAGTCTAATATCCCTTCCTCCCAAGTGATTTAGCTCCATGTTATCACATAGCCCATTTGAAGCCTCTCAGTTTTCTATAATAGTGATCATTTATTGGTTAATGTGGAGTGAAAATGTTACTGTACTTGTTCTCAAGCCATCTCACTGTGCTGTCACCAAGACAAACCAAACCACAGGAAAAAAAAATTCACATAGACTTTCACAGTAACAAATGCATTATTCCCATCTGCTTCACATGCCTTATTATGTTGTCTGAAAATTTTCCAAATGCCTTGGGAATTTCCTTAAAACCACATGTGAATAGATAAAAAGTGTGTTTGCCTCTCCATTTGAATACAAAGTCCCACCCAAAAAGCCCACATAGTTACACTACTTAGTTCTTATTAACACATACTTCTACCATTAAACAATCACAGTAAAGTTTAAATATCACTGATTTATGAAGTCAAGGTTTGGGCACTCTAATCAATCCAAAGTCCATCCTGAGGTGAGACTGTGGCTTACTGTCTTTTGCAAGAAGAAGAATGGTATCTGGGGTAGACAAGAACTGCTCTTTGTGACGATGAATTTTCTCTGAGAACCAAACACATCACTCTCATCCATCTCCTATTTCTCAGTGTCTGTGCCTTCATTGAAAGATTTTTGTCTAATCTGCTCACGAATTCTTACTCCAATGCTTCAATTGCCCTAGTATTAGAAAATTTGTGATTCTGAATGCCTATGTAATTTTCCTCTTGTAAACTTTGAGAACTTATTTGAATTTATTTTTTTTTTATCTGAAGATTATTGTCTTAATTGAGAAACATAAATTTCCTTCACCTTTTCTCACAGGTGTCATAATTCTTATTGCTCTGTATAGCCTATCTCCAATTGCTGTTACTTGGTTATACTCAAGTCTGGACAAAATGTCCCTGCCTCACAGCACAAGGGATATATATATATAGACATATGTATATTTCCAAAAGTGCTTCTGTGCATCCATCTCACTATATAATTTGGGATTTTTTTTGGCAATATCATGCCATTTTGACTTTTTCTACTTTTATTATAAAAAAAAATCTTTGTCTTTAAAATGGTACATTTTCATAATCAACATTTCCCCAGCCTGTACTTACACTGCTTTTTCTCCCAGATTTCCTTTTCTCGTTTATATTCCCCCTATTTTCTTCCCAATCATTTCTGCTAAGTCTTTTCCTTTGATGTTGAAGGCTCAACTGTGTACAGGTTAGTATCATTGGAAAATTGAATAAGTATTGCTCCTATTGTCTCATCCAAATCAATACCATTAATATTAAATAACACCAGACATAGTACAGACACTGCAGAACCCTTCCAACACATTCATATAAACCACCACTGAAGTGCTGATAACGACTCATTGAGAATGACTTTCCAATCAAGGTTATGTATAGCCAGATAACAGAGCTGATAAGCAGTAAATAAACAAAAACAGAATAAAAGCCCAGAATGGACCTCATGTGACTCAGACTGTGTTGTAAATTTATAATTGCATGCAGCTTGACAGTACTGTTATATATATATGTTAAGAGAACATGAACAGAGAAAGAATCTTTCTTATTCAGAACACTAGTCACTCTTACAGCATGAAAAATTATTTTCCAAGACTCTCTTATTAGCAACATCATGCATTATACAACAGCACTGCTTGCTCAAACTGTTTTTCTGATAAGAAACACTGCATTTTAAAAAGCAACCTCTATTTTAATATTTAATACCACAGCATATCTAGATCTCCAAAAGTAGCAAGCTATTTAGGCAAGTAGAGCACTTCGTGTAATGTTAAAAGCATTTCTGGCATTTTATGTTATCTACTTTTTAATGACTGTATTTTCCTAACATTAAAAATGAATTAATATCTTTCCTTAAGTAGTCTGCTGAATGCTGAAAGAGTAAATCTGACAGGGTTACTCATACCTGCCTGTACTGTAGAGACCTACACATCAGTGTGTTTTTCATACTGTTGAAAGAAAATGGGTTTGCTTCAAAACTCAATATCTCCAAAGCTCAGTTCTGCCTGGGCACCAAGGAGAAAAACATACACTAATTACCTTCAAATTTCTTTAAACTAAAATGTCAAATGCTAAGTCACCACTGCTCTTACTGGCATTCAAATCCAGCGAGGAATGAGCTGTAGTTCGTCAAAATTGCATGTGGTCTAAACTTTGCAGCAAAGAAACCCTCAGAGCTGTGCAGTGAAGTCCTAGGAAGACTATCAAAAACACCAAAACAAACATCAAGTGTCTATTTTCTCCTCATCTAACATAAGTGACTTAATTTTCCGTTTTTCCACTTTCCTTTTCCTGAGGTTTTTGTCCATCTCTTACAAGTACATTTTTCACTGATTGTAGAACAGAAGCAAAAATGACCATTCATAGAATTCCTAAGGTAAAGCAGGAATTCCAGGAGTATAATAAAATAGTTTGTACTGTATTTATGTGGTTTCTTATTTTTGCATTTGTTCTCCTCATATGCACTTTAGGTTATGTATTGAAATCAGAAAACTGCCCTGCATTCCAAGCTGCTAATGGCCCTGTATCTTATCAGCCTTTTTATCTTTACACCCTCCAGTAAGAGGTAAAAGAAACTGAAGCCTACATATCTCAAAGGTCCAATTTTGTAGTTTTGTTAGACAAAAGTCAACATTACCCCAACATTCTCTAACAATTAGAAGGATTGAGTCAGACAACTTATCTAAAACCTATTCTAAGAAATAGTTCTCAATGACAAGGGATGTGAGAAAAAATATGGGAGACTCTATCAGAGCCAAATCAATAGTGAGAAAGAAATTCCCTGACATTTATTGTTTTTTACCTATTGGGAAGATCATGTTGTTTTCTCATAATTTCTGACTGCCTTCCTAATTTTCTTAAGGAATCTATAATCAACTATAGCTGATGTTAGAAAACCACATACCAGTATTTTTTCATCAACTTTACATTCGGTTCTGCAAATTATGGCAGTGTTTAATGGGAAAGAAATGCTCCACTGATACCACTATATTAAGCTATTCTCTAAACTAAAACTGAAAACAGAATAGATGCAGTGGCAACAAAAGCCATGAAAAATAATTGCAGAACCTTGCCTCAAATCAGTACCTAAGGATTCAAACAGAGATCTGCTTGCCTTTTCCTCTTCTGAGACCACATGTCTTCACACCAGAGAAAGAAAACTTCCCTGACCCTGGTATGCAACGTGCTAATAGCTGTGCAGCAGTTAAGGCCTAAGTCAAAATGCCTGATTGTTCCAATGTTCTGTAACCCACATAATTCAGCTTTCTTTAAAATGCCTAATGCCATAGATTCAGAGTCTAACTCTATTATTCTGCTTATTTCTTAAAATGTACGCACAACAATGGAATTAATTTTTTGTATAGGTGCACAGAATTTTCCATTTTCATTTGTATTTACAGACCTACAGCTCACTGTGTAAACCGAAAATGTAAGAGACTAAAGGGTTTTAAGGTGCCTCAATGGCAAGATCAGTTATAGCACCTATTCTTGGAGTGAATGCATTTTGTAGGCATATTATAGACTCTTTGAAAATGTTGTCCCCCATTATACTGAAAAGAGGCTTTATTTTAATGGTTATATATTGATTTTCTTCTAGAAGCAATAAGTTCCTTCACCCACATGATCTGTTATTCTCATGCA
Organism: Passer montanus; assembly: GCF_014805655.1. Classification (NCBI taxonomy): domain Eukaryota; kingdom Metazoa; phylum Chordata; class Aves; order Passeriformes; family Passeridae; genus Passer; species Passer montanus. Next base: position 524,987 of record NW_024374590.1, read on the forward strand.
TGCTGACATTTCTAATGCAGTATATTAAATAAAGTACATCCTACTCACTGGAAATACTTTCTGGAAGCAATGACAAGTACTTCACAGTATTTCACAAACTTCCTCAAAACCATCCACATCAGCTTCTAAGAAAAGCAGCTATTACTTGCAGTTTTCCAGACTTACAAACAGTGCTTCATTATCTTGACCTAGTAGTCTACAGAAACTTTCCCATAAGGGAAAGCAACTATTTCTCATACTAGAAGCATCACTATAATTAGACCCCTACTGAGCTGTCCTTAGCCCAAGGCTCAGTCAAGAAATTATATCTGGAAAACAGCATTTGATTAGGATAAACTTATAAATTCATTATGCAGGTCTCCTAGCTATCATTTAATGTGGATAATTCAAACTCCTTTTCATAAGTTATTTAATGAGACAATAAGTATCCATGGGACAGGTTATTAGAAGTTCCCAGTAATACATTTGAGCTGGTATATGTCATATATATGTCTCGGCTCTGTGCTCAAAAATAGGTGTTTGAAGATAGACTAGGAATTAAAAGCCATCAGAGAGCATGAATATCTATGTAACTGTAGCAACAAGGTTAATTTAAATAATGGAGTGGTACCTGAGTGATTCATGTAAAAATAAAATGTAAAGGACTAAGATTTCCTTCCAAGTATAATCCTTCCATCCTTAAAAATAAAAAGGATGACTTTCTGCCTGTGACAGACTCGCTACCAACGTTCTCGAGAAAATTTAAATTAGCACTAATAAGGAACAAATCTCAAGTGATTCAGAAAACTGTTAGGGCTTAGTTCTGCATCTCAGAAACCGTGAGGCATATCCTCTTGGAGCAATTTCTGAGGCACCATACATGGGCCTGCATTGATTCATCCTTCTGATGTCAAAGAAAAGCAGCAGTGGAGGCTGCTTCACTACCACCTTGGATAGCTCATCCTAGTTATTCAGAATGTGGGTGTGGAAAGAAAAGGATTCATTTTACTCCTTATCAAGGCTGGTTCCCCTCCCACTCTGCAGAAAACTTCTCTGTTACTAGGATCTCCTTCCTGATTTCCATTCCATAGCTCTGATGTGGAGATGGGCACTAGGATGGCATCCCTCTCCAGTGGCCTTGCCACTCAGGTATTTGGCACAGCCATGCCTCTGACAGCAGGGAATTCCCTGCCCACACAATCAGGAGTCCAGTGACACACTTTGAGGACCCATACTGCTTGACTTCTGCTCGATGGTGACATTCCCACCACATTTGTGCTCCTCCAGTAACACATTTGTCAGTCTGAACCCTTGGATGGACTGGAAGGGGGCATTTTTCACAGTGGTGAGGGGCACTCATGCCTGGAAGTCTGGTTTCAACTTGCTGCACTGCAGCAGCCCCTGCGTGAGAGAGGAGCATCTCAGGCAGGTCTGGCAGCTCTGTTTTGAACATTTTTGTTATTCCTACCACTCACTGATAATAGTGCAAGCAGATGGGAAGCCCTATATTGGTAAGTTTCTGCAACTTTATGCAAATTAAGACTAAAAAAATACAGTCTCGGGGTTAGGAAGGTCTTGCTGCCAGGAAAATATACCTCCTGCCAGGAAGAATGAAGCTCTGTAGAAAGTTTGGGGCACTTGAAGAAAGACTAAAACAGGTAAAAACACAGAAAAACCCCAAAGCAAGACAATTATGGACCACTTTCCTTTCTGCAGTGGCATGTATGGAAAAAATGGAGTTAGGAGTGGCACAGAGCAGCCACTGTGTCCATGGGCATGTTTTGTGAAGCAACACCTTGAGGTAGAGAACTGAATATGTGTGATGGCCGCCCTGCCAGAGGACAGCTCTGGACAGACCTAATTTGTCATCACTTATGTAGCCAGAACATAAAAGAAATAGATGAACATAGATGAAATAGTTTTTGTTCACATTTTTTTTCTTTTTCCTGGATTGCAAATGGAATGAGTGGTTTTATTTTTATGCAATTCTGACTGAGATTTCACTCTACCTGGAAACACAGCAAAGAGCATGACAAGAAGTTAGTCATACCTTCCCTCCTACAAAAAGGATGAGTGACAACAGCAACGCAATCAAAGGAGTGGTAAAACTCCCTGTCCAAGAGTCAGATCAAGTCTGTCTTCCTCTTACTGATCTTCATTTTTGCAAGTGCTCCAAGAAGCCCTGGTGAAAATGAATTTACTTGGCTTCTCCACCTGCCACTACTACCAGATCACTTTCCTCATGGTCCTCACACATCATGAAAGTGTGAAAGGCGTGCACGGTGCCTTCCACCTCCTCCCACTGTGAGCAACAACGTGGCAGCATCCTGAATTTACGAGACAGTGAGAAGTTTTACATATGTAAACAGTCACTTCCCACTTATGTGATATATTATTGTTACTCAGAAAACAGCCAAGGACACTGAATCTGAAAGTAACTATAATTCTACCATGCAAGCACCATAACTTTATACTGTGAAGTTACCTTTAAAAATATGATTGGAGTATTATGTTTCCATGTTATTCTCTTGCTGAACACAATAAATTCTTGTCAAGCCTGCTAAGATTGGAGGATTTTATTCAGCTAAAGCTTAAATCAGTCTGACTTATGCAAAATTTGAGAGGGATGAGAAAGGTGCCCTTTGCCATATCTCACTGGTACCTCATATACCTAGAGATCAATGTGCCTTTCAATATTCATTGTGTCAGGCTTTATTCTGAATCCCCACAGGTGTAGCAGGCAGTGGGAATGAGAGCAGGCACAGCACTGTTCCACATACCTTCAGCTTGGAAAATTAAGTTAGATATGATTTGTCCATTACCATTTGCAGACCTGCAATTGGGGCTATTTTTGGTTCTAAGTATTTCTCTGCTCAGGCAATTGTCTTCCCTTTGCTATTAGCCTTTACTCTGCTTGATCATGCAGCCTGTCATTTGGTACCTTCCCGGTGCTTTCTTGGCCACACAAGTTTTGATAGGCTTTTATGGGCAGAAAGGTCTCATCATGCCTTCAAAATGTGAAATACTCATCTGCTAACTATTGGGGAAGGGTGGTCCAGACCAAATGGATAGCTGTAATTGCATGGAGAAGCTTTATGCTTTCAAATCACAACTGGATGGCTTTGTGACATGTAGTGTGCACAGTCTGCACCTGAAATTTTAATTAACTGTGTAGGGAACAATCTGTCATTAATGCATGTGATGAAATGGTCTCACTTAAAAAAAATGGATTGCAAGTGAAAAATAAGGTTCACTTTTACCGTGAATATTCCCTTTCCTTCATCTGGTAACCCTACTCAATGCCTTTCCTGAAAAAAAAATTTAAAAAAATCATTAAAAACTCAGATGTTCTGTCTGTTTTCTGTATGCTTTACAATTTCTGAAGGATTTTTCCAAGGATGATGAGGGACAAGATCCTTGTTAAAGAACACTTTGAATCTCATCCAACAAAGATGACAATAAATCTTCAAACTATTTCTGACCATATGTCACAAGTCCTGAAGGCAAATGAAGGCTTTTACAGCTTTTAAATAATCTTTGGCAATGACAGCTGCTAAGGCACCCTCCTCCCCGCTCTTTCTTTTCTCACAAACGGGAAGGAAAAGTTGTGCTTTCATTTACTCTGCTCCCAGAGTCACACGTCATGACCTGGGTTACTGTAAACTAAACATTCAAAACAACATGAAAGGTCTACTTAATGTGTGCAAATTGAGAAACCTGTTATCCACAGAGCACAGACAGTTTTCAAAATAAAGATACTGCCTTACATTCCTAAACCATGGCACTTTTCAAGGGCAAACTGTATTTACTTTGGTGTTTCTAGTACTAAATCAGCCTCAGACACAGAGAAATAAGTAATTTTGTTAACCTCTGTATAGGAAACTTGCACGGGCTGAATCCTATAAATTACTATATTTACCATACTTAATAGTATGATTTTTGCATCCATTTTCTCCTGTTGAAAGGCTCAGATTAGTAAATCAGAGTGTAAAACAGGACTTGAATTTTAAGGAAACAGAAGTCCTTGCGACCTGAATAGAACATTTGTCTCCTTGCAGAGAATCTTGTGAGTTATGCAGATCAGTCTAGCGAGCCTGGGAGAGGGATGCTTTCAAACAGAATGCATTTATCCATGGGCACATTTTCTTATATCACAGGTTTCTAGATAGAAGAAAGAAGCATGCACTGCATTTTGAAATATTTGTAGTGGCAAATATATGTGACATCCATGACTAATCTAGTAACAATGTTTTAAATATTCTTTATCACACTTATCTATCTCCAACATTAACTTTAAAGAAAATTCAGAAAAACTAAAAACTAAAGCTCACAATCATTTGCTGTATTTTTAAAGTCTTACTTGACACCAGGCTAATTTTTATTATAATATAACAAATATCTACAATTTCCTGCCCTGAATGGATGCACAAGTCAATGCTTTTCACAGTCCCCTGTGTCTTTAGGAGCCAAAGATCTACAGGTATCAAACAGTGATATCCTCAGCTGACATTTGTTATATTTACATCCTCAGCTATACAAAACCTGACATTTAAAATAATCTTTGGCACATACATGCTTTCAGAAGTCTAGCCATTGAATTTTGAGAGTTTTAATTTCACAGTCTGATGCCAAGTTGGTTCAGAGCATGGGTTGTGTGAGTTGGTAGCTACCAACTCTGACCTGGGCTTTCCCACTGATGAGGACAAAGAGTGTGTCTAGGAATAAGGCATCTATCGATTGTTGATTATGACAAGTTAAAAAACAAACAAAAGCAGAAAAGAAATGGGGTCTAGTATCTAATTTGGGGATTTTTGAAGGGTGGGATGAACAACTTGAAATTTCTACAATGACACACAATGATTTTACACATCTCACTTGAGGCAATTAGTTGATTTTTTATTTTTTTTCAAGAAAAAGAAGCCAAGAAGCATCTGATGAACGCAGTGATAGTTCTCACCTTGGAGTCTACCATTAAATGGAAGATCTGGGTTCAACACTCTCTTCAACCAGAAGAATATACCCAAACCTTTTACCTTCCAAGAACATGCCATCATCCATTCTGTATTTTGGAGTGAAGATTTCTGTTCCTTTTGAAAGCATTGCCTATGGTGACTAAACTGATAGGAATATGCCACCTTCTGAGGTCTATCGCAGAATGACTAAGTTAAAATAACGCTTTAGGCCTAAAAAATGCCTTAACACAGTTGCAAATTTATACACATATTTTATACATCTCTGTAGATATTTTTCTGCAAATTGCCATTATAGCTAATGTGTTTGGTGAAACAGGTGTCTTTGCTTTCAGGACACAGTGAAACACATGACATACATCAAGTATTTGCTGACCAAACAAGCAGAAGCTGGTGTGTATATGCCTATGTACTTCCTATGGTGAACAAAAAGTACACGTGCTTTCAAATCCAGCCAAGTTTCTCTGAGCTGTATTTTATACCCCCATTAATTATATAAGAGAAATGGGAAGATCTGGAACTGGAGCAGTTTTTGAGGACAGAGGCAAATAAATAATTGAATACTGCATTGCTTTGGATAGCTTCCACATTCTTTTGCCCTAAGATATCTCTTTCAAGCTTCAGGTAATTAATGAGTTAGACCACTGATCCATCTATTACACCTGTTTTGGGGGAAAAGAAAAAAAATGGAAAAAAAGAACCCCACAAGGTGGAAACATCTTGTAATTTATTCCCCTCGGTGACTGCTTGACATCTTCCCAGCTGAGTGAACAGTAAAAAGCCTGATTAAAGACATGAATTTAAAAGTGGGTTTATTAATTTCTTTGATTGCATTATATGAAAATACTGAAAGTATAATGCCAAATATTCTCAGAAAACAGTTTATATCCATAGGCAAATTGCCTTAAATATATATATATGTTTTAGGTAATGCTCAGTTTTTATCTAAGATAAGCAACTTCCAATGAGTTATGTTAAATCATAAAAGTTACAGGAAGGAACAGTTTGAAAAATAATGAATCTCTATTCTTGAATTTATGAGAAAGAGAAGGTCAATCTAAATTTAGCCAAAATTCATGAACTGTCTTTTTACTAATCCGAGCTTGTACTCAGGCTGTGACCTGAGAACATGCACATCCTTCTATCCAGTCCTTCACAGTCTGAAGCCCCCTCTCACATGCTGTGAGATTAAAGTTAAATTTCCTTCTCTTTTAAGGTGAGGCAGGTGAAGGAAGAACTGATAGGACTGTCTTGTAATGTTGGCAATAATTTATTTCTGATGAAACAAACAACATAATTTAGTAAAAGACAGTTCCTAGATGAGAAAGCAGAATCTCAAGACTGTCCCTCCCCTCCCCATTACAATCTCCACAGCCAACAAGCTGTCTTCTTGAGCATTTTCTTCAAGCTCACATGCTGAAAATTCATACCCATGGCTTCAAACAAACTTTGCAATATGTATTTCTGTAAAGATGTTTAGGCAGCTCTTACACTGCCCCAGTTTTTTTTAATCCCTAGCCAAGGAAACAGAGTGTACCCAAGGAAATACTGTGAAGGAGCTGTCCCTCCCTCATTATAAAACCCACCAAGAAATGCCCTTAAATACCACTGTGCACTATGGAGAAAGACTTAAATATTATTGTTAAGCTTTCAAATTGTCTAGTTCCAGATTTTGCAGGTTTCTTTCCACTGTTGTCATTTAATTATAAATGCTGAAGCTTTTAGCAGCACAGAATCAGTTATATTTGGTTATGAATGATTAAGTGTGCATGAAGTTTATACCAGCACATTAATCATCAGGTACAGAAAGAAGCACGACACTAGATAAAAATTCACTTCTTTACTGCCCATGGGAAGTATAAACTCTTCACATACAGTCAGAGATTGCTTACCTTTATGACAGAACAAGTGCTGAGTAAGATGCATTGAATTTGCATCCCCCTAAAAAGCACCTCCATTCCATCAATGAGATTAATTATCCTTGGACAGTATGAATGGCAGTAGCAGAAACAGCAGCGGCAAAATCAGGTTAGGAGTTTTAATTATGCTTTATTTGATGCCTGATCCTGGAACCTAAACCACACACTGCAGAACAAATTAGTTCAGGGGAATGGGTATTTCTATGCGTCCTTGTATTTACCTGCCTAGCTCTGCCCAAATTTCCCACTTCTACTCTTGTGTGGTTCAGCCGAAATGGTTTTGTACAGCAGAGCAGCAGCACACAGAGGCTCGGGGCAAAGTGTGGCCCCTCTGTGGTAAGTTTTGAAAATACACTCAGTAAAGGGCTGTATTTCTATTTTCAAGTATGAACAACTATAAGGACCTTTGTGGTTTGGGACATTCATGTGAACTTTCTATTACTTTCACATTAAAAGAACCTTCCCAAATGTCACCTATCTGTGCCTGAGAAAGTCCCTTTCCTGGCTTCTGAGATTCTGATTTTCAGATGGAGACAAGTTATGCCTATGTGTCAAACCTGAAAATAACTTGTTGCAAAGGCAGTATATCATAAAAACTGTCTCCAGCATTCCAGGTTTTGTGTTCAAGCCTTCCCCCTCCCTTAAAATATATGAGAAGCATTTTGACACACCTCAACATTTTCTTTAACTCAGGGTAGAATAAAAAAAAAACCCAAAACTTTAAAGCAAATGTAAAGCACAAAACAGTTGCAAATGTTTACAGTAATCTATATTTAAGCTAGATGAATGAACACCCAATCTAACAGATTTCTCTGTATATCCAGTTCCCAGATGCAGTCTCAGGAATCCTGCTGTCCTCCATTCCCACTGTATGTCCTTAATGAGCATCTGTTCCTACTTAAACATACTGGGTTTATAGACTATTTCTCTGTGTGCTCTCCTGGAGTTATATACACATTCACTTCTTCCCAATTCCCACATTTATTTACCTCTTTGACTTATTGGCGAGATGATTAAGACAGCCCTCCCATCCAAAGGAAGTTTGTCCTGCTGCTGCTGTGGAGATGGAAACACTGCTGTGGCAGAACACTGTCGCTTCCTGCACTTGCATGACCCACTACAAACCTTTTGACTTATGAATAATTCCTTCTCCAGCCTGTGTAAAAATGTCACAGCAGAATTTTCACTGGCTCTGTTTACAGTTATAAAATCAGATGCATTTTTTATGGTAGCTTGGAGATTGTCAAATATACTTGAAACTAATAAGAAAACAAGACAAATGTGTTTATTTCACTACATGACCTCATAGATAAATATCAAGCTCTTGAATTAACCCTGCTGAGATGGCCACTGTTTGGATGTGACTGTTCCTTAAACCTTTCTTTGGTAGTTAATAACTTGCAAACTGGAAAAATTAGTAGTGCCACCAGCTAGCTAGGCAAGATGCACCAGAATAACCCAAATACAGCAGTACTAATTTTAAAACTGCAGTAATCCAGACTAGCATTTTGCAAGGTGCATTCCTCTTATGCAGTGGGAAGCACTCTGAAAATTCTGAAAAAGAGGAATATATATAAGAATCCATGTAGATTTTCAGTCATTTGTCTGCACCTCTTGTTTGTAACTTGGATATAGAAACAGTTTGTCAAAGATTTTTTAATTTCACGTGGAACAGCTAAACAGGGAAAACCAAAAAATATCCATGGCTATGACCTGCATCAGTTCTTTTTTTGATAGGCTTACTATTAGATAATCATATTTGAGTTTCTTTCTAAAACAGCAGATGAAGCCTGAGCAGTAGAGCTCTAGAAAAATATTACCAGAAAACTGGGAAACTTAAGTAAACAACAACAATAACCTCATGCATCTTTACAGAAAGAGACAGAACACTCATAAGCAATTATTCACATAAGGTATTAAATAGACTCTTAATAGTAATCCTGATTATTCTTCAATGGACAGGTGATGGTATTTGAGGAATCTTCATTCATTTGCTTATTTGGATGAAAACATTTGGTTTTGCATGAAAATATGCTAAAGTATGACCACTGAGCAATTTCAGTGAAAGCAACTTTCATGTTCTACTGCAGTAACCATCTAAAGAATAATATAGTCTAAGAAAGTTTACAGCAGCACAAAATAAATATGGTATGTATAATGATGATGCAAATTAAGGCTATCCAGCAGAAACCAGTTACTTTAGCATACAATTAAAACCCAACTGTGTTTTATTTCAGCCTCTCCCTACAGGACCAGCTATACTTCCTTTAAAGTGAACTTTCAAGATAATAAAGCAATGGCATGATGAATATTCTAAAAGGTCAATATTAATTAACTACATTAATGCATTTTGCATAGAAACAGCTGTTTGAGGACACTTGATTTTTTTTTTATGTGCAGCAGCAAAAGTTCCTTCAGCAAGATTTCTGTGATAAAACACTTGAAGAAAGGCAGAGTAGAGTGCTTTATGAACACCACAGCATGTTTGGTGTGTACGTGTCTGTAGTATGTGTGTGCATGTGGATATTTACTCATACATGTAAATATGTTAAGTTTACTCAGATCATTGGTTTAACAGTGTCAACATTTGCAAAGAAAACAAACCATATCCCCAAATGTACACCACCAGTATTGAAGGAAATCAACCAGTGTCCCATATGCTGTGAATCAGCTTCTGCGCTGACTGAATTGTAACCTGCAAGCTTAATCTGAACATTTTGTATCTATTTTGTATCATTTTAGTTACAAAGCAGCAGCTACCACAAATGATCCATCACCTGGTCAATGTCTCTCTTAAAAAGACAAGGATTTCCACCTTCAAATGGTCTGTCCGTGAATGACACAGAAAATTAATTCCTGGGCATGCGCGAGCACATTGTCTTTTACATTAGCAATTCAGTGCACTGCAACAAGGTTTTCTGAAGAGCAAATCACTTCCTATTGAGTTTTAAGAAGCTTTTACTACACATTTATTCTAGTTCATTCCTGTGGTACACATAGGATTTGCAAAAAAAACTATCTGGTTAAGCTTCATCCAAAAATCCTTCACTTTCTACAATTAAGCACTGTTTCCATTATCCATGCTAGGATCCAAGAAGCAGTTGCCGTATCTTGTTTTCTCTCTTTATCTATTTCTGTCCTTTTCTGCTCCTTATTTCTTCTTAAGGTTGGATGGGTTAGAGTTTGCTAAGTCAATGTTTTGTGAAATGCTTTGTTTTGATTGAATGTTTGCTTTACATTTTGCCAACTTTCTGACCTTCTAAAGTTTGCCAGTAAAGTTTGGTTTTTTAACCTCCTGAGCACTTTGTTGTGTTTCTCCTGTGTGCTCACCTCAGGAAAAAGCAGTACCTTAAGCCCTTTTTAAATAAACACTCTGAGCAAGAACCAGGGATTTACAAGGCCCTTTAAACATGCAAGAAGCTATGAACATTTCTCTTGATATGAGTCTTAGCCATATCCATACATGAACCCTTCACAGCTCATTTCAAAACTCAGTACTCCTTGAAAAGGAATTAAGAAAGAGTTTGAAAGAGCTTCAATGATGCTAAGTCTGGGCCCTGCCTTCTCTATGAATTAATAACTTTTCCTTTGCTTCCTCCCAGACACAAAAAGATTTTCTCACCAAATTCACCCTGCCATTCTTTTGGCTTTCCAAGTGAAAAAGACTGCTTAACAGCATGCAAAGTCTATCAGTACATTAAAACTTAATGAAGATACAGTTTGATTCTTGAAAAGCAAGCATTTGTAATTTGCCTTACTCCTCTTACAGTAAGCCTTATAGAGTGGCTTTGACTACTACCTGTATATATGTCCTTGAAAAAAACTCTAGCAGTTTGAAAGTTGCCACGTCCAAAAATGGCCACAAAAGTGACCAAGGTTTTGGAGTATCTTTTGTGTAAGGAAAGGCTGCAAGAAATGTGACTGTTCAGCCTGAAGAGAAGGGACTGTCGAAGAAGAGAAGGCTCAGAAAGGTCTTATCAATGAATGGAAATAATTGAAGGGAGCGTGTAAAGAGGACAGAGACAGGCTCTGCTCAGCAGTGCTCAATGAAAGAGACAATGGGCAAAACCTGAAACACAGGAGGTTCTCTCTGAACATTAGGAATTACTTTGTCACTGTAAGGGTGACAAAGCACTCACACATGTTGGCCAGTGAGTTTGTGGAGTCTCTGTTTTCAAAAATCCTCAGAATTCAACATGAGCTATGTGCTGTAGCTGACCTTGGTTTGAGAAGTGGAGTTGGGGTAGTTGATCTCCAGAGGCATCTTTGAAACTCAAATATTCTGTGATTTCCTAAAGAACCTTCTAGGATTCAAGTGAACTTTGGCCTTTTCCTCCATTTCTGTTCTCATGCAAAAGGGTGTGAATTTTTCTTCTTCAGCAGAATAAGGCATGTTCTGGCTCAGGAAATGCTTTTAATTGATAATTCCTGTTTTCAGTTGAAGTAATGCAGGCCTCACAGTCTCTGCTGTAGGGCAGCCATTCCTGTGGGTTTATAGTATTTAATGTTTTCCTTAGAGCCACTGGCATCTGCAGTCACATGATTATATAATCTCTGCAGTTTTCTTTGAAGAAAAGATTAATCAACTGAGTTGTATACAAAACTTGATACTGTGCAATTTAGTTCCCTAAAAAGGAAACATTTCTCTTAATGGTCCAATTTTTTAAAAATTGTTCTAGTTGACTGGTAGTCTGGTTCTGCAGACAGAAACTAAATGCCCAGCTTCACCAACACTGGAACCCTGCAGCTGTTAACTCTTCCACAGAGACCTTAAAAAACTCTTCTGCACACAAGGAACACCTAAGTTCCATCTGCAAGTAAGTTCATTTACAGCAGTAGCCTTTACCCTTTTAGCAAGAGTTTTCTCTCCTTAGCTGGAAAATCTTTCCCTTGTTTTGCTGTCCTAAGGACTACTACAGTTGCTATTCTAAAAATATGGTAGCTCAAGTGTTAGAATTAGCTTAGCCTCTTGTGCGTCTGGAGGCTTCAGTTATTTCCTCACTATTTGCAAGGAACTAGCAAGTTTAAGGGGTGTTTTTGGAAAAGGAAAACAGCAGGCAAACAGCCAATATTAACTCTTGCTATACCATGAGCATATATACGAAGGAAGAACGGATTTTGCCTCTGCAACCCACTGTTTTGGAGGAGGAAGGTCCATCTATTAAAAAAACCTCAAAAATGGAAGGAATCAACTATTATTTAAATTAAAGCAATAATTAATTTTCCTAAAATATTGGGTTTTGTCTCCTAATTTTTTTTTGTACTTCTTCAGTTCACTTTTGGCAATAAATGCAAACAAAACCAATATGTAGCATCGCAATAGGTTGCTCAGAGACTAAATGAGATTCCTCCTTAGATGATCACAATGGGGAGTTTCATATTTTTCAGACATTTAGTTGGCAAAATAACAATCAACTTATTTAGCTCATATATAATATTTAGTGCTGTGTTTTAGGCTGACTAGTCAATCACGCTTCCATTTCATAAAAACTGAAGGAACCATTAAAATGATATAAAGAGTAGAGACATGACATAAAAAAGCCTAAAAACCCTTCTTTTTTCCCTTTGAGGGGAGTATATGCCACTGTGTTCTTTAAACAGACAGAACATGAATCACTTTCCAGAAAGCTTCCCTTTATTGGATAAAAGTATAAATAATGCCAGTGCCAAATTTTAAGGCAAAAGGAAAGTAAGAGTCACATTCTTCTTCAGAAATAGTACCTTCTTCCTAATGAAAGCTATTGAATTTACCAGCTAAATGTCAAAGAACAGAGAAAGAAGATTTACCATTAAAATCTCCAGACAAAAAGGACATTTTCATCATTCACTTGAACAAAAGGGCTTTACTGTTTTCCTAAATTCTGGCTTTTCTAGAGGAGAGTACTTTTATTTATATATCACTACAGTGGTCAATATAGTAGAAAAAGGAACAAAAATCAACTGTTCAGTGTCATGAAAATAACTGTTCCATAGTTCTTTTCTGTTCTCAGTAGAGAATAAAAAAAAAAAAAGAAAGGAAGAATAAATGGCAACCCACAATATTGTTGAGTAATTCAGTTCAAGAGATGGGTTGAAAGCTACCGAGTAAAAAACTTACACCTGATTTCAGAATGTAAATAGCCTCATCTTGCTCATTTTTGTGCACTGATGGTGTCCTGAATACATTTTCCTCTTGAATGTAATGATGGCTTTTTTGACATCTCTTCATCTATACACAAATGTATGGATTTACAGTGATTTCCCCCCCACACACAAAAATTACAACTCTAGGAACCTTTTGATATCTGTAACTGGCATGAGAACACTTATATGCACAGTATAAATGTGTAGATCTTAAATCTCTTTCTACTCATCCTTAACTCAAAAAGTTTGGTCTTTTATTTCTGCTGATGAGTGAAAACCAGTATAAAGCTTTAACTTCCATAGGAGGATACAGATATTAGGAAATGGAGTCTCCACCACTAAATGTGACATTATAACTGAGACTTGCAGAGTCACAATACCACTTCCACTTCTGGATTTGAAGTTTAAGACCTAAGGAAAAAGGTAAAGGTGAATTTGATGTTGCTCTGGTTGTTTCAAGTTTCACAGACCACAAACTAGCATTTCAACAATCAACCTTTGCCCAAAGCAGCTCATAACAGTAGCAGTGGGAACACACCTAAAGCTGATGGGTAGATCTGAAAAGATCACCTCAAGACTGTGTCATTTATTAATCTATCAAATTCAGAAGTGTTTAATCCAACCACAATTCTAAACAAAAACACAGAAAAGCCAAAAGTTTTGTGGTGTTCAACCTCATTGTTGGGAGGAAAGGGTTAAAACTGGAAGATTTGGTGAGGAGAAGGGAATAGTCTCACTCTAACTAACCTTGCAGCTGGGAATGCTAAAAATTGTATAAAAATAAAAATGCAGCATGGGAAAGCCCCACTTTTTATGTTTAATGTGGTTTATCCTCTGCCTGTTTTGAGGAGCAGAATTCTCATAGAGAGATAACACATTCTCACAGACACATGAAAGCCTTTTGTTATCTTGGGGCAGGCACTGAGGTCTCCTCTCCCCAGTGCTTGGTGCTGGGATGAACTAAGCCTATGGGAGACTGTGTCCCCATGTGTCTCTGCTGCCCAGCATTGCCAGCAAGGTAATGAAATAAATCTACTCCTCGCATTTTTGCTCTGGCTTGGTGGTTGCCTTGGCTACCTCTATGTGCTGATTCACACACTCACACTCTTCCCTCATATGATGAATACAAAATTATAAAAAGCCGAACAGCTCTGTCATTCTGCTGTCCATCTTTTCAGGTATATTTCTACAGGAAAGCAAGTCAAGGCTTTGTAATGAATCATGAAAGTGCAAAATAAATTTTAGAATGCCTTTTTTCCCCCTACAGATTTAAACTAATTATGTTTAAGGCTGAGTTGATTCTTACTCATATTTTGTCAAAAGACACTTTCTCTAAAACTATCTGTTAATCTTTCCTGCTGGTTTTCAGATCTGTCCTAGTTAACATATTGGTATGTCAGATTTTCTAGGAATATTATTAGAAAACTGTAAATTTGCTTGCATTCCCATTTTATCTGGGATGCATTAAAATTCACCCAACACAAGAAAGACATAGATTTCTTGAAATGAGTCCAGAGATGTCCACAAAGATGATCAGAGGGCTGGAGTACCTCTCCTATGAATACAGGCTGGGAGAGTTGGTGCCGGGGTCGGCTGTTACTCGTCTCTGCCCCAGCACGGGAAAAAGTGGTTCTGGGCAGGCCGCGCTCTCGAAGAAGGAGTCTGGACTCTTGCTTTTAGGTCTTCAGTCGAGTTTATTATTTCTTATCTACAAAGATTTTCTGTCTGTCCAGCCGAGGTCTGATCAGCAAGACAGCCAAAGGCACTCTCTCCCGCCCACGAGGCGGTTGTTTCTTTTATAGTGAAAATTACGTATTAGATATTTACCTTTATTTCCCAATACTTTCTGCCCTTGTTGGCAAGTGTACTCTTCCTATGAACCAATCCACACGTGCCAACATCATCCTGAACATGGATGCCAAGGAGAAGAATGAAGAAGGACAGGGCACGCCCAAATTCCTCCATCTTGGGACTCCTGATCCATGCACAGAATTCTAGACCCCCCTGTACAACACATAAAACCCCCCTGTACAGTGCATTCTAACTTAAGTTCTAACAAGTGAATAACATCCCCTCACCATTCAGACATGAAATTCTCTCATCTCCTCACTTTCAGGTGTCATTTCTTTAAAAGGATCAAAGTCAAGCCACCAGGTACTTTTGGCAACATTCCAGGGCCTCCGAGCCCCCCAAGGGTTGTCTCAGTAGCTCTGGACATCCGGAGTGATGTACTGAGTTCCCGCAAGCTGGTACTGATCATCTAGGAGAAGACTCCCCAGAGACCTTTTAGTGGCCTTCCACTTCCTAAAGGGCCCCTACAGGAATGCTGGAGAGGGTCTTTTTACAAGGACAAGGGAGAATGGCTTTAAACTACGAGAGAGTAGGTTTAGATTAGATATTAGGCAGAAATTCTTTGCTGTAAGGGCAGAGAGGCACTGAAGCAGGTTTCCCAGAGAAGCTGCGGATGCCTAATCTCTGGAAGTGGTCAACCCCAGTTTGGATGGGGTCTTGAGCAACCTTGCATCTAGTAGAAGATGTCATTTCCCACAGCAGGGAGGCTGGAACTGCAGGATCTTCAAGGTCCCTTCCAATCCTTTCTGTGATTCTATGTAAAAAACTTCCTTTCAGGTGCTGAATACAACAGCTGAACTTATCATGATCTTTGGCCTGACTGTAAATGCCAAAATCTTGAAAACCTGCTGAATACATTGAGCTAAAAGGCTAAAAACAAACTAAAACCTGCTCTAAGATAAAAAGAACTCCATATTTCAAGTCTCCTAGAGTGATAAGACTGAGGAAATCTAAAGTTTGGATGGTTTTTCTCTTTGGTGCATTTGGTGCATTCTACAACTCTTCATTGTGTTTTGCTGCTAAAAATAAATAACATGTTCTTTTAATACCTCCTGGTGCTCTATTAATTGCTTCAGAATCTGTACTTTTGTCCTTAAAGGAAGACTCAGCAACTTGATATACATCCTAGGTACACTGCAGTCACAGATAACTCTGTTGGCCAAGATTTCATCCTTTATCTTTAACAATTATATTTATTTTAGAAAACTAAAGGTACTGCATTTAAGTGACAATTTGGAGAAATGAAGGGAAAAAAGAAAAAAAATTAAATCTATTAATAGCTATCAGAGCTAACAGGCCATATAACCTCTAATTTTGACTGAAGACACAGCAAATCTATAAATTTTCATTTGCTGGGTGTCTGTTAGGATACCCAGCAAATGAAAAAACAGAAAACACTGTACCAGCCTTAAGCATGCTACAGGCATTTTGCCACTTGTTATCTCACCTTGAATTTTTATAAAGAAGAACTATTTCTGAGATATAGTGAATGAGACTTGCTGCTTATTATCACTGGATCATATTTATGTGCCCTCCGGACACAGCATGTTTACCTATTTCCTATATTTGCAAGTCATCACAGTTGAAATCAAGAATGAGGCTGCACTTGTCCAGCTGCAACATTCTACTCCTCTGGCAAGATGAGGATGTCTCAGGAGACAGTAATCATTTATGACACTGTTTACATCTTTCATTTCTAGGGGCTATCTAATCATGCCTTCTAAGTAGAGTCTCATGAGTGACAGGTTTGAGAACTTCCCCAGGTGAGTAGACAAATAATCTCAGTAAGATGCTAGAAAAAAAATGCTGAAAATGCCTCTCCCAGTTAAGGCATGAAATCCAAATATCTTCTCAGTTCATCTGGAACAATCAGGATAGTGTGAAAGGCTTGACACAGATCATGAAAGATATTTTTACTGCTGAGATGCAGGAGACTGTAAACTCTGTCTACATGCTTTCCTTTGGCAACAAAACATCATTATGTCTACATGTGATCTACTCTTGCTACTCTCCCCGGAGAGCTAAATGATGGCTGTCTACAGGCATCCATAGTGTTCTCTGAAGCTTCAAGAAATAATGTAAAAATATAGCACGTGGTGAACCTTTCAGACACTCTGAGTTACATTTGACAACATTTCAGGCATCTAAGAACTATTATTCAATGAAAAATATCAGGGGAAAAAATAAAAACAAATTTATGAAAACTCACATTTTTTGCCTACCACACTGCAAACAGTTTTTCCATCTTTCATCCTTGTCCTGTCATCCTGAATATTTTTATTTCACTATTAATAATATACAGAACCATTCTGCGACATTTTTTCCACACATTACATTCCTCTAATGGTAACATCTTAGTGTATTTAGTATAAAATCTCTATAAAACAAAACATTTTAATCTTTACATAAAGACTTTGCATATATGAATAGACTTATATTTAGAAGGATTGCTGGACCTGTTACTTATATTTTACTCTCTGAAATAACCAGAAATAACTTTGTTTGTCAGTAGAATATCTTTCTCTTTTTTTTAACCATGTCCATGAATACAACAATATAAACAAAGACAACAATCTGAATGATGATGGGTATCACATTTTGGTGTGTACTATGAATTCTGGAGTGCTCAAAGAACTGCGCTGTTTAGCTGATTGACTGCTTCTCGGTAATTAAGGTGTATTCTAAAATGACCTCAAATGGACCATAAATTCCTGAGTTTCTCCAATATCTATTACAGTCACATCAATTATTATACAGTTCTCTGTTTTAGACCATTTACATTTGCTATGGAATTTTCTGTATGTAGATTCACAAATTGTTTAAATTTTAAGACCTTGAACACAGACTTTTTCTGATTCCTTCCTCTTTTTTTTTTTGTCTGACTCTCTTTCATAAATTGTTATGAAGGGGGAAAGTGGCAAGGACTTTTGGGAAAGATTAAAGACATGAGAATATTTTGGTTTGAGAGGAAACTCTAAAATGCTGCTATTTTTATATGCAGCTCTTTTTAGCTGCCGTTCCTGGGACATGTTTTCAATTAATGCTGTGAAGGCAAACTTACATCATTGTCAAAAGGTTATGAACCAATACTGGTGTCCATGAAACACTTGTATGTTCCAGTTATCCACGTCTGACTGACAGGGAAGGATAAGCACTTATCCCTGGTTGACCTGTGCAGAGATTTTTGTAGACATTACAGGAGGCTGACATTTGCATATGCAAACCCCAAATCAATGAGCAAAGGAAACTGGTGTACAGAAGGCTAATTGAGGAACAGCTCCTAGTACACAAAACTTTCCTCCTAGGAGAGTCAATGCTTTCTGTCAAATTTTAACTCAGAATTTATATGAACTCATACACAGTTCCAGATGGCTGAGAACTGAACTGATAGGAAGAGTAAGAATAAAAATATAACTGTATGGTTTGCAGTCCATGATGTAGTTTACAATTTCATTCAGCTCAGGCCATGATGACACAAGATGATGCACAGTGCATTATGAAGAGTCCATCTGCTTCTTAGTCAAGTTTTACATCCTGTGCTAAACCCCTCATTGCTAAGGACAAGATCAAGATGACCCAAAAGCTTTAAAATTATTCATGATATATTGTCTGCTTTAACATTAACCTAAAATCCTACTTCTAATGGAAAAGTCAACATTAGAATTACACTGGAATAGAAAATAAATTTTTAATCTAAAGAGAAAATAAATTTTTAATTTAAAGATGAGGCTCACAGAGCTACCATCTAGCAAGATAGAATTTTCTTCCAAATAAACTACAGTCTAGACTGAAATAAAGTAAGTTAAGAAAAAAAGGGACAAACCATCTTGTAGATCTGAGACTGAGAATATCTGTTTATGTAACTTTTAATGGAAGTTAATGAAATAAATATCCCCTGGTTGATTTGAAAGAAAAAAAAATCAATTTATTTAATATTATGCAGAGTCAACCCATATGTTTTATTACCTTTCTGTAGCAACTTTAACATGTCACTAGCCTGGAGGAACTAGACTAAATAAGTGTGCAGGAGACATCTTACGCAAATGAGAGAAGAAAAATACTAAAGCAGCAATAAACATTACTACATTTGATTAACACTTTGTCCCGAAGGCATCAGGGACTAACATGCACGTGATGAAGTTCTAAAGCAGCTCTCTGCACTTAAGATTTCTTATAATATTTATGACAATTCTGTCTTGGGACGATTTAATGATAGTCGTCTGGTGGACCCTGCTGGTCTGCTTTATGTCCAAAAATGGTTGCAGCATCTTTACAGTGGGTGTGGAGGGAGCTTTGGGGCTCTTCAGCAGCCATTTGTCCCGGGCATTTTGGGATTTTTTTTCTGGGATGTGTGTGTGATGGTTCTGACAGTTCAATAACTAGCATTTATTTACCTTCTTCCCATGCTGTGTGGGTACCCTAATTGCCAATAAACAATTGGGGTTTTTTTTTCACTTTCATCCACTAGTATTCATTCCTTATTGGTGGAAAGGGATTGTTGGAACCCTTTTTTAGAGGAAACATTAATTCCAGAGTATTTTTCTCCTAAGCTTGTCTCTAAACTGAGACAATTACTTATAAGGAAGGAAAAAAAATTGTAGAATATCTAATAATTTGCATTCACATAGCAACTCACATAATTTTAACATCATTTCTATCTCTCTTCCTTACCAATCCTGTTTGAACTTTTTCTGTATGACCTTAGCTGGCCCATTTTTTGGTACTCAGGAGAAATGAATCACCATGTAAATCACCATGAGTTCCCTGAACAGACAAAAAAAAAAAAAAAAGGAAAGGAAATAACGCAGGAATTGATTGTATATTCTGGATCAATTTTCAGCATTGTTTGGGGTTCTTTATTATTTCCATTAGTGAGTGGAAGAATCAAAATTCTTCCCAAATCATGATATTGAGGCTGAACATCTCTGTCTCTCAGGTGCTGTGGTTTGTAGAAAAAATGGAAGCAATATTACTGCTTATATATAAAATTGAAGCTCATCGGGATGAAATAATCTAAGCCCATTATAAATGCTATAGGCCTAAAGTAGGCAACCTGAACACACATGTAAGAAATCTCAGTCCTTTTCAAAGCAGTTGTGATCATCCAATATTTCTGTAATTTAGCTGACAATTTCCTTAGTTTTCCCAAGCATGATGTAACTGTACACCTTTTCTTTATCTGCTTAAGTTCTACCATCATGCCTATCACTTTGAGAAAAACTGTGCTGTAAAAAAACAATACAAACAACACAGAGCACCCCAAAATCAACCAGATGTATCTGCGACCAAGGCAGAAAGCCTGACGACAGATCTGCTCCCGGTAAAGGCTGATAATGTGTGTCAAAATAATGCCACCTTGGGTGCAATTCAGCTCCACCTTACAAACTCCAGTGCTGGATTATCCACCTAAATACAGGCATGTAGTCCTGCTTGAGAGGCCCTGGGGTACCTGAGCCAGCCACAGATACTACAGAGGTACAATGTGAGCACCAAGACTTTCTGGACACCAGCTATGACGTTCCAGGAAATTGAAATACCATGACACTGAATATTTGAATGGCTGACCATCATATTCAGAGGAGACATCTTACACACATACATTGTATATGTGTGTAATTTTATACATATGTTTATGTATACATTTTAAACATATGTACAATTTTATAGTCATACCTAAGTATTTTACCTTTCCTTTCCATTAGTCATTTTATCTAAGTTAAATAAGCTTGAATGATTGATTTGAATGGAATAAGGGAAAGCAAAAAAAATTAGCAGTTGAAAATAAATACCGTTCAGCACTGTCATAAAAAGTTCAATGAATAAAATATTTTCTCCTCTGTTACAGCATGTATGGTAATTTCATTTGGCATATGAACCACTGAGGCATACAAAATATTGAAGGATGATTTTTCAAAGAACTTACTGCATTGGCAGTTCTGTAACAATATTACAAGGCAAGAGGTCTTCAGAAAGTAATATGCTGAGATAGCATTTTTGTGCCAAGGCATTTTAATACAATTATGTTTGTGTAGCTGCTGTGATGTCTTTAGAACCAGACTGTATAGTTTAGAATACTTCTTAATGTCTCTTGATTTCATGCTTGTATTTCTTCTGATCAATTATTTGCAATCTCAAAACATGCCACCTTCCACTTAATGGGTTTTACTTGATTTAGGAAAGTATGTCTAAGTATACATATATATTTGTAGTGGGCAAGAAAAATGTGTATATAATATACATTATATGTGTGTGTGTGTATATTTATACACACACAATTTTAAAGTAGGGAAAATTATGTATAAAGATTGAATTCTGATACCATATTGCTTAATTTTCTTTCTGATGAAAAATATGTACTTTGAGAAGGTGCTCCACCAATCTGCTGTAACATGAAAGGAAACCCAGGACTTTGAAGACATTTTCATTCTTTTCAAGGATTTGCATGCTGTGTAACTAGTTATGCTATCCCTTTACAACTTACAAAAGGATTCTGATAATCAGTATTACAGATTTAGTAATTTCAAATATGTAGCACATTACTGTGTAGCTGAATTACAGCTGCTGACACAGCTTCAGTGATAATTTGTCTTGAATGTGGTCAAAACTTATCAAAACTCTTTGTTTTATGCCAAGCTTTTCAATAAACTGCCAAGTTTAGACAATGCTGATAGTATCTAGTCCACTGGGATAGATACTATATTTTACTTTTATCCTCCAAAATAAAATACAAGCCTGCTTAGGTTAGCAGTAGAGATAAAGCCGCAGAACATCTGGACATGGGCATTAACCACTGGTGTAGTGCAGAAAGGAAATAGTGACTCAGAATCTGGCCCTGCATCAGAATCACAGTGAGTCCCAAAACCTTGCCTGAGGTCACCTGCTGCATCATTTTTCTTACCTAGGTCACTGAACCTGGGCAAAAGCGACAGAACATTTTATTGCTTTTCAAAGATCTATGCTACGGAGAAAAATACACCAACTTTTCCAAAACCTCTACAAGATGTGTGGAAGCTACAGAACAAATTTCATGAGTAGTCAAACCCTGATAATTAAACAAAAAGCTACAAATCATCTCAGGTCTTTTGAACTCTCTTGGTTATACAAAACAGTAATTATTTTGCGATCTAATTGGATATTCAAAGACATGATTTTCATTAAATAAGCAAACAATATAGAGTTTACAGAACAAACACTTTTAACTCTTATCATTAGCACATTTAGCCTTTCTCTTTGAAAGTCAGTTACTTGTCACTAAGTCACTCCTTCCATCAGCGAAATTTTTGCCCTTCTCTTGTGCATTTTATGACTGAAAAAAATTAGAATAAAGGAAAATAATTTTTAGAATATGATCTTTGAGACCATTTATAAAACATCTTTGTTTTAGAATTGCCAAAACTTCTTCAATCTAACATACTGTGAGCACTGCAGTATACTTTACAATTATTGTGATTTAATGTCTTTCTAGAAATATTCAAGATCATGCTTGTGTTTTTCAACTTACAAGCATCAGCAGAGACTCTTTGATAAGCTTTTATCATAACCCTTTTTCCACTCCATCATGTGTGTACCAGTGTCCTCTTTTCCAAAAGCAATCACTGTTACTCAAACAGATGACCCCTAATTTCATTATCTTGCAATTTATGTATTAAACAGACTATGTAATTTTCTATAATTACAGCAAATTTGAGTTGCTGAGGTGTGTTCGTATGGTTTTGTTATGATTTAATTTTCAGATTAATGGTTTTGCATTATACAAACCTCTGATGCTTTCCTAATTAAAACCTTTTCAGGTAAAATATGCCTCATTACACTTATAACAAACACATTAATCCATCAGGATTACCTGATAGTCCAATGTTCCTCGACAACAAACAATTTATCTAGAGTATTTTTAAAGTATTAATATGGAACATTACAACCAAGGTTTACAAATTACATTTAACAGTAGAATATGCAGTAATTGAATCAGTACAATACGAGCTGAAACAATTTTCAGGGGTTATTCTCATAGCTGTTTTGACCAAAGAAAGCTTGTTTGCAGCTGGGCAGTCAACATACACTGACAAGAAGATGCCAGCTGAGATGGCTGAATTGACAACAAGCAGGTTAAGCACAACTGCTACTAATTCTCTAAAAGTAGAGAAAAGAGTACTAATGCATTGGTAAAACATGGAAATACTTTCAACAATGGTCTATGTTTCTGTCTTTTGGGCAGCGTGCAGCCTAGAGAGACAGAAAAGTTTTGGGTGGTTTTGAGCCCAGGGATCTCAAAGCATTTCTAGCCCACATGACTAGCATCCTTCCTTTACTGAGGAACCAAATACTCACTGAGTTAATATGAGGAATCAGCAAGCAAAAGACAGCAGATTTGAGAGATCTGGTTTCATGTCCTGGAGACTCCTTGGTAACACCCAAATTCCTCTGAGGTCCTTGCAGGACCAGAGACATTTCCAGGGCTCGGGGGGTCTCACAAGAAGAGCAGAAGAATCAGCACACATGGAGACAGTCTGGAGTGCTGGCTGCTGAAGTATGTTTGTAAACCAACCCAGCAAGCACGACTTAGAGATTCCAAGAGCAGAGAAACAGTCTACAGCTTTCCTTCTGAGGCAGGGAAAAAGCTGTCAACCAAATTATAACAAGCTCTTCACTGAGTGCTGCTTGCAAGGGAAGTAGCACTGAATATAAGAATGTCATGCCACACATCACATATTCAGGTATAATTTTTACTGTAGCTCTCTTTTTTTTTTTTTTCCTTTAAAATTCACCTATCATTTCGATATATTTGAAAACTTCATGGCTTACTGTCATTAATAGTTTGAGCTTGTGAGGAAATCCATGTTTGCTTGTCACTGGAAATCTACTTTGGTTATTACTGACCTCTCTCTTGGCATCAACTGGTACCGTCTGCTATGAAAACACATAAACACATCACAGCATCTAGCAACTGCTTGGATTAGGGATGTGCAGGCAGGGATGTGCACAGAACAGTCACAATCTCATTTATTCCAGAAAAAAAAGCAGAGAGGATCACAATATGCAAGCAGTAGGCTACTTTTTTCTTGCTATTAAAATATATATTGCTCTCACAGTCTGAATAATAACTTACCAATTTCTTTGCACCTTCAGATTTGTTAATAATATGTTTAAAACAGAATAATGGAGATAAATATCTTTAATTTTCTACTTCATTTTGCCTTCAGAATACTCAGGCAACCTGCAGCTTTCTTCTTTTTGCTACTAATTCATGACACATCGTAATCTGAATACAAAACTTGAGCAAGGAAACCAGTTACACATTTAGAAAGACCACAAAAACTTAGAAAGCAAAAATTTAAAAACTGCACAGATGGACAATTTTTGAGAGTCAAATTGCACCCAGATTCACCAGCATCACCCTCAGATTCACCCTACCAACTACACTTTCAGATTAGAAACAACCTTTAATTTTAAGTCACTCTGTAACCCAAGACTGCAGTGAAACCTCTGACAGCAATGTGAACTTGCATTGGCTAATTCAGTCCTTGTATTCCACAACTGAAATTTGTCCATCTGGTAGTTGTCTTTTGCATATTTTGGGGACCTGCTTTTTCCATCTGTGTTTTTACAGCACCAAATAAAATTGGATCGTGATGCTCAGTTCATGCTATTAAACAGTCTGAAAACGTAGATACAAATTTAGTATACTGAATAGTCTTAGAGAATGAGGTCAGGTTTCCCAATGGGTATTAAAAAAGGAAAAAAAGGAAGTTTGGGAGTTCTGTGGGTAATAATTTCCACAAAACAACATTTTGAACAAGCATTTGAACAAACACATGCTGAACAAGCAAAGAAACTTCCCTACCTACCTTGAAGTACTAAATACATTTTGACCTAAAATAGCCAATCTGCCAGGATTTCAGAGAGATGAGAACTCCAAAGCAAAAGATGATACCTACACTTTAGGCATTGACACTGAGAGATTTTTTCCATCCCAGCAGACATCTTCCTCCTTCTGAGCCCTTATAAAACAGAGTTTGAATATCATGGTTTGGGGAAACACCAAGAGAGGATTTAACGTGATATGAGAACAAACTGACATCCCATATATACAAAACTCTATGCATTTTTCCAGCAGGCACTTTCCAAACTCAGGAACATTGCAGTGCTGGAAAGAAGATGCACAACCAGGGTCTGAATAGGAAGGGTTTTATTGGGCCTTACTAAAGCCTGTAATTTATGATACCAGCCTCTAGGATATGAAATGTTTACCTAGCCTTTCCTCCTCTGATGTCAGGGGAAAAGTATCTGGATGGATTTTAAATTGTATTACTCAAAATAAAGTAAAATGGAAACATGAAAACAACCTTAGATAAATTGCTTCAATCACCAGTTAAACATGACAGCATAGCAAATACTTTACATCTGGATTTGGTTCTCTGACCCATTGCCTGAGAGCATCTTTCTTTTTCTCTATTTTCTAAATGACAAATGTACATTTTTGACTTTTACATGAAAAAAATATTAAAAATCTCCTAGGTTGGCACTGTTGTTTCCAAAGAGCCTTCCTGACTTACACTCATATTTGTATTCTCAGAAACCTGTTTTCCTCCCCTTTTTTTTTACTGGTTTCTTGCAAATATAAAATTATAACTATATAAAAATTACATTAAAATCTCTTGTTCTTTATACATCCATATTTTCCTTTTAAATATACCAATATATGACTACTTCAAAAGCACATTAATTTATTATTTTGAAAGTAAGTCTTTACTGTACTTATATTAACTTATCTGAACATTTGCATTAACTGAAGCAAGCTACAGCTACATCCTCATAATATTAAAAGCAAAGCAGCATCTCATCTTATGAGGCAGCAAATTAAAGTTAGTTCCAGCTGTTTTCAGTTCACGTTTTTTAGAGCAGGTACTCTCCCTGACAGCCCACTCCATGTTTACTGTGGTGCTCAGGAAATGACACATACACCTTCATTTACTGTCTCCTCAATCCATGGCTAATTGCATCTATCCATCTCGTTGTCTGTTGCAATCATCTTCTAGTTTCTAGTGAACCAACTTTCTCAGGAACCTTCATTTCATGAAATATGTTTTTAGAATTCTATACTGAAAGTTTCTTTTTCTCATTTTTGTCCATTTTTGACACATACATCACTTTCCACATACATCATGCCTTCTTTAACTCTTAAGAGTACTTTAGAGTACTTATGATTAAGTACTCTAATACTTAAGAGCCTTAAAAGGCTTATGATTATTTTGCTGGTCCCACAGTGACAATTAAAAAATGTATCTGGATGCCTAACTACCAAGGAAAATTTGAATAAGATTTTTACCAACCTTTCTGAAGTTAGCTGCACATGTCCTCTACTGAAAAATATACAAAGCAATTATATCCTCAATAAGACACTTGATTTTCATGTGTGCTGAACATATATATTATCCCCATAGTGTTATGACAAATAATTACTCAGAATATTTCAGAATTCCTGAATATGAGGTACTTTATCTTTTTCTTTTTGGGATGGCTTGAAAAAAATACTTTTAAGTATTTGAAAGTATTTAAAACTTTAAATAAAATAAGTTTTTAATACTTTAAAGGTCTGTGTCTGCAAGCTGGCCTTGGCTGTAAACTTATTTCACTTTTATATTTTAATCAATACTGAATACTAAATAAAACTTTAAGTATTGTTTAAATCTAGGACTGCTACCACAATTAATGTATTTAAAAGTTTGTAAACAAACATTTTGGGTTAAAGGATGTCCTGTGTTGTTCACATTATAACTGAGGTACTTGATTTAAAGCAAAAGACGTATAGAGACATCTTTTCCCAAAATTCAGTCCCAAGAAAAGGAGTGCTAGTTGCTCCATGTTCTGTAAAATTCATGCCCCTTTACCTTTCCTCTTCTTAAAACACATTTCATATCTTCTGGAAAGCAGATTTTCACTTTTGTTGCCCAAGGGCATACTAGAGTTGTTACTGACCAATTGCTGCTTTCCCAGTGTCTGCTCCTCATTTAACTACCCACAGGACATCTTCTTTTACTAATTTAAACAGTTCTCTGTTGCCAGAGAAAACTGCGAAACACAGTTTCAAAATTCTGTAGCCTTTTCAGTGCAGCCCTCAGGTCTGCCCTTCTTCCTAAATAATTACTGCAGTATCTTCTTCTGGGTCATGTAGATAAGGAGTTCCCTCTTAAATTCAGCAAAAAGCAAACACAGGTAACAAAGGTCTTTTCCATCTGAAGAACCAAAATACACAGGAGAAAACCTTGACAGAGTTGAACATTGCAACATAAGCCACTCTATTTAGCCCTATCAGCTGTTTCCAACAATTTCCAAAATCAAACTGTATGGCTCGGGTAAGCACACAGAGAGACACCCATGACACTCAGTCAGCCCTTGTATTTCTGCAGCACACAGGTTTCCCAATTCTGGGATGACACCTCTGCATTGAGAAACTCTTGATGGAATACATTTCATCAGGTTTTTAATGAAATTGCCCCTTGCACTCTTGCACAAGTTTGGTATCCATAATGGCCCATGGCAAGCATTTTTACAGTTTATAAGGTAATCCACAAAGAGCAATCTCTTTCTTGGTTTATGTTGATGTGCTCTTTGATTTTTTTTTTTAATCTTTAACTTTCTCACTGAGACCCCCTTTTGTCAGTGAAGTCGACGGGATCTCCCTTTCTCCAGTCCTGGAGGACAGACGACTGGGATTGTAGATGTGGCTCCTTTGCTCTATCCACTGCACTTTGACATTTTACCACCAGACCTTGAGCCACTGCGCTTCTCAGGACACTGACCATTCCACTCAGAAATCAGCATTTTGCTGAGCTGCATTTAGGTCTTCACTTTATTTCAGGGACTTCAAGACACAGCCATGAGGCAGTCGTTGCACCGAAGCACACAGGGCACAGATGCCACTTCTGCAGCAGCAACACAGTCCTGCTGGTCAAACTCAGCGGGCACACCAAGGCTCCCTGTGTCCCTTGGCTAGAAAGCAAAGATCTCTTCCTGATGCAGACAGCTGTGGAAATTGAGAGATGGCCATGGGGGAACTCAGAGAAAACACAAACAGGCTCATAAGTGTTCTCCCTTTTACTGATCATGTTGAACTGCTGTGCTGTCTTGTATCATGTTACAGCTATTTCTTGGACAAGGAACCCAAACTATTCATAGCTGTGACATACAATCACTAAAAAAATATATTGACTTTTTTGCTTTCAGTATTTCCCTTCACATTACATCATACAGCTAATTGCATCATGTAGGTGCAAATTTTTACATTAAAAGATTAAATTCCTTTGCTTTATTTTTCAAAACAATGACATCTTTGTAATTTTAAACACCTTCTAATACAATCTGCAAACACACATGAAGATGGTCTTGTGTCATTCATAAGCTGGGGAGCAGACCCAAATACTTTTTGAAAAGGTCATGCTACTTCCTCTGGCAAATGCACAGATGATTATTAGTTTATTGCACCAGGCACATAACTTACATGATATAAGCTATTCCCAATGCATTTGCATAGCTTAATCTCCAAATCATACCGAGACTCATTTCTCTCCACCTATCTGAAAAGAATACAGAACCTACTCTCAGGTCTTGTAAAACTTACCGTGTGAGCCATGATATTTTTTAGTTTTGTTTTTACCTTCTTATTTGTGCCAGGGTCATTAGAATAAAGCACAAAATGTTTTGCTTTAGTATATGAAAACCCTTTTGTCAGTGATCATTTGTACTTTTTAGACAAGCCAGTCCATAATCTGTATTCCCTTTGAAGAATTTATCTTCAATGCCTACACACATTCCCCTCTCATTCAGCACTTTCTCAGCTTTCATGGTTTATAAACCACAGAGATCAAGTGACTCCAAAGGAGACATTCTGTTTTTTCACCACTCAGGATGTTCCATCTATGCTCTGAATTGTGATGACATTGCAGGTAGCACTTCTAAATCTCTTTGCTTCATGATGCCTATGCTTTGAAAAAAATCAAAATACTATTTCAACATTATTTCAATTAATTGATTACTATGCAACTCTTTGAGAACTCTTGCTTTTAATGCTTTGTATGAAAAGATATCAGCACTGACTGACACTCTAACAAGAATACTATGTATAACACAGCAATGTAACAACAGGAACTTTCCTGCTACTTTTTCAGTAAACAAATATGCAGGTTCTCCATACATATGTCCCTGACAATACAACATGACTGATCAGTTGATTTTTCAGAGCCAACGTCTCATGTATCATTGCTAAATTTTTAATCAGTCTGAAATAATTTATTTTTCTTTGGTCTGATATCTTTCTAATATGAACCAGTTTCATCTGTGCTATTAAAAAAATAAAAAGCATGTTTTCAAGAGAACTGTTAAAAACACATACTGATTGTTCAATGTCTGAGGTTCACTTAAAGAACATGACAAAATATCTTCTCATTAAAAATTGTGACACAAACATGCAGAGTTTCAAATTCACTTAAAAAGACAGAGACTTTTTTAAATCTTCATAAAGCATAAGTGAACCATCTGACTGCATTTAAGCCATTTTTAATTTTTCAAATATCTGCCATCATGAAAGCATTTATTACCCTTTTGAGGTTAGTCAGTTGAGGAGGTGGGAATACAAAAAAAAGCAGTTCTACTTCCAAAGAATAAAAGATTAAATTTTCAATATTGAGATCTCATGATCCAATTAAATTGAAATTTACAAGTAACAAAAGAGACTCAGAAATTCTATTAAATCCATAATATCAGAAGAAAAAAAAAATTTTAAATGCTCTAACAGTAATGTAATAGCAGGACTGATGAAAACTGTTCTTTTAGCCTGAGTGTGAAAATCAATCATTGGCATAGTGTATGAAATAAGCTGAATGAACTTCATTTAGTATTCACTTTAATTACAGCTCCACACCAGATCTTGAGGCTATGAGCTCCCTAATATGTAACTACGTCTTTCACCAATAAAGCTTGCTTTATGAATAGCACAACAGGTAGATCTCCAATAAATGACAGAGGCATAGGCATTTTTTCACTGGTTTTTCACTTCTGTTAAATGACATGAACTGGCTCTCAGAACAATTGTGGATATATTTGTGTATGAAGGTTGTTTCATCCCTAACCACGCTACAGTTTTTATTGCATATAAGATATCATTGTGAAAAAAAAAACAACTTTTCTTTTTTTGCTCATTTCTTCATTAGTATTTTTTTATTTTTTTTTTTACCTGGAGGAAATTGATTTCTGGCCTTACTTTTGATTTCAAATGGTAATCACCTGTGGAAGACCTACAGATTGTAACCTATACATTAATTTTAAAGAGGCTTTCAGTTGACTACCCAGAGAAGCCGCTAAAATTGGCAGATGGTAACAAAAATAGTAATTGAGCAGAGTGTTTTGGTGCTCCCACAATCAATTATGTGGTCAGGAACCTATTGATCTCCCTGAATTGCCCACACCTGAATTAATAAACTCCTGCCACTTCACACTTCAATGGGAGTGCTCTATGCTCATCATATAGTTAACACTCCAATGGATAGACTCCATATAAATACTGGAGCCAGGTGCACCTCTGTGGTACCTCTGGAAAAACAGCACTGAAGAGTAACGTGTTGTTTGCAAGCAGTAGGAACTACAGAATATCTGTGTTTTTCTCCTTCAGCACAGCAAGCTTTACCTCCTTCTCCATGTCCACTGGAGTGCTGTGCAGTGGACAAAACTGCACAGCCAGACACTGCCAGGCTGAATTCTCTCCAATACTGCACCAATGTAATAAATTTTGGGTAATTCCTTATTGTCTACCAATGAAATTCCCCCCTATTTGTGAATTTGAGTTGTTAGACTACTGCTATGCTTTAAATTCATGTGGAAATTAGCAAGTGGGCTTCAGATACAAGTGTGAAAACTGTGTGACTGCATAAACCTCCTTTTAGAGTTCTCTACAATCAGGTTATCATCTTAAACTTACCAAGATTTTACAACAATGAAGCAACAAATATATCAAGTTAGATTTTTGAAGGTGGCTGAAGTTTCTAACAGGCACAAAAAATACTGTTGCTACTAATATCCCAAGAGTGTTGTGACGGACTTCCTGCCTAGATATTGTTTTGAAATATATTTTTTTTGTTATTTGTAGTGAAAAAAAAAAAGAACATGTTAGCTAACTGAGGTGTAATTGCATTAGAGAGTTATTCTGAAGTGCAGTGTGGATATTACTTAAAGATATGGCTCTGAAAAAGCTTTAAGAACAAAGGTAAATTACATAGGTAAATAGTGGCTTAAGAGAAAAATAAATATAAGCCATAAACAGAATTTTTCCCATTAGTTTATTTTCCTTAGTCTTCACACATTACCGAAGTCCAGAATATGACAGCAGGGGACATGATTTTACATTTTTCCTTCATATGGCAGCTGGATGAAAGATCTCTACAAACAACATTTATATACAGAAAAAAGATTTGCTTAACTGAACTCTTCTCACAGTAGAACATAATTTACAAGCTTCCGTAACTCTGCAGCTATATTTTGCATGTGTGATACTTTTGGACCCACTTTGCCTCATGCCTTTACCAACACTGTGTGCTGAGAGATCTCACAGTCAAGCATAATACCTGTATTACCAGTATGATAAATGATAGCTTTTATTTGCAAGCTTCAAGCATAATTGATAAATAAGATAAATCATGAGTACAGAAATTAGTACAGAGAGAATGTTCAGCAGTGCAGTGTGGTCAGTCAGTTACTTTTATATATGTAACTTCTGATTAGTGCCTTAAAGACTAAATGTGTGGTCACAGATCTTTTTTTTTTGATGTGCATGCCTTTGCCTGAAGACGCTGACAAAAGAGGTTTTACAAAGACAAAGAATGAGATTTTTTTCCCCTGCTTCTGAGAGTTTGTAAAAAACCTCTGCACAAAATTTGTCCCAGGCAGAAATTGCCTTCAGGAGGTAGACCTAAAGTCTCATTAGAGATTTCCTTGATTTCTTTTGTGTTTTTAGATTTTTAATACTTGGGTTATTTTAAGAGGTCTTTGATGGAATTAATGTAATTGCAATTACACTAGATGCATTGAGATCTGCTAATTGAACATTCTGGGTAAGAGCTCAGTGTATTAAGTATTGTGATTCTAAAACTAGGAAAAAACAAGCACTGCTTAATTTTCATTGCAGTATGATGATAGCCTTGTCTTCAATTTCACAACTAAAATCCTTTTTCACATTCTTCATTTCCAACCAACATCTGGTGTAACTGATTTCCCTAAAAAGTTTTGTGTAAAGATTTTTAATGAAGTAAATTAGTTAGATTGTTAGCTAGTGGCTAAAAATACTTTGCTATGGAACTTTGAGATGTCTTCACAAAATGAGGGGGTTTTAATTTTTTTTTTATGTCTTGGGGAAAACTGCTCACCAGTTTTGACCCATATTCATGAATTATTTCACTGACCTCAAACTGCCTATTTAAAAAAATTAAAATTAAGCATCCCAAAAAGTTTGGCTTAGTTACAGATATTATTAATTATCTACCTGTGATTAAATAATCTTCTATTTCCATATGTCTTTATGGTATAGCAAAACCCAGAAGCACACCAGAATAGATTAATATCAAACATTTTTTTTCTCAAATGAATAAAAGATATATCTTTATCACTAAAGTTATGAGAATGCTTACTTGTTAGAATAAAAAAATAAACTCAAAATTGTCTAATAAATAACAAGGTGTCTATAATAATTGTCATCATTTGCTAAAATGGGCATGTTACTTTCTGTACTTTTGTAAGAGTGTTCAAACAGCAATGTCATTCACGAATATATCTGTCTTAAATCACTGTATAAACTTTCCTAGAATAGCAAATAAAATTATTAAAGAATCACATTGCACTTGTACCTTAAACTTCTACCCCACAGTAGTAAAGCCAGATCCTGGACAGAGAGTTCTGGCACCATTATGAAAATAAAAATTCTTATAACATTTCCTTTAAAAATTCTCAGTAAAAAGGAATATCAATGTCCAAATTACTTGAAAGCTGAGTATATTTAGACAAAAAAATATTTTAAGCTCTTCTCTTGAGTTATGAAAAAGATTTCAGCAAGGTCTATAATTTCAAATATAATATCTAGTAGTTTAGAGGGGTTTTTTTCCCCTTGATATTCCCCTATACAATCAATTAACTACTAAACACAGATTTCCATAGCACCATTTTGAATTATTTTTTTTTTTAATAGTGATGACAATTATTTATTTCATAACCCACCATTCTGTAAGGATGAGAAAGAATCTCTGAAGACAGCAGGCATGGCATTAAAATGACCCAGCTTATCTTCCTGGCTACCGAAGATCTCTTCTGGCAATCCCTACAGAGCCCCTCTGTGCACATCTTGGCAGAACTGCTGACATCAGAAATGACCAGGAGTGTGAAACACCTCTGCTCTGTAAATACTTACCGTATGAACTATTTGTTTCTGCTGACATTTTACTGCCCTCGTGCACAATGTAGTAGTACCCTTTGTTTCAGTTTTTTACAGTTGCAGCATTCTTGCTGCTTTTATTGGCTCAATTATTTGAAGTGATATGAGGTGATTTCTTTTTTTTAGCAGAAATAAGTTTACACTTTATCCACAAGTCAATTACAGATATTAGAAAATTCAGGTGTGTGTTTTTGAAAATATCAATCCACTCTTGACCAAGTTATTGCTCAGCTAAAAAGAAATGAACAGAAGAATGCCATTCATCAGGCAGTGATTAATTAACTAAGCATATCTGACTGCTCATATTGGCTGTATTTTCACGATAGGAGCACAGTTCAATTTAGTTTATTGTCGTTTCCTTCCAGGAAGTTTTTCTGCTGTATGACGGCAATCCTCCTCGAGGCACTTAAAAGAAATAGAGTTAGCAAGCTGTTTATCTGAGATAACTTTCTGCAGCAGTGAGAGGAAACCATTACTGCTGACCAGTGACAGGTCTTGCTTGTGCCTTTCTTGCAGTGTCTGGGTGGGCCTGCCAACAGAGACTGGAAGGACTGTAACATATAATTCTGGTTTCAGTGGAAAAGCACAAACCATTCATTTCAGTATCCCAGCAGAGGGGACAAGAGTGATGTAGAATCCATGCATAATCCCAGAGTCACTAATTTCACTTATGCATAAACATGAGTACTAAAATAAGACAAGCAGGCTTGAAGGACAGTCTCCTCTAGGAATTTAAACTCTATGTTAATACCCAAATCTCAGGAACATCTCCACCCTAGATATTCTGTAATCAGAAACCAGTGCAAAAGCAAAATTTAACTTCTTTCTATAGAATCCCATGATAATTCAGTTTGGAAGGAAACAGCAAAGATCTATCTGACCACCACCCCAAGGCAGGGTCAGCCATGGGCTAAACACTCCTGGACCTCAAGGGTCATGCTTTTTCCTCAGTATTAAGCAAGTGTTCAGTTCAGTTCCTTGCACATGTGTCTGGTGCATGTCCCAGGGAACCAAACCCTCGTGGCCTCCAGCTGCCAACCCCAGAAAGACTCTGTCTCTTAAATGTCACCAGCAACTTTCCTAAATGCCCAAGACGAATCTACAGAACTAAGAACTGCTGCACACAAACTCCAGTGCCTCTGGGCTGCTTGATATGCAAGGTGTGTATAGAAACAGCATGCTCAGAGCATCATGACCTGGTGTGCTTCCCTCATCTGAAAGACTAATAAAAAGTGCAAAGAATAAATAAATAGATGAAAGATTTTTTGCGATAAAGACATAAGGTCCTTATAGTTTTTCTTTTGGTCGTATGGTTTGGTCATATAGTTGGGGTTTTTTTTGTTTTTTTTTTTTTTAATCAGAAGACTAATTTCTATTTGGCCAGACAAATTCAGTTTCTTCTGAGAAACTCATAAAAATCAATTGTAAATACATAACTATTAGAAGAGGATACTTAATTATTCTCATCACTTATTCCATTTTACTCCTTCTTTTTTCTTCCTTATTTTAACTATTACATTTATTACTAATTATATACAATGCATGGTTGTTTCAGTATTGCAGGTCAATGCTTCCTTCACTGATTATAATTGCCTTCCTCATACAAAGGAGCAAACATGCTCACTGAGGTTCAACTGAGTAAAGCATTTATTAAGAGCGAGCTATTGTCCCAATTCTACAAATTTGCCTTTATCTGCTGGCAGGATATAATCACCACATTTATGTTACAGAATCACAGAAATATATAATCATTTTAGGTTGGAAAAGGCCTCCAAGATCATGAAGTCCAACTGTTAACCCAGCACTTCCAGGAATGTTTGTGCAGTGTTTCCAGTTAAATATTGTCTGTACCTTTTAATCTGGTGATGTTAGCTTTATTTGTAACACTGGAAGCAGATTCACAATGTAAACTTCAATAGGGATAGCAACAGAAGAAAAATCTGTGCCTGTGTTGTCAATGTAAATTGTCATTTAACCAAGCCACGTGCAAGCCTCTACATGTTATCACAGGTGCCATGGACAGAGGTGGCTTTTTTTGAATAAGGATATTTTTGTAATTCTCAGACATCTCTCCAGTGTGTAACTGAGTCTGCCCATGTTTTTGGAAAGGATTGTGAAGAGTCAAGGAGACACCAGAGGAATTTTATAAACCACTGGATGCCTCAAACAACTATGTCACCAGGAAAAGAGAAGCAGGCTGTGATTGCAGCTGAACAGTCCTTTTGTCTCAACATGATCTCCACAGATTTTTTTTCCCCAACTCACATAAACATTTTGTCTGCAGCATGGCCAAATTCTGAGCAGAAGGACCAATCCTCTTGACAAAAGAGTTTCACTGTTTTTTGCTAAGCACAGAAGTGATGGTGGAAAAGCTTGCCTGCACTGGCATTATCCCAAGGGACAGCCTGGGAAAGATTAGAAGCAAAACAACTGTTTCTGAATTCTACATATAAATAATATTTCTTTCTTTCTTTCTTTCTTTCTTTTTTTCTTTACAAATAGCCAGTCACCAATGTTAAAATTATATGGTTACCCATACCCCAAAGTATAAAGCAACCTGAACAAATATCTGAGAAATCTTCAAGATTTTCAAAATTTTTCTTTAAAATTCTGAAAAGTGTGGTTGAAAAATGCTTGGGATTCTTGGTTAGAAAAATAACTGCTGGAGAAAAGAGAAACATGTTCCTGTATTTCATAATATATTTAATATATTTAATAATTTATATTTTATGTATAATTTATATTTTTATATATAAAAGTGAAAGAATTCAAAGTTAAAGAAGGTTAAAAGTGAAAGAATATTTTAATTTACCAAGGTATGAAAGAATGACCAACTTTTTTTTTCCTCCATTATTGTTCATAGGTAAATTCAGCATTTTCTAATAAACTCATTTTATAAAATTTTTTTAAATTGGGAATTTTTTAACCATAACTGGCCTACTTTATACCATAATTAGCAGCCCTGTGTAGAAAAGGAAAACAATAATGTTTTTCTCTATGAATATTTGATTTAAGCAATTTGCGATCTATAACTATTCCCCATTTTTTCATCTTTCTATAACAGTGTTATTAAACAGGCAGGAATCACGTATAATGCCTGCTTTTTTAAACCTGTGTTTCACTGCATTTTTTCCTAGAACAATAACAATAAAAAACAGTTACAAAAATTCACCAGCATTTGTGCATATCTAGAAGGTAGAAGTATTTAATTTCTCACATCATAATAATGCTAACATTTTCAATTTAATTTAATTTAAAGTAAATTATAGTTCAGCTCTCTAATGTTATTGTTTTACTTAATGGCCTTAATTCAGGCCTGATGTTCAGATTAGTAGCTTTGATTATTTTGTTTATATCAGCAACTGCTTCAGTTTACATACAAAGGACTTCAGAGCTTGGGGAAATAAAACTCATGATTCACTACACTTATCACATTAGTTTATTATAAATAGGGAAATGATGTCATTAGTTTCAAAGCAAATGAACACATATTTATATAGATAGCAGATGGAAAATATAAAGGCTGCAGTTCAAAATAATTTTCTTTGTAATAACTTTTTAAAGAAAAAATAACTTTAGAAACTTTCTACTTTCTTGATTTGTGTTCCATCAAACTGCACAAACTTGTGTTATCAGTGTAGAAGCATTTTTTTTAAGTTTCTTTGCTTGACTACAACATCAAAATAAGAAAACTAACCTGAACATGTTCTAGAAAATGCTTTTCTGTTTCCTTGTTGCCTAGTAGACAATTTTTTCTTTTTATTCATCAACACTCACACACTTCTGTTCATTGTCTTCATTCTTGATAGCTGCTTTACACCAAAACTTCAGGACTAAGCTTGATAAACACTACTAAAAGGTCACAGAGGTCCCTGATTGCTAGTAGGGAACTGCAATATGCCCATGGCGGCTCTAAAACTCTACAATAAACATGCCTTGCCATCCATAGAAGATATTTTCCAAGATACTGCTTTAGCAACAATTTTAAGCAGATTTTAGAAAATTTTAGCAGACCAACTTGTAGCCTACTGCTGCATAGTAATTGAAAACCTGCTAGTACATCTGTAAAAAAAAAGAAAGTGTTTCTAAATTATCTTTGTATTATAATTGATATAATATTTAAAAATAGTGATAATGCATGGTAAAAAGCACTGGCAGAAGTAAAGAGCTAGCAGTCAGTAATTCTGAATATCAAACTTCAACATCCTGAGTACTGCTACTCATTCTCTGATACCATTTTATGCAGCAGTGGCTGCTGCATTAAGAATCACCAACTTGAACAGTCAATTGGGACACGTAATTTAAGGACTAGTAAGTTCTTTTGGAAACTAAATTTGTTTTGACAGAATATTGAAGATTTTGTTAGTGCAGTGGAATGGGATTATAAAATAATTTAGGAAATGGTATTATCACAGACTCACAGAATCAATTAGGTTGGAAAGGACTTTGAGGTTATTGAGTCCCATGACTGAACACCACCTTGTCAACTAGACTGTGGTATTAAGTGCCATGTCCAGTCATTTCTTGAATACCTTCAAGGACAATGACTCCACCAGTTCCCTGGTCAGCCCATTCCAATGCCCAATGACCACTTCTGTGAAGAAATTTTTCCTAATGCCCAACATAACCCTCCCCTAGCACAGCTTGAGACTATGTCCTCTTGTCATGTCACTGATTTCCTGGGAGAAGAGGCTGACCCTTACCTGGCTACAACCAGGCAGTTGTAGAACATCATAAGGTCTCCCCTGAGACTCCTTTTTTCCAGGCTAAACAACCCCATCTCCCTCTGTCACTCCTCATAGGACTTATCTTTCAAACCCTTCACCAGCTTGTTTCCTGTCTCTGGACTCACTCCAGCACCTCAATGTCCTTCCTGATTTGAGGGACCCAGAACTGGACACATAACTTGACATCTATCTAGACACCTGCAGCAGAATCTGTGCCATACAAGTGAAGGGTTCATTTTCGTGACTGGTATGTATAGCCTAGAAAGCCAAAAATGTACCTGTGTTTTGAAATGTCTATCAGAAGTGTCTGGATAGTTTACAGTGGAATTCAAAGTCATCTCTTTTGTGAAAATGAGAGGTTAAATTTATACTGGGATGGGATATATTAGGAGCTGTCTGAATGGGTAATGCAGTGCCTCTTACAGGAAGAAAAAGCTGAGGCTACAAAGCTGAAATGCCTGTAGTTTGAATACAGAGAAATAAAAATAAAATCCAGGAAGGTATTTATCTTTAATATGATTGTCTATTTTCTTCTGCCTTGTTTGCTCTTATCTGTTGCTGTATGGTAAAATATGTTTCACAAACCATTTATTTCAACATGGAGTTCCTAACTGTGAAGAAAGTCTAGATGCAAATGTCTATAGGGCACATTTAATGCAGAAAAGCATTCAAACCTCTCCAAAGCACAGAAGAATTTAAAAAGGTACATTTCTCCTTTGTAAGGTGAGTCAAAAGTGATCAGAGTAGTAGCTTCTCCCAGTATTTTCTTTCAAGGGCGAAGAAATAGAACATAAACAGGAAAAGATTACAGACACAGGAAGAAGTGTTGCCTGGCAGAGCTAAAGGGCAACAGAAAAAAAGCTTCAATTCAAGTGAGATGTTTCTATTCCTAAAATTCATGTAGAGCTCACTGAAGCATGTACAAAATGACAACAGGTTTAATATGTCTGCCACTTGTTAGACTAATAAAGCTGAATTTGAAAAAATCCTGTATGCATACATTTTTAAAAGGTGTTGCACTATTGATGTAGTAAGAGCAGAAGGACAGTAACCTTCATTAAAACTTGGTTATGTGGTCATCTGCGTAGTTCTTGGCTGCAGTGCAATGTGTGTTTTCTGCAAAAAAAGACTTCTGAGAGAGCATGACCTTTCTGAAGAATAGACTGGTATCCTGCAGGGCCAGGATCTGTGGTCAAGAATCAATACAGGCTTCTGGAGGTGTCTCGTTTGTTTTAATGGAGAGCGAGCAAAACAGCGTGATGAGCGGCATAAATCCATAAACACTATTCAAATGTCATTTAAGGTGCCTTCAAGGTTAACAATCATTGCTATCAAATCAGCTGTCAGAATGGCAGGAAGCTTTCATTTGCTGAGAGGTCTAAGGTCTAATGCGGTAATTAAACCCAGAATACAAAATAAACTGTTCCCATGCAGTGTACCAGTGAGCTGAAGAATCCTAATGAATAGTCAGCATTGCTGCTGCTAATGGTCACAAAACTTTTACTTCTGCTCCAGCAGCTTTTCCTTCTTAAGTTCTTTATCATGTTTCT
Organism: Passer montanus; assembly: GCF_014805655.1. Taxonomy (NCBI): domain Eukaryota; kingdom Metazoa; phylum Chordata; class Aves; order Passeriformes; family Passeridae; genus Passer; species Passer montanus. The sequence continues at coordinate 564,575 of NW_024374590.1, forward strand.
AGGACTGTTCCTTTGCAGTTTTCTGACAAAAATTCACTGAAAGCAATAAATTTTTTGACTTGTCACACTCTGTACCTGGATGAAGTACATCCACTCTTCAGCCAGCTCAGAGTGATTTAGGGGCTGTAACACTGATAGGAAGAGAAGCAAGTGTTACAGCACAGGTCGCCCTCATATCTGTTGTATCTTGTGAGTCTGAGATGGGAGTGTTGGCACACTGTGACTCTGCAGGCCTATATAACCTTGAAAACACATTAAGCACCTTCTCGACCCTGGAAATCACACTGGTCATTTATGAAAAGGCTAAAAAATAGCCTAAAAGCTACTACTGCTCTTTCCTCACTGAACTTCCTGGGAAAAAGGAAAATATTAAAAAACAAACACCACAACAAAAAAGCATCTGCTCTTATAGATGGCAGTGTGAGGAATATTATGAGTAGGACTGCTTGGCACATTCCCAAATTTACAGCTGCTGGTATTAAAAAAATGTATCTTCTGTAAAGGCAAGTCCAAGCACTCCTGGCTTCCCAGCAGCTTCAAAGGAAGCAAGGACTCATTGGTATCTCCTATGCCCAAAATGCAACCATCACACTCACTGAAGGGCCAGCAATAGAACAATATGGGATAATAAAAAATGTTTTAATGTTTTAAGGGCAAAGTATCAGTGAATAAACCTTTGCTAAGCCTTATTTTACTGCCTGTGATCTTTACGTTAATAAATCAGGCTGAATTTCCAGAGTGTCACAAACCTGACTGCAACCCTTAGGAGGACCAAGAAGTATCAGAAATTATTTGTCAGAACTGAGGCATTGCTATTCAGTGATAGAAGGGGACACTGAAAGGATTTCTGAACCTGAGACTTGGCTTCATAGACCTAAAAATGCCCACTGTATCCAGACACAGTAAGCTTAAAAGCTTTTGTGATTGAATAATTGAGTACATTCATATTGCAAACTATAAGAGGGCAAGGAGAAAGCTCAGTCACAGGAACTCTCAACACCCATTTAATTGCTTAATTGTTAGCTCTCTCCTGGCTCTGGTCGCATACAGAGGATTTGATATGGAAATTGGGTTTATTCTCAAGACTGGTGGATATCAGACAACAGTCTAACAAATACCCTGAAACACATCACTCCAAGAAAAAAATAACTTTTGCATTTCTGGTCTTTGGCTTAATAAACGGTGTTTGTTGTAGGTCCTAAACCAACTACAGCATTATTTAGTTCCTCAAGAATTTATTTTAAAAAAAGGGGAAAAAATTGTAATATACTAGACTAGACATTATATTTCCTCGAAAGAAGCAAAGTCTCAAAATTGGAAAATGTTAAGCTTTTAGAGAAAATGATTTAATAGTCTCTTAACTGTGGAATATACAGAGCAATAATTCTGACAAAAGGTGACTTATCTTTCTGGGACACCTATCAAATTGATTGTGCAGATTAAATACGTGCTCCAAACTGTATGCATACAGGTACTAAAACCACAAAGTACTGCTGAAAATGTCCAAAATCATCCCTTGTGTAACTCTATTGAAGCCAGGGGAATGACGCCTGGGAGACATTTGTCACGTTTATAGGCAGGTTTCAATCTCAGTGACAGCAGAACAAAGGCCCCTGTCAGCAGGAGCTCTGCCAAAAGTTCTCTTACAGAGTGAGCAAGTGCAAGGCGTAGGCACAGGAGCCCCATTACTGACTAATTCAGGCCCAAAACAAGATTGAACCAGAGCTAATAGGAAAGGTTCAACCTACTGCCTCTTCCGTGTGTATGATACATCCCTGTTGGATCCCAGGTGGGTTTTAAGGTTCCTCTCCTGGAAGAGAAATATTAGTGCCTTAGAAGTACTAAAGTAACCTACACTCCTTCCATCAATTCAACACATGCAAATGTCATGACTCAGATCAGATCAGCCATATAGTGGCATGACGTAAAGAAAGAAATAACTGGTCAAGATATTAAACTGTCCAGTTATTTTTCATACAGTTCCTCCCCTTCATCCATACCAGTTAGGAGACATTAAGTAGAAAATGTAAACCAAAGTAAAATGGAGCTCTGAGTAAAATAAATCACACATTAGTTGCACATCGTGTGGGTAACAAGCTTGCAATTTCTATCTAAAGTCTTCTGATTATGCCGGTTTTGAGTGACCATTAAGAAATCAATGATAACAAACTTCATATACACCCAGAGTTGCTCCCATTGTAAGAGAAGGTACTGTTCCAATGAGAGGAAGTTATATCTGAAATGAACTGATAACTTAAAAAGCAAAAGGTTGAAGTATGATGATGGCAACTACTGCACATGCTTTTTTACCTTACTCTGTTCCTCCCTTAATAAGGAGTTTGCTGCTGAGCAATGACCTCTCTTCCTATTTCCTTCACCTTAAAATCACTGCGCAGACTAAAATTCCTAATGACCCCTGAAGTAGAAAAAAGAAAGTAGAACCGTGCAGACACAGGGATTTATCAAGAGCAATGAAGATCACAGAAAATGGATGTCACAGATTACGGTATTTAACAAGACAAACAATACGACAAAACTAATGGCAAAGTAAGATTGAGAGTTTTTTAAATACACCTGGGAAAATGTAGTAAGTGACATTCAAATGAAGAAATACTTATCTAAAAGAGATGGTTAACAAGCACAGTGGCTTTTTTTTTCCTGTCAGTCTTCAACAGTGGGAGAGGAGTTGTATGCTCTCTTGAAGATATTTTTCAGGAACTGATCCTTAGAAACGGAAATCCCTAGTGAGAACCTTAAGTGCAGCAAATCACTGAGTGCAGATCAGATACTTGGATAGCTCTGTAAAAAGATTATTCACTACAGATTTGGTTATGCCATGAAACCTCAAATCATGGAAGAAATATAAGGGCAACATCGTTACAAAGGAGAAGTGTCCATAGCTCCTGAGACAGGCTATTGGAACAAATTAGATCAGTCCTTGTGCTCACAGCTGCAAAAAACCTAAAATCAAACCAAGCCAAAACCACATTTTTTGACTCATGCAACTATCATGGATTAAGGCCCTATTTCAATGGAAGTCCTTTTTGTCTATCTATTCAGCACAAAGAAAAAAATTCTTATTCCTCTGCAGTGAATATATACTGTATTGCATTACAGACTCAACAGTAGAGTGCCTGCTTCTTTTTAGAAAAAGATGCAAACAAAATGTGGCCTAGCACGCAAAAGAGTATTAAAAATAATAATTTTGTGAGACTGTCACTTATCAATTAAATAAAAAAATAAACTAAAATCCTGTGGTATTTAAAAATACGGTTCTTCTCAACGAGATAGTTAACGTCAATATGCTAAGTAGATCTATTCATTAGTGTACTGCAAGAGAAAGTTGACTAAATAGTTGAAGCCTGCAGGTAATCATTTCAGTTAATGAAGTATGGAAGATTGTAAATAACTTCACACGGATTTGCAAAGGATAGGAGACTAAATGAGAAACACCAATTTCTGGTAAAGTAAATGATCATTTGTATCAGCAACAAAATAATTCTAATACTTCTAGCTTGAAATAGGACATTTATCCAGAAATTACATTAAACTTATCAGTAAACAACATGTGTAAGTTTAAAAAAAAAAGTAGATTTTGTGGAATTAAGATATATTGGTATGACTATTTTACAAAACTTCAGTGCAATTTCAGATTTCCACAATTTTTCGAAATGCAAGAGAAGAATTTGAAAGATCCAAATTTCATATTGATTTTTGTGTCAATTTCACTGACATTTTTTGCAAGAGGATTTTTTTGCAACTAAATTTGCATGCTCTGGGGCTCTTTTCTCTGTAGCTTGTTTTGGTTTTTATAAAGATACAAGATAACACAAATGGGATTGAAAAGAAACCCCATATATCTTCTGCATTTTATTAGGAAAGTAATTAGGAGAAAAATGTGCATAAAGAAAAACTATTCATTAAGCATGTGAGATACTGGAAATAAACATCAATATTGTAAATGTAACTCCCAAATATCCAGTGAATGCAATACTACTGAAGCCCCTCCTGTTCCCTGCCTTAAAAAACAAATGGATAAGAACATCACATATATACTTTTATAAGAGTTTAGGTACTTAATTAGAATGTTCATGTTTTACTATCACAACAAATGTAAAAGCCCCATGCCGTTAAAACAGTTATTAATATATTGTGAGCTATTTTACTAATATTCAGAGGGATCCAGCTAGGTCACAAGACTCCTACTTCTGTATCTTTGAGAATTCAAACACACAGATGATCCACCACAGCGAGCCTTAGCATGAGAGTCCCCAGGGCACATGTTTTAATAATGCCTATTCTAAAACCACTTCTACTTTTCCTCTGCAGTGATAAAGAAAACACAAAATTTAATGTTTACATTTAAGCACAAAATGTCTGTCTGTTAAAAATTCCTGTCTCTGTCAGCTATTACTAAGCAGGCCTAGGGCAGATTATCTCCTCATTTGAGAATATCAAAAATATTCCTAAAATTAGGTGTGTGTGCGTGTGATGAAAAGTTCTATTAAGATAACAAACAAAGGAGAGAGCTAAGTAAACCAAGTCACATATTTTCAAGGCTTATCTCCAAGTAGCCTGAACCCCAATATCACTGATGGTCTAGGCAGTCTTCCACATCATGTTATCCTGGCGTGTGATCATGCATTTACAACAGGTGATCCAAGCATTAGAAGTCCCAGCATGGCCTGTTTTACAAACACACAGCAGTACAGGGAAGTGTGAACTGTATCAGAAAGCAGGGTCTAGAAATTTGCAAGAACGCTTAACTTTCAACAACAAGGAAAAGAAATTAGGAGAGCTAATTCTTGCCCCACTCATGTTTAGACAAAAAGACTCTAACATGGAACTCTTACTTTGGACTGATACATCTAACAGTACTTCAGACTGAACAGGCTCTCTCTCCATTTTTAGTGTCAAGCACTTGAAGTTCCCTTCTCTTTTCCAACTAAATGTGTGCATGTGGGTTGCATGCCAGGACAAATTGTGCCCTCAGTCTCTCCCACAGAGACAGAAAAATCCCAGACAGATTGCTCACATCATGCCTTGCCATCAATATCATCTCCCCTTCTATCTACACCTTCCCAAAGCCTGCTAGTCCTACTCAAGGCATCACTAAACATATTGTTCTCATGCCCATCCATCAAGTGCAGTGAGAGCATGACTGTAACCCTGCAGTGGGCTTTTACAGGAACTGCAGAAAATAAACCCTTAGGTGAAGGTTACAAATAGCTGGGTGGTGGTAAATAGGGGTGGTAAGCAGTAGGTGTTTAAGTGCTCTTACTGCTAAGGGGGTTTCTACCAGAGAAAGCTCAGCTGGACCAGCAGAGCTGGGGCAGAGTCAGTAGGGCTGGCTGATCTAGAAGAGTAAGATCACTTCACTCCCCAGCTAAGCAAGTTTTAGCTGAAAAATACGTAAGATACATGAAATATGGAGGTCTACAATGCCATTCTTGCAAAACCACTGCCGAGGTCAAAATCATAATTTGAATAATCTGTCCTTTATGTCATTAATATGCAGGTTCTTTTTTACCCTGGTAAACTATTACTCTTTCTCTCTATAATCTGGGATGCTTCATGGAGGGCTGTACCCTCACTATCTCCCTAATGTATCACTGTATGGACAAAACATTAAGAATGAAAACAGTGGGATTCAGGAGCAGAGAGGGCTATACCACTGGTTTGATAGACTCAAAAGGTTAATCTTCAGCTACATCTTGTTCATTAGTCTAAATATACATTTAAAACATCAGTGTGCTTTAAAGTACTTCGTCAGTACCCATTAAGAATGTGCGTTGCATATTTCAGACATCTTGATAGTAGTAGGTGCTGAAAAGCAGGCAGTGTTCATATTTTTAATGAGTGGTTTTCCCTCTGAGTGCACTATGGGGCTATGATGCACGATAAAGTGACCTTGTATGCCCTGCGGACATGCAAGAGCAACCCATTCTATGAAAATCAGACAATTAAAAGGCATAATGTATGAGCGTGACTTCAAAGCAGCTATTCTTTCAGGTCTGGATTGCAAACCCTACTTCTTCCCACTGATATAAAGGAGGTGAGGAGGTCTAAGAAGATCTTTCTACTACTGGCCACCTACACTGGAATGTGGACAGCTGAAAAAAAGGAGTCACTGTAAGGATATTATTCCCCCTCTAATACACAATACACTTTTTCGCATCATGCTGCTAACAGAGCTACACTGTCCAAGTAAATATCCTGCAGTAGATAGATTAATTGCACCTGCCAGTTAGGGACAAAACTACATCTATTCTGCTAAACATCACTGTGCCCCAGGCCATGCAGTGAATAAACTTCTTGGTTGGGCTGGAAGTATGACATCCCACAGCCCAGTCCCACTTGCTCATGCCATCTTTCTGCCTTTTAGAAATAATTGTTTGGGCTTTAAGATGTTTCAGTTTGAATACCTGAAATAACAGGAAGGCTGTCGTGCAATCTGTCAGCACAGAACGGTGTGTACACAGCATGCTGCTGAGGGAATGAAGGATATGGCATCAGAACATATGGTGTGTTTCAAAGTACATGGCCCGTTGGGATGGTGTAGAGGACTGTGTAGGGCAGAGGAAACCAAACCTGGCATAGTTCTGGCTGAGGAATGATTTGTCCTCAGGAAGAAGCTTCTCTTGAACTGCACCTGGGTTCACCTTGGAGGGAAGAAACACTTTGATTTGCTTCACCAGAGAGCCTAAGAATCAAGTAACGTAACACCACTTCACAAAGAAGCATTTGATTTATTTGACAATGCCAACACATACAAGGCATCCTTTTCCACTGAAGCTGCAGGAACCAGTTGTGCAAGTAATGTATCTGTTCTGCCAGCAGCTCTGTAAAATGTGAGGGTAGGAGCAGAGGGTTTCACAACAAAGGTCAGGGACAGCAGCAGGGGAATGGTGCCACGGTAGGAAAATTGTGGTTGCTGGTAATGATGGCAATGAGCTCTACCAACAGCTCCAACACTGCTCACAGTGTTACTGGGGAAATGCCATCTCCTGCTGCCCTTAATCACACCCTGTGGGAGTGAGTGTATGTAAAGTATGTAAAGGAGCAGCCAACCTGGGAAATATGAGAATGACTACCAGCAGCCCACTGCTGTTTGCTTTAAAACATAAGTACCAGGAACGCAACTCAGTGCCTCTAGCAGAGGTTATGCACAGTGCAGAGTAGCACAGGAGCAACTGGATTCTACTTTCAACATATGGAACAAGTGGATTGCCAGGCTTTTAGCACGGTACCTTCCACATGTTGCTGTAAAAACACTGTAATGAAAAATAATACTTTAAACTGACAAGAGCTTTTGTCTCCCACATGCACAATGCTTATACATACATGATAAGTGTTATGCTAGTAGGATCATGAGGCAACATGCAGGGCTCAGACATCTCCACAGCCAAGCACTGTCTCACACTCTATCATCACTCCCCTTCAGCAGAGCCCAACTGTGATTGGCATGGGTCAGACCACCTTGCATTCCTCCTCTGAGGAGCTGGAAAAACTTCAGGAACATGTGCATTTACCCTTGCAGATGTTGCCTACAAATGACAACTGCTGAACCAATGAGTATGTGAAAGGTAAGGTCATGATGACTTGGTAGTGTCAGATAATGCCTGATCATACATTCAGGGGTTTCTCTTTTCTTCTTCCATTACTGATTTGATCATTTACCACTAGGTGAGCACACTGCTCACTGAGGAATTGCTCTTCTTCACCAGGACAACACAGAGGATAACAGCTTCATAGATACCTTTAGGCAACTCTTTGCCACAGAGAGTTTGGGATAGAATTAAAAAAAACACCACAATAACCTTTCCACTGATAGCTCATGGTTAGTAAATGACTGTTGCTTGTCCTTTGGAAGATCAAGTAATTTAAATTTTAAAATAGTTATAATTCTACCTTTGACTATATCTCCTATTGCTGTTCCATACACTGCCCTCAAGGCTATCAATAACATCACAAGAAACCTCTGCTACTGCCTCTAGAAATTGTTTAAAATAATGAAGATGAAAGAAGAAAGGAAAACTAGAAGAAAAACAGAATGGAAATGTATGCCTTAAAAGCTAGTAGTTGAAAGAAACGTTTTAAATAATGTCTAGGTACTTTAAAAGGAATAAGTGCATATTAATTCTTTCTTCTTAATAAACCAAATTTTAAAAAATAGTGCCAGAATCTTTGTAATTTATTGAATGCAGCTGAACATATAAAAAAATACTTGGGAGTGTGTACTTCTGACTGGACTAGAAGATTTTGTATATCAAGCTCATTAAGAGTTCATGTCATAAATATGGAGCATTGCTAGGCCGTAAATATATCTATGAACAAGAATATTTTGTGTATCTGGAAACTTTTATTTTTTAGATTAACTTCAGCAGAGACTTACTCAGCTAGAATTTTTAGAGAATTTAGATTCATTCAGCAATATTTCAACAATGCTACACTTTTCAGGAAAGAAAGCAGTATTTGAATTCTGAGAGTAAACCTTATAGTGAAGAAACAAATATTCATTTAAAAATCTCCCTTTTGATAAATTATTTAGAAGGATGGGTTAGTTGGTATAAGTGCACACAAATGTATTGCAACTGTCAATTTATATTTATTTGAGTAAATAGTATCAATGTCACAATAAGATCCCATGTATTTAGAATACTGAGTGGTAACCAAAGTAAAATCAAGAGAAATACACGACTCAGACCTAAGCCTAGATGACCATTTGAACCCACTGACTTTGTATCTGAAAACTTTTTTTTTTTAAGATACTTTCATATTCATCTATGGGTTTTAATTTTCTTTCTCTGAGACATTTGCATTTGCTGGTAAGGAAATTGCATGCCTCTAAAGCAGATCAAAATTCAAGGATTAATTCCACTTTGAATAAATAAAATACATTTCACAAACACTCCTGCAACACAACACAGCCATAGGACATGTGAATTACCTAAGAGTACTGGTGACAGGAGTTTTAGAAATTGTGTCTTTACTTAGAGATATTTTTCACATCCAATATAAACTGTCTCCTAGCAAAGGATATCCCTGTCTCTCTCCCATGTTTGCCTTCAAAACACTGAGCAAAATTCTTATTTCCACTTTTTTGAGCAGGTTCTTTCAGGATAAATGTCTCTGCATCCACAATGGAATTAATGTATCAGTCTCTTTTCTAACTTATCGTATCTTCTCATGTCTTTTAAGTTCATATAATGCATTATTCAAAGCAAGGACCAAGCTTTTCTCTTGTGTTCAAGGTGTCTATTACACTTCAGAAAATGCACGAGCAATAACTGCTTCCTACAAAGTCAGAAGCTCGCACTGACAAACTGGGATGTAGCAACTCATCTAACTAATTGGCTTTTAAAAATTTTTATGAGACTTGCTTTGGAGTTAAAACACTAGAAGAAAGAGTCTATTTTACCACAGCTACCTGTATTTTATAGCAATAAAGGAAAAAATGTCACCAGATCTTTAGCCTCTGAAGAGTTGTGGATTTTACTGTTTTTTGCAAATCTCCAGAAATACTCTGAGCTGCTAGCATAGTCACTACACAAAATAAGACTGGTTCTCCTGGGCCACACTTCTATAAATTTTATTCCTGACAAGAGGCACAAAGGCAACAAAAAACAGTCTAGGGAGATGTACTAGGAAACAATAAACATAGTATTATAAAGCTTGCAAAAGGAGAATTACCCATTTTGAAGTACACAGCCTCTACCCTACTGCACCCACCTTCTATTCAGAGGCAAATAAATTCTCCACGATAGCTCCTAGCGGTCTCCACAGTTATTCACTGAACTTGCCCTCAAGTTACAGGGTAATAAAGGGATAACAACCCTTGGCTGACTAAATGAGGAGGTGGGTCCCCTCATCAAAGCCCATCTTTCATTACTTGCCCTTTTCCTTTGCTCATCCAGTGAAGCAAAAGAACAATTAATGGCCTAATATATATTTATTCCAGTTAAATCTCTTTGTGGGGCATTACTGTGGTAATGCTCCAAAACTAGGTTATAGTTTGATTAAAAGTCAGCAATGTAGTAACAAAAACAACTCTTATTTCAACTAACCATATGGAGGCACTTGGTATTACTATCCTTATAACATCATGCTGTCAGGCTTCTTTTTTGAAACTATTAAAATTTTTACACAACATATAATTGCATTTCTGCTGAATGCCATTTTTCCTATTCATCTGTTATTAGCCTGTTAAATTTTGGTCACTCTCACAGAAGGCCACCTACATACATCCTGAAAATTTGAGAATTACATCTGTGATACATGTTCTGACCTGCATTCAGTCTGACATCCCCACAAAGAGGAATATAATCTAAATTTATTTGATACAACAGAAAAGAATTTGCCCGGATAACCATACTGCTACAGCAAATTTCTGCCAAAAAAAAACTATTAAATTTAGATGAAATACTATCTTATTCTGTTCTATTTTCATATAAGCAAGCTGCTTTAAAGGACTTTGAGTATAAACTAGGGATCTGATCCTTCTAAATTCTAAAGCCAAAGACAATATGATCAGTTTTTAAGGGTAGTGATGTCTCCTGCACTTCGACATCACCTCAAAAAGGCTCTAATGCACTGAGCACTGGCCAAAAACTCAAGAGATATTGAAGGCAATCACACAGCCTCTAATCTTACTAGACACAATATTCTTACCACAGCTGTCTTAAACCAGTTTTACAGAAGTGATGGAACTACTGTTTAAATGGTTATTACACAAGAGTATGTTGTTATTGCCTTACACGTATAGAAGCTGACTTACTGTAAACCCAAACCAAGCCCAACTTAAGCTAAGCCAATAGTCAGGGAAGAAGAATAAATAGAGGGTTAAAATCATTACAGATTCCTCATATGAAGAAAGGAACCTCCTTATGCACAGTCCTTGACACAGGAAAATAATGGAAATGCCCTCCTCCTTCACTCCAGGCATCCACTAACTAGGATTTCCCTATTTTATATAGTTAACAGCTTGACAGGAAATTTAGAGAAGGAAAACATACATTGCATGATTTCTAAAATGGCAAACAACCTCAAAAATCAACTTTCACTAAGCCTTGCTGATGATGATTTTGTTCTTATGTTGATGAAGTCAGCATGTTGATGCTGAATTCATTTACTCATGCAGATCATTGATTTCACCACATCTTCTGCATATTAATGAAAATGAGATCAATTATAAGTAAGTACATGTTCTATCTAAAAACTTCTGTGTTTTCCTCTAATTAGTTAGTATGTATATAAACATATTTTTTAGGCTTTCTGCAATTAATATTCTATTAACAGTGGTCCGTTTTGCAGATAAAAAATAGACCTCTATAGTTAAGGATGGGAAGATTTTCACAAAAATATGCTTCCTTGCACCCAGACACCTCATCTCAGAGATTTAAAAAGGTATTTCACTGAACTGACAGATGAACCATGTTTTATTTATTCAATGTTGTCAACTATTTGATGTACATTATAAAAATAATTATGAGAACAAGCCCACTCCATTTCCTTTTTTACTTCCTTTGGGGCTTTTTGTTTTATTTTTTTTTTGTGTGTTTTATTTTTTGTTTGTTTGTTTGTTTGGTTCTTTTTATTGTCCTCCTCTTTGAAATACCAGAGTCCTTTTTTTGCACAAGAGTAACAGGGCTTGCTATACCAAACCTGTAATGAAATTCAAATTTCACAGGATTAAGTTTTTTTATTGGTTGATGTTGATCAGCTTTGCTATTGGAGCGTGGATATAACTTTTCTCAATATGTTTTAAAACAGAGTCTCTGACACATTTTATAGCCAGGATAATATGATGGGATATTTGTTTGTAACTTACAGTTCTTTTCTGTTTACTTTGTAACTGTTTATCAAACATGAATGTCATTAAAACTCCTTGCAATTAAAATACCATTTTCATTCTACTTTCTATCACATGAACTCACATGAACAAAGAAAAGAACATTGTCCTGAATTTTCCACACTCCAGGAGTAAGTACACTCCTTAATGGTGTTAAGGAGTGTAGGCTGGATTATGTGTACTGGCTGATCCTGTTTTACCGACTGCAAAGCAGCGTGCTGTAAAATGTACATATGTTGGTCATTAAGATGTTTTGACAAGCTCTACATACATCACAAAGTTTATTAAAAAACTTTCAAACTAACAAAATCAACAGAAAATATGAGTCATTAGGAGGCAATTTTGAGTCAGTTCTGAGGAAATGCCCATACTGATGATTTGTGTTGCTAGAGGCAGAGTCCTTCATGCCAGATATGGAACTATGGTCCTGGTTACTTACAATTAGATGGTTCTGGAACACTTTTTTTTGAGGAATTCAAGGAAGTAGAGGCCCAGTATCCTGGCAAGACTCCAGTGCTGGTAATTACATTATATCTCTAACTTTTTTCCTTTAAATTGCAGCTGGGGAAAAAGAGTTATTTCTAATGCTGATAGGAAGAAAAACCAAAACTCCACTGTTCTTGTGCTGCCAGTGGGAAAAGATATAGTGCTTCTAATTCAAAAGAAGAGCGTATGAAGGACCTGAAATTGCACTTTGGGCAGTGCAGGACAAATGTGAGGTGCTTCTTTTAATCAAGAAGAGAAAACCTAGTTTTTTTCCTATAACATAGTTATATTATGCATTTCTTTTAGAAAAACAGCATGCATATATCATAGCAAAGAAGAAGAAGCAGGTAAGATTTTGCAGACTCTTCATAAAAATCATGTACCCATTATAGGTCTGGTAATTCCCACTGAAGAGATTTAATTTTACTGTATTACTTGAAGTACTTGCCAGGTCTTAGAAGAAGTGTATTCCTGGGGATCAGGTCTTCACTGCTTTTAATGTAGTGGAAATACTGTGGATAGTCACTCTAAGAGAGCTGGCAAAACTAAATTTGAGTAGCAGATTAAAATCTTCCTTTGTTCAGCTCATTTTAGGCCACTATGTCCAGCAGATACTTTTCTTTACTGTGTGTGTCATTTTAACACTTCTTCCAAAGCACTTTGTTCTTTCCATCAACCTGGATTTCTGATAAAATTCTCCAGGAACTAATGAGAGCTAAGAAGTGAGTGCAATTAAAACATGCCATTTTGAGCAGCTGATGCAATTTTCAGGAAAACTTTGGTCGTTTTTCTTTGAGGAATATAAAGGAAAAGGAAAATGGAATTGAAAGACAAAGTTATACTACAGCTCTGGATTCTGGGTCAAGGGACATGCCCTGGCTTGAAAGGCACCTTAATACTGCTGAAGAAATTATCCACACTGTCCACATGAATAAAGGACCCAGATCAGTCTTCACCCTGTATAAAATCTAGTACGTTCCAGCATTCCAGATGTTATTATTCCAAATCCCAAAAATACAGAAAGATTGTCTATGCCTCCTTTATATATGTGGCAGCAATAAAATACCTCTGGGTTTCTTTGCATCCTCCATGGGTGGAAGTGTCAGGGTAGCAGGGAGAGCCCTACCTTGCTACAAGAGATAATTCCTACTAAAATCAGCAGAAAATCACTGAAAAGCACAAATATACACAGAGTCTTACTTTGACACCTCTACTTAGGTATTTCTGTCCTGAACTATTTTTAATGGGTACAACTCCCACCCTTTTGCTTTCTTTGTAGTCTCTGTATTGTTTGAGGGCTATAAGGACATAAAAGTCATCTGTGTAGTTTTAAGTACTTGAGAAGAGAACAAATGCATTTTTAAAGCAGAAAAAAATTGAAGCTTGTTATTCTAGAGGTAAATGGTTAACCTTTTCACTATGTAATGGTCCATGGACTGAAGAAAAGAATAGGATGTGGATCACGGTTCCTTTTATTTTTGTCACTTTATTCTTTGAAGATTCAATTCACCTCAGATTAAACTGAAGTTCTTTCTTTGTCATTAAGTTTCCCAAAAATAGATCCTAGGGTTTAAATATCATTTACATAACAGTCAGAAGAATAATCATACAAATAAGAATTTATGAATGATTAATCACAACTGCTGTTATATTAGCACAATACTATTTTTAATTTATGGGGCCCACAATGGCATTTTTACTAACCTGCTAAGGGGCAAGTAGCAATTAAATAAGCACACTGATTAACTGATGAATCACTGCATAGGCATACAGAGATGGATGGATGGATTTCTTGATTGATTGATTGACTGATTGATTGATTGATGAATCCTTCCACTGTGATCATGCCACAGCATACCTGAATGACAAGGAAACTCTTGTGTGACAAACAGTGTCCTCAACAACAAAAAGATCATAAAAGTATCACAAATATAGAGAAGTATTGTTAATGTTATTTTCGCTGAAAGGGAAGCATTTTGCTCTCCACAAAAGGGATGAAATCTAGACCCTGTTTCAGCTGCCATAATCTGCTGAGCACTTACAATTCAATGGGGAGAAAAGAGCTGTGTTGAAGTGCTCTGGTAATGATCCTTCTGCCTGAAGAGTAACTGAAACTTTCAAAACACTCAAGACGTGCCCATTTTTACACTCCTGATAGTGAAAGGAAACACAGTGTTTTTCTTCTGAAAATGTCAGATAAGATACGTGCTCTGGTTTTGTACCTCTTTTCTTGTTTCCATACCCAGATATCTACTAATTCATACAGCTCCATGGAAACAGAACAACTGACTAAAACCAGTTAAAGACTGGGGAGAAACTACACAAGGGAATTTGAAGAAGCAGCTTTTGGTTTTGTCTTTCTTCCAGGTAGTAGCATGTGAAACTTATACTTAAAACATATTTAAAAGCAACAAAAGATAAAAGCATGGATGTCCATTTTCCTATGCTCAATTAGGCTGGTATTTCAAAGGAAGATATTGCAGATGAAAGCAGTGAGAATTTTCAATCAAAATTCAGTTCTCATTTGGCTTGCAGAACCAAAACTCTCCAGAGGGATGAGGTGCTGCTTTTAGCAAAGTTACAATGCCTTGTGAAAAGGTGCAACACATAGATCTATGGCCAGAAAGCAGCTGGTCACAGAGCTCATATGTGAAGTTTGAGACAGGTTGATACTGCTGTTCTCTCTGATTCACATATGCAACATCATCTTTATATTCTTCTTTTCATTCCAAAGATATTGGTTATACTCCAATGTAGTACCGGGAAAAACTTTGAAATAGCAGAAGTGTCTTAGGAATGCAAAATTTCTTTCTTCTTTGCTTGCTTTCAAGGCTCAAATATTACCTACAGATACAGAAAAATCCTGAAAATAAGTTTATATAACTTACAATCTGCTTTCTATTCTCAAATTATCAAGATAGGGTATTATGAAAAAAGAAATTAATACTATGAATGTTCATCTAAACTATATAATTTTATACTCTAAATTGTCTATCAAAGATAGAGCACACTTATATTGTAACATTCTACAGATTACTTAGCATTTGCTTTTTATTTTGTTCCCTTACTTAGACCAACTAAGACAATTTTTTAATAGCAAAAAATGTGCAGAATACCAGAAGAATAAAACAAATGAACAGATTAAATTTCAGGTATGAAGGAGGGGATGAAGACATATTTATTTAGTCATCAGACCAGATGAGAATATAAATTAAGATACACAGCTCCTAGGTCCACTGTTTCACAGTGTAATTGGAATTATTTAAGCATGTCTCTTAAAATCAGATGTCCCTTCAAATTTATGCAGATATACTACTCCAATACCTACATCTATACCTGGAGATCAAGGGAGATTTATGCAACCTAAAGGAAGTGCTGACAAGGAGGTAGCTGGGACATTTCCACTGCTGTCAACAAAGAGAAAGGCAGTGTTTTGCTAAGAGCAATTAGATCTTCAGTAGGTCACTGTGTAGAGATGTGTATCTGGCTCCACTTTTTATGGGGATAGCTAAGAGCCACATTTCCCACTTCTCTACAGTGCTTGATGACAATCCCAGAATTAGTTAGAGATTGGTTGAGCTTGGAAGGGACCTTTGCAGATCATTTTGCCCAATCCCGAAAGAGGTTCTCAGGTAGGTTATGCTTTGGTGAAATGACTGGGGACTGGAGAGCTGTTCTCAAAGCTCCATTTCCCTGACAGCTGGGACAGACCCTGAGCAGTTCTTGGGAAAGAGAATGCTGAAACAGGAGAGTCAGGGCAGGACAAACCCAGGCCACTTCCCTGAGCAAAGGCAGGTGCCAGGCAGAGATGGACACGGTGCTTCAACAGCTCTTCTGGATGGTGTAAAGGCCTGCCCATCTCTGAGGTGGGGTGATTAAAAAAATGCAGAGTGAAACAGAGGCAGCAGGCAACAAAGCAGCCAGGTAGAAGAATAGAATCTGTGAATAAAAGCACATCTTACATACTGAGCTTCAGGAACAGTACTTTGACACAACCCTATTTATTTCACAAAGCAAGTACAAAGAGATATTCAACCTTATTGTCATTTTCTCCTCTACAACAAAGGATCCTCAGGACTCTAATTACTAGCTAGCTTCTTGCATCAAGAAAGGGAAATGCTGGTAGGAGACATGGAATTTATTTTTAAGAAGATAAAACTGTGAGCAGATTTTTCTGATGAACCACAAAAGAGCAGATGCCAGCATGTTTAAAAAACTCCAAAACAGACACAGTAATTTTATATAAGACTAAAAGACAAGAGGTGCAAAAGGGGATCAAAGCAGCATCTGGTGATTTCTGAGAAAAAGAGAAGCTGACTTTAAAAACAGCTTTAAACCTTTGTTGGATTAGCTGTTATCAAAGGCATCAGTAGAAAAGCATCAGAGGAGCTGATGAAGTGACCAGCAGACTGCCTGTCATAACTTTAAAAGTTTTCTGTGAATTAACCAATGCTAGTCAAACTTTTGTTCTGAATTTGCTAATGGAAGTGACCTATAACTTGAACTTCAAAGCTCAGAAATCATGTTTCATGAATACAGTGTAAGTCAGTCATCTGGATACAAAATTGAGCTTGCCATAGTTCTTTAACAGATTTTATATTTATAAAAGACATCTATTCATAATACACTGACACTCAAAGGAAGAGACATGTGGCTGTTCCAACTGAAACCTTTTTTTTTCCTTTTCTTTATTTTTTCTTTTGCCAGAGGAAGAGCTTTCTTTGAATTATAGCCAGAAAAAAAATGGTTGTAGGGATCAGGAATGGGGTTCCTAACAGTCACTCCTAATCAGCTAAACATGTTAGACCTCAAGGGCACAAGGCGGTCTCCAAAAACTTGCCAATACTATGCATATCTGGCACAATCCTTGTTATAGATGCCTCAGTCTAAGCAGTTAATTTGAGTTGGCCAAAGACCAAGCAAGAGAATAAAGCTGCTGTCAGGCAAGAGAAATGAATGTGAAGGCTGTACTGACAAATTCAGCAGGGTATACTCACTACCAGGCCTATATGCATTCAAAGAATTAAGTAAAGAATCACTGGATGACTTCTTGCTACTTTTAGCCTGGTTAGTAATGCCTAGACAAAGCTTATGTACACTATCTATACTAGAAGCAACATATTTAAAACTTATGTGAGGCAATTTATCAATCTTCAAACTGAATGGAAATAGACCCAGTTTGTTTCAAAGTAGTGATTCACACTGACTTTACCATACAAAATGAACACTGAGGTGGTGTTCATTTTGTATGAACATGACTAGATTCAGTGGATCCTTGCAGAAATTAAGAGCTTTACATATTCTATTCTTACTAATGTAGATTTGAGTTTGCCATGCTCTCATCAATTTCAGCACAGACTGCATGAGAAACCACTTCTGTTATGCACAGAGAAAATTCATTCCTTAAGAGAACTCTTGCAGGTGCTTCTGTTTCAGCATTCCTGCTTTCAAGACCTTTCTAGAGCTGGAAAAAAAAATAGAGCACAAGGAAGCAATTATTAGATTTCAGTGAAGATTTTGTTTTGTTTGGTGTTTTTATTGTTGTTTTCTGGGACTTTTTTGTTGGTGTTTTTGTTTTGTTGGTTTTGGATTTTTTTAAAGAAGAAAATCCAACACAAGATGATGGTAAGGCTCAAGTTAATACACTGCTTCACTGCTTTCAGTGTTATCTATGTTGGGAGAAGCTTGGGGCCAGGGTGAACTCTATTCCCTTTCAAGAGCTGTGTCGACTGAAGAATCTTAGAAGGAACTTAAAAGAAATTTTACAGTGTTGCATGAATGTAACGAAGTAGGATAAAGCTAAAGCTTTCTTTACCCACTGGACAACCACAAATATTACTATAAGTAGAAGAAAAAACAATTAATCATTGCAAGGAACAATTTTCCCTCTCAAAACATGGTTACTTGTCTCCACAATCACAGAACAGAATCTTCTTCCAAAACAAACGCAAGTATACTGCAAAATAGGCATGCAAGAAACAAACAGACCAAACAAATCAACCAACCAACACCTCAAAACTCTGACAGATTTGTTAGTAAATATAAAAAAGAAAAAATAGAGAAATGCTTAGAAATCATAGTGACTTTAACCTACTAGGAGTCACTCAATCGAAATTTCCAACAGGAAAAGGAGAGTGTAAGAGGGATCTTTAAATGAACTGCTTAATCCATTCTTAGACTCCCTGAAGTGTCTTAAAATTTGTCTTGCATTGCTATAAAAGGTCTCTATCTGATTTTCTCATGAAGAGCAGTTTTCTGGTTTTCCAGAAGTATTGAGTAAATGCTCAAGACCCTTCCTGGCATAACATGCTGAAGATTCAATTTCGCAAAGGCCTTTTCATTTCAAATGCTATGAATTTATTTTCTCTCTCCTACTTTTACAACATCATCAAGACTCATCAGCAAGTTCTTGTAGAAGCAAGAAAAAAGTGGATTGTTAACAGCATAATATTGTCTGTCTTTTTTTAGGGCTTAATATGAAGTAAATTGCAATATTTGGATGCAAAATTTCAATGATTCATGACACATCAGGAGAAAGCTTAAAGTAGAACTAAATATTCAGAAGTCTTATCTAGGAGTGGGTGAGAGGAAGATCTGTTTAGGGCTATGGGTACTGCCACATGCAATGAAAAATGGTTTGAACAAAGAATGTTACGAACTTGTATTATGATTTAAGAATTTCTGGTGACATAGTCCTTCCAAAAGCCATACTCAGGCTTTTGGAAAAACATATTTTTCTGTTGCATGAAATGCTAACAGAAAGTTGATTATGGAGACACAGACTGCTGTCATTAACAATTTTTCTTCATTCAAAGGTAAGTATTATAAGCACTAATTTATACAACAAGCGTTCAGACACCTTTGTCTAGCCTGTCATCCCTATGCTACCTTAAAATCAATAGAGATAAATTAGCTCCTCCAGAGGGTTATTAATTTTATTTTGTCTGAGAAATGTGAGATGCCTTAACAGCTTAAGACAGAACTGATGCAAGAAGAGTGATCTAGAACTTTCCATAACATGGCTCACAAGAAAATAAGTGTGAACAGAATTGCTAAATTTTCACAATAAGTGAGAAAAGTAGGAATTTTACAGATGCCATCAAAGGCCTTCTGTGCTTTCGATATTAGGTCATATTCTGGGTTCCAAGTCCCAGTTGAGTTTAATTCTCAGCAGTGCAACACACCTGGGCATTCAAATTGGAATTCAGATTCAGATTTAACAACACAAATGAGTTAAAATTTCTCTAAGAACAAAGTAACAGGTCCACAGTGTGTTGATGATCTTTGACAGAGGTCAGGTCATTCTTTACATACACATATCAGATTAAGGTGTTTAATCAAACTCATCTATTTTTCAATTAAAACAATTTGCCTAGGTACCTCTTAACAGTCAAACACCTATTGGTGCAGCTAGGGTTGCAAGGAATTTCAGGGAAATCCTCATGATTTAAAAAATATTAAAGTTAATAGGAGAATGTATTTCTCTTTATATAAAGAACATTAAAGAAGAGTTTATTTCTGACTTAGATCCTTACTGGTGTTTAACCACAATGTCATTCTCCACTGTGATGCTATTGCATCTCAATGAGAAGCTTTGGAAGAAACTGATACTTCATTGGAGCTGTACATAAGTGTATGTGGTATATTGCAAAGTGAAATGTGCTCTTTTGCATTTAAATGGGCAAGGAGATGAAAACATTAAATCGTGGTTCATTGCAAACAAACATAGGACTGTCCATTTGTTACATTCTCTTCCCCAGACTCAGCTGATGAACAACCAAATCACTAATACAAGCTTGATACCATTTGATAGGTTTGTGCCTTTACCACACTTACAGAAAGATGTTGATTTGCATCCTGCAGAGTAACTAATATTCTGTAGCTAATTGTGTGCACTGCCATGACAGAACATCTAAAGAAGGACATTACCACATACATCTCAGAGGGAATAGGAAGATACTTCATTTACAGCCACCCATCTGTCTAGTCACAGCAGAATTACATAGAAACACAATGCACAGATCACTGTCCTTCAGGAACCACTGTCCCATCACAAAAGCCTGGCTCTCTGCACAACTCAATTCAAATCCCAGTTCACTGTGCTACAAGATTCTGTACATTGTATGCTAAATGACAGGCAGAGAAATTTGAATCAGGGAATTAGAGGGGAGAAGATAAATGCAAAGGTTAATATAAACATAAAGAGAAACAATTTAGCTTTATTTTTTTTCCCAGTACAGTATTTATCTTGCTGATGTCTCCCAGTGGGACACTGTCCTGTGAGAGTGAAAAATACTGTGGAGGTCTTGTCAAAATGCAGTTCAGCAAAGATGAATGTTCTGCTGGAGAACAGAAAATAAGTTTCTTTTCAGATTTAGATGACTCAGAGACTTTTAACAGCAATTAACTGTTGAGAATATCGATAACATAATTCATCATAAATATTAAAGTAAAGGGAAGTATTATCACACTGACTTCTCAGTGGCACACTCAATAAACACATCTTTTTTTGGAAGAGTCAGAGAAAACACTCTAATGTAAAAGCAAGGGACTCCACAGGGCATCCTTCCACCATGCTGCAAATCACTGAGGTCCTGAAGCTAATGCTGACCAAGCTCCTGTGTCTGCTCGAGGCAGCTCAGCATGGTGCACATGTTCTAATAAAAACGTAACATTACACCTAAAATAAAAGATTTCTCAGCAGGAAAACTGTTTGGATGTGGCATCATACAAATTCAGTTGCACTGCTTTTAAATTACTTAGTTGTATGTCATATCCCATGACTCCAGAGCTGGTGTGAGATGTTGCCAGCTTCAGCACTTCTGCAGTGGCTACGATTAAGCACTACAGTTGTCCAGTGCTGTCAATGCTAGATTAGATTAGGCTTGGAAAAATGTCTTTATTTTACTTGAGACCATCTGTATTCTGAGCAACTGTCCTACCATCAATTAAAAAAACCAAAGTTTCTTCTGTTCTATATGCTGACATATTTGCTTTGGTGTATTTGCAAGTATAGATGTGTTTGTGGGAGGCATTTTCATGTTTATGTTTCTGGCAATAAGTGTCAGATCAATTCCTATCACCCCATATGGATTTCTACTTTATGCAGTTTTTATCTACTCAGTGTCTTCTTCTGGCTGTTCAATCCAAACCAGATTTCCTCCATTTCTTTATAAAAAACAACTGCAATTTCACTCAAATATTATTACTCTCATTACGTTATTCAGTGAAAACAGCTTAACCAAAATATACACAGACAGAAAATAAAATCTTCATTTTTGCTCATATTTACAAAATTTTCATGACTTTTAAGAACTTACTTTACAGATTAATACGTTATACCTCAAATTTTGTGCCTATTATGGGAGTATTTTTTACGATCTTTGTTTAGAGAAAAAAAGTTCTGTTCAATAAGGAACACTGTCTTAGGTAAAACTAGAAGGCACTAACACAAACTTTGGTCTCCCTTTCCCAGCGGAAAAATGGCGGAAGAGTGTCAGAAAAGAATGAGTTGTCCAAAGAAAACCTTTTATCTTTTAGTTGAATGAATCTTGAGAGACCACTCTGCATAGTCACCATCTCTAAGGACATGGGGAATGGGAGATTTCCACATGACCCAAGGGAGGCAGACTCAGGAATCTGTGTCAGGGAAAGCTGTTGTATGGAGGTACTTCTGAGTTTTTGGACATCCCAACAGGGGAGCAAAGAAGAACCCTGAAAAGAGGTGGGGAGGTTGAAAACAGAAGGGGAGGGGTTTAAACAGCACTGGAGGGAAGGATGCTTACATGGAGCTCCTCACCTTGGTGCTGCAATAGCAAGGGAGAGAGAGGTGGGAATGGAGGAAGCAGAGGTGGAAAATCAGGAGATGCTGCACTTCAGCAGGATAAAGCGTGGCGGTGAGTTGGAGGGCTGGCACATGAGGACCCCAATCATATGGAATAGGGGAGGAGGAAGGAAAAAAATGTATGCAAGGAGTTCTGGCTGCAGGCTGTGAACTTGAAACTGCTTATGAGATGTTATTATCCAAGTTAGGAAATGTGGGACACTGGAAGCATTTTGTATAAAATGTTGCATAATTGGGCTGCCAAGATTTAATATTACTATACCACCACTCATTAGAAGTACGTATACAAAAAAAATCAATAATGAAAAAAGCCTCACAGACCAGTAAGTATATTCTGCCCTAATTCAAAAGATTTTGGCAATTGAAGGAAGGGTTTGTACAGGTTTTAAAAATGCACAGGAATATGTCCCTAGTAATAGTGAAGCATATGTGAGATGTCCTTTTTTCAAGTACAGAATGTTTTATCTTAGATCATGCTACTTCAGCAACAAAACTAATTAGTGACACAACAGCAAGACTGGGATCATCTATTTAAAAATAAAAATAAAAAAAATTTACAAGGAGATTGGTCAGACAAAACAACACAAAGAAAAACAAAACAAAAAAAAGACAAAGTTATAGAGGCCTTTGGACCAGAAATACAGCTAATTGCTTAAATATATCACAGGCACACTCTTACAGAGACATACTCTTAATATAGGCAAACATGTGGTAATTCCTATCAACTTATATTCATTGGCAGACTTTGTGCTCTTTCTCTGGCATACAAGCTACAGCATTTCCCAGGCATATCAGCCAATTAGGAAGAGGTCAACTTTCCAGGTTATGTTAAACTTAAATTTTGTTCAGATTAAAAAAAAAAGCTACTGCATCAACTAAAATTGTTGACAGGAAGGCATGCACTTAACCAGAATTCCTGTCTGATGATAATTCAGCTGTGGCATGTTACAAGCCTGTTTCTGAAGCTCAGTGTAGTAAATAGGAGCTCACGGTCCCAGAAGAATACACGGCTTGCAAGATATTTTTTGAGATAACAAATATTCCATACGTGGCATCTTGTCACCAATCTCACAGTTAAAGAACCATGATTTTAAGCAGCAAATGGGAAATTGTAGGTTTTCATAAAATCCTAAATAAAACGTGGGTCAAATTTCAGTAGGAAGGCAATTGCCTGAAATGTTGTGGGTTAACCCCAGCCAGCAACTAGATCCCATGCTGCCATCATGGCAGGATGGGAGAGAGAATTGGAAGGGTAAATTTGAGAAAACTCATGGGTTAAGATAAAAGACAGTTTAATAGATAAAGCAAAAGCCATGCAGAGAAACAAAGCAAACCAAGGAATTCATTCACCCCTTCCCAAGGGCAGGCAAGTGTTTGGCCATCTCCAGGAAAGCCAGGCTCCACCACATGGAACAGATTATTAGGATTAGAAAAGGCCATTACTGCAAATGTTCTCCCTTTACTCCTTCTTTCCCCAGCTTCATATGCCAAGCATGGTGGGTGCCACATGGTAGGGAATATCCCCTGTGTCAGCTGGGGTCACCTGTCCCAGCTGTGTCCTGGGACAAAGCCTTTTCTGTCTCTCACCCCACCCCCAGCCTGCTCACTGCTCAGCAACAGCTAAAATATTTTGTTGACTTTGTTATTTTGTTGACTTTGCTGTTACACTGTCTTGGTCACAAATCCAAAACACAGACTTAACTATCTGTGTTACTATGAAGATTTAATTCTACTCTAGCCAAAACCAGCATAAAGAATGGGCAGCTCACTGCTCAGCAACAGCTAAAATACACCACTGTTATTTTGTTGACTTTGTTGTTACACTGTCTTGGTCACAAATCCAAAACACAGACTTAACTATCTGTGTTACTATGAAGATTTAATTCTACTCTAGCCAAAACCAGCATAAAGAATGGGCATTTTATTCCAAAACTGATTTTCAAGATAAACAAGGAGACGTGCCCTCAGTGATGTAACAGCCCTAAAAGACTTCACTGCTGTTTCTCATACTCACAGTTTTTTGCACCCACTAGGCTGATAACTGGCAAAACTCACTTAATTTAGCAAAAAAGAACTTCCAGCCATTATCTAATTAATCCTCTAAACCTGAAGATAGACCTCCAATAATGCCAGTGTAACTATTAGGAAAGGTATTCCTTTCCATGACAGGGAGATTGGAACTTGATGATCTTTAAAGTTCCTTTCAACCCTGGCAATTCTACAATTAAGAGCAATCCAGAATTTTCCCTTAACACAGATGGTCCTGAGGAAAAACTTTGATGGGATATTGAGTCTTTTTACAGTTGCTAAAAATAGAAACACCATCACATTAGTGAATAAAATGGAAGAAACCTAAGTATTTTAGGTTTGCAGAAGGAGCAGCCATTTGATTGCAGATATTAGGAAACAGTTTGCAGGAAATTTGAAGGAGCAGAAAGCCCTGACTGTTGCATTTCTGTGTCCCTTCCCGATGAGCCACCTTCCCTGCTGCTCCTCGGGGGCACAAGCTATGGAAGTTAAACTTCAAGTATGATGTTCAAGTTTATCCACCATTGCACCGTTGCAGCTGGATATCACAGCTGTGCCTTCATTCACAACCAGCAACGAATTCCCTGAGAAACTAAGGACTTCCAAGACCAGTCTTGTACACCGGTGAGCTAATGGACTGGCTGGGGACAAGGGACTGAC
The DNA here is from genome assembly GCF_014805655.1 of Passer montanus. Lineage (NCBI taxonomy): Eukaryota > Metazoa > Chordata > Aves > Passeriformes > Passeridae > Passer > Passer montanus. Next base: position 589,444 of record NW_024374590.1, read on the forward strand.
TTCAAGCTAAGTGACTGACTGATCTTCGAGCCACCTTCTGTCACAATCAATTATGTGACTGAAGAACTGCAGGTAAGTGAGCACTCCATGGAGGAATTTTAAAGGGTTGTAGAGATTCCCCCAGGCAGTTCCTTCAGTGCTTTGTTCAATTTGTGAGCTTAAATGTCTTGATTAATGTCCTGAGTATAGTGTCCCAGTTGGATCCTACTGGGGAATTAATCCAACCATCTGTAGGTAAGCCACATGAAAACAGCCTGTAGAAACGTGCTACAGACACAGAAATGTCCTGGCAGGACAGTCTTTAGCACATTCTCTTGCGATGGTTGGAAGGTGTTTCTATGTCACTTGAGATAGCGCTTGAAAATGCACCGTGCAGGCACTGGGGTTGCCAAGTAGTACCACAAGCCAGCAGAAGAGTGGTTTGGGGAGTCTTGTCCAAGATGTCCATAGCAGACTTTTGCAATAAGGAGAGTTTCCCATTTCCAACCAGACCAGATGTTTTGGGTGATTTCATTCCGAACCCAAGTATCACAGAATGCCATGGTCCAAAGTTTGGTGTGGTTTTTTGTTTTGTTTTGTTTTTTAAGTAAGTATTTTGTCCACTATACATGTCACAATACTTAGCATCAAAGCACAGTCATTCAGAGAAGGTGTGGATCTCCAAATTCTCCAAAGAGCTGGGGGAAAGTGTTAGCATAATTTTTCCCACAGCACACCCAAGAAGGATGTATTGTGGTAAGGAATCACAGCAAGACAAGAAATGCGGAATGACTAAGTCTGTTTCTCACCTTCCCATATTTTGTGTTTCCACAGAATCCATAAAACCGTAAGATTATATACAGAAAGAGTAGGAAACACTGTATTTAAAATCCAGCTCAAATTTGGAAACTGAGAGCTTAGTAGTATTTGTTTAACAAGATCCAGCACAAAGTGAGGAACATGGAAATGGCAAATCCTGCATGACATCTGCCAACAAACATAATCTCCCTAATTCTGCTTTACTCTGTATTGTTAAAAACCCCCAAACCTTAAAATCCAATAAAGTTCTTTTTTTTTTTTTTAGTCCTTCTACTCTCATTGTTGATTTCCATCTACATTTTCACAGGAACTATCAGACACATGTGTCCAAACCATGAAGTCTGAACATCTTTACTCTGTATTGTTAAAAATCCCCAAACCTTAAAATCCAATAAAGTTTTTTTTTTTTTTTTTTTTTTTTGTCCTTCTACTCTCATTGTTGATTTCCATCTACATTTTCACAGGAACTATCAGACACATGTGTCCAAACCATGAAGTCTGAACAATTAAATTAAGTAATAGAGCCCCTATCAGTAACATCAAATTTGGAAGCAACACTGTTAATAGCACACCATGTCAGTTAATAAACTTCAGTGTATATAAGATAATCCTGCCCTATTTGGTACGTGCATGTCAAAGGGAAAAGTTAAAGGACTCTCTGATATTTTTTAGATTTTGAATTATCACAAAGACCACATTTGAATCATGGAGATCTTCTGTGTCTTATTATCAATCCTATACTTCTAGGAAGAACTATAAAGACCAGACTTACAGGTGTATACACTTCCTAAATGAGCACTGCAGTATTGAGTAAACTTCCAGTGAGCAATACCAGCTAATAATGCTTGAGAGAATTCTAAAAGCCAACAGATCTCTTTAATTCAGCTGCTTAAAATATGCAGCTTTGCCTTTTTGAGTTATTAAATTTCACCTAACATATTAATCTTCTTTACGCTTTTCTGTACCTGGAACTACCTAACACTCAAGGATGCTTCAAGCTGGATGAGAGATAAATGGAGGAGAGAGATATAATAGAGGTCTCTTAAATTCAAAGCAGTTTGAAGAAGATGCATACAGACTGTTCATTCTTTTTTTCTCATACAGGGAGTAAGGGAATGACTTACTACCAAAACCAACCATGAAAAACAAAACCCCAGAAAAAGCAAGGAAGGAAAACAAACATAACTTGTATCACACAGCAAATTAAGGTGAGAAAGTACTTGTAAATTTTTACAGTGTTTCAAAACTGACAGGAAAAATTAATGGAAAAAAAAGTTTGGTTTGGAATCATTCAACACAAAACTACCATTATGGCTCAGGAAGCCCTGGAAAAATTTCTGTGCGATGTTACTTCCAGTTTAGACTCTTCCTTAGGTTGTCAATACCCTATTACTAATCCATTGTATTCAAGATGTGAATTGGCTGAATATTAGGTGTACTCTTCTATGAACCTGAATATGTTCTTATGCCACTGTCTGGCGACAGGAAAAATTAATGGAAAAAAGGCTTAGTTTGGAATCATTCAACACAAAACTACCATTATGGCTCAGGAAGCCCTGGAAAAATTTCTGTGCGATGTTACTTCCAGTTTAGACTCTTCCTTAGGTTGTCAATACCCTATTACTAATCCATTTTATTCAAGATTTGAATTGGCTGAATATTTGGTGCACTCTTGTATGAACCTGAATATGTTCTTATGCCACTGTCTGGTGCTTTGAAATGTCCAAGCATTGTAAAACTACACATCTCCTGGGTTTTGCTATTTTTAAATCATTACCTTTGTCTAATACATATAGGAACAAATTCAAATATGAACTTCTTCTATTCCAGAACTCACATGTGAAAATTTCAAAGAGAAAATGGATACATCCTGTAGCTAAACAGATACACTGTACTGAACCAATCAACCAACAAACCAAACGAAAACAGTCTCAATCATTAGATGTCATCTTTTTAAATATCTATGTCCAGCAGCTGTTGTATCGTCACGAGCTTCTCTCCTCTACGGTGACTGAAGAAGAAGCCTTTCCCTGAAAAATACTTTACTGAAAATTACAGAAATATAATAACATGAAAACAAAAGAAGGTTTATTTTTAAGAGCTTCTCTGCAGCTTAAGGAAGCACTGTTAAATTCCTACATAAGGTACAACAAAGAAGACTCCTATCACTAAAATTGAAGATCCTAATTTGATATCAGAAAAACCTGTATTTTGTATTTCTAGTAGTGGACTTACAAATCTACTGTTTCCTTCTTCTTATATATGATACACTCACCTTCTAAAAAGGGAAGCACCAGAAATATATTCCATTAAGTATTTTTCTTTTTTTTTTTCTCCTTGCCCTGTCAGTGGACTTACCAATCTACTGCTTCCTTCTTCTTACATATGATACACTCACTTTCTAAAAAGGGAAGCACCAAAAAGATATATTCCATTAAGTATTTTTCTTTTTTTTTTTCTCCTTGCCCTGTTTTTTCATTTGGATTACTTTCTCATTTCTGCTTCTTGATTACTTCTCTCTCATATTAAAACCAGGTTTTAAATGAACCATAAGCTTAGCATGGCAATTCTGCACTATCACTCTGAGTACAGCACTTGCATTTGTACGTCACAAACATCCTGACACCTTTATAAGGTTCTTAAAAGAATGAACTTTGAATAAGGCTGCATTCTAAGTAGCAAAGTTTAGGAAGGAGACAAGATTTACATATACTCATTATTGTGCTTCTTCCAGATGTATTAAAAAAACTAAAAAACAAAACCCAAAAAACAAAAACCACAAATACAATGTGCTGAAGTTAATTGATTAACAACAAACACATGCAATAGATTAATAATAAGAATAAGAATTCTATGGATTTATGGAAGTAGTGTGGCTAGGGAGCAGTGACAGTAGAGAGACACATTAAACATTGCAAACTGCAGATCTGCAAAACTCTGCACAGAAACTGTTTGTGGGGAGCCAGCCTGTGAAACAATGCTTTAGTAAGAAATTAAACTTCATATTTACTCCCATTTGTTAACATGCACCAGCCAGAGCAGTGCAATTGCATTTCACTGTTGCCTTTATGTATTTAATAGTGTGCTGAAGGCAAAGTATGCACAAAGTGCTTCCACACACATTGAATTAAAAAAAAAGTGGGAAAACCTTCAATTTGCAATGTCAAATGAGAGACTGATACACCCTGGAGATGCTGAGCCTTTGCACAATTTCTCATCTATGAGCTTCGGAGTAGGTAATCAAAAGCTACACAACTCATTCCTGCACCTATAACCATCCCCGTGGCCCCTCCAAGAAGTCGATTCCACGTACTGGTCTCAACATGATTATTTTATTGACATTGCTCTGCTGAAAGACGTTTGCAAATACCATCCTATTTTCCAGCTCTTTCTAAAAGATCAAAAAGATGCACCTTGCACAGTAGACAGGAATTTACACTGATGAGTGCCTATTGTCTTGAATACAAATGCTGCTCACAGTGTTTGCCCAAAGCTAAATGTGTATGACTGTAATAACTAAATGCAGTTAGGCCCTGAAAGCAGACTTGTATTGGAGATAAAAATATGTTTGTGCTGGAGAATAGCTTTTGCTTGAACAACCCTCAGGCTAAGATCTTCAGGGCCTCCTAATTAGGGAGGATGGCACTGAGCTTGAAACCTGTAATTCCAAATAAAGCAGCTGGAAAAGGCATGTAGCTTCTGGCTGGAAGCAGTAACAAGTGCACTAGGCTAATGCTGCTGGTAATGGATCCTGCAGGTTGAGATCCATTTCTGGCAGAGATCTGCAGGTAGCAAACCACCCTGGTCCATGGGTTCATTCATGTAGTGGGAGGCAAGTAAATAGACTTAAGAATCAGAGCACAACCTGGCCAGGACACTAACTTACATTTTTTCATATTTTTTTGGTTTTTTCAAGTACAGAAATAAGTTTGTATAGGGCTACAGCACCAGAAAGTGCCCCTTCCTCAAACACCCTATTGTATTGCCTTTACTGTTTTAGCTTTCCACATGAGACAGATTGCTGCTCTTTCACCTAAAAGTCACATATCGAGGTCAGCAATAAAACTGATTTTATCATGCTACTCACTTGAACAATATGTTTAACAGATGTGAAATTAATTCATAGAATTTCTTCAAAATTCTTCTAAAGAATATGTTATTTTCAAGTATCTCTCATAATTTCTCATATTTTTTAATCATAGAAAGGATTGAGTAATTTTAAAATTACTTGAAAAGAAAACTTGTAGGAATTCAATTATCATATGCTCACTAAATGATGCGTATATAAAGAAAAAAAAATCAAAGTTACTTAAAAAACGCCAAAAACTGTGTTACGGTTTCTGAGCTGCATAACACATAGCTGAGATGCCAAGAACAAAAGGGTGCAAAAAAATTCCAACAGGATATGACTAGCAGACAAGATACTTGAATATTTCAAGTGACAATGCAAATCATGTCCTTCTTGAATACCTTTCTGAAAATACCATCTCCTCCACAAGGTATGCACAAAAGTATTACAAGTGCCCTCATGTAGAAATGGATCTTGACAGTGATTTTAAGATTGCGTTATATGTCAGATCAAAAAGCAGCAATACTGGAAACAACATTTAAGCACATGGCCAACAATGAACCTACAGTGATTCTCACAGCACCACAAACATGAAAATAAATTGTAGGCACCATTGTGTTCAGAGGCAATTTTAGAGGTTGGTTTATCTTCATGTCTGATGTAAATATTTTACACCAGTACTTTTTATTTTGAAACATCTAATTGTACTGAACTATAAAGCAATTCCCAGAAATATATGTGTTTTAGATACTCAGATAATCTGAATATATGCGGATATTGTAAAAATATAAGCAGTATTGTAAAAGTAGACTTTTCTCTCAGCACATTCAGAGTAGAATAAAATAACTTCTTTTTCTATTCTTGTTATTAAACCATTGCAGAACTATTTTACTTTTCATTAGAAATTCCGATTTATTCTACTTAAAAGCATCAGTAGAGAAAAAAGAAATCTTAAAAAAATCATACAAGAGGGTATGCATAAAATATTTTTAAATGGGTATTCTTTCATGGCACTAGTAAAAAAATGTTAATTTACCAGCTCCTGAATATGCAGAAATCAAATAATCATTCAATTTTCTTGATGGAAATTACAATCCTACTAAGTTACCTTAAAAGACAATTTCACTGCCTTATCTCATGACCTGTATCTGTTTTTTTGTTGGTTTTTTTTTCAGATCATTGCTTTTAATAGCACTTGATAGTTTTTACAACTGCAAGACAAATTAATTTAGCTTGTCTAGATCCATTTGCAGTGTTTTAAGTGCTTCACCCATATATGCTCGTATATTTAAGCCACATCCTACAATTTCAAACAGGAACAAAAAGGCGGCAGACAATTTTCTCAAAGCTTATCTTCTGTTTGAAGATGGAGATATAAAAATACGAGCAATATCTAGTACTTTCACACCTGGGTGACTTTAATAATGTGATTTTATGCTTTTCAGAAAATCTGCAGAAGCAACTGAACTCACCACTTAGAAGACTTTTTTGTATTGAAAAGTGAAGTTTCATTAATGAAAGAAACAGAGAACTTCTCATGATAGATGTGATTACAGTGTAGTAGAGTAGAGAAAGCCTGAGAATTCAGCACCAAAAAGCAGTGTTTCAGGGGGTTAAAAACCAGGACTCAGGCTTCCATGGGGAATGCTTCCAAATGGCATGTGTTGAAATGGCTGAAGCAGGGATCATCCTGGCCGTACACTCCTCTCACAGCTGGAAGTTCACAGGGAACCCTGTGTAAGCAGAAAGGGTAACCTTCCCACTCCACTGGTCTTCACAGTTCTGTGTATTTTCTAAGCTAAAAGCAACAGCTCTTTACATTAGTAAAGCTGAGTGTTAAGTATGGCAGTTAAGGCAAAAAATAAACATTTTTAGTTATGCTGAAAACTATCTGTGAACATGAGCCAGGGGCCTTAATACCCTCCTACAGGCCATCACTTTGGCTCCTGCAGGTTATAAAATAATGCAAAAAGGGCATAAGAACACACAAAATACCCCAGGATGACAGTTTCAGATCATTACAAAAAACTGGAAAGTTGCCTGCCTTGAGGAAACAACTTACATATGTGGTAAGAATCTTCAGAGGCTTTGGCAGGTTCTCTGCTGCCTATAAGGAGTTTCCAAGTGATTAAGGACTTCCTCAAATTGTAGGTTAACAGTTTTACAGATTCTGTATGTAGCAAAGTAAAATAATTGCTTTATATAACTCAAAAGCCCTCCAAGCACACAGCCTATTATTGCCATGGTGTTAATAGAACAGCTAGTTATAAATCAAGCATATTCTGTGAATAAAATACAACCAAATGTTATCAACTTCCTTAAATTAATTTTAAGTGTTGTCTGGCAGCTAACATAAAAATACCCTAAAACAGGCTGAACACAATGAAAATGATTCAGTATCTCCAAAGAATGACCTTAAGAGACATGGAAATAAATGGATCGAAATACCATTTTTCTTGTATGTACAAACATTTACTAGAGGCTCTTCAAGTAACTTATACATGTGGCAGAAACTATCCATCCTTTGTTTGTGACAGCTTCAGGAATTTGCAACGCCTGCTACTTTGCAGCATTGACTTTTATTATTGGCAATGTATTTTTCCAGCTACATAGCTTGTTTTGCATTCAAATGAGTGAAAAAACTGGCTGTTGTGTTTTTCATGATCACATAAAGAAAGTCATGTTATTCATATACTAATCTTTAGTTCCTATATATTTTATTAGTCCCACTATATTTGCTTTCTCCTTACTTCTACAGTTACTGTTTACCAAAAATGAAGATTCCTACACTGAAATTACAAAAAGAGGGGTTTTGTTTCTTTAAGAACGAATGAATCCCATAGCATTTCAAGCTTTTTGTGTCCTACATTAGAGTCTCTCATTTTGATTCCCAGTAACACATTAAAGCTGGCAGTCCCACTGTTGGTGGGAGAGAGGTATTTTTCAAACACATCTTCTGTTCAACATGGTGCTTCCCTGTATCAGCTTACTTAGGCCAAATGTGGATATAACCAAAAATACATGGACATAACTCAGCTAAAGTTCCGTGACCGAATTAGTATTTATGAGTTCATATCAAACCAAACCAAACCTAACCAAACGAAACCAAACCAGACTTCTGACTGCATTAGCCATATCACTTCTCTGAAGCAGTGGGAAAAAAGTCAAAATTGGAAGGGTATGGCTTCAAAAACATTTCCTTATCAATGTGACCAGATTTATCAATACAGAAGTGAATTTGCTAACTTCACTCAAGTACAGGGCCTATCTGCTATCAATGCCATGGATTAGTGCTCTTTCTGTCACATCTTGCTCAAAAGAGATTGATTGGTTTTATAGACTTAGCTTCCTTAAATTTAGCTCACTACAACATTCGCTGACAAAGCACAGGAGATCCTAAGCAATTCTTAATACATTATGTTGGACTGCCCATATACCCTGACTTTGGGAGCATTGGATACATATTTGTGATTCAGCAAAGATGGCAAAGCAGAGTTCCAAAGCACACAATGCTCTTCACCTCTCCAAGTCTTTACCATATAATACTTCCAATTAAATACACAGAACTTCCCCGTAAAAAAAAAAAAAGAAAAGAAAAATAAAAGAGAGATATCAACTCCACCAAAGTAAGATAGAAGGAAGAATTTGCTGTTATATGATATTCAAGCACTGTGTGATCAGATAGCACATTAGCTGCTTCACAGTGTAGAATGTTAGGCTGTAGAATGGACTTGAAAGCCAGTTGGTTTAAGACACAGTAATGAGTTTGCTTTCAAAAAAAAACACTCAGAAAGTCACTCCTGAGAAAATACTCAGCTTAAGCTTTAACAGATTTTTAAAAAATAAAATCAACTAACTAAAACTAAAGCTACTTAAAATAACACAGTCAAAATCCCTCTTAAAAAATAATAATAAAAAAAAAGCAGATTCATTCTATTTCCAGACCGGAGCAGTACGAAATGTCCTACATCATTCAACTGCTTTAAATAGGTTTTAAAGTCTGACACTAAAATACTGATTCTTAGACCAAATCCTTGAAATCTGACAAGTATTTAGCTATGTAACCACAGTTATTAAAGTCCAAAGTTACAAAGATATGTAAAAAGAACATGCAGTGACACAATCTTTTCTGTAAGAACAATCTTTTACTTTCTCATCTTTCACAAAACAAAGCCACGATACCCTTATCTTTGGTCACCCTTTAAAATCCTGTTGTCTCTCCTGCCTTTTCTGAACATGGTAAATCACAGTAAGAGAAAAAGAACAGTACTTTATACAAGGAAATCATGCAAAAACAAATGGACTGAGACAACATCTTTAAAAGAAAGTCCTCTGCTGCAAGGAGAAGTTAGGGAGGACCACAAGTGAGGTGTATGTCAGATTGTAACTATCATTTCCACAGAAAAATGACTGGCTATGTCAGGCTATGCCCATCATCTAATTCACTGAAATGTGAAATGCAATGCTACCCAAATCATAGAATAAATTAATTTAAGAAATATTAATAAAACACTAAAACCAAAACCCTAAGAGCTATAAATTGCCGGAGGCAGAGCAAGTACGCAAACACCACTCTATGCTCCCTAGAACTTCTACTCTTCCTTCAGCAATTGGTCTCTCCAGATTCATCCAGTGCTATCACTCATATGTTCTTATTGCCAACAGAGTTGCTCTTGTTATTGTTACTATCATCATCATTATTATTATTATTAACAATAGTAGTAGTAGTAATAGTAGTGTACTTAATAGTGCTCTGGATCATGGAGGTGCAATATGAAGGAAACTAATACTTGCAGATGCTATTTTCCAGTCCTTCTCACAGCATTTGAAGACAAAAGACTAATATGGTAACTTCTTTAGGCAAAGCCTATCTGTCCAAATGTTCAGTCATTTCAGTTTGATAAAAACTGCAACAGAAACAAGTCATAATCAACCACCTACATTTGCTGATGCCAGCACCTTAAACATTTTTGTATAGTTATCTCTGAGTTCTTATTTTTCTCTAATTACTCTTAGTGTCTCTAGCTTCTCTACTTCAGCATAACTACTGTCCATATATTCACACAACTTTCTCAGAAAGAATGTTTATGTTTTTTCTTAGCCAAAAGGAAAATCAATGCTTAATTTTCACCCTCCTAATCTTCAAATGCTTCTGGTACAAGATTTTTTTCTTTACATATAGTCATGTTATAGTTTTTGGGATCACCCCTTTTGGCCTTTATTCCTACTTCTCTAATTTTGCTTTAGGACAATACCAATATATTTCAAGAAGGTCTTAACTGCTGACTTAAGATAATAATGGCTCAAAAGAGAACTCTTAATTTTACTTTCTGGCCTGTGAGAGCTTCACTTTCTTCTCTCTATATCTGTGAATAGTTCCATCCTCAGATATAAAGCCTATAACTTGTCTCAAGTGTTGAGTCTAGTTCCCTGTACTCAGAATGTATCTTCACCTTTCAGACTATTTCATCAAATTTTTTAAGAGATGTAGTCCTTCCCATACAAACACACAACCTCCACATTCGTCAGATTCTGACCCTGTGCCTTCATGGGTGCAACTTCTTTTTCTTCATCCCTTTTAAGGGCTGCTTCATCTGCTTATTCACCTCTCTATAATATAACTCTTTTCATAGTAAAAACCAAAAATTTATTAAAATAATTACATACACTTTACACTAGGGAAGGAAGAGTTTGAACAGTCCATTTTCATGTATCTCAAAGTTCCTTTCACCAAAGTCCTGGAAGTACATATATCAATTTGACAGAAGAGCAAGATGTAGCAGATTTATTTTTTTTTTTAGCTTTAGTAATCAATCCATAAAATCCTAAAATACTGTGGAGGGGAAGGGTCCCTGTGAAAACTCTCTGACAAAATATACAACATAAAATCTATCACTCCTGTTACAGGCAATCAGAATGTTTATAGTCTTCCTTTAAGTACAAATTCATTCCTCTATTTAGAGCATAAAGTGAAAAGTACAGATAGAAAGCACTACTGAAATGTGATTGATTGGCTTCCTAAAGTATGCAATTTAAAAACTTGGGCACCTGATGGCATTCATGAGAATTCCAAGTAACTTTAAGAATTTAGTGAATGTTTTCCCCCTCAGATCACCAGAAGTATTCCTTTCTTGCTCTCTTCATGTATAAATATGAAGCAGTCATGTTTCCAACTAGTTCTAGGATAACTCATTCATTTTCCAGCTTTCCTGGCATAGAAAAAAACCAAAAAGTATCTTGCCAAACTTGCAGTCAGACATGACCTTTGACTGCAATCCCCATAGGCAATAACCAAATTGTCCTCAGCAAATCTGAATTAAAATCTCATGTGTTACTTAGGAATGGGTACACAAGAGCATTCTTTGAAAAAAAAATGTAGTTACATTTACAATCTAACTTTTCAAATAGGATAAATACCCAGGGGGTGACCTACTCAACACCTGGCCTATGGACACCTGATGTAATGCACATATTCAGAGGGGAGAAATACCTCTAGTACACGAACTAGGTGTGGCTCATTGAGAGATCTTCAAACTAGCTTGGAAGAGGGAAAGGGACTAAACCAGGCTCTCCAGTGCTAAGCAATGGGATGATGTGACAAGCACTAATGGGGTCCCTTAATCTGCTTCATGAGGTTGCCCCCAGAAGTGCACAGTACACTACATGGATCTTCATGTTTTACCTCTCTGGCTGAGGAAAAGGCAAAAAGGCAAGCAGGGACAGTAGAAACAAAAGATGCTGTGATCTCTTTCACTTTCCAGCTGAATCTTACTGCATTTAGTGCTGTCATTCCACATTACTCTCCCTCATCTGTCTTGTTGAGACAAGTCCTCTTCACTCTCTTACTACTTAAGTTAAACTATGGCTTCATTTCATGTCTAAACATTTGAGACACCTTAAGAGTAAATTATGGTTATTCACATATTCCCATTGCAGTTTTCATACTGCAACACTTTGTGTTAACACACATTCAAGTGTTATGAACCTTAGAGCTATGTCTTAGATTTTAGATTCATCACTGGGTCATGGAATTCAGAATGGTATATTTAGAAAAGATAGGGTAGAGATCAACAAGGATAGAAATTGCTTGTCCTCTCAAAGTGGATAGCTATCACTGGTCTAGGAACTATCATGACTCAGTAATAACTACTCACATTATTTCCCATACATGTTTGCATCAATTGCATTCTTAGTGCATAGATTCACAGATGACATAAGTGGACAAAGAAAACATTAAGTCTGTTGGCTGGAGACACTTTTCAGCAGGTCATCAGACAGGAGGGCAGTGCAAGAGCCCATCTCATTCACTCAGAGGTAACCATCAAACACAGGAATTGCTACCTGACTCAACACAGTTATTTTTGCTCCCTTAAGGAAATGTCTGTTTCAGTTGGAGGAAGAGTAAAACTGGGTCCTACAAAAGTAAAAGTTAATAAGGCAGGAGGAACTGAAGGAAAACAAGTAAATCTATCCAGATGCCTACTCATATTCAAGAAAGGGTAGCTATAAAACTAACACTTCTGCTAGGAAGCAGTGTCTCTCAACAGGAACCTGAATGGCATGTAGAAAGTACAATCCGCTATGTAATGTATACGGACATAGAGACACCTTTCAGTTTTAATGCTGAAATCAAAAAACAAAGCGTTTTTTTTTTTTTCTTTCACTTACTGATCAGTTTTTAGAAACATTTACAACATGCAAAATAGACAGCATGGGAACCAACTTTTTTAAAACGTTTTTAATTTACACAGATTTGAGCTAGGCGTACTTGCCAGGATTTTTCATCTAGGACTGCTTAGCAGATTTCTAAGTGGGCATTGTGACATGCTAACAAATGCTTTATCTCTTCCACACAATTTCAGAATATTCAAAGTACCACCAAAAAAGTCTTAAAAAATACCTAGATCAGCTTCACAGCTTCCAGCAATACAGTTGAGGTATGAAGATGTGTCTTTCAGTGACTATAAAACAGAGCTTTACACTGGGGAATCCAAAGCACTCCAAGGAGCTGGTTTTGGATCTTTTCTTAACAGATGGATTAAGATCTGCTCACTGCATTTCTATAATGACAGGTTTGATAATCACAGAATCACAGAATGGTTAGGGTTAGAAGGGACCTTAAAGATCATCTAGTTCCAACCACCCTGAGGGAGCCAGAGTCACCTCCCACCAGACCTGGTCATTCAAAGTCCCATCCAAGTGGACAACTTATTTTGTGCTTGAAACAAAATTATATTTATGTCAGTATGTTTAGTGAACTGAGTATCATGAATTCATTTCCACAAATCCCTAAAAAAAAAGAATTTATCTCACAAAAAAAAAAGCCTTCTCATATTTTATAAATGAGACACAATTGAATCATTAGTTAACATATTTGTAAGCAGCTCTCTATGTGATCACTGAATTTTTATGTAAAACTGTTTACCTGCGCTATAAGAAGTCTGCAGACATACACAGTTTTTAGCAGTAGCAGCAAAAGCAAGCTACCAATGACTGTCAATAACACTTCATCAACATATATATTATTAATGCAATATTTCATCAATGCAAAATGATGTAATTGCTTCAGATGGCTGACCTTGAAAACACTAAATGTGAATGTCTGATTTTAGGCAGCAATTTCAGAAGCCATGCCATTGCACAGTTCCACCAAGTTTTTCCAGCATGACCATTGCTCACAATTGCATTCTTATTATTAAATTAATAGATATACTATCAGAGCTAAACAGAAGACTACAGAAAGGGCAGAAGTCTGCTTGAGATCCACAAGCTACAGATTTTGAGTCAGCCATGATAAACAATCCTTAAATGAAAATGAGAAGAAAAGTAGCAGACATTTTGGAACATACTACTGCAACCCCATTCCTAAATGCAATGCAACAGGACAGCATGCCTTTTAACAGCACTAAATTCAACCTTTCAGTGCAAGGCTGGACCTTTAACTTCTCCCTGAAACCTGTTCTGAAATCCTGGACACTTATCTATGAGTAAAACAGCCTTATGTTTCCACTCAATATTTCCAGATGGGAAGAGAAGAACAGAATTTTTTTTTTTTAACCAGGCAAAGTATACATGGGGCAGAAAGAATTCAGAGGACAATTGAAAGAGAACCTACAGTTTTAAACTTTCAAAAAGTGTCAAGTATTTGAAAACACAAGCTCTTATTATAAAAAGCTACCACATCTTTTCCGTGTGTCATCACAGACTGTACAGTTTATAGGCCCTAATTCAACTCCCTGCAGTAAAAGCTTCCTTCAAAATTGGATTCAAAGCCTAAAAATTAATGTCAGCATTTTTGAGCGATTCAGCTCTCACACAGGCAGATTCTGGGAAACTGGAAGTCAAAACAGGAAACTGAATTTCAGACACAATCCTGAGATACCAATTAATACACATTTTTATAAACAGGCTCCAAAATAAATCCTCTTCCTTCCTAGTAGACCTCAGCATTACCTTGGTTACGCACATTAAATTGTGCATATATTTTCTTTTAATCACACTGCTGAATTATTTCTCCAAACAATACTAAACGACTGAAGCAGGAAAATAAAGGTATATTGTTTCAGCTATCTGCTTCCAAACCATAGGAATTTTTGCATATCCCTTTTTATAGACAGCTACATTGCTTACAGATTAATGCATAAAACAGCAAAACCCAAAGACTGACCACAAAGTACTTGAAACTACAATGGGTGCCTTTTTTAATCACTTTTTTAAATTAATAAAGTTTCACCTGCATGCAGTCAAAAAAAATTTAAAAGAGATTTCTTAAGAAATTATCAGAGCAGACTTCAATAAAGCGATTCAGTCTAGTTCTCAGAAGACAGAGCTCCTAATTTTGTCCATGTTCCTCACGCTTTTGAGATTTCTATTTGATCTGGATTAAACCCCCTAGCACTACTCTTCTGCTACGACCACCCTCTGATTCCCAGCAAATTCTTCCCTTTTGCCAGCAAGCTGATTTTATTTCTTCAGCTATTAAGAAAGATCATATGAGATCTACTGGAACAAAAGGAATCTGATGATAATTTTATGAACACAATGCAAATGCCAATACAGCATCCCTGCTGTTCTGCAAGGCTTTAATGTACTGGTGCAGGAAGATAAGGGGAGAAATGTTCCAGAGACATTATGCAAACTTAACAAAAAACCCAAGAAAATTCTCCATTTGTAAATATTTTCACTGGTATTAACATTCATTTGCTGTTCCTTTACAGCAAATGCAATCCTCGGTGAAAATGCTTCTGCTTAGCATTTAGAATCTTCTACAAAAATTAAAATCTGCTCAAATTAAGTGTAAATGTTTAGAAGTCCAGAACTTATAACAAGCAAGACTCCAAAGCTTCAGAGTACGGATAAACACATTTTGGAACAGAAGTACAATTATGTGATTATGAACAAAAAGATTTCTGCTTCCAAACTGTTTTATGGTATATTACATAGAAACGCCTTCTGCATTTTTTTTAAATAGTCATGAGGACCAGATGACAAAAACGTTGGTTTCATCCCCACTGGTATGTAAACTTTTTAGAATATACTAACCCTGTACGTTCTATGTACGTGGTGTACCCATAGGCATTATTTTTTATCATTTGGTTTGGGCTATTTCTCATTTACACCTTCAGGTAAAAAGCTATAAACTAGCAAAAATATTTTTTATTTCCAAAAAAACAAAACAGCTTGGCATTTTGGAAACTATCTTCCAAACCCTGCCTGTAAAGAGCTATAAATTAAATTACGCGTGCCCAATTTTTTCTCATGAGCTGCATGAAGTATAGCTAGTTAAACCTTCTGATATGTCTATATCAGGAGCAAAACCACTGACTCTTGCATAAAATTCTCAGAACTAACACAACTGTGCTAAACCCCACAGCTCAGGGAAACAGGAAACCTTTGGCCCACAAAATAACAAACGCTTGATGAAGAAGAACATTGTTATTATGCAGTGACAGCACTCAATTGAACTTGGTCTCCTGATCTAGAGGGCAGTACATTCAACAATCATTGCATTTCGCAGACGTGGAAAGGGAAAATCAGGAACAGATTCTTGAAAAATCTTCATCCTATTTTGCAGTACGTAATTAGAATGCATGAAATTTCAGAGTTGTCTCCAGCGTTATTTCAGGAACTTGGTAATTTGGAAGCGTCTTAAATTAAGTGGGAGTTTCCTGTATGTTTTCCTTTTCATTCCTCCCTCCTCTCATTTTCCCCATGTCTCAACTAATACAGTGCTTGCATTGAGACTTACTGTAGCATGAGCCTGATTTTGATGCAAAATCCTCCCTCTCCAGGATATAGAGGAGGACTGTTTTTCAGGGCACTGTAGAGCACTGCTCTGTCCTCCTTTTGATTCCGTGAGATTTTTCAAGTAAAAGAGAAGACAATCCCCCGCTTTGTGAGATTCTGTATTTCTTTATATTTTTGCTATTTTTCTTACTCTGAAACCTTATTTCTAGGTCTGCGTATCTTGAGAATAGTAGCAAGAAATATGGATTTGAAGCCACAGCTGGCATCAGAAAATTATTAATTATTTTTTCTTCCTTTTTAGTCACTGTAGTATTCCACCCATTCTTTCAAGCATAAAGAAAAACATAAAGAAAAGCATAAATATATTATATTTTAAAAGTAACTTTTCCCCATACACTAACTATATGTTGCAGAAAAGCTACAACTTAAGTTTATATTGGCAAACAGAATGAAAAAGCAAAAACTCAAGGACAGATTCTTACTTTATTTCAAGGGTGTTCTTACTTTATTTCAAGGGGGTTCTTACTTTATTTCAAGGGGGTTTTTGGTTGCTTCTGGATTTCATGAAAATAGAAGATTCTATCTGAAGAGCCTAATAACTGTTCCAGTTCAAGAGATATTGTGAAATTGCTAATTATTTCATGAAAACCAGTTGAAATTAGAATGTCCAGACAACTAACTGCACCATCCTTTCCCTTCACATCCAACTCCATTTGATTTACCTAAAAGTAAAATCCTAACTGTAAGACTTAGAAGCCAAATCACAACACTCAAAAAGAGTATGACACTATGACACTCAAAAATAATAGGTATTATCCACTGGGTCTACCAGAAGACACTCAGCAAAAGAGGCAGCAGGATAAGTACAGCACAGCTTTGTGCCATGAGGGTTGAAAGGGGTTACCTTGTGATAAATTATGGTTGCAATAAAATAAAAAAGAAGGAAGGTGCCTACAGCAGCACACACCAGCCTGTATTCTTCTTCAGTATTTCCTTTTGCCTCTTATTGTCTCTTAACTGCCTATGGAAGCTCTACAAAAATGGAAGGCAGATGGGCAAAGTCTGCTTGACCATTTCTGGAACTTGGAAGATCTTGCAGCACAAAGAATTCATCCGTATTATAACCCCAACTGCTGAAACCATAAAACTGATGTATGTTCCCAAAAAGCCTACGTTTCATTTTTCTCCTGTTAACAAATTTCTTTGGATTGATCTTTTCCTTTCCAGAACACAGAGTAATGCAACAATCCTTTTCCTGAATTTCTTTATGTGACCATTCACCTCACACAAAACCTCTATAAATATCGTTTGTCCTGTTTTATGTATGCAATTATCAGTATGCATTCTGTGCAGCTGCAAGTACATACAGGACTATAAATGCCTGTATAATGTCAGCACGTCTGGCCTTTACGAGACGTTTGTCACTCCATCACATTTGATATATGTGGGTTGCTACTATAATAGCAAAGTCTTGTATATTGCAAGAACAACTTCTGAGCACAGGGCTGAGCTGCACAATGCAGCCCCTAACATTTGCATCTGCACCTGAATTTACGATGAATTTAAGCACAAACACAGGAACTTCCACTTATCAAGGGTGTGCTCATACCTGCCTGTTGTTAGTGAGAGACCTTTTGTGTCCTCCTGAACTAACAGACTGCTTTGTAAAACAAAATAATCAACACATGTTTTGATAGAAATCAAACTAATGTTAACACACTACACACCCCAAAAGGATTAATCTTTGCAAGGAAAGAGCGTTGACAACATTTGTCAGTTTAAACACTTCCTGGCAATAGCTCAGCTTGTTAACAGGCAATGAAAGACTGCTCTATTAAGCTCAGGGTGATGTTGAAATGGTTTCGTATGAGATGATAGCAATTTTCCTTACCACCAAGTGAGGCTGCCTGTTGAGAAAGGCCATGGCACGCTGCAGGTCTTTGCTATTCATAGGTATTGATTGTAATGAGGAAGACATTTTATTGCTATCCAACATCATAGTGAATTACACGAACAGTTATGTTTTTATTAAGAGCTAGGAGTCATATAAAAATGACTTAGACTGCTGCTTAATTTAATGGCATTTCCTTTTAATTTTAACTGAAGCAATGCTCCATACAAATAATAAAACAGATTATAGAATCCTTTGGTTTTAATTTAATCCCAGACTTTGAAAGAGAGAGGGTTTAATAAATGCTCCTCTTTGAATTTACCAAACTACCACTTCCATGAATAACATAGTTTTCCTGATCAGAACTAGATTATTTTGTTGCTTAAGTGAAATTCTGAGGGCCTGGAAGTCGCCCAAGTGACTGTGTGTGAACCTGGCCTCAGTGTATACTGCAAGACAAACCTATTGAAGCATAAAAGAATTAAAAAAGAACAACAAAAAAGAATGTCCACTAACACAGAGGAAAACATAAACCTGGTGAGTGTCCAAAGGTGAAAAGAGAAGAAGCTTTTTGAACTCATTCTGTATTCTGCAGGCTTCAGACATCACACTGCAGAGTAGTATTTTTTATCTGGGTATCAGTGTTGCCAGTCTAACACAAACCTCTGCTGAAGGGATGTTTTAGACTCTGCAGTTTAAATATCCTGCTACACAAAACTTGGTAAATTCAGGCCATCAGATGAGTTTTACTCTATTTCATAGGGCAGTTGTGCCTAAATAAATTTTAGTGTCTAAATAATCCCCTCTGCTAGAGGTGGGGGATCTCTGGTGAAAGAAAACCTCAAAAAAGAGGTTCCTGCTGGAAGATGTTAAATACCAGCTCTCCTAGCTGTTGGTTATTATCTGTCCTTTGCATTCACATTTCTTGAGAACTTGTCAGGAGTGCTTTAATCCTTCACATTCAATATCATCCTTCTATTATAGTGCAGACTTCTGCTTCTAGAAAGGACTCCACCAAGTCCACCATGAAAGGAAGCCTTTTCTACAGAAAGTTATAACATCCACAGGTACAGAGGATTATGCTAAAAGATAAGACTCTTGGTCACTAAATAATGATACCTGATCATTTTCATGTTTAATATGAAATTATTTGTTTTAATTAAGTACCTTTGTATGATTTCAAAGGACTGTGTTGGATTGCACCTGTGCTGATGCAGTTTAACTTCAGTGATTCCACTTGATTTAGCAGAATCCGACCAGTGTTAAGGCTGTTGTAATGAGAACATGAAAGAGGGACCAGCAATCGCCATAAATTAACATGCTTCAGAGTCAGTCTGAGACTTTGAATGGCTGGATGTGCATGCTGGTTTCTCCATTCATTAGTGAGCAAAGAGATACTCTGCTCTCAAGAATACTTGCATAGTTTTCATTAAGTCATCATTGTGTATAAAGTCTTGAAAATATATTATATAATCTTGTATTCTCTCATCATTGTTCCTGTCAACACAGAGGAGAACTTACAGGAAAGAGGTGGAAAATGTAGAGAATAAAAATTTCCATACAGAGCCACAGAGTGCAGTGTCCCAAATGTGGCTACAATGACCAACATTTACAAAATCTGGGCCTTCTAAGTTTGAATTTTAAAGACCTGAAGTTCTTTCTAGGGCTAGTGAAGATGGATATACAAGTCTTTCTCAAAGTATCTCAGGCTGTGATTCTCTCTTCTAATGGCAGAGAGCTCACAGCAAAGTACCCTTCTAGAGACAGTGACCCAAGCAGGTGCCTTAAGTAAAGTTAAGGATGAGAATGGCTTGTGTTAGAAAGAGTAAAGAGTTCATGTTTCCTTATACATGCAGGTTTGGTACTAAAATTATATTTTAAGTATTAATTAATATAGGAAAAGGTGAAACAGTTATTTTCCCATGATTAAAGAACAAGACTAAAAGATGAAAGATCTTGATTTACTCTTCATTTACTATTTACTCAATTTAAAAATTCATTATTTACTAAATATTAATCTACTATTACTATTAAATAGTAATTCTTATTTACTATTTACTAGAACATATCTTCTTTATTTACTACTCATTATGGGTCCTTTTCATTTTAAACCCTGCAAAAAATAACGTAGTTCCAGCATTTATTGGTGACAACATATATATTTAACCATGTGGTCTCTTAGACCAGATTGCGGATTTCAAATCCCAAACATTTCTGCTCAGGAGAGCAGGAGCTGTCCCTATCCAGCTCCTGCCCTATTTCTGCCTTGAGCAGAGCTGGGATACAGGGCAGCTTCTCTAAAAGTCCCTTTTCTTCCTTAGTGCATTGTCTCCTCCAGTGAAAAGACTTTTCAAATACCCCTAGTGGCACAAAAGAAGCTCCTCCAAGGCAGTGTATACCATAGCCCATAGTACTAGACCCCCTCACTGCTATCTCCACCTTCAGCATTACTAGTACTAGAGAATTATCTATACACAGCAGTTTTTCTTCCCGCTGTATTATTTCTACTGTATAAAACATGCTTGCACAATTGCTTTAATTTGAATCTATGGAAATGCACCCTGCATAGCAGAAGGCAGATCAACCTCTGGTTTTTAATAAATGATCATACTGACAATTAAAATTCCTGGTGACAGGTGAATTACTGTTAAAATCTGTGACTGATTTCTAGCAGAAAAATCTGGAACAGCAGGGAGTAGAGCAGCTAGTAGAAAACCTTATTAAAAATCAAGGTAATAAACCTTCAGCAAATATCAATTTTAATTATTTTTTAAATTACCTTTTCCTCTTCCATCTCTTTCATATGGCCCAATCATGTGAAAAGTTAATCATATTTTATAATAAAAAAACATTTACTGTTCTTTTTTTCATCATCTTTAGTGGAGTTTTTCAACAATATGAGCCATTACACTAAAATGGGAATTTCTTCAGCCATCAGTGCACACAGCTGTTTTATAGTTAAACTGTTTCCATCAGTAGAGGTTCTCAGCTCAAGTACTGCAGGTTCCAGAGCATGATTTTGCTACAAGGTTTTTATTTATAAAAACCAATTTTTAATTTCTAATAATAGTTGTACGACTGGCCAATATGTTTGCTCTTAATAGGCTTCTTTACCAATATTTTTTGAAATAACTGAAAACAATAAAAGTTTCTAGAACATGTATAAAGAAGTTGTGAAAATTACATGCCCAGCAGAAAGACATGTGAAAAGGAAAATTCTTCTTAGAAAACCAATGTAATTTATTTTCATGTCTTCCTCTCCCACAGGTTGAAAGGATTTTGTCAAGAAAAGGCTTTCAAGGTCCTTCTTTTTGTGACCTGAGATATAGAGCCCTGCATCTTCATTTCCAGAGGTGAAAGATGTAGCAAATTTTTGCAAGTGATTTGCTTAATGGAAGAAAAGTGTCCTAAGGGCCGCTGAAAAGTGTCACAGAGCAAGGAAACATAAAAACCTCTGTGTGCTTACCGTTTTAAGTTTCAGTCATTTCTCTTTCTTTCCAGAAGTCCTTTTTACTTACACTGTAATAATCTTTAAATGGGTGGTAATGAAGAATAATGTACTCGGGATGACTGGAATTGGTCATCTCTAACTTGTGAGTCACTATGGACAGAGTGTATATTAAACAGTACATCACAGTCAGGGGTTTAATTCCAGCTCCTCTTATTTATCTGCCTAGAATACATCCTGCTCTTCTTGCAGTTTGGGGAGACTGACCTGCTTAGGGGCAGATAAAGGAGTAACTACAGACAACAGCTGTATGATTGCTCTGACATTTGCAAGGGTTAGTGGAAGTGAACAGCCTGGTCTTTACACCTTTTTTTTTCCACAGCAAATCATTTTTTTCTAGATGGGACATTAAGCCAGTTCTTAGTGGAAGTGAACAGCCTGGTCTTTTTTTTCCACAGCAAATCATTTTTTTCTAGATGGGACATTAAGCCAGTTGAGTGTATCTTTAATACATGTTGAATACATATGTACATGCAACCAGATAGATATAGACCAGTTTCTTCAGAAGAAAGACTACTTAATTTAACAAACAGGGACTTTGCATTGCCCAACTAATGCATTTTAAATTCTTACTCTTGGCTCAGCTGCTTTGACTTTCAGAGTCACATATCTCCTCATCAGGATATGGTGGGTTGTAGCCCCTTTCCTGACACAAGATGAAAGCTGCAGCAGCCATCCAGCACTGGTGCTGTTAGCACTGATGCCTGTACATATATATATATATAAAATATATAAAATACATATATGTGTGTGTGTGTATGCATATATATATATACATATATATATATATATATGCTGCTCACAGAGCAAATGAGCAGTAAGGGCCCACAATATTAGAGGACATTCAATGGAATGCTACAGCAAGCACGATTAACTTGGACCACAGCATCCTCCCTCCTCTTTCCAAGCAGCTCCCAGGAACTGGAGGACTGACTGCATTTGATGCACTAAATGAAGTGTCTTCACAGAGCTCCAAAAGTAATGAACCTGGGCTCACAATCCTGTGCAACACACTCACAAAGTTCAGCAAAAAACAACTTGAGATTGCATGAGTCAGAAAACCTGCCATTTACAGAATGAGTTTATCAGAACTAATGTTTTTTTCTAGTAAAAGCTGTTGTACATATGAGCTCAATTTGATGCTGCATTGTTTAGTGGCAGACAGAGATAATACAAAACATAATGCAATTTAACGCTTCATTTCTTCATAAAGTCTAACCTGAAACATTTATTGCTCCATGTTACAGTAGAGAAGGAGTTTGGCAAAATGAGTAAAGTAGGGAATCTGGAAAACTATAAATAGTGCTCTCTGCTTTCCTAAATAATATTTCACACTATACCAAATCTGACCTGAATTATTGTCTAAAATTTCTAAATTCAGGTTAGTCACCCTGGACGAGACTTGTATTTATTGTTTAATCTATTAAAGAAATGGACAGCTCAATCTGCTCTGCCCATGGACTTTGATAACTGAGAAAATGTTTAAAAAGCGCAATCTTAAGCTTCTGATTTTGTTTTTAATCACAACATTGCAAGTGCTGAATTTTGCTTGGGTTTCTTCTCAGCTGTCAATCACATAAGATTGACAACTACATAATTAAATGCAAAAGATTTCAAAACAAAGGAACACTAATGTTTTATGGGTTTAGTCTGCTTTCCAGCTTTTTCAATTGTGAAAGACAAATTCCATTACTTCAGCCCCAAAACACAGAGCACCACATATATTCTTACTCACATACAAACTGCAGACTGCCTTTCCAATAATGGAGGAAAAAAAACCCTATAATCTTTCTGTTTTCTGGACAAAACAGCTGATAACCTCTTCTTTTAGCTTCTCTAGTACCCTCCAAAAATCCCCTCAATAACTTGCCAAGCATGAATTTTGGAGTTTACTAGTTTTATATTTCCCCCCCATACCATTTTCAATCTCAGTTCTGGAAAGCACATTTCTCTTTCAATACCTCTGTTACAAATGGTGGCTATTTTAGCTGTTGCAGTTAATATACATTTTGGGATACCAGCTGGTGCCTCTGTAGAGCACTACACTGTGACATGTGGTAGATGCAAGTCAGATTAAGGTTAGTAATTTTTGTTCTGTATTCTGTTCCACAGAGTATTTCTACCTTTGGCTAGTCTATAAAAACGGATAGAATTCAGACAATTGCAAACATTCCCCAATTCTCTAGAAATCATAAAAGACAGAAGATGAATAATGACCTTAGAGTAAAAAGTGTCACTTCATAGGAAGACCTCAAACTTCACTGAAGATTCTCCAAAACAGGAATTGAAAACATGTATTCACAAAATCTTAAATTTGCACAATCCAAGAGATATTTTCTGTAAGATATGAGAATGAGATAATCAAAAGAAGGAGGTAGATATAAAACCAATCTGCAACCTTAAAGATAACCACTTGCAGCTATTACCACCACAGTTCCTTTTGATTTCAGATTATCTGAATCTACTGCCCATTGACAGGTGCTCAGTATGAAAGAAGCTGTACCTGAATCAAAAGGACAATTTTCACAGTTCAAATATCCATATTGACCCTATGTGGCTTAGTTTCAAGACAAACTCAATTCAAAGCAAAGCAACATTCAAAAGCCCGTGGTTGGTAACTTCTGCAAAATCTAGGCAATTTAACTGTAAATGCCTCACTCCTGCTGGTCAAACTTACCATCTCTTTATGCACAGGCACTCACTGACTTAAACAGATGTACATTAATTGATCCAGCAACTTAAATTAAGTTCCAAAGCAAACCGCAAAGGACGTTACACATGGATTTCAGTTTGCGCAGTAAGGATGTAGAACCATCCCCAGATGTAAATCGCACGCTCACACCTCTGTAGCTCTACAGCTAACTTACACCAAGCCATCTCTACTGTGATGCTCTCATGCTCAAAATTCTTGTAGGGACATTTCATTATAATGGTCAATTAACACTGAAATCCTTTAAGTACTTCATCCATATTAATCCCAACTGAGTACTTCATGATTAATTTTATTGAAACGAATTCCAAGGGAATTGTTAATGATTAAGTTCTTATCGTAGAGCAACACCATTATTTCGTATTTGTATGGGGGTGCCTGGTCTCTATACTACACTTTTGAAAGATTTTTTTTACAGACAGTGGCCAGCCTGACTTAAATGAGGTGTGATACCTTCATATCTAAAACTGGGTGATGTAAATCCAGGCTCCAGAATCTAACCTGGATGTCACTAATCTGACAAAATTCTTCTTGACTGTACCAGTGAGCTTTTGGTTTCTCTTCCTGGTTCTCTGCACATCCTGTTCAAAGATTTCTAAAAAAATGTTCAACTGTCTGCATGTACATACATTCTAGAACAGGAAAGTAAAAGGAAAGCACCTTGATTCACCCTTTTTCCTCTGCCCTGGCTTCAAATATGGAGCAATTAGAAGTGAATGCTTTGTCTCCTTTTAAAGAATATTTAACTAACAAATATGAACCAGAGATAATGCCTCTTTTCTAAATTTATCATTTACTTGAACAGAGACTACAGAATTCTTATATTGACAATTTTCTTACTTTACTCACATTACAGTAAGGTTACCTAAGCTTCAATAAAATTTAAGACCACCAGCAAATTGTATTGCTTTATTTGATGCACCTTTTTCAGTCTAGGTAAGCTTAATATGCAATTTTTACTTGTTGTATTTTATATGAGATATCTCTTGGAAATACACTGCTCAAGCTGGCTATAGTATGAAAACAGGAC
This sequence comes from Passer montanus, assembly GCF_014805655.1. Classification (NCBI taxonomy): domain Eukaryota; kingdom Metazoa; phylum Chordata; class Aves; order Passeriformes; family Passeridae; genus Passer; species Passer montanus. Next base: position 614,697 of record NW_024374590.1, read on the forward strand.
AAAAAAAGCAATGACAGTATATGTGTAGGAGTGGGAAAATGTAAACAATAAAGTCTATAACAACCACATATATACAAATATCATTTTAATAGAATTAATACTGATTCAATTAATAAAAGACTGTAATGATGTAAAGATTATTACAGTCTTTTACTAATGGTGAAAATTCATGCCCAAAAAATCTGGGTTTGCATCCACCAGAGAGAATTTCTAGGGTATCTATTAAGATTCGATAAAAATTCTGGGCCCTTAACATTCCTCAGGAATATATTTTTGAAAACTCTTGACTGAAAAAAATTATGATACCTGAACTGTTTTTTGTTAGTTATTAAAAATATTGTGATGTTGTATTCTGAACTCAACAACTATAAAAACTAGGCATAATTGTTCAAGAGGAGCACAGGAAAGATTGTAAAAATCTATAAATCAAAATGTTATGAGGGTAGGATGAAAATGTACTGGATGCTAAGTTTGGAAAAAGGCAAAGTATGTTTTCCTAAAATTCAAAAGCTTAAATTCCATCTCTCTTACAGAAACACCTTGTAATAAGATCAAAGTTAAGGACATTGGAAGATCTATATATAATTTTCCCCTACGTACCTTCATAATGAATTATGTACTGTAAAAGTATTCATTTACATTATTTGAAACTTTTCTTAAAAACAAGAAATTAAGAGTTATCATTGCAATAATGGAGACAACATTAATGACTGTAAGAGAGAAACCCAGGTCACTGAAAGTTCAATTCTAAACACGTTTGTGTTTGTATTTCTATTAGGATTTTTTTTCACTTAAAATAAGAACTTGCCTACGTCATCATAGAATTGTGGTGTTTAGTGGTTTGGTGTTTTTCTAAATTTATACATTTTTGAATTCTCATCCATGTTGCTGATTCAGCTTATCCTTCTCTCCCACTGATTTTTAGTGGAAATTCCATTAGATTAGTCTTTATTTCACTGTCCACACCATTACTAAAAATGTGCAATAGTACAAGATTGAGGGCATATTCCTACAGGACACACGTCAGCTTGACAGGGAACAACACACTCTGCACAGCTTCCGTACTAATTATATGATCACATAATAGAATGTAATTTTTTTTTTTACACCTTCTTATGAAAATGTCATGTGAAATAATGTCAGAAGATTTACTTGTCAAGACAGATGACATCTCCTGGTTCATCACCTTGCAAGAACTGTTATTCTGTCACAAAAGGATATGGGACTGGAATTACATAATTTCTCCTTGATAAATTCATTTCGGCTATAACTCATCTCCCCACTATTCTGCAGGTGCTTACAGTTAATTTGATTTATTTGTTCCAGTTGTTTGGGGTTTTTTTATGACATTTAAATTATGCTGATGGGTCTGCAATTCTACAGCTCTTCCTTCCTCTCGTTTATGAAGGCAGGCACTGAGTCAGCTCTTCTTGAATTTTCTGAAACTTTCTCCATTCTTCACTACTGAGAACTGCTAATGGATCTTGAGAAGGCTTCATCTAGTTACTTAAATATTGTACAATAAACTTCATTAAACCTGGGTTGTTTTCAAATATGTAATTGTTCTATATATTCATCAGGAAGCTCTTTCAGCATTCCAATCTCACATCTTAGCCCTTTCATAGGCTTAGTAGTTGCATTAATGCACAGTAGCTCCAAGTAAGGAAAACCGAGAAAGAAATGAAACATTTTTTCAGGTTTAATACCATTTTTCAATTTATTTCCTTCACTGTTTGATAGCATATAAACCTTTTTATTTACCTTGCTGTGATTAATGTGTTTATAAAGTTATTTAGTAATTATGCCATTTATGGCATAGGCCTTTTATGTCCTTTTTCTTATTAATGCATAATTTTGTGTATTGGCCTTTATAGTTTCATCACCCTTCCTATTAGTGCTACTTCATCTACAATAATTTGGTAATTTGACCTAGTTTCCACTTTCTGAGGGCTTTTTTTTTTCCTCTGGGCCTTAGGCCACTACAGTCAAGGCTTACTTATGGGAGCTACTTCCTAGGCTTCACAAGTATTGAAATGGTTTGTGCTTCTCCCTTAAATATAATTTCTGGGGGGAACTGCCAGTGCTTGTAAATGCTTTTCTCTTAGATTTATTTGCAATGAGACCTGACTCATCAGCTCTACTAGTTTGTTCTCTTATAATTTATTGGTTTTATTATGATCTGCACTTTCTGTTTCTTGATGTAATAAATCATGTTATGTCCTCCCTAAGCAGGTTAAAGAAAGTGAGAGCAAACCCCCTTCATATTTTCAACTACATTTTCTAGAGGCTTCCTGCTAGCTGCCTTCAAAGAACCACAGAGAGATGGAGGCTGGGAGGGACCTCTGGAGGGGATTAGTCCCAAGCTTCTGCTCAAAACAGCACTTAAAGGAAAAACTGGATGAGATTGCTCAGTGCTTCAAGTCAGCAGGCTTGAAATTCTCCAGGGAATAGACTGAAGTTGATTTCACCACCTCCCTGTACAGTTTTTTTTCCTCACTGTAAACCACTTTTTCCCTAAATTATTGCTATTCCTTATACTTGGCTGAAATCTTTTGCACTGCAGTTTGTGACAGCTGCTTTTCATCCTTCCATTACCCACTGCTGAAAGTCTGTTTTCTCTGGAATGTCCTACAGGTAGGGGCAAACTCAGAATCACAGATCACCGAATGGTTGGTGTTGGAAAGCACCTGAAAGATCATCTAGTTCCAGCCCCCTGCCATGGGCAGGGACACCTGAGCAACCTGGGCTAGTGAAAGCCCTCCGAAGTGTGGCCATGCCCCCAGCCTGCCAGCTGCCTTTCCTCCACTTGGGTAACATCAGTTGCTGAACAGGGAAAGTAACATTTACTCTTGTGCACAAACACAGAACCTTGTACATTTCAAAGTCAAGCTTAAAAGGGAAAGTGGGATACTGCAAACCCATCTACTCCCAACACTGCACTTTAAAACTCTTCAAAAAGTTCCTCCAGGCAATTGCAATACCTGCCAGGGGCTAATATGTTTAGGACTCATAATTAAAATATTCCAGTTATGGCAAAGAGAAACTTAACATTCTACCTAAACCATGAGTAAAGTAAGTAAAAATGAAAGAAAACTTTACTATTGAAGTATCTTTGTTAAAACATAATCTCTATGGCATAATACCACAATGAAGAATGTAAAACTGAGGCACCCATATCTAAAATGCACAACTATCTTTGCAGAAAAACGATTTTTTTTTTCTTTGCAAAATTGAATATTTACTGCTGCACTAGAACCAATGTAAGGGTCTGTAAGGTCATGATATAACTGAGGTTTTTTTAGGAAGTATCATATGAAGTTATTTTTTTCCTCACGCATGTACAACTTAAAGTATTTTGCAAGGATTTTGCCAACCACTGGAAATGAGTAAATAACAGAAGTCAAAACAAATGACAGGTGAGATGGGACCCAGGAACCCGAAGACAGCCTGTTATGTTGTTTAACTGTCTGAATATGGTACATCCCAGAGGGCTCTCTGCCCTTTCACCACCACCACCTGCCAGACTGCAATCCACTGTCTCCACAGACAGAATGATTTTTTGAAGCCTCTGAATATAGTAACATTAATCCACTTCATCAGTCATAAGTCACACTTTCCCACTACAGCTCACAGAATACGAATTAGGGCTGGAGCCCACCAAGGCAGCCAGAAAATGTCCTTTGAACTACATTTGGTCTCTCTCTCTTTTTTTTTTTTTCCCATGAATACTTCCCCAGTACATTGGTAGAAAGGTTCTCAGAATTTGCTAAATGACAACAGTATGTTTTGCTTTATGTCTGTTGTACAGGTGCTCTAAAAAGTCTGTAAACATTAATGTCTCAGAAGAAACAGTAAAGACACTGCAAATAAAATTCAGCCATACTTTAGAACATACCAAGAAGCACAGTATGAATTTACCTTCAGATGTCCCTCTGCTCTTTTTTTTTTCCCCCTTAGTTTACATGGAGTTTTAACACTTGAAACCAAAAGTGATTTGGCATGGTAAAAATTTCTTTATATGGATGGTAACTCCTAATGTTTGACAAAGCTTTCTCAGGTTCAGTAATAGGGCCCCATTCAAATATTTAAAAGAATCCAACTTCTAAGCCTCAGCAGTATCTACCCAATATATAGCTAGCTCATTTAATCCCAAACATACTTTAACAACACTGCTCAGTCAGAAGGAAGCAATTTCACCAGAAGTAAACTAATGGTTTCCATCAAAAAACAACGGAGAAGGCAGTGAAAATGTAGTAGGAAAAGTACTTTTTTTCTTTTTTGATCTTTGTTTTTTCAAGCTTTATTCAGCTGCATAAGGCCAATGCAATAATAAAGGCTAATTTCCTGTGGCAATCATCGTCAAAGGGATTTAAAATTAATGCATGTATTCTGGAGCCATACTGATAAAAAAGGTTCAAACAATCCCTATTATTTCAAATTATATTGAAAAAATAAGTGGTTTTCAACTTATTTCTAGCCATTCATTTTGGATTAACATAAAATACGCTACTTCAAGTTTTACTATCCTTGTGCAACGTATTTATTTCAATATGATTACTATCTTCAGTGAAAGGTTTAATATCAACATACATGTAATTACTGGAATGTTTCAATTTATATTAAGAAATTAAACTGTAAGATCAGCAACAACTGCCTCAACTAAATCAAAAGGTTCTTCCCACAAGCCACATATAAATTTTCTCATTTATTGAAGTTACATCTCTTTCACAGCAAAAACTGAGCCACTCAGCTTCACTTCTAAAATTATCCTTATCAGCTTTGCTGACTGTCTTTACAACACAGGGATTATACATAGTTTGAAAGGATCTCTTCTGAAAGCACTTAATTCTTTTTAAAGGTAAACAAAAATTAAAGTGAGAAAAGTAGAAATTTATCTTGTATTAATTATTTCAATTTTTACTTCTGTGTCACAACTCTGTACATAAGACATTGCAGTCTAACAATAATTCAGTTAAGTTAATTAAATGTTTTGTGCACAATGATTTTTGTATAATGATGAGGAAATAAAATACAAAGCATACTTCTAGTATCTAGGCCAAATAATATTTATTTTTAAATAATGTGACTCCAAGAAATTAATGGGGTAATGTAAAATCTTTACCAGCTGATCTTAACAAAACATGTAAGAATAAAAATCTGGAGCAAAAGCTTCTTTATCCACTTTTGAGGAAAATAAGAAAATGTGCCAGATGTCTCAAATTATACATACGTATATTTTGACACTGTGAGAAAACAAAAGTCCAGTCATGGCAAATATTATTTGTTTTTAAATAGGGTTGGGTATCCCAACACGCTAAGTCTCCAGAGACAAGACAAGGCTCACAGATATGACACAGACCTACTAGGAGCAGCCTACCCTGCTTGGCCACAAGATCTAGCATCTGAAAGCCAGGCAGAAAACACAGGATCTCTCAAAAAAATCTAATGTCTACATAGTACAAGTGAGCGTAGCCCCAGACCACAATGTGTTCAAAACACATTGAAAAACAACGCAAGAAATGTTGCTGCTGTTTCTTCATTGAGCTGTGGACACTGGGTAACCACAACCACCCAAGTTTGCTCTGACCCAGCTTCCTGCAGCAGTGGTGCAGAGGAGACTTGGCTTACAGTGTTCACTGACTCTGGGCAAGGTTCTGCAAAATCATCCAGACAACCAGAATGCCACAGGAACCTGGTGAGCCTAAGAAGTCTACTGCCACAGACCCAAGTGTGACACTAAAGAAAAGGCGGTTTAGGGGAAGGGTGTCAAGTATAACAACAAATGATCAAATGGCAACAGCCTGGATGCTCAGCAGAAGGACAGAAAGGGCGTGGGGATTTAAAATGTCTCCCTAAATGTACGAGTGATGACAACCTGTACATGTCACTGCTGCAGAACAAAAGCAGGGTCCTTTGGCTTTATTAACTGACAAGTATTTCATGACACGCTGGAAATATTTACTTTCTTCTACTTACCACTGGTGGACCTTTTCCAGAGAACTGTCACGGTTTTGGGGCAAGTTAGCCTATAAGACTAATTGAAAGGGCCCAAATGAAAACAAGAAGACACTAGAAGACCAAAACATGCAATTTTAGTGAAGGAAAGCCAAATGAAGCTCACAATGTGTAGAAGTGGCAGCAGGAAGGAGCAAGGGAAGAGGTGTTTGAGTAGAGTAGGCAGAAGCTGCAGTAATAAAAAAGGATCATCTATTCCTTGTGACCATGGCAGATAACAAGAGATTATCTTAATTTGCAGCAAAGCAGATTTACGTTGGATCTCAGGAAAAGCTTTCTCACTTTAGGAACAGAATATACACCAGCATCTGTCACATATGGATGTACTTGATCCTGCTTTCAGCAGAGGTGATGAATTAGATGATTTCTTCAAGACAGTTTGAGCTTTAGATTTCTGTGATTTAATGATCTCAGCTGCCTGAGGAACTTTTGAGTTGCAATATGAATATTTGCTTACATACAATAGCTTCTATGGCAAATTACCTGAAACCCCAAATTATATGATACCAGTAAGAAGTACTAATAAAAGACATTCCTGAATTACGAATGCAAAGCTTACTGTTCTTTATCCCATTTCTAATCCTGTGAGCCATTCCATCTCATGCCTGTCGAGATGCATCAAAGCAGGATTTCTGTTGACAAATATTGTAAGTACTGTCATCACAGTACTTACATGTAATGTCCAACTCGTGATTTAAAAAGTAACATCATTATGAAGTTTATTATGGAAGTTTTATAAACTATTATTCCTGTGTGGATAGGGATAAACTATTATCCCCTTCATTGGAGCTGCACATAATTTCTGACGTGCTTTTTTCCATTTTTTTATTACTGCAGTAAGCTTTTGTCCAAGGTGGAATTTCCACAGAAGTATCTTAAATATTAGAATAGTATCAAATAAAACTCATACATTTTCCTATTCCTCTGAGAGAAAGATGATGGGGGATTTAGAGTACCACAATTTCGTGAATTTAGTGGGAGCAGTGGCTATGGCTAGTGCCTTGAGAACTCCTAAGAGAGGAGAGTTTTTCAGGAGTTACTAGCATAAATTAGATGTCTTTTTGACTAGGATAGTTTTTTTTCTGACGAAAGAGAGTGGAGTAGATTCAGGAAAAAAGCATTAAAAGCTTTTGAAGGCCAAGACTTACAGAGTATAGGCTAAATCAATATTAAGGAAAGTGAATTTGTTTTCATACGTGCCATTGAACTAGAAGCCTGCATTGTACCAGAGGCTGGATGCATACATGCCAGGACGTTCTCCTCTCTGTCCTAGGACATTTTCTAGTCCCTTTGCAGATTGGTGCCAAGTAGACTCTGTTTATCTTTTGATTCAGGTTGAGTATGTTTTAACTCTTCTTCTCATGCATGATCTCAGAAGAGAAAAGATAATAATTAAAAAGCCATGCTAAAATCTATTATCTTTCTCTCTGAGAATAAATACCGTTTCTGTGTTGCCCGGCCTCTCTTCTTCTGCTGCCAGTGTTTCTGTGCTTCTCAGGTGCTGCTGCTGGCCACCATGCCAGCACTACCACTGACCCTGCTCTGCTGAGGAGCCGACAGTCATTTGTACAGATGACACTCCTCTGCCAGTGGATCAGCATATTTCCTCTGCAATAAGCTAAATTTAATTCTGAAATTCATATTCATATGGAAAGGAGAGTATGTAATAGCCATTTTGCTGCCCACTTCCAGCAGCTAATTGCACAAATATACATGCAAAGCATATATACACTTTAGTAAAATCTGTTAAAGGATGTATGCTTTATTGCTATTTCCCAAAACATTTGGAGAATTAGAGTAATAAGTATAAAAGAAATGATATATTTTCATCTTATCAGGGAAAATTAAGGTCTGCTTTCTACCATATTTGTCATCTTCTTTCAGGAGGAAAGCCTATTCATTTCAGTAAAATGCCCTGAGAATTAAGGCAGCGTTCATCTGAAGCAGCGGAAGTATTCAGCTGTTAATAAAACCAACAAGCTTTTATCAATAAGATCAGATGCTCCTTTCAATCCTTAACCCAATTTATCATCAGTGCATATATGAACAAGATCCATGTTTGAACCTTCACACAAATCAAGTGAAGAAGTGCACAGTTACATGCAAATGATTGCAAATTATTATTAGGAAACACATCTGATTCTACAAAAAATGTTTAGCCTTTGATTGATGTTAGCAGAAGGGGTGAGAATGATCCCTAAGCAGGTACATTTTTTATTCAGTAGTCCAGACTGCATGAAGAAAATCGTGCACAGTTACATGCAAATGATTATTAGGAAGCACATCTGATTCTACAAAAAATGTTTAGCCTTTGATTGATGTTAGCAGAAGGGGTGAGAATGATCCCTAAGCAGGTACATTTTTTATTCAGTAGTCCAGACTGCATGAAGAAAATTTTATTTATATCCTGTTCATTAATGACATGATCAAAACATAAAACTACAAGTAAACATATCTTTAATACCCTGTAAATTTTTTCTCCATCAGAGAGCACCAGTTTTTTAATTTCAGTTTCCAAAGAGTTTTTCTCTGGTCTTTTACTTCAACTGAAAACTTCTCTAGGATGCATTATAAATGTTGTGTTAACTGGATCGTAGATACAGGTCTGTCAAAAACCTGCAGTGTCATATTTTATGTGATTTATGTATGCGGTCTTTTACTTCAACTGAAAACTTCTCTGGGATGCATTATAAATGTTTCCTGTGTTAACTGGATCGTAGATACAGGTCTGTCAAAAACCTGCAGTGTCATATTTTATGTGATTTATGTATGTCATTTATATATGTTATATTTATGCAAAATTGCCAGTTTGCAGTACATAATTGTAAATGAAGATATTAGTGGCTTAGAAGATGATACATCCATCAGCAGTAAGAGCAACATGCAAATAGACAGATGGACAGACAGAGACAGATGCTTGAGCACACCTCAAATGAGCAAATCTCTTAGGAGTTGTAGGCAGAACATGAGCTAAAGGTACCAGTATCAAGGAAGATGCAAAGACTGGTTCAAGCCAGGTGAATGGTTTTACCACCAGAGCAAAGTAGAATGGTTTTACCACCAGAGAGCTGCAACTGCAACAATCTGCCTGGGGACACCAGCAATGGAGAACTAAAGTTTATCAGCTGGGGCACAAAACTGACCCAATGAAGGCTTCAGACTGATAGTAGCATGGCCATGCGCTGCTACACCACTTGTAGGATGCTACCAACTGGTGTTGGGTCAGATTCATGTGGAAAATCACCATTCTGAGATTCTGTGATTGTGAAAAGTTCCTTGATGCTGCACCAGAGAGCAGTCTCAGTCTTTTCAACAAATGGTAGTTAAAAATCAGTCAATGGGAGTGTTTATGATAAGGACCAGTATTACAGGTCTACAGAGATCAAGTGGAGCAATTTGTGATTCTGCTAAAAACTGGAGCAAATAGTGTTTCAAGGTCCGTTCCAACCTGTGCTGTTGTATTATTCCGTGATTTAAAGGGCACAAAATCAAACATGAACTATTAATGTCAGGTTTGATTTAGACACCTAAGCTCCTTCCCAACCCAGAAGCTTGTCATATGGCAACCAGAAGGCCAAGAAATGTTCAAATGAAGTAGAGAAGTAAGACTCCATATTCATCTATTCCTTTTTTCCAGAACCTGACACATGCCAGTCTGATGAGAAAAGCAATGCCTCCATCAGCACTACAACCATTTTGCTTGGCTTGGGAACAGCTCCTGAAAGATGAAAAGCACAGTGTGATTTGGAGAGGAAAGCAGGCCACGCTGAAGAAGAAATGCTGCTACTTCCTCTTCTTCATTGCACAGAAAAGCTTCTTGCCATTGGATAAGCATTAATTAAATCATGCAGCAAGTTCTGATGAGTCAAGAGGCAGAAAGCCAAATCCAAGGTGCTGAGGTACAAGGGAATCCTTCTGGTAACTTCCAGGGGTTTTAGCTCATACCTTGTTTATCCTGGACAGCCAGGAAGACCAGGGACAAGCCATGCAGTTTTTTTCCCCTGCAGAAGGGGTTCTGATGGTTCTTGATAGATTGGAAATATTCTGTAAAGGACACTTAATTATTGATATATGAGGCTTTACCATAGTTTCACACTTAGCCAGAAGACATTTTGAAAATTGCTGCTCTTGGAATTTGTCAACTTGGAAAACAAAATTGAACTCAACAACTTGTTGAAGAAATTTCACATTGTTAGGCATGTCTACTAAACTAAACTTACTTTAAAAACATGACCTTTCTGGTATCTACATGAATGGCTTTGCCAATAACCTTAAGAGCTTTCCTAAAACATATTTGTGGTTCAGAGTCCCTGTTTGAAGAGTATGATTGCTACCTTATGTAATCACAGAATTCAATTTGTTGCATTTGATTCAAACATTCTAATTTCAAATATTCCATAAAAAAACCCTCTTATTTATCTCAAAAAAGTGGAAAAAGAAAAGTGATTTAAAATAAAATTTTTTAATTCAAAGCTAAACGTCATTTTCTCCACATATATTTGACACATGGCCATAAGTTTTCAGAAGATGCAAGTAATATAAACTTTGCTAATTTGTTTACATTCATACCGTATTTAACCTGATGTACACATTCTTAAAAAACAGGAGCTTGTAATCTTTTATGTTTTCTGGAAAAGAGTGTGGATCTTGATTTAGTTCCCTATCCATACTCTGTTGCTTACTACCTAGTGCTTCTGTGTCACTAAAACACTTCCATTTCATTTAATAATAACCTCCTTTTGCATTCTAATCATATTTAAAGTATTTTACAAAGCAGGCTTAGGTTGGAATGAAAATATTATAACTTTATGTTATTTTGTCATTAAATGCAGAATCTGCTCAACTCAATCAATCCTCCCATAAACATACTGAAAACTGATTTTCAGAAGCACTCATCTTTAAATAGAATTTCTAGTAAGAAGAAAAATATCTCCTAAATTGCACAAAAATACAGGTTATGTATGTCTATTTGCCTCTATTTATGCAAAATATAATTTAGCTTTAATGAAGTGTCATGAAGTTTGGAATGGGAATTTATCTGTCCCAATATCTATGCCATACACATCTACCTTTAAGGAATTAATCACAGGCACTTTTTCCAGTCACAGAAGAGAAAAAGGCATCCTGTCCTAAAGATGACCAGATCACCAAAGATCAACTGGAGCAACCTGGAATTCTGCTAAAAATGAGAGGCAGTTATTTCTTTCCATTACAAGTCATTTACAGTTTATCTCTAATGCAGCCATCTAAAGTAAGGTGAGAAGAGTTCTTGGGTTTTGTTATTTTGCTACCATTACTGCTTAGCCAACAGAAGCTGAACTTCTGGCAAACATAGTGTTCATCTGAAGAGTGCTGTATAAACTAATACACTGGGAATATTTTGTGAAGATAGAGTTCAAAATTTAACCTACTTATCAAATTATAAGAAGAAAAATCAAGGCATTAACTTACTTAGTTCCTACTAGTCTTTCATCCCTGCTAAAAATATTTATATTTTCTGAGAATTTTAGACCTTTTGTTGCAAGCTTTATGATGCAGAACATAAAATAGGTAACAAAAGTATTCACTGAACAACAGTTAATGGACCTAGCATTTTCAGGAAGGGGGAAGGAAAATAGGTAAACCAAGAAGTGCATCACCAATTCAGAAAAATCAAATTCAACAAAGCAGTTCTTTGCTGACAAGGAGTAATAGGAATTACTCCCTTTGGACACAGCCAACAACCAGACGCTAAGCAATAGTTTCACTGATCTTTTCTTTCTAAAGGGTGTGTAAACAGGAAAAAGCACCATCTGCAACTTTACTGTCCTGCAAGCCTCGTTGCATCATAGGGCCTCACAGTGCAGTGCCCTTGGAAAGTCTAAGGATTCTCTGAAGTGCTATTTCTTAAAAAGCAAAAAGCCTAGGCCATAACAATAATTAATTTCAAAATATTGTCTTTGGAGAGCTTCTTGTGAAACATATACAGTACAATGGACAAAGGGTAGTGAATAAATGGAATGAAATGGTAGTTAACAAGTACACTTTTTCCTCATCTATGCTTATAAAACATAATTAAACCCATCTTATCTTACAAAACATCATCATTGATAATGCTTCCAATTTTACTTCTGGCAGAAGTTGTTGTACTCTAGGCTTTTAGTACACAACAATGACCACATCACTAGATTTTATTACCCTACTTAAAACCCCTGTAACAAAAGCTGAAGACAATCCTTACAAGAAGATTCAGCATTATCATTAAGAGCAAAATTATGTTCAAGAAGTGAGGAGGGATTATAAACAGATAACCTTGTAAAGCATCTGATGGGAAATTCCTGCTTGTGTGAAAAGAAAATGATCGAAGTTCTCTGTATCATGTCTTGAGAGAATGGAGAAAATGCCAGCTATCATTTGAGACCATAGCCTGTATCCTGGTATGAATAACTATATTACTGATGCTGAAATACCCTAATTCAAGATGCAATTGAAAATGTTTATTTTAAGGCACAACAAGAAAACATGCTATAGCTGTATTCACATGGTTGGTTTGGGTTTTTTTCCCCTCCAGATTAAAATTGAAGGGTTGTATCCCTTTCCCTCCATGTACATAAACTACTGTGGTTCTCTGCAAGGCAACATAGTGCAATAAAGATGATTAAACATGAAAATATTCCAGTGTTCAGTACTGCATATATATTCAAGAATCTGAAATTTAAAGTTTTAAATAGATTATTTTAAAAATCCAGATTTGTCTTATTATTTTTCTCAAAAGATATTTTGTATATTAATACAAAATCCTTCCACAAACAAACTGTATAAAAATACAGGAACATGCTTTGAAGAAACACACCTAAATTGCACACAAGCACTTTCAAAAGAGATCATTAATAATTTTCCACTGCCATACTGACAAAGCAACATCATACTCCTCTATCAATGTGAACCTGACTTAGGACTCCCCACAAAGCTGTGAGGCAGGGCTCAAAATCCAGGATAGTTATTATCATGATGAAGTAGATTTTCAGAAATACTCTGTATCTACAGCCCATCAAAACTAGGCTTTGCTCTCTAGTAATTCTGGCTGAGAAAAACTACAAATATTAAAAAACAAACAAGAAACTGTTAATGTATACAAGTTTAGAAATACTATTTGTCTTTTTTTTTAATTTCAGCATCAGTTTCAGCATATCTTGTGAGAATCATTTCTTGCTCTGTGATTAGAGGAAAGAAACCCCAATTTCCCTTTTTCTTCTAACTGCTAGAAAGCAATTGCTTCATGGGATATGGTTATGGCCAGCACAACACAGGACAGTATGAAGAGGAGAGTGAGTCTGGACATGTGAGATGTACCTGTCACAACAATTTCCCTTTCCCTTCCATTCCTGCACATAGTATGTCACCCCTCATATCACTCAGTAATTTCTTTGTCTCTTTTCTTTAGTTGATCAAACACTACGTACTCACACCACTTCCTCACCTCAAAAGAGGAAGGTCAAAAACTAAGTAGACATAAAAGTGTAAGCAGAAAAAGGATTAATTCTGGCCATCAGAACAATTTTCAAACAACTACAGGGAACAAAGGGAAGAACAGATATTTCCTGCATCAGCACAAAAAGGAATATACTACTTCTGACTGTACTGGATATGCTCCCAAGGCTTGTGTAGATGTGAGAGGCTGCAGGGGATGGACTCTGTGGCAAGAGAACAGGGTGGGCATGGGATTTGTGGCTAAAGTTAACCCACCAGCTCATGCACAGTCAGGGTCACCTAATAATGTCACACCTGACCTAAAATATCCAAAAGCCTCTAGAAAAATCAAACAAAGAATATTTAACAATGTTAACCTCAATTCTGCCCTCTTTAATAATGGGGTCAGAACATTTCCACTTCAGATGCTGCAGAATGGTTTAGAAAAAACATGGGGAAAGAAATCACTGTGTGAAATCAAGAGGAGTGCATTAGACACAAGCTAAAAGAAAGCCACTTCCTTAAGTATGGTTTCCACTCTAAATCTAACACTCATCAAACAGCCCTTGCAAATTTCATCATTTCTCCTTTGCTCAAGAATATTTTCCTTAACTGCCTCTATGTTATTGCAGAGATCTCAATCATTGCTATGACTACTTTGTATTCCTTCCCAATTTATACATGACACCCTAGTTTTATTGGTGATATGGAATCTTAGTACTGTCAGACATATGTAGTTCTTCATTGATATAAATTTAGATGTCTTCATTGATATACATTTAGGTGCACAAGTTCCCACTATTATAAACAGTTATGGACAGAATTAAACACTTCAATACAAGCATCTAAAATAATTTGAGAAGCTGTGTGGCACCCTTAACACATGCATGGAGATGATAAAACACAGGCTCTGCAAAGACCTGTAAGTTTCATGAGTATTTATTAGATTCCCATCACTGGGATGAACTGTGCTACCTTAACTACAACTCAAGATAAAAATTCTGCACCTGAAGACACAGAGGAAAGCATGGGTCCACTACTCCAATCTCCATCTGGGCCTTGTCACATTCATTAGCCCTACATTCCTGCCTCAGATATGGCAGGACAGCTCAAATAGTATTCAACACCTAAACCGACGTAACTGAATCCAGATCTGCCCTTGCTCGTGGAGCTCACTTGTAGACACTCGTATTTAGGTGACGATAACTTGAAGCCTCAGGCTTCCATGTTTATTCACAGCACTGACAAGCTCCTTCAACCAATCCCCCACTCTTCAGTACATCTGAACTCAATACTGTGAAGTTGGATAACAAACAAGGCGTATGCTGAACTGAAAAACTTGACACACAACACAAGTAATTCTGCTGCTGTTTAGGTGTACTGTTGTACAACTATTGCTTTTCCCAGTAACTACCTGTCTATTCAGGAGGGCAGCCTTGGATTATTTTGGGGCATACCTGGAAGTGCTTTTCATAAGCTGAAGTCAACACTACTTTAATTCATCATTTTCTGGTGTTATAAAATATACTACTGTATTGTATGAGAGTTTAAAGTAATTGAACACAGGAGCTGAAAATGCCCTTGGCAACCTTAACTCTGGAGCAGACTTTTGGACTGCTAATGTAGAGTTGCTAAGAATCACAAATCAACACCACCAGTGTAAAAGTGCAATTTTGCCAAAAGGTAGAGGCATGCAGGACAAACTCTCTCGCTGTTTCTATGCTTTCTTTTCCCCCTCACTGCTGTCTGTGCACAGTCCCTAATAGCATCTCAGTTGATATCCATACAGCTCACCAGCTCAAAACCCAGAACTTGTTTACACAAAAAACTCAAAAATTATTCATTGCCATAACATCTTAAGGCACTCACTGGCTTTTACAAATCAGCCAGCCATCTGGAATCACCTACATTTTTATATAAATTCTGCTAATTCTCTTGTTCATTGTCTTGTGGCTTAGTTTTTAGTCAACAGGTTTTTGGTCAACATGTAGAGGTGGCTTTGCAGGGAGCAAAATGGTACACACATGCAGAACTATCCAACAAGCAAGCAGGAAAATGAAGTTTCAGGAAAAAATCTATGACAAGTGGAAGTGAGGACAGAAGGGATAAAATACAGTGAGAACTGGGAGAAAGATAAGACATGGTAGGAAAGGAGACCAATGGAAATGGGACAAAACTGTGAGAAAATTCTGTGATGGCAGAAATGACAAAGTTTGTCAGAAAGTGTGTATTTCACCAGCATAGATGCAGCTATCCCACTCGTAGCAGCTGGGTAACTGAAACACTGGCAGTGGCTAGAGCAGCAGCTAAAAAATGGCTGAGAACCCTGTAAAACCAAGCTCATCTGAGATTCTTGAAGACAGATGACACAAAAAAGTTATGTGGAAGTACTGGGTGTATGAATGACAAATCAGTGCCAGAAATCTTGACAGAAACTTAGCAAATGCAAAGCAATTCGTTGATCATATCACTGTCTATGAATTACATTTATAACTCTAGTTGTAATAGAAACATTCTGAGAGACACAAACTACATAAACAAAGGCAGCAGGGATGAAAGATGGAGAGATGAATCCTTCCTACAGGAAGATGTAGGTCCTTTTACTATTGGCCTATGTATTTATTATTTCTCTTCTTGATACCTTTCAACATGCACCACTCTGCTATGAATTTACTGATTTTAACCGGCACAGACACTGCATAATGGAAGCAATAACCCAAACACACATCTGGAGAATTAGTCATAGAGTCAATAATTTTGGTTGGAAAAGACCTTTAAGATCACTGAATCCAAAGGTTAACCCAGTACTGCCAAGCCTATCACTGAACTATCCCTAAGTGCCACGTGTCCATTGTCTTTATCTGGAGCAGGTGGAGCTGAAGCAAGGTGTTAGAATTAGGCAGATATTGAAGTGCTTTGCAGACTGGAGCTTGACTCTTGACATCCTGAACTCTCATAGTCTTTCAGAATGTATGCACTAAAGTGTATTTTTTTGAGTAGTGCTCTTCTTGATTTTCACTTTATTTAGAAAAATAAAAAGAAGTAAAAGTGTCAAGGTTTTAGTACTTTTTCTTTGTTTAAATAAACAATTTTATTAATTAAGAAATATATTAAATAAGTTTTATTTAGGAGGAAAAGTTTTGGTTTTTGGGTTTTTTTAAAGTAGATTGTTGCAGAGAACTGCTACAAAGCACACAGTTAAAAAATTAATATGTTAATCATAGATTATAAAGCCACAAAGATCTCAGTGATCCTCTAATCTGACCTTCTGCATAATAAAGGACAGAGGATTATCCTGACTTTATTCTAGTTCTTCATTCATATGCTTCCAAATGCTTTTTTCAGGGCTTATAAATCCTTTTCTTTCTCAAGTAGAAAGTGTTTAGAAGATACTTAAGATAAGTTTTGCTCCCTTCTAAGTACACAGCAGCTTTTTCTTGTAAAGAAAAAGCATTAAAAATTAAAATAGTATCATTAGTATAAATAGGAACAAACTAACCATGGCTCTTTGTGTCTTACTTTGATATCTGAAGTGCCTTTCCATATCAGATTATATATATATATATATAAAAACATTTAGATACTTATCAACATCTATAGATCTTCCAAGCACTCATATTTCAATTTTCAGATGGAAGCAGAGGGACTTGGAATTATTGTGGCAATACTTTGAATGTTATTCAAAGATATGTAAGGCTTTTCTGGCTACAAAAGATGCTCTTTCTTAGACAAGAAGGCCAAACTGTGTTGATATACAATACAAAGGTGTTAATGTCTTGTCAGTCCTGATGAACCCACTGCACCTGTTTAGCATATAGCCATCCTGAATGAAATAGGAAGTCTTCTCCAAAGAACTGCTTATCTTCATCCTGGTTGTGGGGAAGACAGTTGGGATAGTTGGGATAAGGAGCTCCAGTCCTCTCACTGTACCAGCAACAAGTTTTGCTTTGATAATAAATAAAGACTGAATTATACCAAAGATACTTCTGAATTAAGCATGTGCATAATTTATTCTTGGTGGACAGCAGTAGAAGGGTAGAAAGAAATTGTAAGCAATTGCTTTAGTGTTGCTTAAAAACTGTATGCATACTGAGATAGATACTCTACTAGTCATAATGTCTAGAAATTTGTTACCAAACCCTATGAGTTACTCAGCTGACCACAAGAAATCGCTTTAGCTGCCTCCTCTGGAGTTGTGTTCTAAGATTTTATAGCAATCCAAACCACTCCAACACAGCTGATGCAGGTAGGACATACATAACCTGCTAAACTAGCATCTGGGCATCTCAAATAGGACCACTGCAGCCAACTGAATCATACTCATTGTGTTAACCTTACTGTGGCCCAATTAGTGTTCCTGGCCATGCTGACCGGTTTGCCTAAAAGTGTGCTTTCTGTACAAGAAGCCTGGACCTCTGGTTCACACTCAGATTTCTATTTTGAAGCTGAATAAAGCCTTTACTGAATCTTCAATCCTGTGGTAGGAGGCAGAGCAGAAAACTGAACTGCTGCTGGCAAGGGACAATGCCATGTGCACCAGCGCATGCAGAATGTACAAGGGTACTCCAGAGGCTTGGTACACTCACCAAAGTACTGGGGATTTGTACTCAATAGTACTCCTTAAAACAAATTGAGAGTTCTCTAGTGGTACTCACTACGCCTATATTGCAGATGCTAGCGGGTTCCTTCCCAGCTCGGTCAGATCTTGCAGGGAAGTACAGGGAAGATGTTGACTTGACAGGAAAGCTGGGTGTCTTTACACACTGTGAGCCCTCTAGTGGGCTTCACCACCTTCTATAAGCCAAAGCCAGGCCAACTTCAGGGACCAGCTATCAAGACATCATCCTAGTCCTACATTTTGGTGCCCCATTTTGCTAAGCATGATGGCTTGAAATCCTGTGCACAAGTCCTATGTCCATTTCAACATTGTGTTTCATTGCAGTTGGGGAAAAAGAAAAACCTGCAACAACTCTAAGAAAATCAGTGTCTATTTTATTTTTATACAACCAAACCAAACAAGGGGGATTTGAGAGGTTAAAATCCTTCTGTATAGTTCATAGGAACTGAAAATATGAATTCTAACTTCCCTCCAGTTACTGGAAGTAACAGTTGTGCTCTCAACCTTACATCAAACCAACAGAGATGCTGGCAGATCAGTGTTTGCTGCCTAAGAGCATTAACTGCAACCAACAACTACTGTTATTGTACTACACAATGAAAGTAACTGAACTGAACTTGCAGTTATAGGCTTTTTCAATTGGTCTTGCTAAGGGGCATTTTTTGTGCCCTTTTTTATTTATTATTATTTTTTTAAGCCATAACACACAAATCATGAAGCAGTGAAAGCTAACAGGAGATATCAGCAGTGTATTTATTTACCTTGCTACCACTTCAGGTAATACAATCCTCCCCCTCCCCCAGTGCAATTTCCCCTTAATCATGTTATAAATCTGTTTTGTGTTGTTCAGGTCAAATTGAGTCTGAGGTAAAAATAAGTAGAAGGGTCACCAAGGGATGGGTCACCGCAATGGGCCAATACTTTCAGAATAATTGGTTCCTAAAGAATGTAATTTAAATTCCTGGAAAATCAGTAGAATTGCCATTGATATAACTGAACAGAAAGTATCACAAAAATTTAAATCTAAGGGATCAGTCTTGAAACTAGATTTGTTGCATTTTACTTGTTCACCTTTCAGAGATAACATCATTTAAACCAATAACACCTACATAATATCAGGATTGAAATCTTTTCAAAAAGTATTTTTTCACCGTTGTAATTTACACATTGAAAAATAATACTTGTACACAATTACCCAAGAAGATTGTAAATAATTCAATTTTTTTTTGCTTAAATTGCAAACAGCAGAGGATTCTGTTTAATTATTTGTTTAAAGTACGTAGTCAGTTTGAGTAAATCCAGTAAATCAAATGTAAATGAAAATGCAGCAACATACTAATACAATTTCTATAAATAGCAGTATTTATAAAAAAAAAATAAATCCCAGCAAAGTCCAGACCAGCATATAACTACAGTACATTTTAGGAAGTATGCTATGCCTATGTAAAAACACTCACAGTAATTTGCTGAAACTAAATTCATGATGGTATACCATAACATAACTAATTCAAAATTTTACCTTGGCTTTTCCTTCTTATATTATCAAAACCGAATATATTTATTTATTACTATAAAGTACACATATAAAACAAAGGAGCATTCAAGAAAACACTGGCCTTTGGTGCCAACAGATCAACAATCCTTTCCTAAACAGATAAATATATAGTCTTTCTTCCATTATGACTTATATGCAATAGAAGTTTTAGTAAAATTTCACAATTAGGACATTCTGATTTATAACTTTTGTTTATATCATTTCATTCTAAAAATCTACAATCTAAAAAAATACAAAAAAATGTAAAAAGAATAGATCAGAAAGAGGAAAACATGAAGTAATCAATGTTGCAATGAAAGATTTTACAAATCTTGTAATGAATTTGAAGACAATAATTTGAAGTGCAAAGGACACTTCAAAAAACAGAATTTTTTTCCTGATAGATACTTTCTGGAGGAACATGAGGAAAGAGTACTACTTCTGAATAAAGGTTAATGCAGCTAGCATTACAGGTGAGTACTGGAAATACAAGAACAAGCATTTGGGTTTGCCAATATTAATCCTAGATCAGGTATGATATATGACCTGTCCTAGTAATGCTCGTACCTGCCAAGAAGGGCCACAGCCTAAAACAGTGTGGGTGTGGCTATACTGCTGTTCTATACCACCCACTCATCCCTGAGGCATAGCTTCAGGGGGAAGAAAAAGTGAGCACACCCTGGAAGCAGTGCCATTTTATTCCACTTTCTTCCAAGGGGAAACTGCCATTACCAGCCTTGCAGACTCCATTCTTCTCCCACTGCTGCCCATCCTTAGACTTCCCTCAGGAAGAACACAGCTCTAAGTGGCAAACACAGCTGAGCCCAGGGGAGCCCTGGGGTGCCAGTGCAGGAAACAGACATGGGGAACAGAGAGAGCTGGAGACAAGCCCAAGCCTGGTGGAGCCCAATCCAAGTGGAGATAAGGAAAGACAAATACTGCCAGCCGCAGCCAAGCCCAGTGGTCCAGGATTGGGTGGTGCAGCATGGACAAACTGGCTTTTGGGAGGTTTGTTCATCATTATTCTTCATTGTCTCAGGCTCAGGGATGGGGAACATGAGCAATGGAGAGCATCCACCATCTTGTTTTTGTCTTGGTGGCCATACAAGAACTAAGTAGAGGTGGTGAACACTTTTTGTGTGTAAAGCACCTTCTCTTGTACACATTTGTTATAAATATTATTGTGATACTGTGTTTTCTCATTCCATTGGTGTTTGTTTTCAGAAAAAGGTTATCTCAACATATAGTCTCTGCCTTTGTCCCTCTCTCACCAGAGAGGGGCAAGGAGAAGGGGAACAGCTTCTTTGAAGATTAATTACCATTTGGTTTTTATAAACCACCACAGACATAATCACAGAATCATACAATTACAGAATTATTAAGGTTGGGAAAGCCCTCCTAGATCTTCAAGTCCAACCTTGACAATAACATACGGCATAACATCAAGGAAAACAGAATTTGTGCCCTCCTAGGATTTGTTTCAACAAGCTTCTCTGCCATGAATTGAAGAAGGCATCTCAGCAACATTCTCCATGACACTCATATGCAAGTACAGGAAGGGTAGAAGAGCTCTGCACATAAAACTTTGTACTACAGGAACAGTGGCCTCCTTCATCAATCTCTTCAGCTACACTGAAGCCACTGCTGTTTTGATTACAGGACATAAAATACCTGCTATATTTAAATCTCACTACAATTTGAAACCATGGAAGGCCAGTAAACCACCATATGAAGAAAGAAGAGAACACTCCTTGGAGAATTATCTCTACCAACTTACATGCATTTTACATCCCAAATAATGAGAATGATATTAGCAAAAGTATTTCCAAAAATTGAAACAAAAACTATTTCAAAATATTTTTTCATGAAGACAGCCAAACTATTTGTATTCTCCTTCATTCCTCTCTGTTATTGTTGATGCAAACCTCAGTACCATGGCAGTCCTATATCAGTTTATCTCTTCCCAGAGTAGTGAACAACTTATCTGCTTTTTTTAAAGCAGATAAGCACATCACTCAGTTATTTTGCTCTGTAGGAGCTCGTAGTGATGTCCACGGGCCTGCCTGCAGGTGATACAACACTTCTCTTTGTTCATTACTAATAACACAAAAACTTCTCAGCATGCTCCTTTAATTCCTTCAGAAAACTTTTAGAGTTCAGTGATGCAATGTTCTTCCACAAAAGTAATGCTGAATGATCCCTACTATTTTGTATGTCTCCACATCTCTCAGTTCTATATCACACTTACCAGTAATTTGCCTGCTCGTCCACTTGGAGGAAAGTACAAACAAGCACTCTGCAGCTTCACCAATGTCAGTGTCCAGTGCTTTCCCTTATAGAGTTGTTTCTATACCTTTCTGTATCAATACAGTATTCATTTTTGTTATATTTTTAAACTGTTTTCAACAGGTCTCTTGAAAATACTCTCAGTCACCTGGACAGACAATCTGGATTATACAAAACATGTAATACTTCAGCTTTTTTAAGTAAACAAATTTGTGGTTCTATCTGTATGGCTATATTTACACTTTTCTCTCTTAAAAAACCCCAAAACTAAACGGAACGTAAATATTCTTCTTTCTAGACAGACATGCAACACATCTTTATGGAGGCTGGGGCTTCACCCTGGGGCTTAAATGGATTTTTTTAAAAAATGCAGACGCAAATGCATGAAGTTATTTTACTGTGCATAATTATGAGTGATGACTGAGTGATGGGCTGATTAATCCAAGCACAAGTACTGTCATATTTCCATGAAACAGCAATACAGAATAATATATGTATGAATATGGACATGATCTAAAATTAAACTTATAAAAATAAAAAAGGTAACCAGCACATAGAACATACCAGCTCTCTTTTCTAAGCATAAAAAGAACTAGGACTTTCAAAAGAAATTTAAAAAAACAAACCCTGGCACAAGCAGAGCTTTTTAATTGCACATAGCAAAGGTCAGTTACAAGAGAAAACTCCAAATTTGTGTCAAACTTAAAAAAATAATTTCTCATATAGAAACTGAAGAACAGTTTTTGATCACCTCCTATGAACACCATCTCTCTGCCAACCAAAACAACACTCCCAACTACTATGAAAAACAAGCTGATGACCCACAACTGGGAACAGAACATTTGTACACAGTGCACACTGCTCTCCTTACAATCAGGACAGAAATGCTCACATTACCTTTATTCCAGGTGACCTTGTAGCAATAGTAGTGAAGAAATTATAACCATGAGATCAGCACTGCCAGGAAAGCTCAGAGAGATCCCACTGGCTTCACAAACCTCATATTGAATCTCATGCCAGCACATTTAACATATAATAAAAAGACTAAGGTTTGATGACTTTTTCAGTGTTGATTTGTGGGTGGTTTTGTGCAAGGCCGGGAGTTGGACTTTGATGGCCTCTTCCAACTCTTATCTCTTCCAAGGATATTCTATGAGTGAAGAGCACAAGACACCACATAAAAACAGATGCTACCACCTGCAAAGTGATGGAAAGTCAGAAAAAAGTACTTTACTCAGGTGTCACACTTAAAAGCTAAAATTGACACCACCTACTCCAAAGGGGTTTAAGCAAACACCCGAATAAAGAAAAAGTTACCATATTTTATGGCCATGAGAACATCTCCAGCTCTGTAGCCCTCTTCTGTCCTAGTTCCTACTAGTGTTGTTCACCTAAAGGGTGCCTCTTAACAAAGTCATTAGGGCCCTTGAAAAAGCATTTTCTGGCTAATTAGAAAGGTTGAGTACCTCTGGTTTAAGGTTGTGTATTTTACTTCTCAAGTGCAGATGACTGTGGCTACAGAGACTTCAAGATTTCCCACAGCTCGCTTGACAGACAAGAGTCATGAAGCTTTGTTGTCTTGATCCCCTGCCATCATCCGGGCACAAGAGATTAAAGAATCGTAGCTACAGATTTTTTTTAAACTATGTGCTAGTCTTCAAGTATTTGCAAACTAGTGGAAAATTAGAATAGTATAGACGAGACCATTTTAATATGGGAATGACAGCATTTGCCTGGTTAAAGGGAAATACCAACACATCATTATTTCTTGTAACTGCAAGTTGGATAGGACTTATTTTTGGTTGCTATGTAAGAATTAAGTTTATTCTTCTAAGTGCTGATTTCTAAAGTTACCTTATCATGAGCTGCTCTAAGGCTAACTGATATTTAAGATACACTCTTTTGTATGTGTACAACTTTTAGATGACCTAGACATAATATTGCCCAAAAGAATTATATTCTCTATTCAAAACCTATAGTGCTTACAGTTCTGGACAGTTCTTATCTGCAATATTATATTTCTACAGGAAATTCTTCCTGTATCTAATGAATGCTTCAATATTGAAATAAAAATTCCTGCTTCTAATATAGCAAATTCTAAAACAGCAATACTTTAAAATGTCATCATCAAGTACAAAGAAGACTGTTCTATGTATAGAACCTGCAAGGTCATTTCACATCATAACTGGTTATCAATTTAGTATCAGCATTTAACTATCAAGTGCTGATTTTAATTGGGAAGTTAGTTAATCATCTGGCACTGTTTAAACAAGCTGCCAGGCTTCTGGAGACAAGAATGAGCTCTCCAAGAGTTTAAAAAAAATAGTAACTTATTTGAAATCTGCCGATGTTAAAACATTATTTTACACAGTCTAACAATTATTTAAGTTTTAAATAGTATATTTTATGTTGGTAATAATATATAAAGCAATAGGAAAAACTCATAAACGTTTCTGCAATATGAGGCATCGGTAAGGCTGAAAAATTTGTAAAATTGTGAAAAACATCAGAGAGTTCTAGATGCAGATTCTTTGTATTAAATTCAGTTATTCAGAATGATAGCAGTATTCTATCTTCCCATGTATCCCTTTGCAGGCTGTCATGTTAGGTTAAATCCACCACTTTATCCCAAGAATAATCTTGGGGAGAAACTCTATATACAGAAAAAAATATTTTATTAGAAGTGTGGTGTGCTATTTCAAAATCTGACAGTAATCATGTTTTCAGTAGACTGACAATTCCAGCATTGCTGGTGCCACATGGCCCTGTGAAGAGGGAAGAGAGATGCAAGAATAAAGGCAATGATGCTCTGGCTCTTGCATAACTTTTTTGCTTGGCAGAATACTTCACACAGGTTTATTTATTGCCTTGCACAAGCAAGCTCTCTTTGTGGCCAAGAGAAGCAAGAAAAAGTCTTTGTGTTGAAGTTATCACAGACCATCATACATAACTGATCCAGCTCAGACATCTAAAAGATGTCTAGCCTCAGCCAGTCATGAAGGATTTCTCTGCATTTAGTGAGAGTATCTTTAGCTCATGATTCATACTGAACTAAAACTGAAATCTGAGGTGGGATGAATCATACACACTAGATGTCCGTCTTTTTCTCTCCTCTTCAACTACTGTTTTAGAGAGGATGCTCACCTTTTAGGTGACTCATTATGAAATCCAGCCCAGAAGATTAGGAGGTGGCGACATGATCATGAAGCAGAAGAAAAAAAAAAAAAAAAAGAATAAAGGCTGCCAAACAAAAGCTAGGAGTATCTTGGGAGTACATGGACCAGAAAACAAATTGAAGAGTCTATACTCTTTCATAATGGATCCTGTTTGGAATACTTTTGTCTGATAGTCACATAGATTGAATAGATGTCTTCATTTCAACCAAGTACAGGGTGAGAGGGCATGATGGCTGCAGCCTGAGCCATCTGGCCACAGCCAAGATAACACAAGATATTGCGTTATCTGACAGCACCCTGTGTCATGGGCAGGAGAAAGGGACTCTCCCACCTCCAAGAAGAAGCTGCATGGCTTGCAACTGATCATGTAGGGCCTGTCCACCATCGTTTCTCATTGTCCTAGGCTTGGTGAGCAATTTTGCATGTAAATCAACCTCTCCTTGTACACTTTTGTCATAATATTGTTGCCATTATAGTTTTCCTATCTCATTGCTGCTTCCAATATATTTTTCTTATCTCATCCCATAATCTCTGCCTTTTGTCTCCCATAGGAAGGTGGGGGAGGAGCAGCTCATGTCTTGGAATGTCATTCCTAAACCACGACAATGGGGTAGGCATGAAGGATAAAAAAAAATGTAAGTGGGCAAAATGTGTTCATTATTTTGAAAACATGACAGTATATTTACAAAAGGGACCGCAAAATCTTCATACTGTGGTAGATGCTGGACATGCTTACTCAGGAGGTAAGACCTAGTAATACAGTGTTTTAACAAATCTCTAAAATTCTCTTTATATACATTCCCTATATTTTTCTGAACAGAAACAAACTATTAATAAAAATGCTTTGAAGGACTGTATTTCCATTCAAAAGCAAGTTTGCATGAGAAAAATGGTATCTTCACACTAAAGAATTACCAGTTTATTATACTTTTTCATATGAAGCATCGCTTTGGTGGGGATAGGTAAAATTTATGGTATTGTTTAGTACTAGTTTTCCAATAAGGTTGTTAAAACTTTCTGCTGTGTTTCTGAACTCCCCTTGGAAAACAGGAGTTTGAAGACAGAGTGGTAGAGATTAACGTAGCTGAAAAATACAGGTTTTCAAAGGATTCAGGGAATTACTAGCAACTAAATTAAAATTCTGCAAGGAAACATCTGAGAAAAGCATTTTCATGTTTATTGAAAAACATCTACCCTGTATTATGCTGAATACATGAAAAAATTATATCCCAGATCATACACGTGACACTCAAATACAAACTGTGCAATATTAGAGCCACCTGTCTCTCTTACTCTCTCTCCAGCAATTCTTAGAAACCAAGAAAGATTTTACTAATACAAATTTATATGTGCATATCCACATGTTAAAAGTAAGTTCAAAGGAGCTGGCAAGTGGACTAATCATTAACAAAAGCCTTGTAATAATCTTGTTACAGCTAGTAGATATTGTTACTAAGAGTGATTTGACATGCAGTGATTTTACGAATGTCTTTAACATATATGATACAAAAGGGTTTTTTATTGGTATACTACTCTGACACTTCTAGAAAATGAAAAAACAGCAGTCTGCACAAAGGAAGAACAGTTTTTGTTTCAATTCTCTCTGTTAAATTTTGGTAAACCTATGATAAATATGTCACAGAAAGCAACTAACTACCATGGTAAAAGTTTTTAAAATTCAAAAACTCTAAACCTATAATAATCCTAATCTGAACAGCTAATCACAATGTGAGGCTATTCTAATGTGTATCCAATTATAATCAGCACTATGATAATGGCACTGTCATTAATCTTCTGTGTTATTTCTCATTATTTCCAGAGACACTGCTAAAAGCAAATTTATGGAGCTATTTAATGGAGACGGGAAGTTTCAGCCTTTGTATTGCTCAAAATCTTCTACGGCATTCCTTTATTTTTGGGAATTTCAAATTTTGGCAATAAATTTTCCACAAAAAAAAAATCTTTAAACTTATATCTGGTTGACGTCTGTTGTTTAAGTATGCAGCAATTTTTCCGATATTCCATTCCAGACTGAAATCAGATCAGAAAAGGCAGAAAAGATTTGCTATGCAATAGCTTTATAAATTTCCTCTCCGGTCTCATCAGATAACTTGTCACTTCACACTCTGGAGCAGCAGCAAACCAAAATGTGTCAACAAAGCTGCTTTTTGCAGTCCGCAGGAAAAAAACAAACTACTGCCTCTGAACAAAACAAACTTTTCTGGAAGATTTCTCTCCTGACACACACTGTGGAAATGGATTTGACAACTAGATGCTCCAAGAAGTCCCTCAGTGCTTGAATGTGCCCTCATTCAAAGCCACTGTGGTTAATCAGGACATTAGTAGGACCGGTAACAATAGACCAAGGAGCAAAGGTTTTAAATTAAAAGAGAGCTGTTACATAATATATAGAAGAAAATTAAAAATAAATTAATAATGAGGTGGTGAAGACTCAAACATGTTACCCAGAGAAGTGGTGGATCCCCCACACCTGGAAACATTCAGGCTATCTACATCCCTACCCAACACATCCACCTTCATCCATAATCATCCTGGACCTCTCCTCAGGCCAGGAGAGAGCTTGGCTCAAAATGGTCATAATTTTCCCTCTCCTCTTTCAAGTGTGGAGAGCCAAGGATAAAGACGCAAATGAACTTACAATGTTAATGAGTTTTCAAAAAGAAAAACTGGCAATGGGGAAAACAGCACCACAAAAATGCCAGGCTTTTTCTGGTCTTGCAGCTTTCTGTCACAATGGAACTGGCTGCTTCCTCTCCTTTTGCCCTGTGTCCAGGCCCTGCTCAGGAGAGGGGATGACTTCTGCTTGGCCTCTGTGGCAGGTCAGGCTGGTAACCTGGACACAGAAAGCACAGGAAGAGGCTGAAATAAACAGAATCGTCCTGCAATAATGGCTAGTATGCTGCCTAAGGACAGAAATCTTCCAGTGCCTTGTGGTCCCACAAAAATCAGTGAGGCATGTATAACACAAACAGTGACAGCCTGGCTCTACATTGCAAGACAGGCCTTCAGAAGTCCTCTCCAAAGAGTTAAATACAGTCAACTTGGCATTGATTCAATGGGATTTTTTTAAATGCAAAAAGCAGGTTTCAGAATTGGAACATAATGTAATTGTTTTGAAACCCAGTACTGAAATAGTTAATATATTTTGCATTACAATCCATCACCCAAAGAAAACAGGTGAAGGAAACAGTTGTTGACTTTCATTTATCAACATGAATTTAAACAGTTTTTAATTTGTTATCCACACTACAACTGGCATTTGAGAGGAAAACAACATGTGTCAAGAATAACTACCTGAAATACATTTTTAAAAAAATGTATAAAGATGAGTTATGGAGAAAAATGTCAGGTCGAACTGCTAGAAAAAAGTTTGGATAAGGAGATTTAGATCTTCTTAGAAGACAGGGAAAAACAGTGATGGGAAGGGAAGAGAATAATGAATAAAATACTGTGGTGAAGTAATTTTAAAGACAAATAGTGGCAGATGTGACACTGACAGTGTTACTACTTGGAGAAATTTCAAGCCTGTGGGCTTGGTGGTTGGTTTTGCTTTGGTTTTTTTTTAATTGTTCTTATTATAACTATTAAGACTGGAGAGATACATATCTTTTACTATCTTCTTACTTTTAAGATAAAATACCAACAAAACGAGTCTCTGGTCTTGTTCTTCATGGAATTTGGAACATTTGAATGAACCCATTAGTATTTTGGGACTAGCAGACCAGACTTCCTCGGTAGCTGTTACATTGCATGGATAAATGCAGGTTTTAGCCTACACAATACAGCTGAACTGCAATTCTTTTAGCTGTAATTAATTTCACAGACTGTTTTACACTCCATAAATTCAAGAAGCAAGATACCAAACCAAGGGAAGGGTTGTTTCAAGACAAGCTCTTCCGAAGTAACACATATCTGCAGTTCTCCTGCAATATACTAAAGTTTATGTATTTCAGTTCAGTAGCAATAACTGGCATACCAGCCCATTAGAAACTGCACACCAAGGGAATGCAAACCTGTAAGAGCTGAGTGATATACCTGAAAAATTACATACAT
The DNA here is from genome assembly GCF_014805655.1 of Passer montanus. Classification (NCBI taxonomy): domain Eukaryota; kingdom Metazoa; phylum Chordata; class Aves; order Passeriformes; family Passeridae; genus Passer; species Passer montanus. The sequence goes on from NW_024374590.1 coordinate 643,849, forward strand.
ATTGATTTGGTAAATGAACACACTTGTCTCTTAATGGATAAATAAGTAAGGGCCTGTGTTATAACATCTTACAATAAAGTTTTAAAAATTATTAAAAATGGCACACAGATAAGTAAATTAATTAAAACATGCATGTGATACTTCTGCACAGAGCTAGTTTTCATGGCTTTGTTTCCCCGGTACTGGAAGCTTCCTGCCCTCAGTTGTCCTAGGAGCATCTCCTACCTCTTTAATCACATCTTGTATTAGACTGCAATAACAGCATTGCTTTCTGATCTGCACCTCCCAGGTCTCCAAACAGGCACTACTGACCATACAGAGTGTGACCAGTGGGCACCAACAAACTCCATAAACACATGCTTAAGTGCACTTACCTTCCTTGGGCGATGGTGGCCAATCATTTCTGGCTGCAAGCTAGCGTGGCATTGCAGCCTCATGTTACTGCACTACCAGTCCTTCATCAACCATAGATTTACTAGAATAGTTAAAAAATTCTAAACATTAAGCCTTTAAAATTATGTCCTTCTTTCAGATGTTTTGCTTATCTGTATTTTTCCTACTGCACAGTGTCTATACTGTAAGACATGGAAAAAGCTTACATATCACACAGCTCATTAGAAGCTTAAATGAACCAGTTTTAGATGTATGATTTTGACCTCATTACTGTCCTCAATCAATGAAATAAAAATGGTGTCTGTCATAATGTGATCTCTTGGATGTGTTACTGTGGGAATCAGCAATCAGAGTCTGCTCCTCAGATGGTAAAACTGCTATTGAATATATTTGCTAGTACTAAGCTTGATTAAATAATAATAGAGGAAAAGGCTTTTTAGAACTCAATAAGCCAATCAAACTATCACTGAGCAACCTGGAGAGAAAGATATATCCTACCTGCATCTTGTCATAACCTTGGTCCATTTGCAAAATGCTATAGAAAAAAAACCCTTACCTGACACAGTTCCTATGCCACTGCCTAAACACATCTTAATGTGTTTGTACGTGACACGCTGCAGATGTCACAGAAAAACTCACCACATGTATGAACTCCAGCTCTCAAAGTGAAACATATGCTTTAAAAACAGTGACAAATTTTTTAAATTCTCCCTATCTTCAGAATAAGATTATGTCTCTTTTTCACTTTTTCCCACACTCATGCCAGTCACACACTTAGCAAAGGATGAGCCATACTCTGGAGATGCCCCTTTCTCTCCACTGCCTACAGAAGGAGCTGAGGTAACTGCAACTCACTTGAGGCTTGATGAGTAACCCTTAAACAACCAACTGCACTCAGCCCATCCAATACCAATTAGGGGGATTATCTATGGCTGTATTCAATTTAAGAGTGTTTTCACTTACTAGGTAATTTTCAGACCTTTATACTTCTGAATGTATTACTATATAAACAATCATTATTTGAATTTCTAAAAATGTAGGCATGATTTCACTTTGCTAAGCTTTTAGTTTGCATGTATTTATAGGTAGTAAGCTGGTCTACGTACAGCTTGCTTGTTACTTGTACTGAACATAAAAGGTATGCTATTTTTGTGAGACCTAAGTGACCAATACTTACCCCAAAGACTCCATAATTCACTAACAGACCAGAAAAAAAAGATGGTGTACCCAGGAAAAAACAGAAGAAATTAGCACTTAGACAAGTGCTAATAAGCCTGCCAAACCAAAAGTCTTCAAATTCTGTAGTGATCAGGTTAAGCTGTTCTACTTTGATTTATTGATTTATTTGTATTTGGCAAACAGACTTTGACTGCATTTAATTCAGTTTCATTTTTACCATTAAAAACTGTTTTAATGGTAAAAATGTTTTATTTTTTATCCTGAAAATATGACGTGAGATGTCCAAAGTAATGTTATTAAACAATTCCACACTGGTTTGTATGTAATAGTATTCTGAGGTCAAACTATTCTTAGAATTTCCTCTTTCCCGAATCACGCATCTCTGTGGGATGCTGCGTTTTGCTAGGTCTTTTGGGATTAGGCAAATATTCCTTCTTTCATTTTGACATATGTATTATATTAAATTCTACAACCAAGGTTTTTTCTTGCTGCAGTATGAAACTGGAAGGCTGTACCTTTGATTTCTTTCATCATGTATTTCCAATTAGTTTAATAATGTTCCCTGCACACCTGTAGAGAAATGGAGCTTTGAACAGAGGCAGAGTGCAGGCAGAAGAAAAGACTTATCTGTGTCTTCAACAGCAGGTAGAGAAGAAACAATGTTTTACCTTTCTGTAGTCCTCCCTTCCTTCCTCTACTTTTCCTCCTCATAGATGCATGTAACACAATGTCAGGCTTCATCCATGGGAGAACACATGGAAATATGTGAGCAGGAAAGGCTTTCCACAGCTGGATTACTCCTACCTACTCCTGGTCAGGTGAAAAGCTTCTTTCTAACAGAAGGTGATATGTGATTAGGTATACAATAAAACTAATTTACCTTAAAGTAATTTCTCCTGTGTGTCCTCAACTATCTTATGATCTACAGCATTCAAATTGGGAGGGGATTTTTTTTTTTTTTTAGCAAAAGATAAAGCTGACTTTTTTCAGGCTGTTTTTAGCCTGGTTTCCTATGGAAACAAGACTGAGCAACAATATAACACAGTCTGTGTGTCCTCTCCTTGTAATTTCTGAACTAAGTAGCCTGATTTCAACTAAATGTGACTGAGGAGGTAGAAATATCAAAGATAGTTATACTCTTATAAATTTTGAAAGCAGCAGTTGCTGGAGAGAAGAGAGACCAGGATCCTTGTATTAACATGCAGGGTGCTAACAATCTTATCAGCCCATTTCTGCTGTCAAGTGTGGCAGCCAGCATACCATCACCAGAATATATGCATACTCAGAGATAAAAGAAGACCTCTGTAATTCAATTATTAACCAAGGGACATAAATCCACAGGAAATTGGTCCTCTTCAATTTTGGTTTTTTTAGGCCTTTTCTCTTTTAACTAGACAGCCAAGATACCAGGCTGATGAGGGCGAAAAATTAAACAAAAATAAGGAACAGTTTAAATGAAAACCAAAAGCATACAAAATCCATACTATAGCAAAAGAGAAAAGTAAATTGGTGGAATAGAGAGTTTATAAGTTTCTATATTATAAGGATAGACAGCTTTTAAGGTTATGTCCTGCATTTAAAATTTTACCAGGTTCAGAAGTCCTACACATAGATATACACAGACAAACACAGATACAGGAGGAGATTATGAGCATCACATTTAGCTGCAACTAACTAACATATTGAATGATTCAGCTTTTTGATGCAGATAAAAATGACATAAGGCTGAAAATCATTTTAATTTCCTATATTCCACAGCCAAGGAAACACATAATGGTTAAAGAACTGGGACTCCTCCACCAAAACCATTTTTACAGCTCTTGAGTGATTAGTTTGACATGGTCTAGCATAATTATCTATGCCATAATTTCTCCTTGCCTGTGTGAAAAATGCTTCAAAAACCACCAAATACTCACTAAGTCACTGCCAAAATCCATACATTGAATAAAGAAAGTGGTATAAAAAGTTATTTGTTACACAAAGTAGCATAATTGTTCATTACATATCCAATGTTCTGTCAGTGTTTACTATAAATGAGACTGTTCTGTTCCAAGATTTCACAAGAAAAATACAAATTCGGAGCTTTCTGCCAAAAAATTTCAAAATCTAGAAAGTATTTCTCAGCTAGCAGCTCCTGAAATATAGTTAATGTTTGATCATCACCTAATAATTATGAAGGGGAAAAAAAATTAAGAATGGAAAAAAAATACCTTCATTTTCTCTGATTTTTGCAGCAACTTTTTTTTTTTTTGGGGGGGGGGTCAGATCTCTTTTCCCTTGCATCCCCTCTGCTCATGCTGGGAATCAGGTGTGTGCTGCCAGCAGGACTTGTTAATTCAAGGAGCTGCTGCTGTCCAATTAAGCCTGCTGCCAGATCACAGACAGGCAGACACTAAGGTACCTAATTCTCCTTCCTAGTTCAGCAGTAAATGCAACACCATTAGCGTAGTCTAGGTATTAATTCACTCATTTGTAGGCATACTTTAAGGTTAATTCATGTCACTCCAAATGGAAAAAAAAACTAAAAGAAGTGAAGAAGGATATCAAGCACTTAAATAAGGCTCAGTAAAAAACAGAATTGCCTCTAGTCAAGAAAGTAATCCAGAAGGCCTGAACTCAGATGAAAGTTTACTCAAGCAATCGAATTTTACTATTTGAAAGTTCCTATGTGCCTAAAATATCCCTTTAATACATCCACAGATATTTTCCAGGTTTGGGAATGCAAAGAAACCAGCAATTTAGCTAAAATGAAACATAAAAATCAGGTTCATAATCTCCTGCCTACCTTCCATGAAAAACTGAATTCATTAGATATTTTTATGACTGGATCATGATCAAGCACATCTGAAGTACAGTGTTAACCAAGATTTAAAATGGAACTCAAAGTGCTGGTTCCCCTTTTTTTTCAGTAGCTGGATGTAGCTGAGCCTATATCCAATTTGTAGTCTGCAGGCATTATACAAGAACAGACTGTCTTGGTGTAATCCATAAAGAATAACTAAGAGCATCCCAATCATCAATAAGACTTAAGTTTGCTATGGATGGATATACATCTCAGCCAAAATAGCATTTGGAAAAAAATTCAGAATCTTTATTCAGTGGATATACTCTGAGTCAAGGATATACTCAGGATATTTTCAGACATAGCAGTTCAGGTTCAGCTCCTTTCTTTGGCTACTGCAATTCAAGCTCCTGTCTCCTACTACTCTGCAGGTTATGCAAAGCATCAGGCTATGTGACCTGAGAGAGAAATCAGGTATGGGATGCACAGCTCCTTACACTGTATTATGACAGAAGCAGATACCCAATCCAGGCTGATGGAGGATCCAATTAACCTCAGAGAACTGTGCTGAAGTTGCCCAAAAGTAGCCAGCAACTAGCAAAGGAGACCCATACATATCTTAAGTGCTATCTCTCTCTAGATCACTACAGAGATATAAAAGCAACTTCCCGGAGATGAAGAAACTCCTTCATTTAAAAATGTGCTTGGGATCACTCTTTTCCTTCAGGCAGCACTGGTAAAAATCCATCTGATGTTTTCAGGTCCCCTACATACACTTGTCTAATGGATTCACTGCTTCTTTGAGGTGGGAGAACTGAAGCTTCATCTGCAACATCTAATTTCCCTGGAAAGTGTCTTCACAAATGGGCTGTACATTATTCTGGCTGGGAAAGAGCTCCCTCCAGCCTTTCCTTAGTCAAGAGGAGAAAGAAAAAAAGAGCATGATTCTGTAGCTACAAGGGTAGAGCAGCTGTGTGAGAGAGAAGTACGCTCCAGATCCTTCTGCCATAACTGTTTATGAAATATATTCAGTAACTGCTGAGCATAAGGCACTAGACAGATCCGAGAGGCAGGTTTAAAGCCCTTGATTCCGTGTTTGCCCCAAGCAGCTCTGCTGCCTTGCACTCAGTTCTCACCCTTGCAGCCTATACTTTCTCGAGGACAAGATAAAGAGCTGCTAACAAAACTTCTAATCTTGACATTTAAATATTAGTCAGTGGCTATGCTCAGCACCTCAGAAGCCAAATCTTCCTTTTATTTGTGGGTGTTTTGGTTTCTTGGGTTTTAAAAATTCTTCTCATGATGGGAAAAGCAACTTTATTTCCAGCCTCCTTAAAAAAGCCATCCACGGAAATAGATAACATAACAACATTATAAAAGAGACAGAATTAGCAGTCGTGAAAAGTACAGAAGGCTTGGAATAAAATATATATTTGCTGGGAATAAAAGCAGTGACACTGACAGTGGCACTTGAAAGAGAGATCTGCAGACAGGGTTTTTACAGACACTGAGGCCTGTAGGATACTGTATTTAACTTGCTGCATACTTGATTTAGAAAGTTAGGATAGCTGAAAAATGGGTGCTGATGTGCAGTCCACAGCTACCATCATTCCCCCACGATTAGACAACAGGTTTACTGAAATCCACTGAACGTGCTCTGCACTTTGTGGATCCCATTTGAGCACTGGAGCCCATGTGAGTAATCCTCAGAGTTAGAGAGTTTTCCTGTCTAGAAAGAGCAAATAATCTATGTCAACTAGCAGAAAGAGCAAGAACAATATTAACTAGAAAGCTTGTATGTTTATAAAATATTTAAATACTTATCAATATAGTATTTTAAACCCAATACATAATGCAGGAGACAAAATACTTCAGGTAGCATGAGGAGTTAAAAGATAAACAGAAAGCATAGTGTAATGATGAAAGACACCACCACTACAAAATATGTGTAATAGGTACTGACTGCTCCTCTCATTGTGTGATACATTTATTATCAAGAACTTGATGAAACCTAGTGTCACTGACCAAGGCTCCAGGCTTTATCAGGCTGGGAGAAACAGCAACACATTCATGCAGCTTTTATGATGCATATAGAGAATGAGAGACAACAGTTGGATCTAGCAGTCAGGAAAATGGAATTTAAGCACTGACTAAGAGTTACTGCACTCCAGTAAGTATGTTTCTCTTGATAGTATTATAATCAAGTGCTCTTGAACTTGGGCAATACATCTGCTCTATTTCCCAAGCTATCATACACAAAGATTCTCAAGCTGCTATAATTTATAAATGGACCTCACACTGTCCTCCCAGATATTATTAAATCCAACCAAAAGTGGCCATTCCACTATGCACTCCACTGTCTCCATAGCAATGACAACATTTCAAGTTAGAAAAAATACTGAGAAATTTAAATAATAAGGAAAAAAATCACAAATGAGCAAACAAAAACAAACAAAAACAACCAAGCCAGAAAAAAAGAAATCATAAATACAGCCCAGGGCTCCCCAAGAGATGAGGCTCAGGAAGAAGGAATGACAGTTTGCAGTATTTTGAGGAGGCACAGTGAGCTTTGCGTGATGATGCTAATAATAAATACAAATTCAGAAAAGACCACAATTTCAACTTTTGCCCAAGGCTCTTTTGAATGTCTGTATGCTCCTGAATGTCTAATATGGCAGTGGTTTTATTCTATATGGCTAGTGATCTAGTACCATTTAATTAAAGCAATTACACTAGAAATTCATTTTCATGAAGGAATAACACGCTTTGCTTGTTAGACAGAAGCAGACAACCGAAAACTGAGTTGATTCCACATGAGTTCAATTGCTAATTTTTAATTTTATGACAGTCCTTGGATGCTGTGGCAATTTCCATTTCTGCACTTGCTTGCAGAATGCAGAAAAACCCCATGACAGAGTAAGGGCGTATCAGTAGTGGTCACACAGGCTTTTCTTGGGCAAAATGGTACCTGGAAAGTTCATATATTTAGGGCAGATTTTCAGAAGATAATTACTTTTGTTCCCACAAGTTTTTTGGAGGTTCCAAATACGAGCTTTTGAAAACTCCATCCTGAAAGCACAGCTTTTAGGTCACCAGTAATGGTTCATCAACCATTTCTTTCAAAGCCTCTCATCACCTGAAAACCTTTTCAATAAACTTCTTTCTATAGAGACATCTCTCTTTTTTAGGAACTACACATGTATATGAAGGGACAGAGTTTTTTTGCCATTTGAAAACAGTGCATTCTATTCACAGCAAGCAATCATAGAAAATGCTGTTGAAATTCCATCTATTCTCAAACGGTTTTGAAAGGGATCTAAAGGTAGACACAGGGTATGTTTTTATTCCATCTTGTTGCAAAAACTGACATTAGATCATCACTTCAATTTTGTGAGAAATCTGTGTTCCTAAATGGTTTTTGTTGGTGAAGAAGGAAGTTTGCTTAGTTTTGCCTTATTTTAATATTGCTTGCCCATTGACACTGCCATTTTAAGACCCGCTGGCTGAAACTGAAGAATTACAACAGTCATGCAATTCTTCTCCACCTCCTGCAATTAGCTGAGCTGCACCAGCACCTGCCTAACCTAAATAAATATGGAGGCAATGCAAGGTAGGTTTCCCAAGAGGTTTATTATGACTTGCACTAACTTGAGGGACTCAGTGATAAGGGTCTTCCTCGTGTATTCTTGTGATTGTGGACTTGCTGGCTTTGAAGAGTTGCCAGACAAAAATGGGTGAACCTCTGTGACCTAATTTACTGAGCCACTGCCAAGAAATATACAGAAGCAAAACAGTGGTTGAAGGTGAATATTCCCAGTTGCTAAAATGGTTTATCAATATTCAGAAATAAAATATGGAAAGATACAACACCTGCATTACTGATAGTTAATCAAGATTTTTTTCTATGTTTATGTACATTCCACAAATTTTTACACCTTCAGACTTTCTTGGTTTTACTTTTACATTATTTTTTTCCAGTCTGAGGTTGTGCACTTGCTTTAACATTTTGTTTTCTAAGGTGCATAAAAGCTAAAGATATATAATCTTAAAGACCTAAAGAAACTCCAAACCCACATATTGTGCCATTGCTTAGAACCTCTGTTGAGTCATTATATTTTTTTATACAAAAGAAAAGGCACAAAATTCACTTTTCTGTGAATGAAAGTCATATTATTAAGTCCATTAATCCCAGGAAAATCTTTACAAATTGTCTTAGAAATGGTTCTGTTATGAATTAAGCACACATATGTCTCATCAGGAACTGCTTTGTTCACAACTCTGAAGTAAGCAGCCACTGAAGCATTACTCCAAGAACCTTATGAAGAAAGTAAAGTAATCCTTTCACTTCTTCTTCAGTGAGTAAACAGAACATTCTAGCTCAGGACAGCAGTAGCTTTTACTTGGAGACAATTTCTTCCATGTAACCAAACTATCAAGGGTCTGCTTCAATTCACAGAGGGAGAATCAGTATTGACAACAAGCAAGAGCAATGAAATCTTCAGAGAGGCTGTAACAGGAAAGAATGCTCTTATTAAGCACAGTCTTAATTCTGTATATAATTAATGCATCATTCAATATTTAGGTCCCATTTCTGCAAATTTATATTTTACAGACATTTTATTTAGTCCTTAAAGTGGAAACACTGGCTGGGTGACCTGACAAACAAGAAGAAATTCCTGACGAGGAACACAGTACACATATACTGAAACATTTAAGAGAGTCCATCCCCACAATGAACTACTTCAAAGGCATCCAGGGAATAAAAACCATATTTTTTTAGAATGGGATATTTTAAGAATCAGCACAACAAAAAACAGGAAAGAAAGAAGAAGCATTTTCCAACAGTTTCCTGTCAATGGGGATGAAAATCTCTCCAGCACATTGCACAGAAATACAGAACATACTTAAAAGCTGAGCTAGTATATGACAGAGAGAAGATTTAAAACAATAAATTTTAAAACAATAAATTTAAAAACAATTTGCTAATAAAATTTTGAGACGTGTACAACTTCCACCACCCTCCCTATCTCCACCAAGAATTTGGAATCCTGTCCAACCTTTTAGCAAGAAACTGGTCTAACTAGATTAAATTTTTTTCTGATCTCCATCCCATTACCTGACCTCAGACATTTCACTGTTTTTAACCTCATTCTTGTGCAGTCACCAGCTGTAGCATCCATGTATGAGACACCATTACACTGAGAACACCACACATCACTGTACTCGCTCTGCCTGCACAGTCCCCATCACAGGTATGCATTTTTACTGCTCACAAGTTCACTGCAGCTAAAAACCATTTCTTCTCAAAGAATTTATGTATTTGAAAATTGGTAATTTCAATACTAAAGAAGATCCATCCTCCACAGTTAACTTGGTTTCAATAATGGTCAGTGAAGCACTGCACCTGAGTCCCTTGAAGAGGGTTTGATCCTACAGCAAACCCTTTGCTGGTTCCAGAAATCGGCAAGGAACTCTGCCTGCTAAGAAAACTGCAAGGGACCAGCATCAGAGAAAGAGGCAGAGAGGATTTCTCTGTAAAAAAGTTTTGGTAGGAGAAAGAAGGAAAGGATGAGGAGTTTCTTAGATATATTTCCTGCCTTAAAAAAAAAAGGGATTTTAGCCATTTATTTTCTCAGCCTGATGAGCGAGGTCCTTCCTACTACGTCTGATCTGTGGCCAGTGGCATCCCAGGTGAAAAACACTATCTTTTGATGTTGTATATATGATAGAAACATAGGAATGGTTTGGGTTGTAGGGATCCTTAAAGACCCTCCTGCTATGGACAAAGGCATCTTCCACAAGACTAGATTGTTCAAAGCTCCATCCAGCGTGGTCTTGAACACTCCTAGGGATGGTGTTGCCAAACAAGCTGTATTTATTTTAAAAAAGAGCCCATACAGCACTGGAGGGAAATGCTGGGACCTAACCAAGAAGAAGGTTTAGTCCATGAAAGCCATAGCAGCTAACAAAGCAACCTCGAAGTGATGTCCACGTGCTACAAATTAGAGCTTAGGACTTGACATGCTTCAGTGATCTGAGAGCTGGGGGAGGAGACTAACATAGGAAGAAGGAATGCAACTCTGATAATGGACACAAAGAATGGAGAATTTATGGGCAACAAGGATATTTGGCAGGACTCCCAAAATAAGGAAGAAATTCATCTGAAATCAGCTCCAAGTGGGTAGAAGGTAATTCTGGCAGTGGGGATCTGCAGTGACCAACCCACAGACCACTGATCCAGGAAACCCACCAACCCCAAAGAAGAGAGAAACTGAGCATGTAAACTTAATCAGCATGAGAAGTGAGATAATCATAAACCAATAGAACCTAGAATACTAAATACCAAGAGAACTTTTAACTTCTATCTAGTGAATACTAATTCCAGTGAACACTAATTCCTTTGTTTGCTAAAATGCATAAGTAATCAAAACTTTTGACAACTGGTGTACATATTGGGTGGAGCAATCCCCATCTACCTCAGTGCTGAATAATGTCAACTTTCTAGCATAGTAGCCTGGTTGGAGAGTCTATTTCCCAGTTTTTGGTGACAATAGGACATCCACAGGTTCTCTGGGCAACCATTTCCAGTGTCTTTCTACCTTCAGAGAAATTAATTTCTTCCTGATATATTATCTAAAGATACCCATTTTCAGCTTAAAGCCACTCCCCTTGCCCTATCACTACACACCCTTGTAAAAAGTCCCTTTCCAGCATTCCTGGGGCTCCCCTTTAGGTAATGGAACACTGTTTTAGGGTCTTCCCAGAGCCTTCTCTTCAGATTGAACAACCCAAATTTGCTCAGCCTGTCTTCATAGTAGAGGTATGATTCTACACACATTTAGATATATAGGTATATGTAGATACACATATATACATATATGTATGGATGTATGTACATATTCATATACAAACCTACAGATATCTATTCCGAAGTTTCCTAATGGAAACCATTAGGAGGTCTATTTCTAAGTGACCAGTTCAGAGCATTTTAGCCACAGAGTTACATGGTCCTGCTGGCTAGGACTAGGGATAGGATCTTTTGATTCAGGACAAGTGTTTATACAAGGATTGTCTAGTGGTCCCAAGACCCTACAAACTGGGGGCGAGTGTGAAGATTCCACCCACAAGGGATATCTGGTCCCTCTCCATGACCCCTGTTACACTCACAAATATGGGGAAAATGAGAGCAATTGTTCCACAGTGTCTGAAGAATGATTTTAGATTTATTTTAGACTATGAACTGTTTTCATGAGCTGGTATTAAAGAAGTTGCTGAGGATTAAGAGAAGTTTCTTTGGAAATTAACTGACTGGATGCTGATCAAGGTTATATTTACTGGAAGGCAGAAAAGATGCCCAAGTAAGGAGGGACTGCAGGGGAAGTGTTAATACTGACAGAAAAAAAAAAGCAAAACAAGGAGAGGTATTTCCTCCCGAGAGGGAAAGAGCGTTCAGCTGACTGTCAAAGGGGGAGGGGGGCAGCACTATCACAATGTTGGGGAAGGAGGATAAATTTCAGTGTTAGTGCTAGGGGGAAAGATTTAGGGCCACTAAATCACCTATCAGTGCTCTCTATATATTTGGGATTTAGCATTTATAGCAAAATAAAATAAAATAACTTACAGAATAAAATAGAGGGCTATGTAGTGAAGTAAAGCACTAATTATACAGTGTTTAAATAGCCTCTTGCTCCAAGACTATTTTAAACCGCCTTAACTAGACTCCATCATGACAAACCATTCTGTGCTAGGCTATGACATATACCTGTTGTACTAAGGCACAGCAATTGCTTTAATCTCTACCAGGCATGGTAGCTTTCCAACTGGTTTGTGCTGCAGTACTCCTGAGAAAGGCTCACCTAGAGCCCAGATCACCACGATAGCTGTTGTAGTACCTACAGCACTGGGTCTCCCTTTCACTATTTTACTGTGTCTAATGACATATATATATATATTTCAAAACCCCTGGTAGGTGATGACCAGGTAAAAAGATTACATCTGTCAAATCTGTTAGAATTAGTTTGGGAAATACTCTTTAAAAATACTGGGTCTTATGGCACATAATGATAGTGTCCTTGATTCAGATAATATTGTGGTTAAAAGACTAGGAGGTAGAGGATTGAATTTTGCATCTTTTATGTCCTCATCTTGTGGAACTCATAACTTTTTATCAGCACTTCAGATGTGGCCACATAAAAACACACTGAAAGCAGATTACCATTAATGCTGGCTAAATCCCCAGTTTAACATACTGCATTATTGACAAAGGATGGAAAGTGGAAGTCCAGGGGGAAAAATACCATACATGCAAGCCATTTAATAAAAACTTCAACAAAGCAAACACACCACAGTTGGATATTGTCATAAAATTCTCCTAGAAACAGATATATAAGTTCATATACATTTGAAAGTTCCATATGTCTTCTAGTGCCATCATTTCAGGCACTTAGAATTAAGAGTGATGTAGGGCTATTCAATGGGCCTCACATACCTGTGGGGTTTTTTTAATAAACAGGTTAAAGTATGGAAACCCTAAATCAGAAAAAAACAATGAAATTTCCCTTTCTTAGAAATTCACAAGCCTCTTAAGACTGACACAGATTGGTCCCTACAAGAAGACAAACAAATGACACCATGTCTCACTCCCTCAAGTTTTGCATGGTATCAGCACTTTCACAGAAAAGTTAATTCAATGTTACTAAATAACAAAAGAACCGAGGAAAAAGAAAAATCTTTCTACTGCTTCAGAACATAAATCTCTATATTTCTACACAGCAATTCTAGAATATTCTATCTGAAGACTTTTGTTGCTGAAGAAAGGAAATCTCCAAGTAAGCACAGTTATACACTTCTACCTTCCATCACACTGGTCCATAAATCAACTGTGGAGCAATTTTTCACAGTTATGAGCTTGGAAAGATTTATCTTGCTTGGAAAGCAAGTTCCTACTCCAGTATGAAAATGTGAAACAAACTTTCTAAATAATATACAATTTCTACTTTCCTCTACCTGGTATGACCAATAGCAGAACAGTAAATTACTGTACTGGTAGCCGTGTATTCACTCCCATTGATCTCCAAATAGAAGTCATGACTCCTGTGCCTCAGATTGATAGTGCTGTTACAAAAGCTCTGATGCTTACCTGAAAGGAAGAAAGCTATTTGGATTTACTTTGAAAATTAATTTTAAATTAGTTACAGCAAGTATTCACCTGAATAAATAATGTGATCCCATATTTTTTTTGGTGAATGCTTCCAGCTTCTAAAAAGATGTTTGTTTGAAGACCATGACCATACTTCTCTAGACAAATGGATCTCCTTAGAGTGGTTTCTCTGGGGAGCTCACTCTGCTCTTCATAGGCCTATAAGAAAAATATTCCAAGTTTTTCACTTTTCTGTTTTGAAATAAAAGAAGCAACCCTAAGACTTAACTTAATATTGTCAATTCTAAGAAAAAAGCTTTTCTTTGAACATGCTTGGAAGACAGGGTGGCAATTTCACTTCCTACTCCTGTGCTAAGTCATGTATCTACAACGAGTCCTTCCCACTGGTCTTCTAAAAACTATGTTTCTTTTTATTTATCATGGCGATTAGTGTACAGTTCTAACTTTTCTAAAAGGAGTTGCACTTTTTATGCCTAATCATGACTGGGATGAGTTCAGCTTCCTGTTTGACATAACTTTCCTCTGAATGAATAATGAGATCTCTGGTAATGCTCAGCCCACAAAACAGTGGTTTCCTAATTCTTCAGACATCTCTGCTTCTTTCTTCTGTAACTTGGACTGCACTCCAAACTAGTCTAAGATGTGAAAGCACATAATGCAACTGGTTTTGTCAGTAAAATCAAGCTCTGTGTCAAAGTAAGGCTGCCGATGTAGAAGAGGTGGCTTTTTAATCTCCCTCAGAAGACGGAGTTTAGTGAGGAGGGAGTTTAGAGGGAGTATTTACTGCTTAATAAACACTACAAGAGGAATACAAACTTCTGTATCAGATATACCAACAAAAGTTTACTTAAGGAACCAAATGAGCAGAAAATGGTTGATTGCATGACAAGTCCTGTCTCACAAATTACTACTTCTCTGGAAGAGTAAATAAAGTTTGCATATGATGCAACTGATTTGCAAAAAGGAGTTGAACTTCCAAAAGCCTTCTTTCAGATAGCATACTTAGAAGAGCCTTAAACCTGAGTATTGTGGGAGGAGAGTCAAGAGTGTCATCTGGCCTGGCAACTGGCTAGCAGACATGAAGCACATTAGGAATAAAAGGGTCACTATTCACAACAGAGAAGGAAGCATTCCCATCAACTTCTCTCTGGTCTCATGACACTGAACTTTCTTTTTTACCATCTGAGAAATGAGAATGGTACGTGAAAAGGAAGTCTGATAGTAAAGAATTAACCAGAAGAAGAGTAAATAAAACTGTCTTTGAGGATCTTACAATACTTAATCACTTGGCAAACAAATTACAGATGAAATTCAAATTAGTTACTTGCAAAGTACTGCACATGCAGGGCAAGAAAGGACAGTTCTAACCACAGAAAGTCATGGACTGCTGCAACTTTCATTAGTATCAACAGTCAATTTAAACCCTTTGATTACTGTTCTTCATGCCCAACAGATGTTAAAAAAAAAATAGAATTTTAGGAATTATTAGGCAGCAAGAAACAAGAGCAAAAGAGAAAATTATGTAACCTTACAATGCAAAACCTTACAATGCAAAACATCTGCACAATTTCAACAAGATGGTATATTCAGCAAAGACATAGAGAATACTACGAGTTAACTTTGTCTTTGAGAAGATTAAATAGGTTAAGAAACTTGAATTAAAAGAAAAAAAGACAGCTTTATATTTTATTTTAGCAATACTGTCTGCTGTATGCATGTCTTGGACTAAACCATCTAGCTGTGATTTACTTCTGCCTTTTCAGGATGTTTCTGCCTATATTCAGTTGTTTGTGATTATAGGGATTATGGATGGAAGCTAAAGGGAAAAAACATATTAGGGTGTTTTTTATTTTGTTTTGATTTGTTTGTTTGCCTTTTTGCCTCTAGTATGCTCCTTGAAACCTACTGGGGCAGCAGCTACTACAATTATGTCAGAAAACAGGGGAGGGAGAAGAGAGAAGATAAAATTTCTTCAGCAGTCAGGGAAGGCACAAATGGAATTAGATGTGGGCAGCACACACATTTTAGAATTATAATTTGAAATTAAGCCTTCAACACTAAAGTTCTGCTTCTGGGAAATCCATCTGAGCTAGCAGTTTCTGTGGAGCTAGGTAAAATTATGAGGGAGGAGCATCTGTTGCCAATGAGTGACACCCGTTACTGACAGCACATTGTTGGTTGGTGCAAGGTCATGGTACTACAGATAGAAGCTGCATTCCATGCTGCAAATTTCACTAGAATGAAAAATGCTCCCAAGAACACGGAAAACAAAAAGTTAACAAGACTGAAAAAATAATAAGAAAAAAGCTTCTTAAGCAGATATGTGAAATGGGAAAAGTGGTAATCAGTAATACAGGAGAGTTTTGTACTAAGTCAAAGATATTAGATGAGGGGGATCACAATATGGTATGTCTCCTAAACCTTGCCAAATCTTCATCTCATGTAATTCAATCACAGCTGTAACATCACTAAACAGCAAGGAGAAGGAGATAAGCCAGGCTTCTCCCACTGTTGGAATTTTCAAGAAGTTCTGAACTTTGCAGTACAATATCTAAAGCAACCCTCAGAAGGAAACAGAAATAATAATAAACTACTCAATAGTAAACCAAGAGTCTAGTCTACTAAATCGTTCCAAGAGAAACATTTAAAATAAATGAATGCTTTAGCTTTCAACTTTGAAGAACTGTTCTCATTTTCATGGAGTGTTTAAAATAAGTCTGTGTCCCATATGAACCTGGCACTTGAATACACTTACAGCAGTGCTTCAGCAGCTGCCACTTCATCTGAACAAACTGTGGTTTTCCCCTCTCTAGATGAGCTCAGACATAAACCAAACATTCGTTTTTCAACTGTGCCTTGCCTAGTCTTTCTGCTGACAACTCCACTCCACAGGCAAACCCTGTGTTCACATTTGTTGTCTCTTGGGCCCTCAGTGACAAACACTCTTGCAGCAGAATAGGCTTCATGAAGAAGAGGACCTGCGAGTCAAATCCCAAACCACCCTCTTAATGAATTTATGCACCTGAATCCAAGTCCGATGCTCAAGAGAATCAAACTCTACACCAGGTGTTTGGGTTTATTTTCCCTGTAAATGTGCTTCTAGGGTTCATCCTAACCTTGCTAGGGCAAGACAGCTGTAGTGTATCCAGTGGTGCTGTTTTGGGTATCGTTTGAAGCTCCAATCCTATCAACAGTCAAAGTCACAGAATACTTCAGTGTGCATCTAATCTCACATTTTTCAATGAATGAATTATTTCAATAATATTTCCTACCTATATTTATACAGTTCCATTAAGCTGCTACTGTATGAATACCAGGAAAGGTCCAAAAAGGAATTTTTAAAAGGAATCAAGATGTATTTTGGGCAGAACGAAGACCACAGGGAAGCAGATGCAGAGTAAATTTTATACAGAAAGTTGACATGGCAATAAGAAAGCCTAAATTCAGACACCTGCATGGTAACTTTGATATGCATCTAAGGAGTCTTGTTAAAACATAATGAAGACATGAAAGGAAACATTCATACAAAAAAACCCCATACCTACTGTCCTGCACGTATTTGCATCACAATGGCGGATGGTACAGGTTTAGAGTGAGCAAGATGGGTAGGGTTCAGTCTGTAGGACAAAAGCTGTTTTATTTTTTTTTTTTGCAAACTTGGAAAGTGCTTAGTGAATCGAGATGAGAGTTGCAGCTACAAAAATGAAAATCTCATGAGTATCACAGCAAGAGCATTTCCATGGAGAACTGCTTGGTAGCATTCCTCCTCCTATAGGTTCCTGTATCTCAGCCAGACTTTCACAAATGATTCTCCATTTACATTAATCACTTCCTGGTGTCCAAAAACAGACACAACAGAGCCTGTTATGCAGAAGAGCTGCTTGGAGACTGCAGCTAAAGCCAGTCAGTGACACTCTGGAAATACAAAGTGCTGAGTACTTTTACAACACAAGTTGAGCATCTGAATATTTTAAAATGCATTTCTTTCTCACATGTAAAAGGAAAATAATAGCTCAGGACAGATTATGAAAATAAAAGGATTTAATTAAGTTTCTAGAAATAGTAGTTGTAAGAGAAGAGGCTATGAGAGCTATAGCTTATCTTCACAACAGAATTTGAATTAGATATAGTATACAACAGAGAAAATAATTAATTGTCTAAGTACAATAAGTGACCCTGTATGAGGATTTGTGCATGAGTATACTTCTAGGACTATCTTTTTGTTTGGCTACTACTTCTTGGTAGCCAAACAAAGCTCCTGCAACAATCGTAATTATCTCTATTTTTAATGTTTGATGTTACAATTCTAAATTTCTAATAGTATGCTGGCATAGTGTCTTTTAATTTTTTTCCTCTATTTTAGAGGTAAGCTAGTATTTTTGGTGTTTTAAGCAGAAATATATGCTAGAAATGCTGAGAAAATCATAAAGTAATGGAAAAAGTACATGACATAAGTCTGCACCATTCCATACTTGATTTATTATGGCCTTGACACAAGAAATATGAATTTATAAAGTATTCTCTGAATTAACTGAGATGTCTCTGTTTTCTGGCAGGGAGAAATAATATCTAAATTGACAGTAAGACAAGATTTACCAAGCAGCTTTTGAGAGAACATGCTAGAAAACCAGAGTTAAATGCTAGAAACAATTTAGCAGGTTTACTACGTAGTCCTAGTACAAGATCAAAGTACTTGTTTTGCACTAGCCTAGTGATTACAAACAGCTGAAGTGTGGGGAAGGGTGTGTTCCAAAAAAAAGGAGGATTTTGCCTATTTTCTATTGTTTCCTTTTTTTGGTAATATTATCACATCTCTCTAAAACAACAAACAGCCAAGAGCTGGATTAGCACAGAGGGGGTGCAATCCCCATCACAATCCTGCCCAAGGGAGGATAACTCACCAGAGGGGCCTGAAGTAAGAGGTGCTGCACAGCTGCTGCCTGCACTGCCTTGCTCTATTTTATGATACAATCACTATGAACAGTATTTATATCACCTGCTTTTAGACAGCTAATATGAGCTTTCAGTGCCTCAAATTTAGGCACCTTCCTGCAGCAAAGTGATTCTGACTACCTCTGCTGAGGATCCAGACTCACCCTGTAGCTAAAAGAGAGAAAGCTTTGAAGAAATTCATGCTTGCACCTACAGAAGCAAGCACAGCAGTTCAATGGAAGCAGCTCCTTAGGGTAATGCATGGCTGATGAGAAACTGACATCCACACCGTACTCATTAAAGGGTTTGGATTTATTTTGATCTGGAACGAGGAATTTGATTATCTGGAAATGGTTGGAGCACATTGTCTGGTTACCCCCAAAAAAGTCCACCTTGTGTTCTCCAAGACCATTTTATAATGTGAATCCAAGCACAGCAAGTAGAGACAATGGGGAGCTTTACTTCAAAAGCACGTACCTAATTCATATACCAAAATGCTAATGCAGGTATGTTCCCTGAATGCTTCCAGGGAATTATGTAGAATATCTTAATTAGAAGTCTTCCCTTCTCCATTTACTAGAAGTTTACTACAACAGAAAAGGAAAAAAAAGACACATATTATCTATTTTCTTGTCATGCTATAACAAGAAAATAGAAAACATAAAGACCATAGAAATCTGTAGATTTCCAAGGGAAACTGCAGGATATCCACACATCAGA
Organism: Passer montanus; assembly: GCF_014805655.1. NCBI lineage: Eukaryota > Metazoa > Chordata > Aves > Passeriformes > Passeridae > Passer > Passer montanus. Next base: position 663,015 of record NW_024374590.1, read on the forward strand.
ATACCAGGTTCATAAACCTGATTAAGCAGATGCCTAAACCCAGCTGGATTCAAAATGACAAACAATTCTTTTTGTGTAATGAACATACACAGGAGAATAGCACTCCTCTCTCATGGCTAGCAAGTTGAAGTTTCTGCCTCAGAACAGCCAATACAACTCCTTGGGGCAGGGGAGCTGTTTTTTATGGGTTTTTTACAGAGATCTTGGGGTTCTTAAAAAGACACTGCCTCAAACTGCTTTCTAAGCTTTTAGTATCTAAATCCTTGATAAAATCCTTCTAGGACCTTTTGGAGGTCTGCATATTCATAATTTCTGTATAAGTGTATTACTGGATCTGCATGCAATCAAATACTTGCAATGTAGTCTTCACTTATGAGTAGAACAACACCTTTCACTTCACTTGGCCTTTTTTTGCTAGAATCACACATCACTTCAAATGCTGAGACGTTCTGATGTCATATATATAGTAAAAAAATATTGTTTCACAAATGAAAGCAAATTAACAGCTTTGCTTTAATCATCTCTAGATATATATATATAATGTCCCTCAATCTATCTATCTAAATATGCACCTCACAAATAGCATACAGACTTCCATCTTTCATAAATCCATTCCAAGTTTTTCAAGTATTTGGGTATCTTGATACCTTAAGAAGGTATAAAAAAATTCCCTAAACCATACTAAAATGGAAGTATCTTGGAGCCTGGCTCTTTGTTCTTTCTCACATAGTCAAGTTCTTTTCTTAGCTGAAACATATACCATGAATCAAAACTTTTAAAATTGTCTTTTCATTATGGGATCATGAACAATTTATATTTCACAATTTCAGTCCTTGAGAAATGTACTTGATTGAGAGTGACTAATTATGAAAATCAAAGCAACAGCAGGGAATATTTACTGAAGGAACTAATGACAACTATGAAGTTCAAACACTAGGAATACTGTCAGAAATACTCCAACAACCACTTGTGCCTGGTGAAATTTTGAAAGCAAATAAAATTCTACAGAATTCATGTGCTAAAAATGCAAAAAAAGATTAAAGACTCACATCTGAAGGGAAGCTGCCACATGACATTTCCTTCACCTCCACTTCCCTCCACAAGCTGCTGCACGTTGTTACGGAGCACCTCGTCTCCCTCACTCTCCTCTTTATTTCCCATTTACTTTCCTTTTGATCCTATCGCCAATGGGCTTTCAAGTACATTCTTTTTGGATCCATCCCTTTTACTTGTTCTTAGATCATACAAAAATACAAATATCTCTGTTTTTATCAAACCAATATCTCAGCCCCAATTCACAGACTTCTGTCCTGGTTATTCATCCAGCTCTGGTTCTGTTCAAAGTAAAGCTTTTTCTACCAGTATCTGCTCATGAGCCACAGTGCAAGAAATAAATTTTAAGCAACAGTCATCACAATACCTGGTTCATTAAGTGTCTTTGTTTCATTTATGTCCAGAATCTGCATCACTGGTAACTACAAACTTTCTGTAAAGAATAAGTAAGTGGATTTTTCATTTCTAAATAAACAATTTCCTTGCTCTACTGCATGATGCCAAAGAAAAAACTCCAGGCTGTTCTGCCTACCTGAGTTACTAAAATAGCTGTATCTTGACCATGGGGGGTTTTTATATCGTGATTATAAATGCAAATTAGTCACAGGGGAAAACAGTGGCAAGGAGTACCATCACTATTTGCATACAGGATCATGAACAATTTATATTTCACAATTTCAGTCCTTGAGTCCTTACCACCATTTATTGTCAACCCCACAATATAACATAAGAATAATTTTGCTGATATAATACTTTTCACATCAGGTTATAGTCACAATATGCTACTATGTTAAATTACATTTTATTTACACTATTAAAAAATTTGTTTTGGTGTTTCTTTCCTAATTTTGGATTTATTTGCTGCTAGTAAAAGCACAGTTAACATAAAAAATGTCAATAAATAAAGTTTTTGCCTGTTGGCCATGTGCAGGCCAGTAAAGGAGATTAGAGCAGTAGTAAATATATCAGTGAGCCCTGTGGTGCCACACGCTATGTGCTTCCTCAGTCCTGATTTAGACTGAAGCTGCATTTACCTCTGGTGTTCCACACTTTCAGGCAGCAGCAACTTATTCCATTGCATTACTCTGAAACTGTACCTTTTCTAAAATTATTTTTTAATTAGAAATTTTTTTTTGTCAAAGCCTGTGTATCTGTTTAAATCAAATCAAAACAAAACAATCAAAAAAAGCCAAATCTTTTGCAATTTCATATTAATTTTGTATTTAGATTTCATTATGTTGATTCCTTTTCAGTGGTATTTGATAAGATGAAAAAGCTACTGGCAATGGTAAATGTCCCTACTCTAAACTTTGTTGAGTAATTATGAAATAATTACATTAAAAACTGTCATGCTAATGAAAAAAAAACTAATTTTCCACTCCCCAAATACAGTATCATAATTTTCATCTTCAGAGTCAACATCACAGTAAATGGTAGATAAGCAATGCTTTGCTTGGATTAGCTTATATTCACTGCAATTTTGTCAGACTTCAGTCTAGAAGGCTGTAATTTTTCATTCCTGTATTCTGATGTGGATTTTGACTTTTCTGCCTATAGCAGAATGGCAAAGGCAGTGCTTTTCAGCACACCCCATCACTTCTACCTCGCGGCTGCTTTTTTCTTGTTTTGTCCTTTGCCCATATTCTTCCCAAAGTGTTGATGATTGAGAACCAAAAATACATCTGTACTACTGTTTACTATTGATATTTCTCCCTCCTCCAGAAGTGAGGAAGAATAAGTTCAATAAACCTCTCAAAAATTTTTGTCAAAGCCTGTGTATCTGTTGAAATCAAATCAAAACAATCAAAAAAGCCAAATCCTTTGCAATTTCATATGAATTTTGTAGTTAGATTTCCTTATGTTGATTCCTTTTCAGTGCTATTTGATAAGATGAAAAAGCTACTGGCAATGGTAAATGTCCTTACTCTAAACTTCATCGAGTAATTATGAAATAATTACATTAAAAACTGTCATGCTAATGAAAAAAAAACTAATTTTCCACTCCCCAAATACAGTATCATAATTTTCATCTTCAGAGTCAACATCACAGTAAATGGTAGATAAGCAATGCTTTGCTTGGATTAGCTTATATTCACTGCAATTTTGTCAGACTTCAGTCTAGAAGGCTGTAATTTTTCATTCCTGTATTCTGATGTGGATTTTGACTTTTCTGCCTATAGCAGAATGGCAAAGGCAGTGCTTTTCAGCACACCCCATCACTTCTACCTCGCGGCTGCTTTTTTCTTGTTTTGTCCTTTGCCCATATTCTTCCCAAAGTGTTGATGATTGAGAACCAAAAATACATCTGTACTACTGTTTACTATTGATATTTCTCCCTCCTCCAGAAGTGAGGAAGAATAAGTTCAATAAACCTCTCATTCCTAACATCTTTATCTGAAGTCATGCCCTACACCCAAATCTAAACCAATCCAATACCTTCTTCTACTCCACACAGTATTAAATTACTTCACAAGGCAACAGGTGCTGTCACTCAATGAAAGTCAGGTCAGGTAAGGCATCCTGACCCACCTGGACCACACCACATCATTTGTAGGTGGGCTGCAAGGCACTGGTGCCTGGAGTGCTGCCACCTGAGATGCCAGGGGAAGCTCATTACAGTAATGATTCATATGAAGGACATGGATTGCTGGATAATGTCCAGAGGACAGCATGAAAATAATCACAGGGCTGGAGCACCTCTCCTGTGAAGACAGGCTAAGAGACTTGGGGCTGTTCAGTCTGAAGAAGAGAAGCCTTCTTGGAAAACTTATAGCAACCTTCCAGTATCTAAAGAGGGCCTATAGAAAAGCTGGAGAGGGACTTTTTACAAGGACATCAGCAACAGAACAAGGGGGGAATGGCTTTAAACTGAAATATCTAATCTAAAGATTAGATGTTAGGAAGACATTCTTCATTGTGAGGGTGATGAGACACTGGAACTGGTTGCCCAGAGAAGCTGTGACTGCCGCATCCCTCCAACTGTTCAAGGCCGGTTTAGTTTGGGCTCTGAGCAACACTGTCTGCTGGAAGGTGTCCCAGCCTAAGAAAAGGCAGGCTGGAACTAGGTGATTTTTATGGTTAAAAAAACATTCCATGATTTTTTTCATTACTCACCTCATAGCAGAGCAAGGGGACCACTGTGAAGCTGTTGCCATCTCCTACCTGAAGCTGTCACAGAGATGCCCCATCTGCTGGCTCACAAAGGATGACTCTGCAGTTCTTGTGAGTACATGAGAATTTTAGCAGAAAATTCCTGGGACCTCTGCTGTGGCAAGAATATGGATGGACAGCTAGTGGTGTTCATTTTTTTAAAAGAAATTCCATGGGTTTTAACTTCCACAGTCTAAAATAAAATACTAATTACAGATGAGATGTAAAATTAGAGCTTGTAAACAGGGCTGTTAGTCCAAATTTAAGCAGAATTGCTGCATTAAAACATGCAAAAATTATAAAATATTACTTTAGTTATTATGTATTATATTCCAGCAGATATTGAAAAACTCAGCCTGTGTTTCTTTACTTTTACACAGCTCTGCAGAAGCAAACTTGTGTGCCTCATACTTTTGTTCCCCACTGCTTTGTTCCTTCTCAAAGACTGAACTGACTGGACTCCTCTCCGTATCACCAGGAGTTTCTTATATATGGCTTAACTTTCAAGAAAATGATCTTCCAAAATAAATAGTACAGAAAATAAAATTCTGGGAAAAGAAAGAAGTCATGGCCCTTCTAAAATCCAACAATCTTGACAGGCTTTAGTCAGAAAGTGCTCCAAAAAAAGGCTGACAGAAAATTCACTGAAAGGAGTCTAAATCCTAAATATAAGAAGACCACACTAAATGGTATCTTCTTTTCAGAAGATAAAACTACAGGCGGATAAAACTACAGTCTGAAGTTGCAGAAGCACAATACTAAAGAAATTTTAAAAAGTCAGAGGGGAAGGGAGAGGGGGGCAGGCAGGGCCAGGACATGGGCATACACCAAAAAAATCCAACAAAAAGATCAAGTAACTGGGAAAAAGTAACATGGAGCGAAGCTGTTGGAAATCTACTGTCATGTTATCTTTATAATAAGGCAACACAAATTAAATACTAACTCCTGGGAAGGACCAAATAAACAATAAAGGTGAAAGAATTCTAGTAACCTAGTCAGTGAAAACTAGAGGACACTGAGTCAGCTACTCATGAGTGCCCAAGAAGAATGATTTCTTGATGAGATTGTTGTATCTGACATTAAACAAAAAAAAAAAAAGAAGTCAAAGAAAGAAACTCTTCCCCCAGCATGCTGTGGACATGGAACAGGGTAATTGTGTAGAGAAGTGAAGGACTGCTGACAGGATGCTTGCAGAGGCAAGAGCATTTTGAGACTGTATCAAGCTGTTTGAGATGTGTTAAAGGGGGGATGCAGAGATGCTGAAAGCCTAGGGGATGTTCAGGGAAGGACTAAAGAAAGAGAAAGACGAGACACTAAGGGGAGGGACTTTGAGAAAGACATCACACAACACTCTGGCAGTTGTTAGTCACTCACAAAGACACAGTCAGATAAGTGATAGAAGTGTCATGCTCACTTTTGAGTTCAGTACTAAGCCCCTATAAAATGACTACAAAATTATTAGAGTTTTTATCCTGGTTTTATTTTCAGGATTGATGGCAACAAGAAGAGAATTTACACTGAAAGTGAAAGCAAAAAACCAATCTCAGAAAGCCTTGTAAGTCCACTCATCAGCATTCCACCAAATACCCACCTCCTCTGTCACCGTTATGTCCATGTAACTGCACAAGAAATGCTTCCTTAGTTCCTACATCTTCCTACATCAGAGCTCTGAAGCAAGCTGAATGTAGATATGCCCCAATCTTCCCAGCCCACTCTGCATCCTCCTTTCTCTTAATATCAAATGTATTATTAGTTCTGTGTCTTTTATTGCTTTTCTAATTTTGTTGTTACACTGCTCCTCTGAAAATTGCTGCATAAGTCTTGAATGAATATAATATCCTGAATTAATATAATGTCATAAATGAATGAGAATATAATGGTGTTAATCACAAAGGAAAGCTGTTCTCATTTATTTTAACTGTTCCCTGAAATAATCTTGCCAAAATGCTTTTGGTCTTGTTAAAGTTTCATTTTAAGTACTTACTTCATTTTGTATTTATATACTGCTTAAATTGATGTTTGCGTTGTTTTTCACCTGAGAAGACATTTGAAAAGGAGGGTCAGCATTGTATAATCAATAGATTCATCATGTTATTTATATGGAATTCATCAGAACTTAATTTCCTTAAACTTCATGATAATTGGAACACCTCTTGCATTTTTGATGAGCAGCCCAATTAAAAAATAATGAACCTGTTTTTTTCTAAAACTGACTTATTATTATCTTGGTGGTTTCCAACAGCAACCTAGAGCTCAGTTTTATATCAAATTATTTTGTGCCTGTTGGCCAGCAATACCTTTGCAACCTTCTAAGGTGCTTCAAAAGTCAAACGATTTCCCCAGGAGAAAGTTTTAAAGCTGCTACTATTCCCAGTACCAAGTTTATATCTAGGCTCATAAAGAAAATAAAACTTGTAGCAGAAACAGATAGAACCCACAGGATGTTCAAGACCTCTCTCTTGTACCTTAACCTTAGTGGAACACCTTAGGAGAACAGCTTCATCTTTATCAGACAACACCAGGATTTCTGCTGCTGACTCTCCATGGGACATTTTTGTTTGTTTTTGCAGTATTACTCCTAAAATATTAATATTCCTAAAAAATACATATTTATAGAACACAAAATGTTAAACCCCTCATCAGGGTATAGAAGGAACTGTTCTACACCACCACCCACTCCCACTAACAGGGAAATAAAAACATCTTCCAAGAATGTTTTCTGTTTCATGCACATGTTTAAGGAATGACCAGGCCATTTTTGGAACTACAGCCTATCCAAAACTCAACTTCAACAACAATCATGTGCACTTCCAATAGTTAACTGCGATGTGCTAAAAAACAAGCACATAACAAAGCATCCTCCCTGTCTCAATGAACACAGAATCATAGATTCGTTAAATTATTTGGGTTGGAAGGAACCTTGAAAATTATCCAGTTCCAACTCCCTGCCATGGGTAGGGACACTTTTCATTAAACCAGGTTCTTCAAAGTCCCATATAGCCTGGCCATGAACACTTCCAGGGATGGAGCATACATAACTCTCCTGGGCAATGTTTTTCTGTGCCTCACCACCCCCACAGAAAGGAGTTTCTTCCTGATATCTAATCTAAACCTATCCTTTTCACCTTAAAGCCACTGCTCCTTCTCCTATCACTGCGTGCATATTGTAAAACATCCCTCTCCACTCTCACGTTATTTCTTGTTATTATGCAATACTATTAATGCACATGGAATTGCTTCAAAAAGAAGCAATCCCTCCAAAAAAACGGCCTTGAAAATGTTGTCTCAAAAGGTGGAGGGAGGACTCAACTCTCTCACTCATCAGCAAGCATCACACACCAGGTTTTTGTCCTACATCCCATTCACTGGCTGATTACAGTTGTTCTAACTTCCCTCATGCATTGTATCCTGTAGCCTTAAGCACCCGTATGAGAAATTATCCTGCAAGGCAGGAAGCTGCCTAAAATAAGGGACTGTACCAGTAAAAACAGTGGAAGCTCTTTGTGGAAGCAATAAGTATTTCTGCAATGACAAGTAACTTTAAAAACAGAATTATCTGTTATTTTTTTCTTATTTTGAAATGAGAATGTATGTATGTGTCTGTGTAGCATAAACAAGAAGTGGTGTGGATAGAATGGAAAATAATAATTTAGAAGAGAGAAGTTCCCTGTAAGGAACTGCGAAAATGTTCAGAATATATTCTATAACTTGCCTTTGCAAATTAACTCCTCATGTTGAAAGACATGCCTGCAGCTCACTTGTAAAATTAGATCAACCAAGACACTTTTTCCACAAAAATTTGTTTGAATATTTTGTTCCTGTTATATCTAATGCAACTTGATAAGTTCCTTTGCTCCAAAGGGTTCCAATGATTAGCACTTGCAGATCGCAGCAGGGTGAAATAAAAATGAGACAAATATTTGTGGAATAAATATTGGTAATGTTTATAAATTTGCCTTTCATATGAGCGTGTCAAAAATACAAATATGTATTAATCAGAAAATGTGGCTGCTAGCTGTTACTATCAACTTCCCAAAATGCTTATTGTTGAAAATTTTAAATGGCTCATATCACATTTGCCTGTTTCAACTGATTAAGATTTTGTATCTCTGTATCTCTATATCCCTATATTGGATTTACATGAAGGTATAGAAACCTTAATATCCATTTTGAGAAGTTTTATTTTGCTATGTCAGTCCTTTTCTTATGACTCATCTGGATAGTCACTGGATGCAACAGGTTTATTGGCTCCAAACATCAGGCAAGCCACAGAATGGAACAAAAAGATGAGCATTTAGGTAACAGCTACTAAAATGATGATGATCCTAATTTACCAATGCCATTACTCTTTCTAGAAAGGTTTATTGTCCGTGCTGTACAATAAATGTAATAATGATGATGAAAGAACTATAAAAATAACATAAAAGTTTATAAGTCAATAGCAAAGTGACACACATGATTCTTTAACCCAGCTGAATTTTATGGACTGATATCAGATTTGTTTGGCATTACAGGATAAAATTTGGATTAATCCAAATTAAGCTCAGAATTTGCTTCATCTTGAGTTGGCTTTTTGCTCTTCTTACAGTTGAAATGGATCGGGAACTTCTGTAGTATTTCCTCTTTGGTCAAAATCAGATTCAGCTGGAGGTCTAATAGGCATGGAGGTAATGGCATCGGTGACCATCCTGTCACTGAAAAATGGAAATTACTCTAGAACACTCAAAGAAGAAAAAAAACTAACAATGACAGGAAAACAATGTGACTATTAAAAAGACAATTGGACCTCACTTATAATCCAAATTTGTAATCTGCTTGTTATCCATACTGTTACTTATACCTCAGAATGCAATACAATCTCAAGAGACTTTTTGAATCTAAGGAGCTGTTTGGGTACATGGGTTTATATATATACGTACATATATATGTTCATACACTGTGGACATAATACTTCCATGTATTCCTCTAGGCTGAAGAGACAGAATTGGGCAGACTGTGGGAGGAGCAATTTAAATATGATCATCAGATGCAAAAAGCTTTACTTCAGCACTTATCTGTATTTATGTGTTTAAGTATTCGTCAGCAACCAGATTTTGGTATACAAGGTGGAAAGAGTTAGTGGTTTGGCCAGTTTCTGTACTGAGCGTAGACTGTGCTTTAGACAATGATTTACGGTGTCCAGCTGGAGCAGCTTTAAAAAGCAAACTCAAACTCTAAATTACTAATTAACAAGGTACAAAGATGCATCCACAAACGATCCATCAATTACTGTTGAATCTCACCAGGATATGAAGCTGGCGTCTTTTGGAAAGACAACTGAAAAATTAAGCAGAAGATTTATTTGTATTATGTTTGATGTCTACGTAAAAGAGAAAGGTTTAAACAGTACGTACATAACTATGGCATTATGATTTTGTAAGTCATGAAGAAATACTGAAATAAATGTAAAATGGAACCTCTTTGGAGATAGGACTGTTTTCTCCTTGCATTTCTTCAGTGCTTCTCACAATTAAATTGCAATTTTAAATTTTGATCATTTACTGCTCTATTTACTTTTGTAAAAAGAACCTCTCCAATTAATCCTCAATCAAGTTCCTCCATCAGCTGCATTCAATGGAGGCAGATAGGCAAAAATCAGGTTTGGAGGGGGGCCTTTAACTCAAAAAACTAAAAACAGAAGCGTGCACATGCCTCAGAGCCAATCTGACTACAATCAATTCACACACGGCTTTTAGTATGCTGTCTCAGTAGTTAAAGAAGAAAGAGGCTTTGGAGTTCTCATTTAAAGAACAGTACAGGACTTCTGAAGATCAGCTTTAAGAACAAGCTAATCATTGTTTCAGCATTCAGTTTCAGGAAGTCCTTTCTGAAGTCCTTCCACTTCATCAGCCATGCTACATGGCAAAGACAGGTGTTTGTCTTTAATCAGTGAATATTAGCTAAGTTCCAGGTATTCCATCAACAGTGCTTATTGCCAGGCCACAGTCAGCACGAAAACATAGTACAGAATAGTAATGGTCATGGAATACTGCTCCTGCTTGTCACCAATTAAATAAATAAACATCTCGTGTGCCACTCTTTTAAATACTTCCATTTTTAAATTAGATTTTGATTTTCTGCTCAAAACTACCTAAAATTCTAGGTCAAGCCAGCACAACTTACTTTGCAATTTTGATTTGCGTCACCTGTCCTCCCAGCTTTATTTTGCAACAGGACTGATAGGCATTGATAGACTACTTCACAAAATAAAAACTGTTTTATTAAGGAATGTTTTACTGTGAGTTGGCATCAAATTTTTGAAACAGATTTAAATACATGCATGCTATGCAAAGATTGGACAAGATAAGAATACTGTAACTCAAAATTACTCTAACTGGTTAAAGGGAAAATGGCCTGAGTGAGAAGCTGTTCAATAGGTATTTTCCATGTTTCTCTACAACAAAGACAGTGCTGACAGATTAAATGATACATATCTATTCTCATCCAAGGAGCCTAAATTGCTTATCTGCAGCATTTACTTATGTGCTAAAGTTGTAAAACCAAAAAGCTAATATCAGAGAACTAAATATTCATATTTTGTGTTTACTCTGTGAATCAATTCTGTGGAACAAAAGAAGATGAAGCTGCTGTTTGCATTCACAGCTCCCTTCCCTCTGAAACACTACATCAGTTTAGGAGAAAAGATAAAAAACAGATCAGGTTGAGCCACTGGACACTGCTGTTCACAAGCCCTTGCCTTTGATTTGTCACTACATTGTTTACACTTTATAAGGACAAGCACTCATTTAAAAACAAGGTTACTTAGAAACTGGAAGGCATTTAGAAATTGTTCAACATCTGAAGTTTCATGGCTGACAATTGGATACTTAGGACATACAAAGAAGCATTTTGCCACTGCTTTTAACCATCTCTATTTCAGTGCTACTGTGAGCACAATTGTAAGGTCAAAGGTGCATAGAGTTGGGAATGAGCACCCTCAGGTGTAGAAAAGATTTGAAACACAAAAACAGGGATAAATAACAGTATACAAACATGAGGTCTAACAACCTAATCCCTTTGCCTCCTAACACCAAATTCAACATGCTATAAAATCAGTAGACACCCACTAAACTGACCACATTAACTATCACACACTGACATGATAACAAACAAGAGTTTCCCTAAGGTAGTAACATCCTCTAAGTATTTTTCCTCATCCCAGGCAAGTGTTCAGCTCCATCAGTTTTGGAGAACAGATGACTATGCTAGTATGGCTTGTAGAGTTCATGGTGATGCAGTTAGAAAGCCAAGAACAAATGTGGAGATAATTGTTGCCATCTATTGCAACGGTTTCATACCTTCTCGGTGGTTTCTCATGGGCAGCTCCTCACAGCACTGGCTCTGACTCCTTCTCAGCACAGCCAACAAACTTCATCTCTCATCTCAACCAACCAACCTGCTCTTTTATAATACCCCTCTTAATTGGATGCAGCTGTGGCCTATTAAGGGCAGGCTTGTTCTTAATGCTTGATAATTGGCACAGCTGTAACTCTTTAGGGGTGAGATTACTTTCACCACTATCTCTAGTCTCCTGCCTTCTATCTATCCACAGATAATATCCAAGAATGTTCAGGTACTAATGGTTTCTTCTGAACTATACAGCTAAGAACACTATACTACTGCCATGCTGTGTTTCAGTGACACATGAGAAAAGATGGATAATCTTTCTCTAGCAGTTTCAACAAAATTGTAAGACATCTACCTGAAGGAGACCAAAAGATTGTGAGCCCCATGTTCTCATCATGACTTCAGTTATTCTCACATTCCTACATATCATCTTGAGCAACTTCAAGATGGTTTTTGGTGGATTTGCTGTCAGATCAGTTTTTCAGTTCAGATCAGCATCTCAGAGAAATATTTCCTGAAGACGGGAAACCTGAATCCTGAACTGGAAAGAACTTACAGGAAATGTGCACAGGATATGACAAGAGTCTCCTTGGCCATGTGACCATCAGTCAAAAAGTACTGTCGCACTTTTGGCAGGATAATACATATCCTTAGTATTAGGACAATACACTGCAATAAAGATCTGCTCCCCACTGTTATGCTTCATTTCTTAAAACATAAATCCTGCTAAAAAAAAGCCATTTTAGTTTCCTGTATTAATTACTGCTTTAAAAGACAAACTCCAAGGTCGTAAGGAGTAACTCAGAAGCACTCAGAACAACAATAACTCAGAAGCCACTCACAGACATTTGATATGAAACCATAGTGAGGCATTTACAGACTTTATTTTTTCAGGTCTGGAGTACTTCCACCTGTATTAATTACTGCTTTAAAGGACAACCTCCAAGGTCGTAAGGGATACCAACAATAACTCAGAAACCACTCACAGACATTTGATATGAGAACCATAGTGAGGCATTTACAGACTTTATTTTTTCAGGTCTGGAGTACTTCCACATTCCTTCACAGTTCTCCAGCCACAGCAGTATCCACATACACCCTCCCACTGTAGCACATCACAATCTGATACTGAGATGTACAAAAGCCTCACCCCATGCATTGACTTCCCTCCAAGGCCAACTCATACAAATGCCAAAAGGATGATCCTACGTGTTAGAAACTCAACATGGTTAAAAACATCAGATAAATATGTTGTTACTATTACAAACACATCAAGAGCTGTGCAGACTGGCAAAGAAACTGTTTCTGGCAACAGAGAAGTCTGGCTTTTGACTTACATGGCAGGTTATAGGACCTACTGCTTACTCAAGCATCAATCTTGAACTAATTGGGCTTCCCAAACAGTAGGAATAGCATGGCTGACTTAGCCTTTGATCTTTCTGACATATATGAAGTGAGTCCTGTGTAGTACTTTATTGTGCCTAATGTTTGAATTCAGGTGTTGGTCAGATGGGCCCATAAAACAAAGTTTCAACCTGGTTTGCAAGCACCTGTTCTGGTAATGTGCAACTTCTCTAGCTCTTTCAGTCCTTAAATGTGACTTTGAAGCCGCCCCAGGTAAAAGCCATAACTTTACCTCTGCATGCACACACATGCACACACAGAGATACTGTGTGTTACTCTGTAAGCAAACTTATTTAATGCCGCTCCACAGCACCCGTTAAAAGCAGTCGACGCTTCCACTTATTTTGGGGAGATTTGCCCTGCTATTTTAAACTCAACAGGTCAGTGAGCAGGTTCAAGGCTCCACTGTTTGTTGAGCATCTGTAGAAATGCTTCTTTCAGGAGGAAAAAAAAACCAGCTCAAGATGCTCAGTACCCTTTACATCTGCTGCTCAGCTGGAGACACAGTTAAAAGGCCATTAGAAGCACAAGGTGGCAGACCTCACAGGCCAGGTGAGCTGGAGAGCAATTTGCTGTTTGCATTAGGAGTAGAAGCAGCCCTGGCCACTTCTTTCTGGTGCACTGAAAGCAGATCCTCTACCCAACCCTGAAAATCAGGACCAGAAAGAGTGGCCAGCAGATCTCCATTCCATCTCAGAGCTGGAGTTGTGCTGCAGAGCCTCTCCCTGCACATTCAGGTTTCACAGGGGCTGGAGGGGACAGCAACCCTCCCAGCACAACCCACAACCCCTCACTGCCCACAGAGAATGGCTCTGCTGGGCAGATGTCACAGTAGGACACAAATTGCTGTCACCTGTGCAGTCAGAGGGAACCTCTTCCAGCACATCTTTGGCAGCACCTGCCTCCAAATGCCATGTGTCTTCTGCGTTCCACAATTGCTCAACAGAATAAAGTGCTGCTGTTCCACTTTGCTGCAAGGAAAAGGTCACGTTAGCCAAAAGAAACCTGCTGGAGAGAGCTGATGGTCTTTGTGACAGCCTCTTATAACAAGAGCTAGAAATGTTCTTATCAGGGGAGCTCATTTTTTGTGTGTGTGCTGGAGTTCTAGAGCAATAGGTAGTGAAGAAAGCAAATCTTGGTTTCAGTAAGTTTTTAGACCTTTTTTACATACAGAGGAATAAAGCGCTATGAATTTTACCAGCATATGGTTTCTTGCCATCTGCAACACGTTTTAAATTCCTTTTGCATCTTATAATGTATTCTCTCTCTTTAGCATAATAACAATTTTGCCTTTAAACACCAACCTTTATATGCTATTCTTAGGAATTTCTGAAGAAGCGTTAATTCTTTTACACATATTTAAACTGCTAAAATAATTATGCCTGGTAGCATGAACAGTCAAAACCATGGAATGTGGGTTCCCTTCATAGGGAGATAGCACCCATTAACCAGGTACAAAAGGGGGCATACAGTCATAGTTCACTAGAAAAGTAATTTCATTCTGCTAATAATGGGAGTGCTGATACTTTGATACCATAATGGTGTTTTAAGCACCAAGCCTGTTATTTCAACTAGAAATTTTAATGTAATTATGGATTTTTACTTTACTAAGCAGAAAGGAAGATTAGTATGCACAGTTTTCTTACATGTATCATGGGGAATAAGACAGATATCTCCAAGTGATACTGCAAGATGCTCAAGTCATTCAAAAGAAATGGCAGGTAGTAGTTTTAAAGACAAATTACCCAGAAAAGCTTTTATTGTTGATCGCTTGTTATAAGATTTGCCATTTGCAAGTAATTGTACATTCAGCTGAAACTGACCTTTTATGAGAGCCAAGTGGTAATATAAATGAAATGAATATATTCTTTATTGCAGTAATATAAAAAAGAATGGCCTGAGCTTTTAACATAGTGCTTGACCTCTGGTGTCTGAACACCACCTAATCTCAGGAGTATTTCACAACAGCATATGATGAAACAAGTACTAATACAGCTTTAGAAGAGTTTAACACACTAGCACTTAGACATGTAGAAAATATTATACTTTAGGTATGTTTTTTGATTATAAATCAGACTGACAACAGAAATAAAAGAGGTGATTAGAAACTACACAGTGAAGTTCATAATTACATTAATTATTAAAGCATTGCCTTTTCTATTTTAAAGTCCCTCTTTCCAAAATACTCTAGCATAAAGTCACACTGGGAAACTCCAGATGCTGAGATATAAAATTCTCATTCAAATTTGAATTATTTATAAGCATTCAAAACATGGTATTTCTTCTCAAAGGCCCTGATCTTACAAACATCACCTTTAGGTTTTAGATGTGTATACATAAGTTGTATTCCCTTTAAGGGCATCAGTCACATACAAGCCAATAAAGATGTACAGAAGTGACTGCAAAGATAGGTCTTAGGAAAGCTGCACTTCCTCCTACCTACATGCACATGCCAATTTATTAGCATGCACCATGCACTCACAACTGGAAAATAAGGGAAGCCATAAAGAGAGGTGACCAAAGAGACACTTGATGATGCAATTACTGCAACTGCAAACAGAGGTGAGAGGGGGTCACACAATGTGGAGGATACAACTACAACAGTGTTCAAACAAAAAGGAAGTTTAAAGTTTACATGAAATTCTATGTTCATCTTCACTGCTATCATGGAGATCAGGAGTCAATTAATGTATAAAGGCCCAAAACAGATTTCACAAATTTGCACTGAATATAGTATTTATTTTAGCAAGGCTATTTCTTTTTTAACACTGATGAGGTAACCTCACAAGGTGTTTGTCTGTGAATCCCCATCTACCTCCTGGTCTACAGGCACTTTCTTCACATAGTTCTCAGTGAGGGCAGCAGAGAAACAGTAAAAGAAGGTATTAATGAGCAAGTACTTCAATACAGACTCAGTCAGGAGGATTTTCCCTATTCTGTAAATCTATTACTTCATTTTAGAGTATGAAAGCAAAACATTCAGAAAGACTATCTTGGGAACATCTGACATGAACTAAGAGCTCCCATTGCATGGGTAACTACTGAGGTATGATGATAATGATTATTATTATTATTATTATTATTATTATCATCATTGTTGTTATTATTACAACTTAGGTCCTACAAGCAACTGTTATGAACGTTTGCTTGCTTCAGTCAACGCCTCTGTATTATGCCAGTATAAAGCCTATTCATCAAAGCACAATTTCAAGTGACTCCTGACCTTCAAAATGAAGGGTTTGCTTCTGCTTTCATTTCAGTCACTTTGACTATGGTGACTGTGCTGCCAGAATCTCACCTCGTCCATCATCAGTGCAGGGGAACAAAGTTCACATGCTTCTTACACAGCATTTAGAATTCAACATCTTTACTGCTGGATGCTTTATCAGAACAGTTCTAGCTTTTATCTGAATAAACTATTATTCAGCATATAAAGCATATCAGTAAACCCCCCCGCAAACAAAACAAAAAACCAAATCCCAAGCAAAACCACAACACACAAAACCCCCACACCCTTCACCTTGGAAGTGGAAAGGCACAAAGCAGACACATCTACTACTTTACACAATCAGGCATTCACTTTCATTCAGAAAATTCTGAGGCCAGGGCACAATCCAACTTTGACATTTCATTTTCATGGCTTCCTCTAAGACGACGTGAGTTACTGAAGGCACGGCTGGAGTTAAACAAGTACTGCCAAAAGATGTATTCTATGATTTTGCTGTTGTGTGCTGACTTTCAAATTACAGATTTTCCTACAGCAAAATATTTCCTGCAAAGTCCTCAGGAACTCCACTAACACTCCTGAATGCTGGGTCATGGCAACCTGAGTCTCACAGTAGAACTCTTTTTAACCCACAGGATACTCCACTTAGAGAGCAGCCTTGAGTAGCTCCTCTCAGGGAGGAGCCCATTACAAGGAGAGCCCAGCACACACTGCAAGCTCTGGCTACTCAGCCTGTATGTGACTGATGCACAGAATTAAGCCCACAGCAGCACATCAAGTATACTTCAAATTTTCTTCCTCTGCCCCCCATTCCCAGGTAAAGTTCCTTTATTGAGGACTTACTTTGCTAAGCTACATCAGAAAACAACTTTATGTGCTGTACTCCAGTGAAGGTCACAGCACCAGAATGTGGTCATTAGACAAGACGTCAGAAACAGAAGGATGATTACAAATATGTTCTATACAATCACACAGAACAATTTAGCATTGCTGTAAAAGTACTGCGAACAACTGTAGTCACATTACTGCCAACTTCAACATATTTCACGTGCAACAAAATACTGTAGGAAAACTCTTCCTTACAGAGCGAAAACTGACAACCTTTTTCATCTGTAACTTCTACCATCTCTGTGCAAAAGTGAGTGACAGTATAAACAACGTTACAGAAGTTATCTAACAAGTCTCTTGCACTGCAGTTCCATTCAACAGAGACATCCCTCTATGTCCACAGCCTCTGTAATTTAAACAGATTCTTCACAGCTCTTTACATCAGTATGTACACACTTTGCCTCAGTACACAGTCTTCAGTTTACCCTTTCAAAACTCGTAGCTAGAAAATAGCTTTTAAACAAACTACAACAAAAAACATGACTACTGTTAAATCAAAACACATAAACCACACAGTGTACTACTATTTATTGTCATATTATTAAGACATTGATGCAAAATCTTTTGAAAATACAATGTTTGTTCAGAAATAAGACTGTAATGAAGTTCTTTGAACTCCTTTAAAACATGAGGCCTTTGACAGACTACACTTCTGTAACACTAACAAATTGCTTCCTTAACCAAGTCAGAATGATGGAAAAAAGACAGAATGAAAAAAAAAAAAAAAAGAAGAAAAAAACTTCTCAAACCTGTCCACTGATTGCTTTAACTACATTTCCAACATCGTACCAGGCAGCAAATACAGAGCTTTAACATTAACAAGAGCCCATGCTGCATGAACAGCTATTACCCCACCTTGCAGCACTGTACAAGAACACACTTAGAAACACACTTTAAAGCAATCCTAGTCTTACAACAAATCACTTGAACAGCTACAAACAGAACTGCTCAAAAGCTGATATACCAACTAGAAAAAAGGAAGATAAACCACAAAAAGACCAAACTCTTTCAACAGGAATCTCAGAAAAATAACTCACACCCCCATAAATCATGTACTTAATCATAAAAGCAGATTTACTTATGAAACTTAGTAGGAAACTGTGGAGTAATTTTGGATTGAACTACTATTAAATATTAAATTACTCTGAGTCTTTCTGTACTGATACATGTCAACAGAAACTTGTAAATGCTAGGCTTACTTAAAAGTTGCATGTCAACTTTGCACTGTACATTCAGAAAATATATGAAACAATAAAACTTCTCAGTGAGCTGAAAGCAACAAGTGTTTACCCGAAGTTATTAGAAGCCTGAAATTTACTAGAATTTCTTTTTCTAATGTAACAGAGGATATCCTACCATTCTGTCTGAAAGCAGCTGGTGTAACAGTGAGCAAAGGGAAAGCATGACTGCATATTCAAAGGATCTGTGGCTCACAGGAGAGATTTCATGATTTCATATAACTGATGAGCAACCTGAATATAAATTACAGGAAAAAGCACAGAAAGACCAGAGAATCAGTGAGCCTGAGGGATGAAGGTGCAACATGGAACAACCTTCCTTGTATCTTTGTGAACTACAGCCTCGCTGTCCTCAGATTTTCTACATTTATCATTGGTCATGTAAAGTGCTAAATGTTACACAGTGAATAACTGTGGCATTATTTCACCTCAAGGAAGATAAATCTACTGCTTCCAACTTTCAAGAGGAAGCGAGCAAACCAAGGAGCATCTAATTCACTCTACAAATAGCAGGACCTAACAGCAAAGTGCCAGTAGCGAAGCATAAACCTTTTTTGAGGGCTCAGGCAGTCCGATTTAAGCAGCCCCGGCTCATATCTTCACGTATAATAGCTCTCTTTTTGTGGTGCTCTCTGATCGCTAAGTGAATTTCAGCCCCAAACGTATTTTTATTCATTCAGTGTTCAAGATGCAATACCGATAATGTTGTATGGAAAAGTAGGGGAAAATAATTACAACAGAAAACTGTTCCCAACACCTTCGTAGGCGGATTGCGATATAACCTGTTGTAGGCATGTTTCAACAGACGGAAGAGCCAAGTAACAGGCTGCCGGGGCTGCCGGGCGGGAGTGTGTGGATATGTGTGGGTGCCTCTCCCCGGCAGCCGGTGCCTCTGCTCCATCCGTGCTGCGGCGGAGGCGCCTCCCAGGGGCGACCCGCCCGGCCTGGCTCCGCGGAGGGGCGCGGAGGGGAGCAGGGCTGCCCTCCTCTCCCTCCTCCTCCTCCTCCTCTGCCTCCTTCACGCCCTGTGCCCGCGGGCAGAGGGCAAAGTTTTCTCCCCCGCACAGGGCGGCAGCGGGGACAACCGCCACTGCGGACCTGCCCGCTGCCTCTCGCCGCCCGGCTGCAACTCTCAAGAAGTTTCAGCCAGCGAACAGAAACGCGGCTGAGCCTGCCTGCATCCCCGTCATTCTCATCCTTTTTTTTTTTTTTTAAACCCCCCACCCCTTTAGTTTCTGTAGGTATTTAATCTTTATCTACACGCACACACACGCTCCTCCGGGAAGCCCCCGGTGCCACCGGGGCCGGCAGAGCCGCTCCGCTCCGCGCCCACGCCGCCGCGATCCCCGGCCGCACTCCGCTGGGGCGTGCGCGCAGCCCGGCGGCGGCAGCA